>NW_028126238.1:0-690570 GCF_965194825.1 Balaenoptera physalus | reverse complement strand
ATCTACCTCCTGAAATCTGTTTCCTGCAATTCTGCCTTGATTTCAAATCCTCTTCTTTGCCTTCCCTCAATATATTTGTGGACGAGAGTTATCATTTATAACTCTGCAGGTTTGTGAATTGCAGTGCCCTGAAGCTCCATTTTACAAGTCGCTTTTTTGGGAGCCGGCCGCAAAAGCGCAGGATGGCTTCAGGCCCTGTTCTGGTTCCGGGGGGCAGGCTGAGCCTGTGGTTAATTCTTCTTCCTGATGGGAAAATAGAGTGACCTGTGCCTGTCCCAACACCAAGAGCTAGTCTCTCATTGGTTCCCCGTCTTCCCGTTCATCCTCAGGACAAATTGCAACCTGTACGGAACAGGAGGTTAAAGGTGCTGATGCTCCAAGTAGGGAGATTGCTAGTAAAGTGGCTGGAATGGCGAACCCGAGCACAAGGAGAGGAGAAATGAGGTGCTTTTTAGAAACCTTTCCCCATCACACGGTGTACCATCTTCTGGGTTTCTCATGCATGTTTTCGATGTAGGAAGATGCCCTTGAACCTGGAGATTTGGGACCCATGCGATGGGTAGCACGCAGTATTACTTTAAAGGGTCTGCGTTTGCTCACCCAACCTCACCAAACCTCTCAGCCCCAAGAGTGTCCACCCTTATGTCTCATCCAGCTGTGGGTCTAGATATGGTCAATCCAGGTTGCATCACAGCCCCTGAACGAATTGTGTAAGAATTTCTCTCTCTTTCCCTGTCTTTGTTTCATGGGTTTTTAAAAGTAATTTATTTTTATAATGGGGTTTAGCTGCTTTTCACGGCTGTGTTTAGGCCGCTTTACACCCACTTGACACACTAACAGAGAGATATCAATACATAGGTTTTAAGATTATTACTAGTCAGATATATTCTTGTGCGGTGAATCGGGCGTGTTGAGTCCAGTTCTCTGAGCAAGGAGTAGGTCTTGTCTATTACATATTGGGTTTATGGAACGGTATCTGAGCTAATTTGAAACTCTTGTTTTATGTATCACCCCACCTCACCTTTCCCGTTAAGCAGCCATAGTGTGTTTTCTGCATGTGTGACTCTGTTCTGTTTTGTAATTCAGTTCAAGTGTAACGGTTTTTCCATTCCCTCTATAAGTGACACCTTATGAGAAGTGTCCTTTCCTGTGTGACTTATTTCACTTAGAATCGTCTTACCTAAATCCACTCCTCATGCTGCTACTAGCCTTATGACATTGATTTCATGGCTGAGTGATATTCCATTGTACATAAGGATCACAACTTTTTTATCCATTTTTCGCTTTCCTGGGATATTTAAGGTGGAAGGAAGTGGAGGTCCTTGTCAACAGAGCAGCCCTAAACTTTGGGGTGTTTGTGTCTTGCTGATTTTCAATTTTCCCACATTATCCCCCCATGCGTGGAAGTGCCCTGTGCTCTCTAAGCTGTGTTTTTTAGATGTTTCAGGACACACCGTACACTTCTCCAGAGTGGCTGTTGGCAATTTACATCCCGCCCATCAGTGTAGCAAGGCTCCCATTTCTCCATGGCCTGTCCTGCATTTCTGGTTTTGACACTTTTTTCAGCATGGCCCTTTGGACCGATGGGAAGCGAGACTTCTTTGTAGCGCTGATTTGCCTTTCCAGGTTGCTTGGTTGGCCAAAAAGGGCGTATGCGTTTTTTCCTGAATATATTCAGGAAAAAACGCATACGCCCTTTTTGGCCAAGGGCATCATTGTCAACGTTTTGCCGCTTTTCATGTGCTTTAAAGGCGATTCGAATCTACCTCCTGAAATCTGTTTCCTGTAATTCTGCCTTGATTTCAAATCCTCTTCTTTGCCTTCCCTCAATATATTTGTGGACGAGAGTTATCATTTATAACTCTGCAGGTTTGTGAATTGCAGTGCCCTGAAGCTCCATTTTACAAGTCGCTTTTTTGGGAGCCGGCCGCAAAAGCGCAGGATGGCTTCAGGCCCTGTTCTGGTTCCGGGGGGCAGGCTGAGCCTGTGGTTAATTCTTCTTCCTGATGGGAAAATAGAGTGACCTGTGCCTGTCCCAACACCAAGAGCTAGTCTCTCATTGGTTCCCCGTCTTCCCGTTCATCCTGGGGACAAATTGCAACCTGTACGGAACAGGAGGTTAAAGGTGCTGATGCTCCAAGTAGGGAGATTGCTAGTAAAGTGGCTGGAATGGCGAACCCGAGCACAAGGAGAGGAGAAATGAGGTGCGTTTTAGAAACCTTTCCCCATCACACGGTGTACCATCTTCTGGGTTTCTCATGCATGTTTTCGATGTAGGAAGATGCCCTTGAACCTGGAGATTTGGGACCCATGCGATGGGTAGCACGCAGTATTACTTTAAAGGGTCTGCGTTTGCTCACCCAACCTCACCAAACCTCTCAGCCCCAAGAGTGTCCACCCTTATGTCTCATCCAGCTGTGGGTCTAGATATGGTCAATCCAGGTTGCATCACAGCCCCTGAACGAATTGTGTAAGAATTTCTCTCTCTTTCCCTGTCTTTGTTTCATGGGTTTTTAAAAGTAATTTATTTTTATAATGGGGTTTAGCTGCTTTTCACGGCTGTGTTTAGGCCGCTTTACACCCACTTGACACACTAACAGAGAGATATCAATACATAGGTTTTAAGATTATTACTAGTCAGATATATTCTTGTGCGGTGAATCGGGCGTGTTGAGTCCAGTTCTCTGAGCAAGGAGTAGGTCTTGTCTATTACATATTGGGTTTATGGAACGGTATCTGAGCTAATTTGAAACTCTTGTTTTATGTATCACCCCACCTCACCTTTCCCGTTAAGCAGCCATAGTGTGTTTTCTGCATGTGTGACTCTGTTCTGTTTTGTAATTCAGTTCAAGTGTAACGGTTTTTCCATTCCCTCTATAAGTGACACCTTATGAGAAGTGTCCTTTCCTGTGTGACTTATTTCACTTAGAATCGTCTTACCTAAATCCACTCCTCATGCTGCTACTAGCCTTATGACATTGATTTCATGGCTGAGTGATATTCCATTGTACATAAGGACCACAACTTTTTTATCCATTTTTCGCTTTCCTGGGATATTTAAGGTGGAAGGAAGTGGAGGTCCTTGTCAACAGAGCAGCCCTAAACTTTGGGGTGCTTGTGTCTTGCTGATTTTCAATTTTCCCACTTTATCCCCCCATGCGTGGAAGTGCCCTATGCTCTCTAAGCTGTGTTTTATAGATGTTTCAGGACACACCGTACACTTCTCCAGAGTGGCTGTTGGCAATTTACATCCCGCCCATCAGTGTAGCAAGGCTCCCATTTCTCCATGGCCTGTCCTGCATTTCTGGTTTTGACACTTTTTTCAGCATGGCCCTTTTGACCGATGGGAAGCGAGACTTCTTTGTAGCGCTGATTTGCCTTTCCAGGTTGCTTGGTTGGCCAAAAAGGGCGTATGCGTTTTTTCCTGAATATATTCAGGAAAAAACGCATACGCCCTTTTTGGCCAAGGGCATCATTGTCAACGTTTTGCCGCTTTTCATGTGCTTTAAAGGCGATTCGAATCTACCTCCTGAAATCTGTTTCCTGCAATTCTGCCTTGATTTCAAATCCTCTTCTTTGCCTTCCCTCAATATATTTGTGGACGAGAGTTATCATTTATAACTCTGCAGGTTTGTGAATTGCAGTGCCCTGAAGCTCCATTTTACAAGTCGCTTTTTTGGGAGCCGGCCGCAAAAGCGCAGGATGGCTTCAGGCCCTGTTCTGGTTCCGGGGGGCAGGCTGAGCCTGTGGTTAATTCTTCTTCCTGATGGGAAAATAGAGTGACCTGTGCCTGTCCCAACACCAAGAGCTAGTCTCTCATTGGTTCCCCGTCTTCCCGTTCATCCTCAGGACAAATTGCAACCTGTACGGAACAGGAGGTTAAAGGTGCTGATGCTCCAAGTAGGGAGATTGCTAGTAAAGTGGCTGGAATGGCGAACCCGAGCACAAGGAGATGAGAAATGAGGTGCGTTTTAGAAACCTTTCCACATCACACGGTGTACCATCTTCTGGGTTTCTCATGCATGTTTTCGATGTAGGAAGATGCCCTTGAACCTGGAGATTTGGGACCCATGCGATGGGTAGCACGCAGTATTACTTTAAAGGGTCTGCGTTTGCTCACCCAACCTCACCAAACCTCTCAGCCCCAAGAGTGTCCACCCTTATGTCTCATCCAGCTGTGGGTCTAGATATGGTCAATCCAGGTTGCATCACAGCCCCTGAACGAATTGTGTAAGAATTTCTCTCTCTTTCCCTGTCTTTGTTTCATGGGTTTTTAAAAGTAATTTATTTTTATAATGGGGTTTAGCTGCTTTTCACGGCTGTGTTTATGCCGCTTTACATCCATTTGACACACTAACAGAGAGATATCAATACATAGGTTTTAAGATTATTACTAGTCAGATATATTCTTGTGCGGTGAATCGGGCGTGTTGAGTCCAGTTCTCTGAGCAAGGAGTAGGTCTTGTCTATTCCATATTGGGTTTATGGAACGGTATCTGAGCTAATTTGAAACTCTTGTTTTATGTATCACCCCACCTCACCTTTCCCGTTAAGCAGCCATAGTGTGTTTTCTGCATGTGTGACTCTGTTCTGTTTTGTAATTCAGTTCAAGTGTAACGGTTTTTACATTCCCTCTATAAGTGACACCTTATGAGAAGTGTCCTTTTCTGTGTGACTTATTTCACTTAGAATCGTCTTACCTAAATCCACTCATCATGCTGCTACTAGCCTTATGACATTGATTTCATGGCTGAGTGATATTCCATTGTACATAAGGACCACAACTTTTTTATCCATTTTTCGCTTTCCTGGGATATTTAAGGTGGAAGGAAGTGGAGGTCCTTGTCAACAGAGCAGCCCTAAACTTTGGGGTGCTTGTGTCTTGCTGATTTTCAATTTTCCCACTTTATCCCCCCATGCGTGGAAGTGCCCTATGCTCTCTAAGCTGTGGTTTTTAGATGTTTCAGGACACACCGTACACTTCTCCAGAGTGGCTGTTGGCAATTTACATCCCACCCATCAGTGTAGCAATGCTCCCATTTCTCCACGGCCTGTCCTGCATTTCTGGTTTTGACACTTTTTTCAGCATGGCCCTTTTGACCGATGGGAAGCGAGACTTCTTTGTAGCGCTGATTTGCCTTTCCAGGTTGCTTGGTTGGCCAAAAAGGGCGTATGCGTTTTTTCCTGAATATATTCAGGAAAAAACGCATACGCCCTTTTTGGCCAAGGGCATCATTGTCAACGTTTTGCCGCTTTTCATGTGCTTTAAAGGCGATTCGAATCTACCTCCTGAAATCTGTTTCCTGCAATTCTGCCTTGATTTCAAATCCTCTTCTTTGCCTTCCCTCAATATATTTGTGGACGAGAGTTATCATTTATAACTCTGCAGGTTTGTGAATTGCAGTGCCCTGAAGCTCCATTTTACAAGTCGCTTTTTTGGGAGCCGGCCGCAAAAGCGCAGGATGGCTTCAGGCCCTGTTCTGGTTCCGGGGGGCAGGCTGAGCCTGTGGTTAATTCTTCCTGATGGGAAAATAGAGTGACCTGTGCCTGTCCCAACACCAAGAGCTAGTCTCTCATTGGTTCCCCGTCTTCCCGTTCATCCTGGGGACAAATTGCAACCTGTACGGAACAGGAGGTTAAAGGTGCTGATGCTCCAAGTAGGGAGATTGCTAGTAAAGTGGCTGGAATGGCGAACCCGAGCACAAGGAGATGAGAAATGAGGTGCGTTTTAGAAACCTTTCCACATCACACGGTGTACCATCTTCTGGGTTTCTCATGCATGTTTTCGATGTAGGAAGATGCCCTTGAACCTGGAGATTTTGGACCCATGCGATGGGTAGCACGCAGTATTACTTTAAAGGGTCTGCGTTTGCTCACCCAACCTCACCAAACCTCTCAGCCCCAAGAGTGTCCACCCTTATGTCTCATCCAGCTGTGGGTCTAGATATGGTCAATCCAGGTTGCATCACAGCCCCTGAACGAATTGTGTAAGAATTTCTCTCTCTTTCCCTGTCTTTGTTTCATGGGTTTTTAAAAGTAATTTATTTTTATAATGGGGTTTAGCTGCTTTTCACGGCTGTGTTTAGGCCGCTTTACACCCACTTGACACACTAACAGAGAGATATCAATACATAGGTTTTAAGATTATTACTAGTCAGATATATTCTTGTGCGGTGAATCGGGCGTGTTGAGTCCAGTTCTCTGAGCAAGGAGTAGGTCTTGTCTATTACATATTGGGTTTATGGAACGGTATCTGAGCTAATTTGAAACTCTTGTTTTATGTATCACCCCACCTCACCTTTCCCGTTAAGCAGCCATAGTGTGTTTTCTGCATGTGTGACTCTGTTCTGTTTTGTAATTCAGTTCAAGTGTAACGGTTTTTACATTCCCTCTATAAGTGACACCTTATGAGAAGTGTCCTTTTCTGTGTGACTTATTTCACTTAGAATCGTCTTACCTAAATCCACTCATCATGCTGCTACTAGCCTTATGACATTGATTTCATGGCTGAGTGATATTCCATTGTACATAAGGACCACAACTTTTTTATCCATTTTTCGCTTTCCTGGGATATTTAAGGTGGAAGGAAGTGGAGGTCCTTGTCAACAGAGCAGCCCTAAACTTTGGGGTGCTTGTGTCTTGCTGATTTTCAATTTTCCCACTTTATCCCCCCATGCGTGGAAGTGCCCTATGCTCTCTAAGCTGTGTTTTTTAGATGTTTCAGGACACACCGTACACTTCTCCAGAGTGGCTGTTGGCAATTTACATCCCGCCCATCAGTGTAGCAAGGCTCCCATTTCTCCATGGCCTGTCCTGCATTTCTGGTTTTGACACTTTTTTCAGCATGGCCCTTTTGACCGATGGGAAGCGAGACTTCTTTGTAGCGCTGATTTGCCTTTCCAGGTTGCTTGGTTGGCCAAAAAGGGCGTATGCGTTTTTTCCTGAATATATTCAGGAAAAAACGCATACGCCCTTTTTGGCCAAGGGCATCATTGTCAACGTTTTGCCGCTTTTCATGTGCTTTAAAGGCGATTCGAATCTACCTCCTGAAATCTGTTTCCTGCAATTCTGCCTTGATTTCAAATCCTCTTCTTTGCCTTCCCTCAATATATTTGTGGACGAGAGTTATCATTTATAACTCTGCAGGTTTGTGAATTGCAGTGCCCTGAAGCTCCATTTTACAAGTCGCTTTTTTGGGAGCCGGCCGCAAAAGCGCAGGATGGCTTCAGGCCCTGTTCTGGTTCCGGGGGGCAGGCTGAGCCTGTGGTTAATTCTTTCTGATGGGAAAATAGAGTGACCTGTGCCTGTCCCAACACCAAGAGCTAGTCTCTCATTGGTTCCCCGTCTTCCCGTTCATCCTGGGGACAAATTGCAACCTGTACGGAACAGGAGGTTAAAGGTGCTGATGCTCCAAGTAGGGAGATTGCTAGTAAAGTGGCTGGAATGGCGAACCCGAGCACAAGGAGATGAGAAATGAGGTGCGTTTTAGAAACCTTTCCACATCACACGGTGTACCATCTTCTGGGTTTCTCATGCATGTTTTCGATGTAGGAAGATGCCCTTGAACCTGGAGATTTGGGACCCATGCGATGGGTAGCACGCAGTATTACTTTAAAGGGTCTGCGTTTGCTCACCCAACCTCACCAAACCTCTCAGCCCCAAGAGTGTCCACCCTTATGTCTCATCCAGCTGTGGGTCTAGATATGGTCAATCCAGGTTGCATCACAGCCCCTGAACGAATTGTGTAAGAATTTCTCTCTCTTTCCCTGTCTTTGTTTCATGGGTTTTTAAAAGTAATTTATTTTTATAATGGGGTTTAGCTGCTTTTCACGGCTGTGTTTAGGCCGCTTTACACCCACTTGACACACTAACAGAGAGATATCAATACATAGGTTTTAAGATTATTACTAGTCAGATATATTCTTGTGCGGTGAATCGGGCGTGTTGAGTCCAGTTCTCTGAGCAAGGAGTAGGTCTTGTCTATTACATATTGGGTTTATGGAACGGTATCTGAGCTAATTTGAAACTCTTGTTTTATGTATCACCCCACCTCACCTTTCCCGTTAAGCAGCCATAGTGTGTTTTCTGCATGTGTGACTCTGTTCTGTTTTGTAATTCAGTTCAAGTGTAACGGTTTTTACATTCCCTCTATAAGTGACACCTTATGAGAAGTGTCCTTTTCTGTGTGACTTATTTCACTTAGAATCGTCTTACCTAAATCCACTCATCATGCTGCTACTAGCCTTATGACATTGATTTCATGGCTGAGTGATATTCCATTGTACATAAGGACCACAACTTTTTTATCCATTTTTCGCTTTCCTGGGATATTTAAGGTGGAAGGAAGTGGAGGTCCTTGTCAACAGAGCAGCCCTAAACTTTGGGGTGCTTGTGTCTTGCTGATTTTCAATTTTCCCACTTTATCCCCCCATGCGTGGAAGTGCCCTATGCTCTCTAAGCTGTGTTTTTTAGATGTTTCAGGACACACCGTACACTTCTCCAGAGTGGCTGTTGGCAATTTACATCCCACCCATCAGTGTAGCAAGGCTCCCATTTCTCCATGGCCTGTCCTGCATTTCTGGTTTTGACACTTTTTTCAGCATGGCCCTTTTGACCGATGGGAAGCGAGACTTCTTTGTAGCGCTGATTTGCCTTTCCAGGTTGCTTGGTTGGCCAAAAAGGGCGTATGCGTTTTTTCCTGAATATATTCAGGAAAAAACGCATACGCCCTTTTTGGCCAAGGGCATCATTGTCAACGTTTTGCCGCTTTTCATGTGCTTTAAAGGCGATTCGAATCTACCTCCTGAAATCTGTTTCCTGCAATTCTGCCTTGATTTCAAATCCTCTTCTTTGCCTTCCCTCAATATATTTGTGGACGAGAGTTATCATTTATAACTCTGCAGGTTTGTGAATTGCAGTGCCCTGAAGCTCCATTTTACAAGTCGCTTTTTTGGGAGCCGGCCGCAAAAGCGCAGGATGGCTTCAGGCCCTGTTCTGGTTCCGGGGGGCAGGCTGAGCCTGTGGTTAATTCTTCTTCCTGATGGGAAAATAGAGTGACCTGTGCCTGTCCCAACACCAAGAGCTAGTCTCTCATTGGTTCCCCGTCTTCCCGTTCATCCTGGGGACAAATTGCAACCTGTACGGAACAGGAGGTTAAAGGTGCTGATGCTCCAAGTAGGGAGATTGCTAGTAAAGTGGCTGGAATGGCGAACCCGAGCACAAGGAGAGGAGAAATGAGGTGCTTTTTAGAAACCTTTCCCCATCACACGGTGTACCATCTTCTGGGTTTCTCATGCATGTTTTCGATGTAGGAAGATGCCCTTGAACCTGGAGATTTGGGACCCATGCGATGGGTAGCACGCAGTATTACTTTAAAGGGTCTGCGTTTGCTCACCCAACCTCACCAAACCTCTCAGCCCCAAGAGTGTCCACCCTTATGTCTCATCCAGCTGTGGGTCTAGATATGGTCAATCCAGGTTGCATCACAGCCCCTGAACGAATTGTGTAAGAATTTCTCTCTCTTTCCCTGTCTTTGTTTCATGGGTTTTTAAAAGTAATTTATTTTTATAATGGGGTTTAGCTGCTTTTCACGGCTGTGTTTAGGCCGCTTTACACCCACTTGACACACTAACAGAGAGATATCAATACATAGGTTTTAAGATTATTACTAGTCAGATATATTCTTGTGCGGTGAATCGGGCGTGTTGAGTCCAGTTCTCTGAGCAAGGAGTAGGTCTTGTCTATTACATATTGGGTTTATGGAACGGTATCTGAGCTAATTTGAAACTCTTGTTTTATGTATCACCCCACCTCACCTTTCCCGTTAAGCAGCCATAGTGTGTTTTCTGCATGTGTGACTCTGTTCTGTTTTGTAATTCAGTTCAAGTGTAACGGTTTTTCCATTCCCTCTATAAGTGACACCTTATGAGAAGTGTCCTTTTCTGTGTGACTTATTTCACTTAGAATCGTCTTACCTAAATCCACTCATCATGCTGCTACTAGCCTTATGACATTGATTTCATGGCTGAGTGATATTCCATTGTACATAAGGACCACAACTTTTTTATCCATTTTTCGCTTTCCTGGGATATTTAAGGTGGAAGGAAGTGGAGGTCCTTGTCAACAGAGCAGCCCTAAACTTTGGGGTGCTTGTGTCTTGCTGATTTTCAATTTTCCCACTTTATCCCCCCATGCGTGGAAGTGCCCTATGCTCTCTAAGCTGTGTTTTTTAGATGTTTCAGGACACACCGTACACTTCTCCAGAGTGGCTGTTGGCAATTTACATCCCGCCCATCAGTGTAGCAAGGCTCCCATTTCTCCATGGCCTGTCCTGCATTTCTGGTTTTGACACTTTTTTCAGCATGGCCCTTTTGACCGATGGGAAGCGAGACTTCTTTGTAGCGCTGATTTGCCTTTCCAGGTTGCTTGGTTGGCCAAAAAGGGCGTATGCGTTTTTTCCTGAATATATTCAGGAAAAAACGCATACGCCCTTTTTGGCCAAGGGCATCATTGTCAACGTTTTGCCGCTTTTCATGTGCTTTAAAGGCGATTCGAATCTACCTCCTGAAATCTGTTTCCTGCAATTCTGCCTTGATTTCAAATCCTCTTCTTTGCCTTCCCTCAATATATTTGTGGACGAGAGTTATCATTTATAACTCTGCAGGTTTGTGAATTGCAGTGCCCTGAAGCTCCATTTTACAAGTCGCTTTTTTGGGAGCCGGCCGCAAAAGCGCAGGATGGCTTCAGGCCCTGTTCTGGTTCCGGGGGGCAGGCTGAGCCTGTGGTTAATTCTTCTTCCTGATGGGAAAATAGAGTGACCTGTGCCTGTCCCAACACCAAGAGCTAGTCTCTCATTGGTTCCCGGTCTTCCCGTTCATCCTGGGGACAAATTGCAACCTGTACGGAACAGGAGGTTAAAGGTGCTGATGCTCCAAGTAGGGAGATTGCTAGTAAAGTGGCTGGAATGGCGAACCCGAGCACAAGGAGATGAGAAATGAGGTGCGTTTTAGAAACCTTTCCCCATCACACGGTGTACCATCTTCTGGGTTTCTCATGCATGTTTTCGATGTAGGAAGATGCCCTTGAACCTGGAGATTTGGGACCCATGCGATGGGTAGCACGCAGTATTACTTTAAAGGGTCTGCGTTTGCTCACCCAACCTCACCAAACCTCTCAGCCCCAAGAGTGTCCACCCTTATGTCTCATCCAGCTGTGGGTCTAGATATGGTCAATCCAGGTTGCATCACAGCCCCTGAACGAATTGTGTAAGAATTTCTCTCTCTTTCCCTGTCTTTGTTTCATGGGTTTTTAAAAGTAATTTATTTTTATAATGGGGTTTAGCTGCTTTTCACGGCTGTGTTTATGCCGCTTTACATCCATTTGACACACTAACAGAGAGATATCAATACATAGGTTTTAAGATTATTACTAGTCAGATATATTCTTGTGCGGTGAATCGGGCGTGTTGAGTCCAGTTCTCTGAGCAAGGAGTAGGTCTTGTCTATTACATATTGGGTTTATGGAACGGTATCTGAGCTAATTTGAAACTCTTGTTTTATGTATCACCCCACCTCACCTTTCCCGTTAAGCAGCCATAGTGTGTTTTCTGCATGTGTGACTCTGTTCTGTTTTGTAATTCAGTTCAAGTGTAACGGTTTTTACATTCCCTCTATAAGTGACACCTTATGAGAAGTGTCCTTTTCTGTGTGACTTATTTCACTTAGAATCGTCTTACCTAAATCCACTCATCATGCTGCTACTAGCCTTATGACATTGATTTCATGGCTGAGTGATATTCCATTGTACATAAGGACCACAACTTTTTTATAAATTTTTCGCTTTCCTGGGATATTTAAGGTGGAAGGAAGTGGAGGTCCTTGTCAACAGAGCAGCCCTAAACTTTGGGGTGCTTGTGTCTTGCTGATTTTCAATTTTCCCACTTTATCCCCCCATGCGTGGAAGTGCCCTATGCTCTCTAAGCTGTGTTTTTTAGATGTTTCAGGACACACCGTACACTTCTCCAGAGTGGCTGTTGGCAATTTACATCCCACCCATCAGTGTAGCAAGGCTCCCATTTCTCCATGGCCTGTCCTGCATTTCTGGTTTTGACACTTTTTTCAGCATGGCCCTTTTGACCGATGGGAAGCGAGACTTCTTTGTAGCGCTGATTTGCCTTTCCAGGTTGCTTGGTTGGCCAAAAAGGGCGTATGCGTTTTTTCCTGAATATATTCAGGAAAAAACGCATACGCCCTTTTTGGCCAAGGGCATCATTGTCAACGTTTTGCCGCTTTTCATGTGCTTTAAAGGCAATTCGAATCTACCTCCTGAAATCTGTTTCCTGCAATTCTGCCTTGATTTCAAATCCTCTTCTTTGCCTTCCCTCAATATATTTGTGGGCGAGAGTTATCATTTATAACTCTGCAGGTTTGTGAATTGCAGTGCCCTGAAGCTCCATTTTACAAGTCGCTTTTTTGGGAGCCGGCCGCAAAAGCGCAGGATGGCTTCAGGCCCTGTTCTGGTTCCGGGGGGCAGGCTGAGCCTGTGGTTAATTCTTCTTCCTGATGGGAAAATAGAGTGACCTGTGCCTGTCCCAACACCAAGAGCTAGTCTCTCATTGGTTCCCCGTCTTCCCGTTCATCCTCAGGACAAATTGCAACCTGTACGGAACAGGAGGTTAAAGGTGCTGATGCTCCAAGTAGGGAGATTGCTAGTAAAGTGGCTGGAATGGCGAACCCGAGCACAAGGAGATGAGAAATGAGGTGCGTTTTAGAAACCTTTCCACATCACACGGTGTACCATCTTCTGGGTTTCTCATGCATGTTTTCGATGTAGGAAGATGCCCTTGAACCTGGAGATTTGGGACCCATGCGATGGGTAGCACGCAGTATTACTTTAAAGGGTCTGCGTTTGCTCACCCAACCTCACCAAACCTCTCAGCCCCAAGAGTGTCCACCCTTATGTCTCATCCAGCTGTGGGTCTAGATATGGTCAATCCAGGTTGCATCACAGCCCCTGAACGAATTGTGTAAGAATTTCTCTCTCTTTCCCTGTCTTTGTTTCATGGGTTTTTAAAAGTAATTTATTTTTATAATGGGGTTTAGCTGCTTTTCACGGCTGTGTTTAGGCCGCTTTACACCCACTTGACACACTAACAGAGAGATATCAATACATAGGTTTTAAGATTATTACTAGTCAGATATATTCTTGTGCGGTGAATCGGGCGTGTTGAGTCCAGTTCTCTGAGCAAGGAGTAGGTCTTGTCTATTACATATTGGGTTTATGGAACGGTATCTGAGCTAATTTGAAACTCTTGTTTTATGTATCACCCCACCTCACCTTTCCCGTTAAGCAGCCATAGTGTGTTTTCTGCATGTGTGACTCTGTTCTGTTTTGTAATTCAGTTCAAGTGTAACGGTTTTTCCATTCCCTCTATAAGTGACACCTTATGAGAAGTGTCCTTTTCTGTGTGACTTATTTCACTTAGAATCGTCTTACCTAAATCCACTCATCATGCTGCTACTAGCCTTATGACATTGATTTCATGGCTGAGTGATATTCCATTGTACATAAGGACCACAACTTTTTTATCCATTTTTCGCTTTCCTGGGATATTTAAGGTGGAAGGAAGTGGAGGTCCTTGTCAACAGAGCAGCCCTAAACTTTGGGGTGCTTGTGTCTTGCTGATTTTCAATTTTCCCACTTTATCCCCCCATGCGTGGAAGTGCCCTATGCTCTCTAAGCTGTGTTTTTTAGATGTTTCAGGACACACCGTACACTTCTCCAGAGTGGCTGTTGGCAATTTACATCCCGCCCATCAGTGTAGCAAGGCTCCCATTTCTCCATGGCCTGTCCTGCATTTCTGGTTTTGACACTTTTTTCAGCATGGCCCTTTTGACCGATGGGAAGCGAGACTTCTTTGTAGCGCTGATTTGCCTTTCCAGGTTGCTTGGTTGGCCAAAAAGGGCGTATGCGTTTTTTCCTGAATATATTCAGGAAAAAACGCATACGCCCTTTTTGGCCAAGGGCATCATTGTCAACGTTTTGCCGCTTTTCATGTGCTTTAAAGGCGATTCGAATCTACCTCCTGAAATCTGTTTCCTGCAATTCTGCCTTGATTTCAAATCCTCTTCTTTGCCTTCCCTCAATATATTTGTGGACGAGAGTTATCATTTATAACTCTGCAGGTTTGTGAATTGCAGTGCCCTGAAGCTCCATTTTACAAGTCGCTTTTTTGGGAGCCGGCCGCAAAAGCGCAGGATGGCTTCAGGCCCTGTTCTGGTTCCGGGGGGCAGGCTGAGCCTGTGGTTAATTCTTCTTCCTGATGGGAAAATAGAGTGACCTGTGCCTGTCCCAACACCAAGAGCTAGTCTCTCATTGGTTCCCCGTCTTCCCGTTCATCCTCAGGACAAATTGCAACCTGTACGGAACAGGAGGTTAAAGGTGCTGATGCTCCAAGTAGGGAGATTGCTAGTAAAGTGGCTGGAATGGCGAACCCGAGCACAAGGAGATGAGAAATGAGGTGCGTTTTAGAAACCTTTCCCCATCACACGGTGTACCATCTTCTGGGTTTCTCATGCATGTTTTCGATGTAGGAAGATGCCCTTGAACCTGGAGATTTGGGACCCATGCGATGGGTAGCACGCAGTATTACTTTAAAGGGTCTGCGTTTGCTCACCCAACCTCACCAAACCTCTCAGCCCCAAGAGTGTCCACCCTTATGTCTCATCCAGCTGTGGGTCTAGACATGGTCAATCCAGGTTGCATCACAGTCCCTGAACGAATTGTGTAAGAATTTCTCTCTCTTTCCCTGTCTTTGTTTCATGGGTTTTTAAAAGTAATTTATTTTTATAATGGGGTTTAGCTGCTTTTCACGGCTGTGTTTATGCCGCTTTACATCCACTTGACACACTAACAGAGAGATATCAATACATAGGTTTTAAGATTATTACTAGTCAGATATATTCTTGTGCGGTGAATCGGGCGTGTTGAGTCCAGTTCTCTGAGCAAGGAGTAGGTCTTGTCTATTACATATTGGGTTTATGGAACGGTATCTGAGCTAATTTGAAACTCTTGTTTTATGTATCACCCCACCTCACCTTTCCCGTTAAGCAGCCATAGTGTGTTTTCTGCATGTGTGACTCTGTTCTGTTTTGTAATTCAGTTCAAGTGTAACGGTTTTTCCATTCCCTCTATAAGTGACACCTTATGAGAAGTGTCCTTTTCTGTGTGACTTATTTCACTTAGAATCGTCTTACCTAAATCCACTCATCATGCTGCTACTAGCCTTATGACATTGATTTCATGGCTGAGTGATATTCCATTGTACATAAGGACCACAACTTTTTTATAAATTTTTCGCTTTCCTGGGATATTTAAGGTGGAAGGAAGTGGAGGTCCTTGTCAACAGAGCAGCCCTAAACTTTGGGGTGCTTGTGTCTTGCTGATTTTCAATTTTCCCACTTTATCCCCCCATGCGTGGAAGTGCCCTATGCTCTCTAAGCTGTGTTTTTTAGATGTTTCAGGACACACCGTACACTTCTCCAGAGTGGCTGTTGGCAATTTACATCCCACCCATCAGTGTAGCAAGGCTCCCATTTCTCCATGGCCTGTCCTGCATTTCTGGTTTTGACACTTTTTTCAGCATGGCCCTTTTGACCGATGGGAAGCGAGACTTCTTTGTAGCGCTGATTTGCCTTTCCAGGTTGCTTGGTTGGCCAAAAAGGGCGTATGCGTTTTTTCCTGAATATATTCAGGAAAAAACGCATACGCCCTTTTTGGCCAAGGGCATCATTGTCAACGTTTTGCCGCTTTTCATGTGCTTTAAAGGCGATTCGAATCTACCTCCTGAAATCTGTTTCCTGCAATTCTGCCTTGATTTCAAATCCTCTTCTTTGCCTTCCCTCAATATATTTGTGGGCGAGAGTTATCATTTATAACTCTGCAGGTTTGTGAATTGCAGTGCCCTGAAGCTCCATTTTACAAGTCGCTTTTTTGGGAGCCGGCCGCAAAAGCGCAGGATGGCTTCAGGCCCTGTTCTGGTTCCGGGGGGCAGGCTGAGCCTGTGGTTAATTCTTCTTCCTGATGGGAAAATAGAGTGACCTGTGCCTGTCCCAACACCAAGAGCTAGTCTCTCATTGGTTCCCCGTCTTCCCGTTCATCCTCAGGACAAATTGCAACCTGTACGGAACAGGAGGTTAAAGGTGCTGATGCTCCAAGTAGGGAGATTGCTAGTAAAGTGGCTGGAATGGCGAACCCGAGCACAAGGAGATGAGAAATGAGGTGCGTTTTAGAAACCTTTCCCCATCACACGGTGTACCATCTTCTGGGTTTCTCATGCATGTTTTCGATGTAGGAAGATGCCCTTGAACCTGGAGATTTGGGACCCATGCGATGGGTAGCACGCAGTATTACTTTAAAGGGTCTGCGTTTGCTCACCCAACCTCACCAAACCTCTCAGCCCCAAGAGTGTCCACCCTTATGTCTCATCCAGCTGTGGGTCTAGATATGGTCAATCCAGGTTGCATCACAGCCCCTGAACGAATTGTGTAAGAATTTCTCTCTCTTTCCCTGTCTTTGTTTCATGGGTTTTTAAAAGTAATTTATTTTTATAATGGGGTTTAGCTGCTTTTCACGGCTGTGTTTATGCCGCTTTACATCCATTTGACACACTAACAGAGAGATAGCAATACATAGGTTTTAAGATTATTACTAGTCAGATATATTCTTGTGCGGTGAATCGGGCGTGTTGAGTCCAGTTCTCTGAGCAAGGAGTAGGTCTTGTCTATTACATATTGGGTTTATGGAACGGTATCTGAGCTAATTTGAAACTCTTGTTTTATGTATCACCCCACCTCACCTTTCCCGTTAAGCAGCCATAGTGTGTTTTCTGCATGTGTGACTCTGTTCTGTTTGTAATTCAGTTCAAGTGTAACGGTTTTTACATTCCCTCTATAAGTGACACCTTATGAGAAGTGTCCTTTTCTGTGTGACTTATTTCACTTAGAATCGTCTTACCTAAATCCACTCATCATGCTGCTACTAGCCTTATGACATTGATTTCATGGCTGAGTGATATTCCATTGTACATAAGGACCACAACTTTTTTATCCATTTTTCGCTTTCCTGGGATATTTAAGGTGGAAGGAAGTGGAGGTCCTTGTCAACAGAGCAGCCCTAAACTTTGGGGTGCTTGTGTCTTGCTGATTTTCAATTTTCCCACTTTATCCCCCCATGCGTGGAAGTGCCCTATGCTCTCTAAGCTGTGTTTTTTAGATGTTTCAGGACACACCGTACACTTCTCCAGAGTGGCTGTTGGCAATTTACATCCCACCCATCAGTGTAGCAAGGCTCCCATTTTTCCATGGCCTGTCCTGCATTTCTGGTTTTGACACTTTTTTCAGCATGGCCCTTTTGACCGATGGGAAGCGAGACTTCTTTGTAGCGCTGATTTGCCTTTCCAGGTTGCTTGGTTGGCCAAAAAGGGCGTATGCGTTTTTTCCTGAATATATTCAGGAAAAAACGCATACGCCCTTTTTGGCCAAGGGCATCATTGTCAACGTTTTGCCGCTTTTCATGTGCTTTAAAGGCGATTCGAATCTACCTCCTGAAATCTGTTTCCTGCAATTCTGCCTTGATTTCAAATCCTCTTCTTTGCCTTCCCTCAATATATTTGTGGACGAGAGTTATCATTTATAACTCTGCAGGTTTGTGAATTGCAGTGCCCTGAAGCTCCATTTTACAAGTCGCTTTTTTGGGAGCCGGCCGCAAAAGCGCAGGATGGCTTCAGGCCCTGTTCTGGTTCCGGGGGGCAGGCTGAGCCTGTGGTTAATTCTTCTTCCTGATGGGAAAATAGAGTGACCTGTGCCTGTCCCAACACCAAGAGCTAGTCTCTCATTGGTTCCCCGTCTTCCCGTTCATCCTCAGGACAAATTGCAACCTGTACGGAACAGGAGGTTAAAGGTGCTGATGCTCCAAGTAGGGAGATTGCTAGTAAAGTGGCTGGAATGGCGAACCCGAGCACAAGGAGAGGAGAAATGAGGTGCTTTTTAGAAACCTTTCCCCATCACACGGTGTACCATCTTCTGGGTTTCTCATGCATGTTTTCGATGTAGGAAGATGCCCTTGAACCTGGAGATTTGGGACCCATGCGATGGGTAGCACGCAGTATTACTTTAAAGGGTCTGCGTTTGCTCACCCAACCTCACCAAACCTCTCAGCCCCAAGAGTGTCCACCCTTATGTCTCATCCAGCTGTGGGTCTAGATATGGTCAATCCAGGTTGCATCACAGCCCCTGAACGAATTGTGTAAGAATTTCTCTCTCTTTCCCTGTCTTTGTTTCATGGGTTTTTAAAAGTAATTTATTTTTATAATGGGGTTTAGCTGCTTTTCACGGCTGTGTTTAGGCCGCTTTACACCCACTTGACACACTAACAGAGAGATATCAATACATAGGTTTTAAGATTATTACTAGTCAGATATATTCTTGTGCGGTGAATCGGGCGTGTTGAGTCCAGTTCTCTGAGCAAGGAGTAGGTCTTGTCTATTACATATTGGGTTTATGGAACGGTATCTGAGCTAATTTGAAACTCTTGTTTTATGTATCACCCCACCTCACCTTTCCCGTTAAGCAGCCATAGTGTGTTTTCTGCATGTGTGACTCTGTTCTGTTTTGTAATTCAGTTCAAGTGTAACGGTTTTTCCATTCCCTCTATAAGTGACACCTTATGAGAAGTGTCCTTTCCTGTGTGACTTATTTCACTTAGAATCGTCTTACCTAAATCCACTCCTCATGCTGCTACTAGCCTTATGACATTGATTTCATGGCTGAGTGATATTCCATTGTACATAAGGATCACAACTTTTTTATCCATTTTTCGCTTTCCTGGGATATTTAAGGTGGAAGGAAGTGGAGGTCCTTGTCAACAGAGCAGCCCTAAACTTTGGGGTGTTTGTGTCTTGCTGATTTTCAATTTTCCCACATTATCCCCCCATGCGTGGAAGTGCCCTGTGCTCTCTAAGCTGTGTTTTTTAGATGTTTCAGGACACACCGTACACTTCTCCAGAGTGGCTGTTGGCAATTTACATCCCGCCCATCAGTGTAGCAAGGCTCCCATTTCTCCATGGCCTGTCCTGCATTTCTGGTTTTGACACTTTTTTCAGCATGGCCCTTTGGACCGATGGGAAGCGAGACTTCTTTGTAGCGCTGATTTGCCTTTCCAGGTTGCTTGGTTGGCCAAAAAGGGCGTATGCGTTTTTTCCTGAATATATTCAGGAAAAAACGCATACGCCCTTTTTGGCCAAGGGCATCATTGTCAACGTTTTGCCGCTTTTCATGTGCTTTAAAGGCGATTCGAATCTACCTCCTGAAATCTGTTTCCTGTAATTCTGCCTTGATTTCAAATCCTCTTCTTTGCCTTCCCTCAATATATTTGTGGACGAGAGTTATCATTTATAACTCTGCAGGTTTGTGAATTGCAGTGCCCTGAAGCTCCATTTTACAAGTCGCTTTTTTGGGAGCCGGCCGCAAAAGCGCAGGATGGCTTCAGGCCCTGTTCTGGTTCCGGGGGGCAGGCTGAGCCTGTGGTTAATTCTTCTTCCTGATGGGAAAATAGAGTGACCTGTGCCTGTCCCAACACCAAGAGCTAGTCTCTCATTGGTTCCCCGTCTTCCCGTTCATCCTCAGGACAAATTGCAACCTGTACGGAACAGGAGGTTAAAGGTGCTGATGCTCCAAGTAGGGAGATTGCTAGTAAAGTGGCTGGAATGGCGAACCCGAGCACAAGGAGAGGAGAAATGAGGTGCTTTTTAGAAACCTTTCCCCATCACACGGTGTACCATCTTCTGGGTTTCTCATGCATGTTTTCGATGTAGGAAGATGCCCTTGAACCTGGAGATTTGGGACCCATGCGATGGGTAGCACGCAGTATTACTTTAAAGGGTCTGCGTTTGCTCACCCAACCTCACCAAACCTCTCAGCCCCAAGAGTGTCCACCCTTATGTCTCATCCAGCTGTGGGTCTAGATATGGTCAATCCAGGTTGCATCACAGCCCCTGAACGAATTGTGTAAGAATTTCTCTCTCTTTCCCTGTCTTTGTTTCATGGGTTTTTAAAAGTAATTTATTTTTATAATGGGGTTTAGCTGCTTTTCACGGCTGTGTTTAGGCCGCTTTACACCCACTTGACACACTAACAGAGAGATATCAATACATAGGTTTTAAGATTATTACTAGTCAGATATATTCTTGTGCGGTGAATCGGGCGTGTTGAGTCCAGTTCTCTGAGCAAGGAGTAGGTCTTGTCTATTACATATTGGGTTTATGGAACGGTATCTGAGCTAATTTGAAACTCTTGTTTTATGTATCACCCCACCTCACCTTTCCCGTTAAGCAGCCATAGTGTGTTTTCTGCATGTGTGACTCTGTTCTGTTTTGTAATTCAGTTCAAGTGTAACGGTTTTTCCATTCCCTCTATAAGTGACACCTTATGAGAAGTGTCCTTTCCTGTGTGACTTATTTCACTTAGAATCGTCTTACCTAAATCCACTCCTCATGCTGCTACTAGCCTTATGACATTGATTTCATGGCTGAGTGATATTCCATTGTACATAAGGATCACAACTTTTTTATCCATTTTTCGCTTTCCTGGGATATTTAAGGTGGAAGGAAGTGGAGGTCCTTGTCAACAGAGCAGCCCTAAACTTTGGGGTGTTTGTGTCTTGCTGATTTTCAATTTTCCCACATTATCCCCCCATGCGTGGAAGTGCCCTGTGCTCTCTAAGCTGTGTTTTTTAGATGTTTCAGGACACACCGTACACTTCTCCAGAGTGGCTGTTGGCAATTTACATCCCGCCCATCAGTGTAGCAAGGCTCCCATTTCTCCATGGCCTGTCCTGCATTTCTGGTTTTGACACTTTTTTCAGCATGGCCCTTTGGACCGATGGGAAGCGAGACTTCTTTGTAGCGCTGATTTGCCTTTCCAGGTTGCTTGGTTGGCCAAAAAGGGCGTATGCGTTTTTTCCTGAATATATTCAGGAAAAAACGCATACGCCCTTTTTGGCCAAGGGCATCATTGTCAACGTTTTGCCGCTTTTCATGTGCTTTAAAGGCGATTCGAATCTACCTCCTGAAATCTGTTTCCTGTAATTCTGCCTTGATTTCAAATCCTCTTCTTTGCCTTCCCTCAATATATTTGTGGACGAGAGTTATCATTTATAACTCTGCAGGTTTGTGAATTGCAGTGCCCTGAAGCTCCATTTTACAAGTCGCTTTTTTGGGAGCCGGCCGCAAAAGCGCAGGATGGCTTCAGGCCCTGTTCTGGTTCCGGGGGGCAGGCTGAGCCTGTGGTTAATTCTTCTTCCTGATGGGAAAATAGAGTGACCTGTGCCTGTCCCAACACCAAGAGCTAGTCTCTCATTGGTTCCCCGTCTTCCCGTTCATCCTCAGGACAAATTGCAACCTGTACGGAACAGGAGGTTAAAGGTGCTGATGCTCCAAGTAGGGAGATTGCTAGTAAAGTGGCTGGAATGGCGAACCCGAGCACAAGGAGAGGAGAAATGAGGTGCGTTTTAGAAACCTTTCCCCATCACACGGTGTACCATCTTCTGGGTTTCTCATGCATGTTTTCGATGTAGGAAGATGCCCTTGAACCTGGAGATTTGGGACCCATGCGATGGGTAGCACGCAGTATTACTTTAAAGGGTCTGCGTTTGCTCACCCAACCTCACCAAACCTCTCAGCCCCAAGAGTGTCCACCCTTATGTCTCATCCAGCTGTGGGTCTAGATATGGTCAATCCAGGTTGCATCACAGCCCCTGAACGAATTGTGTAAGAATTTCTCTCTCTTTCCCTGTCTTTGTTTCATGGGTTTTTAAAAGTAATTTATTTTTATAATGGGGTTTAGCTGCTTTTCACGGCTGTGTTTATGCCGCTTTACCCCCACTTGACACACTAACAGAGAGATATCTATACATAGGTTTTAAGATTATTACTAGTCAGATATATTCTTGTGCGGTGAATCGGGCGTGTTGAGTCCAGTTCTCTGAGCAAGGAGTAGGTCTTGTCTATTACATATTGGGTTTATGGAACGGTATCTGAGCTAATTTGAAACTCTTGTTTTATGTATCACCCCACCTCACCTTTCCCATTAAGCAGCCATAGTGTGTTTTCTGCATGTGTGACTCTGTTCTGTTTTGTAATTCAGTTCAAGTGTAACGGTTTTTACATTCCCTCTATAAGTGACACCTTATGAGAAGTGTCCTTTTCTGTGTGACTTATTTCACTTAGAATCGTCTTACCTAAATCCACTCATCATGCTGCTACTAGCCTTATGACATTGATTTCATGGCTGAGTGATATTCCATTGTACATAAGGACCACAACTTTTTTATCCATTTTTCGCTTTCCTGGGATATTTAAGGTGGAAGGAAGTGGAGGTCCTTGTCAACAGAGCAGCCCTAAACTTTGGGGTGCTTGTGTCTTGCTGATTTTCAATTTTCCCACTTTATCCCCCCATGCGTGGAAGTGCCCTATGCTCTCTAAGCTGTGTTTTTTAGATGTTTCAGGACACACCGTACACTTCTCCAGAGTGGCTGTTGGCAATTTACATCCCGCCCATCAGTGTAGCAAGGCTCCCATTTCTCCATGGCCTGTCCTGCATCTCTGGTTTTGACACTTTTTTCAGCATGGCCCTTTGGACCGATGGGAAGCGAGACTTCTTTGTAGCGCTGATTTGCCTTTCCAGGTTGCTTGGTTGGCCAAAAAGGGCGTATGCGTTTTTTCCTGAATATATTCAGGAAAAAACGCATACGCCCTTTTTGGCCAAGGGCATCATTGTCAACGTTTTGCCGCTTTTCATGTGCTTTAAAGGCGATTCGAATCTACCTCCTGAAATCTGTTTCCTGTAATTCTGCCTTGATTTCAAATCCTCTTCTTTGCCTTCCCTCAATATATTTGTGGACGAGAGTTATCATTTATAACTCTGCAGGTTTGTGAATTGCAGTGCCCTGAAGCTCCATTTTACAAGTCGCTTTTTTGGGAGCCGGCCGCAAAAGCGCAGGATGGCTTTAGGCCCTGTTCTGGTTCTGGGGGGCAGGCTGAGCCTGTGGTTAATTCTTCTTCCTGATGGGAAAATAGAGTGACCTGTGCCTGTCCCAACACCAAGAGCTAGTCTCTCATTGGTTCCCCGTCTTTCTGTTCATCCTCAGGACAAATTGCAACCTGTACGGAACAGGAGGTTAAAGGTGCTGATGCTCCAAGTAGGGAGATTGCTAGTAAAGTGGCTGGAATGGCGAACCCGAGCACAAGGAGATGAGAAATGAGGTGCGTTTTAGAAACCTTTCCCCATCACACGGTGTACCATCTTCTGGGTTTCTCATGCATGTTTTCGATGTAGGAAGATGCCCTTGAACCTGGAGATTTGGGACCCATGCGATGGGTACCACGCAGTATTACTTTAAAGGGTCTGTGTTTGCTCACCCAACCTCACCAAACCTCTCAGCCCCAAGAGTGTCCACCCTTATGTCTCATCCAGCTGTGGGTCTAGATATGGTCAATCCAGGTTGCATCACAGCCCCTGAACGAATTGTGTAAGAATTTCGCTCTCTTTCCCTGTCTTTGTTTCATGGGTTTTTAAAAGTAATTTATTTTTATAATGGGGTTTAGCTGCTTTTCACGGCTGTGTTTAGGCCGCTTTACACCCACTTGACACACTAACAGAGAGATATCAATACATAGGTTTTAAGATTATTACTAGTCAGATATATTCTTGTGCGGTGAATCGGGCGTGTTGAGTCCAGTTCTCTGAGCAAGGAGTAGGTCTTGTCTATTACATATTGGGTTTATGGAACGGTATCTGAGCTAATTTGAAACTCTTGTTTTATGTATCACCCCACCTCACCTTTCCCGTTAAGCAGCCATAGTGTGTTTTCTGCATGTGTGACTCTGTTCTGTTTTGTAATTCAGTTCAAGTGTAACGGTTTTTACATTCCCTCTATAAGTGACACCTTATGAGAAGTGTCCTTTTCTGTGTGACTTATTTCACTTAGAATCGTCTTACCTAAATCCACTCATCATGCTGCTACTAGCCTTATGACATTGATTTCATGGCTGAGTGATATTCCATTGTACATAAGGACCACAACTTTTTTTCCATTTTTCGCTTTCCTGGGATATTTAAGGTGGAAGGAAGTGGAGGTCCTTGTCAACAGAGCAGCCCTAAACTTTGGGGTGCTTGTGTCTTGCTGATTTTCAATTTTCCCACTTTATCCCCCCATGCGTGGAAGTGCCCTATGCTCTCTAAGCTGTGTTTTTTAGATGTTTCAGGACACACCGTACACTTCTCCAGAGTGGCTGTTGGCAATTTACATCCCGCCCATCAGTGTAGCAAGGCTCCCATTTCTCCATGGCCTGTCTTGCATTTCTGGTTTTGACACTTTTTTCAGCATGGCCCTTTGGACCGATGGGAAGCGAGACTTCTTTGTAGCGCTGATTTGCCTTTCCAGGTTGCTTGGTTGGCCAAAAAGGGCGTATGCGTTTTTTCCTGAATATATTCAGGAAAAAACGCATACGCCCTTTTTGGCCAAGGGCATCATTGTCAACGTTTTGCCGCTTTTCATGTGCTTTAAAGGCGATTCGAATCTACCTCCTGAAATCTGTTTCCTGCAATTCTGCCTTGATTTCAAATCCTCTTCTTTGCCTTCCCTCAATATATTTGTGGACGAGAGTTATCATTTATAACTCTGCAGGTTTGTGAATTGCAGTGCCCTGAAGCTCCATTTTACAAGTCGCTTTTTTGGGAGCCGGCCGCAAAAGCGCAGGATGGCTTCAGGCCCTGTTCTGGTTCCGGGGGGCAGGCTGAGCCTGTGGTTAATTCTTCTTCCTGATGGGAAAATAGAGTGACCTGTGCCTGTCCCAACACCAAGAGCTAGTCTCTCATTGGTTCCCCGTCTTCCCGTTCATCCTCAGGACAAATTGCAACCTCTACGGAACAGGAGGTTAAAGGTGCTGATGCTCCAAGTAGGGAGATTGCTAGTAAAGTGGCTGGAATGGCGAACCCGAGCACAAGGAGAGGAGAAATGAGGTGCTTTTTAGAAACCTTTCCCCATCACACGGTGTACCATCTTCTGGGTTTCTCATGCATGTTTTCGATGTAGGAAGATGCCCTTGAACCTGGAGATTTGGGACCCATGCGATGGGTAGCACGCAGTATTACTTTAAAGGGTCTGCGTTTGCTCACCCAACCTCACCAAACCTCTCAGCCCCAAGAGTGTCCACCCTTATGTCTCATCCAGCTGTGGGTCTAGATATGGTCAATCCAGGTTGCATCACAGCCCCTGAACGAATTGTGTAAGAATTTCTCTCTCTTTCCCTGTCTTTGTTTCATGGGTTTTTAAAAGTAATTTATTTTTATAATGGGGTTTAGCTGCTTTTCACGGCTGTGTTTAGGCCGCTTTACACCCACTTGACACACTAACAGAGAGATATCAATACATAGGTTTTAAGATTATTACTAGTCAGATATATTCTTGTGCGGTGAATCGGGCGTGTTGAGTCCAGTTCTCTGAGCAAGGAGTAGGTCTTGTCTATTACATATTGGGTTTATGGAACGGTATCTGAGCTAATTTGAAACTCTTGTTTTATGTATCACCCCACCTCACCTTTCCCGTTAAGCAGCCATAGTGTGTTTTCTGCATGTGTGACTCTGTTCTGTTTTGTAATTCAGTTCAAGTGTAACGGTTTTTCCATTCCCTCTATAAGTGACACCTTATGAGAAGTGTCCTTTCCTGTGTGACTTATTTCACTTAGAATCGTCTTACCTAAATCCACTCCTCATGCTGCTACTAGCCTTATGACATTGATTTCATGGCTGAGTGATATTCCATTGTACATAAGGACCACAACTTTTTTATCCATTTTTCGCTTTCCTGGGATATTTAAGGTGGAAGGAAGTGGAGGTCCTTGTCAACAGAGCAGCCCTAAACTTTGGGGTGTTTGTGTCTTGCTGATTTTCAATTTTCCCACTTTATCCCCCCATGCGTGGAAGTGCCCTGTGCTCTCTAAGCTGTGTTTTTTAGATGTTTCAGGACACACCGTACACTTCTCCAGAGTGGCTGTTGGCAATTTACATCCCGCCCATCAGTGTAGCAAGGCTCCCATTTCTCCATGGCCTGTCCTGCATTTCTGGTTTTGACACTTTTTTCAGCATGGCCCTTTGGACCGATGGGAAGCGAGACTTCTTTGTAGCGCTGATTTGCCTTTCCAGGTTGCTTGGTTGGCCAAAAAGGGCGTATGCGTTTTTTCCTGAATATATTCAGGAAAAAACGCATACGCCCTTTTTGGCCAAGGGCATCATTGTCAACGTTTTGCCGCTTTTCATGTGCTTTAAAGGCGATTCGAATCTACCTCCTGAAATCTGTTTCCTGTAATTCTGCCTTGATTTCAAATCCTCTTCTTTGCCTTCCCTCAATATATTTGTGGACGAGATTTATCATTTATAACTCTGCAGGTTTGTGAATTGCAGTGCCCTGAAGCTCCATTTTACAAGTCGCTTTTTTGGGAGCCGGCCGCAAAAGCGCAGGATGGCTTCAGGCCCTGTTCTGGTTCCGGGGGGCAGGCTGAGCCTGTGGTTAATTCTTCTTCCTGATGGGAAAATAGAGTGACCTGTGCCTGTCCCAACACCAAGAGCTAGTCTCTCATTGGTTCCCCGTCTTCCCGTTCATCCTCAGGACAAATTGCAACCTGTACGGAACAGGAGGTTAAAGGTGCTGATGCTCCAAGTAGGGAGATTGCTAGTAAAGTGGCTGGAATGGCGAACCCGAGCACAAGGAGATGAGAAATGAGGTGCGTTTTAGAAACCTTTCCCCATCACACGGTGTACCATCTTCTGGGTTTCTCATGCATGTTTTCGATGTAGGAAGATGCCCTTGAACCTGGAGATTTGGGACCCATGCGATGGGTAGCACGCAGTATTACTTTAAAGGGTCTGCGTTTGCTCACCCAACCTCACCAAACCTCTCAGCCCCAAGAGTGTCCACCCTTATGTCTCATCCAGCTGTGGGTCTAGATATGGTCAATCCAGGTTGCATCACAGCCCCTGAACGAATTGTGTAAGAATTTCTCTCTCTTTCCCTGTCTTTGTTTCATGGGTTTTTAAAAGTAATTTATTTTTATAATGGGGTTTAGCTGCTTTTCACGGCTGTGTTTATGCCGCTTTACACCCACTTGACACACTAACAGAGAGATATCTATACATAGGTTTTAAGATTATTACTAGTCAGATATATTCTTGTGCGGTGAATCGGGCGTGTTGAGTCCAGTTCTCTGAGCAAGGAGTAGGTCTTGTCTATTACATATTGGGTTTATGGAACGGTATCTGAGCTAATTTGAAACTCTTGTTTTATGTATCACCCCACCTCACCTTTCCCATTAAGCAGCCATAGTGTGTTTTCTGCATGTGTGACTCTGTTCTGTTTTGTAATTCAGTTCAAGTGTAACGGTTTTTACATTCCCTCTATAAGTGACACCTTATGAGAAGTGTCCTTTTCTGTGTGACTTATTTCACTTA
This sequence comes from Balaenoptera physalus, assembly GCF_965194825.1. Lineage (NCBI taxonomy): Eukaryota > Metazoa > Chordata > Mammalia > Artiodactyla > Balaenopteridae > Balaenoptera > Balaenoptera physalus. The sequence continues at coordinate 663,010 of NW_028126238.1, read as the reverse complement.
GAATCGTCTTACCTAAATCCACTCATCATGCTGCTACTAGCCTTATGACATTGATTTCATGGCTGAGTGATATTCCATTGTACATAAGGACCACAACTTTTTTATCCATTTTTCGCTTTCCTGGGATATTTAAGGTGGAAGGAAGTGGAGGTCCTTGTCAACAGAGCAGCCCTAAACTTTGGGGTGCTTGTGTCTTGCTGATTTTCAATTTTCCCACTTTATCCCCCCATGCGTGGAAGTGCCCTATGCTCTCTAAGCTGTGTTTTTTAGATGTTTCAGGACACACCGTACACTTCTCCAGAGTGGCTGTTGGCAATTTACATCCCGCCCATCAGTGTAGCAAGGCTCCCATTTCTCCATGGCCTGTCCTGCATTTCTGGTTTTGACACTTTTTTCAGCATGGCCCTTTGGACCGATGGGAAGAGAGACTTCTTTGTAGCGGTGATTTGCCTTTCCAGGTTGCTTGGTTGGCCAAAAAGGGCGTATGCGTTTTTTCCTGAATATATTCAGGAAAAAACGCATACGCCCTTTTTGGCCAAGGGCATCATTGTCAACGTTTTGCCGCTTTTCATGTGCTTTAAAGGCGATTCGTATCTACCTCCTGAAATCTGTTTCCTGCAATTCTGCCTTGATTTCAAATCCTCTTCTTTGCCTTCCCTCAATATATTTGTGGACGAGAGTTATCATTTATAACTCTGCAAGTTTGTGAATTGCAGTGCCCTGAAGCTCCATTTTACAAGTCGCTTTTTTGGGAGCCGGCCGCAAAAGCGCAGGATGGCTTTAGGCCCTGTTCTGGTTCTGGGGGGCAGGCTGAGCCTGTGGTTAATTCTTCTTCCTGATGGGAAAATAGAGTGACCTGTGCCTGTCCCAACACCAAGAGCTAGTCTCTCATTGGTTCCCCGTCTTTCTGTTCATCCTCAGGACAAATTGCAACCTGTACAGAACAGGAGGTTAAAGGTGCTGATGCTCCAAGTAGGGAGATTGCTAGTAAAGTGGCTGGAATGGCGAACCCGAGCACAAGGAGATGAGAAATGAGGTGCGTTTTAGAAACCTTTCCCCATCACACGGTGTACCATCTTCTGGGTTTCTCATGCATGTTTTCGATGTAGGAAGATGCCCTTGAACCTGGAGATTTGGGACCCATGCGATGGGTAGCACGCAGTATTACTTTAAAGGGTCTGCGTTTGCTCACCCAACCTCACCAAACCTCTCAGCCCCAAGAGTGTCCACCCTTATGTCTCATCCAGCTGTGGGTCTAGATATGGTCAATCCAGGTTGCATCACAGCCCCTGAACGAATTGTGTAAGAATTTCTCTCTCTTTCCCTGTCTTTGTTTCATGGGTTTTTAAAAGTAATTTATTTTTATAATGGGGTTTAGCTGCTTTTCACGGCTGTGTTTAGGCCGCTTTACACCCACTTGACACACTAACAGAGAGATATCAATACATAGGTTTTAAGATTATTACTAGTCAGATATATTCTTGTGCGGTGAATCGGGCGTGTTGAGTCCAGTTCTCTGAGCAAGGAGTAGGTCTTGTCTATTACATATTGGGTTTATGGAACGGTATCTGAGCTAATTTGAAACTCTTGTTTTATGTATCACCCCACCTCACCTTTCCCGTTAAGCAGCCATAGTGTGTTTTCTGCATGTGTGACTCTGCTCTGTTTTGTAATTCAGTTCAAGTGTAACGGTTTTTACATTCCCTCTATAAGTGACACCTTATGAGAAGTGTCCTTTTCTGTGTGACTTATTTCACTTAGAATCGTCTTACCTAAATCCACTCATCATGCTGCTACTAGCCTTATGACATTGATTTCATGGCTGAGTGATATTCCATTGTACATAAGGACCACAACTTTTTTATCCATTTTTCGCTTTCCTGGGATATTTAAGGTGGAAGGAAGTGGAGGTCCTTGTCAACAGAGCAGCCCTAAACTTTGGGGTGCTTGTGTCTTGCTGATTTTCAATTTTCCCACTTTATCCCCCCATGCGTGGAAGTGCCCTATGCTCTCTAAGCTGTGTTTTTTAGATGTTTCAGGACACACCGTACACTTCTCCAGAGTGGCTGTTGGCAATTTACATCCCGCCCATCAGTGTAGCAAGGCTCCCATTTCTCCATGGCCTGTCCTGCATTTCTGGTTTTGACACTTTTTTCAGCATGGCCCTTTTGACTGATGGGAAGCGAGACTTCTTTGTAGCGCTGATTTGCCTTTCCAGGTTGCTTGGTTGGCCAAAAAGGGCGTGTGCGTTTTTTCCTGAATATATTCAGGAAAAAACGCACACGCCCTTTTTGGCCAAGGGCATCATTGTCAACGTTTTGCCGCTTTTCATGTGCTTTAAAGGCGATTCGAATCTACCTCCTGAAATCTGTTTCCTGCAATTCTGCCTTGATTTCAAATCCTCTTCTTTGCCTTCCCTCAATATATTTGTGGACGAGAGTTATCATTTATAACTCTGCAGGTTTGTGAATTGCAGTGCCCTGAAGCTCCATTTTACAAGTCGCTTTTTTGGGAGCCGGCCGCAAAAGCGCAGGATGGCTTCAGGCCCTGTTCTGGTTCCGGGGGGCAGGCTGAGCCTGTGGTTAATTCTTCTTCCTGATGGGAAAATAGAGTGACCTGTGCCTGTCCCAACACCAAGAGCTAGTCTCTCATTGGTTCCCGGTCTTCCCGTTCATCCTCAGGACAAATTGCAACCTGTACGGAACAGGAGGTTAAAGGTGCTGATGCTCCAAGTAGGGAGATTGCTAGTAAAGTGGCTGGAATGGCGAACCCGAGCACAAGGAGATGAGAAATGAGGTGCGTTTTAGAAACCTTTCCCCATCACACGGTGTACCATCTTCTGGGTTTCTCATGCATGTTTTCGATGTAGGAAGATGCCCTTGAACCTGGAGATTTGGGACCCATGCGATGGGTAGCACGCAGTATTACTTTAAAGGGTCTGCGTTTGCTCACCCAACCTCACCAAACCTCTCAGCCCCAAGAGTGTCCACCCTTATGTCTCATCCAGCTGTGGGTCTAGATATGGTCAATCCAGGTTGCATCACAGCCCCTGAACGAATTGTGTAAGAATTTCTCTCTCTTTCCCTGTCTTTGTTTCATGGGTTTTTAAAAGTAATTTATTTGTATAATGGGGTTTAGCTGCTTTTCACGGCTGTGTTTAGGCCGCTTTACACCCACTTGACACACTAACAGAGAGATATCAATACATAGGTTTTAAGATTATTACTAGTCAGATATATTCTTGTGCGGTGAATCGGGCGTGTTGAGTCCAGTTCTCTGAGCAAGGAGTAGGTCTTGTCTATTACATATTGGGTTTATGGAACGGTATCTGAGCTAATTTGAAACTCTTGTTTTATGTATCACCCCACCTCACCTTTCCCGTTAAGCAGCCATAGTGTGTTTTCTGCATGTGTGACTCTGCTCTGTTTTGTAATTCAGTTCAAGTGTAACGGTTTTTACATTCCCTCTATAAGTGACACCTTATGAGAAGTGTCCTTTTCTGTGTGACTTATTTCACTTAGAATCGTCTTACCTAAATCCACTCATCATGCTGCTACTAGCCTTATGACATTGATTTCATGGCTGAGTGATATTCCATTGTACATAAGGACCACAACTTTTTTATCCATTTTTCGCTTTCCTGGGATATTTAAGGTGGAAGGAAGTGGAGGTCCTTGTCAACAGAGCAGCCCTAACCTTTGGGGTGCTTGTGTCTTGCTGATTTTCAATTTTCCCACTTTATCCCCCCATGCGTGGAAGTGCCCTATGCTCTCTAAGCTGTGTTTTTTAGATGTTTCAGGACACACCGTACACTTCTCCAGAGTGGCTGTTGGCAATTTACATCCCACCCATCAGTGTAGCAAGGCTCCGATTTCTCCATGGCCTGTCCTGCATTTCTGGTTTTGACACTTTTTTCAGCATGGCCCTTTTGACCGATGGGAAGCGAGACTTCTTTGTAGCGCTGATTTGCCTTTCCAGGTTGCTTGGTTGGCCAAAAAGGGCGTATGCGTTTTTTCCTGAATATATTCAGGAAAAAACGCATACGCCCTTTTTGGCCAAGGGCATCATTGTCAACGTTTTGCCGCTTTTCATGTGCTTTAAAGGCGATTCGAATCTACCTCCTGAAATCTGTTTCCTGCAATTCTGCCTTGATTTCAAATCCTCTTCTTTGCCTTCCCTCAATATATTTGTGGACGAGAGTTATCATTTATAACTCTGCAGGTTTGTGAATTGCAGTGCCCTGAAGCTCCATTTTACAAGTCGCTTTTTTGGGAGCCGGCCGCAAAAGCGCAGGATGGCTTCAGGCCCTGTTCTGGTTCCGGGGGGCAGGCTGAGCCTGTGGTTAATTCTTCTTCCTGATGGGAAAATAGAGTGACCTGTGCCTGTCCCAACAACAAGAGCTAGTCTCTCATTGGTTCCCCGTCTTCCCGTTCATCCTCAGGACAAATTGCAACCTGTACGGAACAGGAGGTTAAACGTGCTGATGCTCCAAGTAGGGAGATTGCTACTAAAGTGGCTGGAATGGCGAACCCGAGCACAAGGAGATGAGAAATGAGGTGCGTTTTAGAAACCTTTCCCCATCACACGGTGTACCATCTTCTGGGTTTCTCATGCATGTTTTCGATGTAGGAAGATGCCCTTGAACCTGGAGATTTGGGACCCATGCGATGGGTAGCACGCAGTATTACTTTAAAGGGTCTGCGTTTGCTCACCCAACCTCACCAAACCTCTCAGCCCCAAGAGTGTCCACCCTTATGTCTCATCCAGCTGTGGTCTAGATATGGTCAATCCAGGTTGCATCACAGCCCCTGAACGAATTGTGTAAGAATTTCTCTCTCTTTCCCTGTCTTTGTTTCATGGGTTTTAAAAGTAATTTATTTTTATAATGGGGTTTAGCTGCTTTTCACGGCTGTGTTTAGGCCGCTTTACACCCACTTGACACACTAACAGAGAGATATCAATACATAGGTTTTAAGATTATTACTAGTCAGATATATTCTTGTGCGGTGAATCGGGCGTGTTGAGTCCAGTTCTCTGAGCAAGGAGTAGGTCTTGTCTATTACATATTGGGTTTATGGAACGGTATCTGAGCTAATTTGAAACTCTTGTTTTATGTATCACCCCACCTCACCTTTCCCGTTAAGCAGCCATAGTGTGTTTTCTGCATGTGTGACTCTGCTCTGTTTTGTAATTCAGTTCAAGTGTAACGGTTTTTACATTCCCTCTATAAGTGACACCTTATGAGAAGTGTCCTTTTCTGTGTGACTTATTTCACTTAGAATCGTCTTACCTAAATCCACTCATCATGCTGCTACTAGCCTTATGACATTGATTTCATGGCTGAGTGATATTCCATTGTACATAAGGACCACAACTTTTTTATCCATTTTTCGCTTTCCTGGGATATTTAAGGTGGAAGGAAGTGGAGGTCCTTGTCAACAGAGCAGCCCTAACCTTTGGGGTGCTTGTGTCTTGCTGATTTTCAATTTTCCCACTTTATCCCCCCATGCGTGGAAGTGCCCTATGCTCTCTAAGCTGTGTTTTTTAGATGTTTCAGGACACACCGTACACTTCTCCAGAGTGGCTGTTGGCAATTTACATCCCACCCATCAGTGTAGCAAGGCTCCGATTTCTCCATGGCCTGTCCTGCATTTCTGGTTTTGACACTTTTTTCAGCATGGCCCTTTTGACCGATGGGAAGCGAGACTTCTTTGTAGCGCTGATTTGCCTTTCCAGGTTGCTTGGTTGGCCAAAAAGGGCGTATGCGTTTTTTCCTGAATATATTCAGGAAAAAACGCATACGCCCTTTTTGGCCAAGGGCATCATTGTCAACGTTTTGCCGCTTTTCATGTGCTTTAAAGGCGATTCGAATCTACCTCCTGAAATCTGTTTCCTGCAATTCTGCCTTGATTTCAAATCCTCTTCTTTGCCTTCCCTCAATATATTTGTGGACGAGAGTTATCATTTATAACTCTGCAGGTTTGTGAATTGCAGTGCCCTGAAGCTCCATTTTACAAGTCGCTTTTTTGGGAGCCGGCCTCAAAAGCGCAGGATGGCTTCAGGCCCTGTTCTGGTTCAGGGGGGCAGGCTGAGCCTGTGGTTAATTCTTCTTCCTGATGGGAAAATAGAGTGACCTGTGCCTGTCCCAACAACAAGAGCTAGTCTCTCATTGGTTCCCCGTCTTCCCGTTCATCCTCAGGACAAATTGCAACCTGTACGGAACAGGAGGTTAAACGTGCTGATGCTCCAAGTAGGGAGATTGCTAGTAAAGTGGCTGGAATGGCGAACCCGAGCACAAGGAGATGAGAAATGAGGTGCTTTTTAGAAACCTTTCCCCATCACACGGTGTACCATCTTCTGGATTTCTCATGCATGTTTTCGATGTAGGAAGATGCCCTTGAACCTGGAGATTTGGGACCCATGCGATGGGTAGCACGCAGTATTACTTTAAAGGGTCTGCGTTTGCTCACCCAACCTCACCAAACCTCTCAGCCCCAAGAGTGTCCACCCTTATGTCTCATCCAGCTGTGGGTCTAGATATGGTCAATCCAGGATGCATCACAGCCCCTGAACGAATTGTGTAAGAATTTCTCTCTCTTTCCCTGTCTTTGTTTCATGGGTTTTTAAAAGTAATTTATTTTTATAATGGGGTTTAGCTGCTTTTCACGGCTGTGTTTATGCCGCTTTACACCCACTTGACACACTAACAGAGAGATATCAATACATAGGTTTTTAGATTATTACTAGTCAGATATATTCTTGTGCGGTGAATCGGGCGTGTTGAGTCCAGTTCTCTGAGCAAGGAGTAGGTCTTGTCTATTACATATTGGGTTTATGGAACGGTATCTGAGCTAATTTGAAACTCTTGTTTTATGTATCACCCCACCTCACCTTTCCCGTTAAGCAGCCATAGTGTGTTTTCTGCATGTGTGACTCTGTTCTGTTTTGTAATTCAGTTCAAGTGTAACGGTTTTTACATTCCCTCTATAAGTGACACCTTATGAGAAGTGTCCTTTTCTGTGTGACTTATTTCACTTAGAATCGTCTTACCTAAATCCACTCATCATGCTGCTACTAGCCTTATGACATTGATTTCATGGCTGAGTGATATTCCATTGTACATAAGGACCACAACTTTTTTATCCATTTTTCGCTTTCCTGGGATATTTAAGGTGGAAGGAAGTGGAGGTCCTTGTCAACAGAGCAGCCCTAAACTTTGGGGCGCTTGTGTCTTGCTGATTTTCAATTTTCCCACTTTATCCCCCCATGCGTGGAAGTGCCCTATGCTCTCTAAGCTGTGTTTTTTAGATGTTTCAGGACACACCGTACACTTCTCCAGAGTGGCTGTTGGCAATTTACATCCCGCCCATCAGTGTAGCAAGGCTCCCATTTCTCCATGGCCTGTCCTGCATTTCTGGTTTTGACACTTTTTTCAGCATGGCCCTTTTGACCGATGGGAAGCGAGACTTCTTTGTAGCGCTGATTTGCCTTTCCAGGTTGCTTGGTTGGCCAAAAAGGGCGTGTGCGTTTTTTCCTGAATATATTCAGGAAAAAACGCATACGCCCTTTTTGGCCAAGGGCATCATTGTCAACGTTTTGCCGCTTTTCATGTGCTTTAAAGGCGATTCGAATCTACCTCCTGAAATCTGTTTCCTGCAATTCTGCCTTGATTTCAAATCCTCTTCTTTGCCTTCCCTCAATATATTTGTGGACGAGAGTTATCATTTATAACTCTGCAGGTTTGTGAATTGCAGTGCCCTGAAGCTCCATTTTACAAGTCGCATTTTTGGGAGCCGGCCGCAAAAGCGCAGGATGGCTTCAGGCCCTGTTCTGGTTCCGGGGGGCAGGCTGAGCCTGTGGTTAATTCTTCTTCCTGATGGGAAAATAGAGTGACCTGTGCCTGTCCCAACACCAAGAGCTAGTCTCTCATTGGTTCCCGGTCTTCCCGTTCATCCTCAGGACAAATTGCAACCTGTACGGAACAGGAGGTTAAAGGTGCTGATGCTCCAAGTAGGGAGATTGCTAGTAAAGTGGCTGGAATGGCGAACCCGAGCACAAGGAGATGAGAAATGAGGTGCGTTTTAGAAACCTTTCCCCATCACACGGTGTACCATCTTCTGGGTTTCTCATGCATGTTTTCGATGTAGGAAGATGCCCTTGAACCTGGAGATTTGGGACCCATGCGATGGGTAGCACGCAGTATTACTTTAAAGGGTCTGCGTTTGCTCACCCAACCTCACCAAACCTCTCAGCCCCAAGAGTGTCCACCCTTATGTCTCATCCAGCTGTGGGTCTAGATATGGTCAATCCAGGTTGCATCACAGCCCCTGAACGAATTGTGTAAGAATTTCTCTCTCTTTCCCTGTCTTTGTTTCATGGGTTTTTAAAAGTAATTTATTTTTATAATGGGGTTTAGCTGCTTTTCACGGCTGTGTTTAGGCCGCTTTACACCCACTTGACACACTAACAGAGAGATATCAATACATAGGTTTTTAGATTATTACTAGTCAGATATATTCTTGTGCGGTGAATCGGGCGTGTTGAGTCCAGCTCTCTGAGCAAGGAGTAGGTCTTGTCTATTACATATTGGGTTTATGGAACGGTATCTGAGCTAATTTGAAACTCTTGTTTTATGTATCACCCCACCTCACCTTTCCCGTTAAGCAGCCATAGTGTGTTTTCTGCATGTGTGACTCTGTTCTGTTTTGTAATTCAGTTCAAGTGTAACGGTTTTTACATTCCCTCTATAAGTGACACCTTATGAGAAGTGTCCTTTTCTGTGTGACTTATTTCACTTAGAATCGTCTTACCTAAATCCACTTATCATGCTGCTACTAGCCTTATGACATTGATTTCACGGCTGAGTGATATTCCATTGTACATAAGGACCACAACTTTTTTATCCATTTTTCGCTTTCCTGGGATATTTAAGGTGGAAGGAAGTGGAGGTCCTTGTCAACAGAGCAGCCCTAAACTTTGGGGTGCTTGTGTCTTGCTGATTTTCAATTTTCCCACTTTATCCCCCCATGCGTGGAAGTGCCCTATGCTCTCTAAGCTGTGTTTTTTAGATGTTTCAGGACACACCGTACACTTCTCCAGAGTGGCTGTTGGCAATTTACATCCCGCCCATCAGTGTAGCAAGGCTCCCTTTTCTCCATGGCCTGTCCTGCATTTCTGGTTTTGACACTTTTTTCAGCATGGCCCTTTTGACCGATGGGAAGCGAGACTTGTTTGTAGCGCTGATTTGCCTTTGCAGGTGGTTTGGTTGGCCAAAAAGGGCGTATGCGTTTTTTCCTGAATATATTCAGGAAAAAACGCATACGCCCTTTTTGGCCAAGGGCATCATGGTCAACGTTTTGCCGCTTTTCATGTGCTTTAAAGGCGATTCGAATCTACCTCCTGAAATCTGTTTCCTGCAATTCTGCCTTGATTTCAAATCCTCTTCTTTGCCTTCCCTCAATATATTTGTGGACGAGAGTTATCATTTATAACTCTGCAGGTGTGTGAATTGCAGTGCCCTGAAGCTCCATTTTACAAGTCGCTTTTTTGGGAGCCGGCCGCAAAAGCGCAGGATGGCTTCAGGCCCTGTTCTGGTTCCGGGGGGCAGGCTGAGCCTGTGGTTAATTCTTCTTCCTGATGGGAAAATAGAGTGACCTGTGCCTGTCCCAACACCAAGAGCTAGTCTCTCATTGGTTCCCGGTCTTCCCGTTCATCCTCAGGACAAATTGCAACCTGTACGGAACAGGAGGTTAAAGGTGCTGATGCTCCAAGTAGGGAGATTGCTAGTAAAGTGGCTGGAATGGCGAACCCGAGCACAAGGAGATGAGAAATGAGGTGCGTTTTAGAAACCTTTCCCCATCACACGGTGTACCATCTTCTGGGTTTCTCATGCATGTTTTCGATGTAGGAAGATGCCCTTGAACCTGGAGATTTGGGACCCATGCGATGGGTAGCACGCAGTATTACTTTAAAGGGTCTGCGTTTGCTCACCCAACCTCACCAAACCTCTCAGCCCCAAGAGTGTCCACCCTTATGTCTCATCCAGCTGTGGGTCTAGATATGGTCAATCCAGGTTGCATCACAGCCCCTGAACGAATTGTGTAAGAATTTCTCTCTCTTTCCCTGTCTTTGTTTCATGGGTTTTTAAAAGTAATTTATTTTTATAATGGGGTTTAGCTGCTTTTCACGGCTGTGTTTAGGCCGCTTTACACCCACTTGACACACTAACAGAGAGATATCAATACATAGGTTTTTAGATTATTACTAGTCAGATATATTCTTGTGCGGTGAATCGGGCGTGTTGAGTCCAGCTCTCTGAGCAAGGAGTAGGTCTTGTCTATTACATATTGGGTTTATGGAACGGTATCTGAGCTAATTTGAAACTCTTGTTTTATGTATCACCCCACCTCACCTTTCCCGTTAAGCAGCCATAGTGTGTTTTCTGCATGTGTGACGCTGTTCTGTTTTGTAATTCAGTTCAAGTGTAACGGTTTTTACATTCCCTCTATAAGTGACACCTTATGAGAAGTGTCCTTTTCTGTGTGACTTATTTCACTTAGAATCGTCTTACCTAAATCCACTTATCATGCTGCTACTAGCCTTATGACATTGATTTCACGGCTGAGTGATATTCCATTGTACATAAGGACCACAACTTTTTTATCCATTTTTCGCTTTCCTGGGATATTTAAGGTGGAAGGAAGTGGAGGTCCTTGTCAACAGAGCAGCCCTAACCTTTGGGGTGCTTGTGTCTTGCTGATTTTCAATTTTCCCACTTTATCCCCCCATGCGTGGAAGTGCCCTATGCTCTCTAAGCTGTGTTTTTTAGATGTTTCAGGACACACCGTACACTTCTCCAGAGTGGCTGTTGGCAATTTACATCCCACCCATCAGTGTAGCAAGGCTCCGATTTCTCCATGGCCTGTCCTGCATTTCTGGTTTTGACACTTTTTTCAGCATGGCCCTTTTGACCGATGGGAAGCGAGACTTCTTTGTAGCGCTGATTTGCCTTTCCAGGTTGCTTGGTTGGCCAAAAAGGGCGTATGCGTTTTTTCCTGAATATATTCAGGAAAAAACGCATACGCCCTTTTTGGCCAAGGGCATCATTGTCAACGTTTTGCCGCTTTTCATGTGCTTTAAAGGCGATTCGAATCTACCTCCTGAAATCTGTTTCCTGCAATTCTGCCTTGATTTCAAATCCTCTTCTTTGCCTTCCCTCAATATATTTGTGGACGAGAGTTATCATTTATAACTCTGCAGGTTTGTGAATTGCAGTGCCCTGAAGCTCCATTTTACAAGTCGCTTTTTTGGGAGCCGGCCGCAAAAGCGCAGGATGGCTTCAGGCCCTGTTCTGGTTCCGGGGGGCAGGCTGAGCCTGTGGTTAATTCTTCTTCCTGATGGGAAAATAGAGTGACCTGTGCCTGTCCCAACAACAAGAGCTAGTCTCTCATTGGTTCCCCGTCTTCCCGTTCATCCTCAGGACAAATTGCAACCTGTACGGAACAGGAGGTTAAACGTGCTGATGCTCCAAGTAGGGAGATTGCTACTAAAGTGGCTGGAATGGCGAACCCGAGCACAAGGAGATGAGAAATGAGGTGCGTTTTAGAAACCTTTCCCCATCACACGGTGTACCATCTTCTGGGTTTCTCATGCATGTTTTCGATGTAGGAAGATGCCCTTGAACCTGGAGATTTGGGACCCATGCGATGGGTAGCACGCAGTATTACTTTAAAGGGTCTGCGTTTGCTCACCCAACCTCACCAAACCTCTCAGCCCCAAGAGTGTCCACCCTTATGTCTCATCCAGCTGTGGTCTAGATATGGTCAATCCAGGTTGCATCACAGCCCCTGAACGAATTGTGTAAGAATTTCTCTCTCTTTCCCTGTCTTTGTTTCATGGGTTTTAAAAGTAATTTATTTTTATAATGGGGTTTAGCTGCTTTTCACGGCTGTGTTTAGGCCGCTTTACACCCACTTGACACACTAACAGAGAGATATCAATACATAGGTTTTAAGATTATTACTAGTCAGATATATTCTTGTGCGGTGAATCGGGCGTGTTGAGTCCAGTTCTCTGAGCAAGGAGTAGGTCTTGTCTATTACATATTGGGTTTATGGAACGGTATCTGAGCTAATTTGAAACTCTTGTTTTATGTATCACCCCACCTCACCTTTCCCGTTAAGCAGCCATAGTGTGTTTTCTGCATGTGTGACTCTGCTCTGTTTTGTAATTCAGTTCAAGTGTAACGGTTTTTACATTCCCTCTATAAGTGACACCTTATGAGAAGTGTCCTTTTCTGTGTGACTTATTTCACTTAGAATCGTCTTACCTAAATCCACTCATCATGCTGCTACTAGCCTTATGACATTGATTTCATGGCTGAGTGATATTCCATTGTACATAAGGACCACAACTTTTTTATCCATTTTTCGCTTTCCTGGGATATTTAAGGTGGAAGGAAGTGGAGGTCCTTGTCAACAGAGCAGCCCTAACCTTTGGGGTGCTTGTGTCTTGCTGATTTTCAATTTTCCCACTTTATCCCCCCATGCGTGGAAGTGCCCTATGCTCTCTAAGCTGTGTTTTTTAGATGTTTCAGGACACACCGTACACTTCTCCAGAGTGGCTGTTGGCAATTTACATCCCACCCATCAGTGTAGCAAGGCTCCGATTTCTCCATGGCCTGTCCTGCATTTCTGGTTTTGACACTTTTTTCAGCATGGCCCTTTTGACCGATGGGAAGCGAGACTTCTTTGTAGCGCTGATTTGCCTTTCCAGGTTGCTTGGTTGGCCAAAAAGGGCGTATGCGTTTTTTCCTGAATATATTCAGGAAAAAACGCATACGCCCTTTTTGGCCAAGGGCATCATTGTCAACGTTTTGCCGCTTTTCATGTGCTTTAAAGGCGATTCGAATCTACCTCCTGAAATCTGTTTCCTGCAATTCTGCCTTGATTTCAAATCCTCTTCTTTGCCTTCCCTCAATATATTTGTGGACGAGAGTTATCATTTATAACTCTGCAGGTTTGTGAATTGCAGTGCCCTGAAGCTCCATTTTACAAGTCGCTTTTTTGGGAGCCGGCCTCAAAAGCGCAGGATGGCTTCAGGCCCTGTTCTGGTTCAGGGGGGCAGGCTGAGCCTGTGGTTAATTCTTCTTCCTGATGGGAAAATAGAGTGACCTGTGCCTGTCCCAACAACAAGAGCTAGTCTCTCATTGGTTCCCCGTCTTCCCGTTCATCCTCAGGACAAATTGCAACCTGTACGGAACAGGAGGTTAAACGTGCTGATGCTCCAAGTAGGGAGATTGCTAGTAAAGTGGCTGGAATGGCGAACCCGAGCACAAGGAGATGAGAAATGAGGTGCTTTTTAGAAACCTTTCCCCATCACACGGTGTACCATCTTCTGGATTTCTCATGCATGTTTTCGATGTAGGAAGATGCCCTTGAACCTGGAGATTTGGGACCCATGCGATGGGTAGCACGCAGTATTACTTTAAAGGGTCTGCGTTTGCTCACCCAACCTCACCAAACCTCTCAGCCCCAAGAGTGTCCACCCTTATGTCTCATCCAGCTGTGGGTCTAGATATGGTCAATCCAGGATGCATCACAGCCCCTGAACGAATTGTGTAAGAATTTCTCTCTCTTTCCCTGTCTTTGTTTCATGGGTTTTTAAAAGTAATTTATTTTTATAATGGGGTTTAGCTGCTTTTCACGGCTGTGTTTATGCCGCTTTACACCCACTTGACACACTAACAGAGAGATATCAATACATAGGTTTTTAGATTATTACTAGTCAGATATATTCTTGTGCGGTGAATCGGGCGTGTTGAGTCCAGTTCTCTGAGCAAGGAGTAGGTCTTGTCTATTACATATTGGGTTTATGGAACGGTATCTGAGCTAATTTGAAACTCTTGTTTTATGTATCACCCCACCTCACCTTTCCCGTTAAGCAGCCATAGTGTGTTTTCTGCATGTGTGACTCTGTTCTGTTTTGTAATTCAGTTCAAGTGTAACGGTTTTTACATTCCCTCTATAAGTGACACCTTATGAGAAGTGTCCTTTTCTGTGTGACTTATTTCACTTAGAATCGTCTTACCTAAATCCACTCATCATGCTGCTACTAGCCTTATGACATTGATTTCATGGCTGAGTGATATTCCATTGTACATAAGGACCACAACTTTTTTATCCATTTTTCGCTTTCCTGGGATATTTAAGGTGGAAGGAAGTGGAGGTCCTTGTCAACAGAGCAGCCCTAAACTTTGGGGCGCTTGTGTCTTGCTGATTTTCAATTTTCCCACTTTATCCCCCCATGCGTGGAAGTGCCCTATGCTCTCTAAGCTGTGTTTTTTAGATGTTTCAGGACACACCGTACACTTCTCCAGAGTGGCTGTTGGCAATTTACATCCCGCCCATCAGTGTAGCAAGGCTCCCATTTCTCCATGGCCTGTCCTGCATTTCTGGTTTTGACACTTTTTTCAGCATGGCCCTTTTGACCGATGGGAAGCGAGACTTCTTTGTAGCGCTGATTTGCCTTTCCAGGTTGCTTGGTTGGCCAAAAAGGGCGTGTGCGTTTTTTCCTGAATATATTCAGGAAAAAACGCATACGCCCTTTTTGGCCAAGGGCATCATTGTCAACGTTTTGCCGCTTTTCATGTGCTTTAAAGGCGATTCGAATCTACCTCCTGAAATCTGTTTCCTGCAATTCTGCCTTGATTTCAAATCCTCTTCTTTGCCTTCCCTCAATATATTTGTGGACGAGAGTTATCATTTATAACTCTGCAGGTTTGTGAATTGCAGTGCCCTGAAGCTCCATTTTACAAGTCGCATTTTTGGGAGCCGGCCGCAAAAGCGCAGGATGGCTTCAGGCCCTGTTCTGGTTCCGGGGGGCAGGCTGAGCCTGTGGTTAATTCTTCTTCCTGATGGGAAAATAGAGTGACCTGTGCCTGTCCCAACACCAAGAGCTAGTCTCTCATTGGTTCCCGGTCTTCCCGTTCATCCTCAGGACAAATTGCAACCTGTACGGAACAGGAGGTTAAAGGTGCTGATGCTCCAAGTAGGGAGATTGCTAGTAAAGTGGCTGGAATGGCGAACCCGAGCACAAGGAGATGAGAAATGAGGTGCGTTTTAGAAACCTTTCCCCATCACACGGTGTACCATCTTCTGGGTTTCTCATGCATGTTTTCGATGTAGGAAGATGCCCTTGAACCTGGAGATTTGGGACCCATGCGATGGGTAGCACGCAGTATTACTTTAAAGGGTCTGCGTTTGCTCACCCAACCTCACCAAACCTCTCAGCCCCAAGAGTGTCCACCCTTATGTCTCATCCAGCTGTGGGTCTAGATATGGTCAATCCAGGTTGCATCACAGCCCCTGAACGAATTGTGTAAGAATTTCTCTCTCTTTCCCTGTCTTTGTTTCATGGGTTTTTAAAAGTAATTTATTTTTATAATGGGGTTTAGCTGCTTTTCACGGCTGTGTTTAGGCCGCTTTACACCCACTTGACACACTAACAGAGAGATATCAATACATAGGTTTTTAGATTATTACTAGTCAGATATATTCTTGTGCGGTGAATCGGGCGTGTTGAGTCCAGCTCTCTGAGCAAGGAGTAGGTCTTGTCTATTACATATTGGGTTTATGGAACGGTATCTGAGCTAATTTGAAACTCTTGTTTTATGTATCACCCCACCTCACCTTTCCCGTTAAGCAGCCATAGTGTGTTTTCTGCATGTGTGACTCTGTTCTGTTTTGTAATTCAGTTCAAGTGTAACGGTTTTTACATTCCCTCTATAAGTGACACCTTATGAGAAGTGTCCTTTTCTGTGTGACTTATTTCACTTAGAATCGTCTTACCTAAATCCACTTATCATGCTGCTACTAGCCTTATGACATTGATTTCACGGCTGAGTGATATTCCATTGTACATAAGGACCACAACTTTTTTATCCATTTTTCGCTTTCCTGGGATATTTAAGGTGGAAGGAAGTGGAGGTCCTTGTCAACAGAGCAGCCCTAAACTTTGGGGTGCTTGTGTCTTGCTGATTTTCAATTTTCCCACTTTATCCCCCCATGCGTGGAAGTGCCCTATGCTCTCTAAGCTGTGTTTTTTAGATGTTTCAGGACACACCGTACACTTCTCCAGAGTGGCTGTTGGCAATTTACATCCCGCCCATCAGTGTAGCAAGGCTCCCTTTTCTCCATGGCCTGTCCTGCATTTCTGGTTTTGACACTTTTTTCAGCATGGCCCTTTTGACCGATGGGAAGCGAGACTTGTTTGTAGCGCTGATTTGCCTTTGCAGGTGGTTTGGTTGGCCAAAAAGGGCGTATGCGTTTTTTCCTGAATATATTCAGGAAAAAACGCATACGCCCTTTTTGGCCAAGGGCATCATGGTCAACGTTTTGCCGCTTTTCATGTGCTTTAAAGGCGATTCGAATCTACCTCCTGAAATCTGTTTCCTGCAATTCTGCCTTGATTTCAAATCCTCTTCTTTGCCTTCCCTCAATATATTTGTGGACGAGAGTTATCATTTATAACTCTGCAGGTGTGTGAATTGCAGTGCCCTGAAGCTCCATTTTACAAGTCGCTTTTTTGGGAGCCGGCCGCAAAAGCGCAGGATGGCTTCAGGCCCTGTTCTGGTTCCGGGGGGCAGGCTGAGCCTGTGGTTAATTCTTCTTCCTGATGGGAAAATAGAGTGACCTGTGCCTGTCCCAACACCAAGAGCTAGTCTCTCATTGGTTCCCGGTCTTCCCGTTCATCCTCAGGACAAATTGCAACCTGTACGGAACAGGAGGTTAAAGGTGCTGATGCTCCAAGTAGGGAGATTGCTAGTAAAGTGGCTGGAATGGCGAACCCGAGCACAAGGAGATGAGAAATGAGGTGCGTTTTAGAAACCTTTCCCCATCACACGGTGTACCATCTTCTGGGTTTCTCATGCATGTTTTCGATGTAGGAAGATGCCCTTGAACCTGGAGATTTGGGACCCATGCGATGGGTAGCACGCAGTATTACTTTAAAGGGTCTGCGTTTGCTCACCCAACCTCACCAAACCTCTCAGCCCCAAGAGTGTCCACCCTTATGTCTCATCCAGCTGTGGGTCTAGATATGGTCAATCCAGGTTGCATCACAGCCCCTGAACGAATTGTGTAAGAATTTCTCTCTCTTTCCCTGTCTTTGTTTCATGGGTTTTTAAAAGTAATTTATTTTTATAATGGGGTTTAGCTGCTTTTCACGGCTGTGTTTAGGCCGCTTTACACCCACTTGACACACTAACAGAGAGATATCAATACATAGGTTTTTAGATTATTACTAGTCAGATATATTCTTGTGCGGTGAATCGGGCGTGTTGAGTCCAGCTCTCTGAGCAAGGAGTAGGTCTTGTCTATTACATATTGGGTTTATGGAACGGTATCTGAGCTAATTTGAAACTCTTGTTTTATGTATCACCCCACCTCACCTTTCCCGTTAAGCAGCCATAGTGTGTTTTCTGCATGTGTGACGCTGTTCTGTTTTGTAATTCAGTTCAAGTGTAACGGTTTTTACATTCCCTCTATAAGTGACACCTTATGAGAAGTGTCCTTTTCTGTGTGACTTATTTCACTTAGAATCGTCTTACCTAAATCCACTTATCATGCTGCTACTAGCCTTATGACATTGATTTCACGGCTGAGTGATATTCCATTGTACATAAGGACCACAACTTTTTTATCCATTTTTCGCTTTCCTGGGATATTTAAGGTGGAAGGAAGTGGAGGTCCTTGTCAACAGAGCAGCCCTAACCTTTGGGGTGCTTGTGTCTTGCTGATTTTCAATTTTCCCACTTTATCCCCCCATGCGTGGAAGTGCCCTATGCTCTCTAAGCTGTGTTTTTTAGATGTTTCAGGACACACCGTACACTTCTCCAGAGTGGCTGTTGGCAATTTACATCCCGCCCATCAGTGTAGCAAGGCTCCCTTTTCTCCATGGCCTGTCCTGCATTTCTGGTTTTGACACTTTTTTCAGCATGGCCCTTTTGACCGATGGGAAGCGAGACTTGTTTGTAGCGCTGATTTGCCTTTGCAGGTGGTTTGGTTGGCCAAAAAGGGCGTATGCGTTTTTTCCTGAATATATTCAGGAAAAAACGCATACGCCCTTTTTGGCCAAGGGCATCATGGTCAACGTTTTGCCGCTTTTCATGTGCTTTAAAGGCGATTCGAATCTACCTCCTGAAATCTGTTTCCTGTAATTCTGCCTTGATTTCAAATCCTCTTCTTTGCCTTCCCTCAATATATTTGTGGACGAGAGTTATCATTTATAACTCTGCAGGTGTGTGAATTGCAGTGCCCTGAAGCTCCATTTTACAAGTCGCATTTTTGGGAGCCGGCCGCAAAAGCGCAGGATGGCTTCAGGCCCTGTTCTGGTTCCGGGGGGCAGGCTGAGCCTGTGGTTAATTCTTCTTCCTGATGGGAAAATAGAGTGACCTGTGCCTGTCCCAACACCAAGAGCTAGTCTCTCATTGGTTCCCGGTCTTCCCGTTCATCCTCAGGACAAATTGCAACCTGTACGGAACAGGAGGTTAAAGGTGCTGATGCTCCAAGTAGGGAGATTGCTAGTAAAGTGGCTGGAATGGCGAACCCGAGCACAAGGAGATGAGAAATGAGGTGCGTTTTAGAAACCTTTCCCCATCACACGGTGTACCATCTTCTGGGTTTCTCATGCATGTTTTCGATGTAGGAAGATGCCCTTGAACCTGGAGATTTGGGACCCATGCGATGGGTAGCACGCAGTATTACTTTAAAGGGTCTGCGTTTGCTCACCCAACCTCACCAAACCTCTCAGCCCCAAGAGTGTCCACCCTTATGTCTCATCCAGCTGTGGGTCTAGATATGGTCAATCCAGGTTGCATCACAGCCCCTGAACGAATTGTGTAAGAATTTCTCTCTCTTTCCCTGTCTTTGTTTCATGGGTTTTTAAAAGTAATTTATTTTTATAATGGGGTTTAGCTGCTTTTCACGGCTGTGTTTAGGCCGCTTTACACCCACTTGACACACTAACAGAGAGATATCAATACATAGGTTTTTAGATTATTACTAGTCAGATATATTCTTGTGCGGTGAATCGGGCGTGTTGAGTCCAGCTCTCTGAGCAAGGAGTAGGTCTTGTCTATTACATATTGGGTTTATGGAACGGTATCTGAGCTAATTTGAAACTCTTGTTTTATGTATCACCCCACCTCACCTTTCCCGTTAAGCAGCCATAGTGTGTTTTCTGCATGTGTGACTCTGTTCTGTTTTGTAATTCAGTTCAAGTGTAACGGTTTTTACATTCTGTCTATAAGTGACACCTTATGAGAAGTGTCCTTTTCTGTGTGACTTATTTCACTTAGAATCGTCTTACCTAAATCCACTCATCATGCTGCTACTAGCCTTATGACATTGATTTCACGGCTGAGTGATATTCCATTGTACATAAGGACCACAACTTTTTTATCCATTTTTCGCTTTCCTGGGATATTTAAGGTGGAAGGAAGTGGAGGTCCTTGTCAACAGAGCAGCCCTAAACTTTGGGGTGCTTGTGTCTTGCTGATTTTCAATTTTCCCACTTTATCCCCCCATGCGTGGAAGGGCCCTATGCTCTCTAAGCTGTGTTTTTTAGATGTTTCAGGACACACCGTACACTTCTCCAGAGTGGCTGTTGGCAATTTACATCCCGCCCATCAGTGTAGCAAGGCTCCCTTTTCTCCATGGCCTGTCCTGCATTTCTGGTTTTGACACTTTTTTCAGCATGGCCCTTTTGACCGATGGGAAGCGAGACTTTTTTGTAGCGCTGATTTGCCTTTGCAGGTTGCTTGGTTGGCCAAAAAGGGCGTATGCGTTTTTTCCTGAATATATTCAGGAAAAAACGCATACGCCCTTTTTGGCCAAGGGCATCATGGTCAACGTTTTGCCGCTTTTCATGTGCTTTAAAGGCGATTCGAATCTACCTCCTGAAATCTGTTTCCTGCAATTCTGCCTTGATTTCAAATCCTCTTCTTTGCCTTCCCTCAATATATTTGTGGACGAGAGTTATCATTTATAACTCTGCAGGTGTGTGAATTGCAGTGCCCTGAAGCTCCATTTTACAAGTCGCTTTTTTGGGAGCCGGCCGCAAAAGCGCAGGATGGCTTCAGGCCCTGTTCTGGTTCCGGGGGGCAGGCTGAGCCTGTGGTTAATTCTTCTTCCTGATGGGAAAATAGAGTGACCTGTGCCTGTCCCAACACCAAGAGCTAGTCTCTCATTGGTTCCCGGTCTTCCCGTTCATCCTCAGGACAAATTGCAACCTGTACGGAACAGGAGGTTAAAGGTGCTGATGCTCCAAGTAGGGAGATTGCTAGTAAAGTGGCTGGAATGGCGAACCCGAGCACAAGGAGATGAGAAATGAGGTGCGTTTTAGAAACCTTTCCCCATCACACGGTGTACCATCTTCTGGGTTTCTCATGCATGTTTTCGATGTAGGAAGATGCCCTTGAACCTGGAGATTTGGGACCCATGCGATGGGTAGCACGCAGTATTACTTTAAAGGGTCTGCGTTTGCTCACCCAACCTCACCAAACCTCTCAGCCCCAAGAGTGTCCACCCTTATGTCTCATCCAGCTGTGGGTCTAGATATGGTCAATCCAGGTTGCATCACAGCCCCTGAACGAATTGTGTAAGAATTTCTCTCTCTTTCCCTGTCTTTGTTTCATGGGTTTTTAAAAGTAATTTATTTTTATAATGGGGTTTAGCTGCTTTTCACGGCTGTGTTTAGGCCGCTTTACACCCACTTGACACACTAACAGAGAGATATCAATACATAGGTTTTTAGATTATTACTAGTCAGATATATTCTTGTGCGGTGAATCGGGCGTGTTGAGTCCAGCTCTCTGAGCAAGGAGTAGGTCTTGTCTATTACATATTGGGTTTATGGAACGGTATCTGAGCTAATTTGAAACTCTTGTTTTATGTATCACCCCACCTCACCTTTCCCGTTAAGCAGCCATAGTGTGTTTTCTGCATGTGTGACTCTGTTCTGTTTTGTAATTCAGTTCAAGTGTAACGGTTTTTACATTCCCTCTATAAGTGACACCTTATGAGAAGTGTCCTTTTCTGTGTGACTTATTTCACTTAGAATCGTCTTACCTAAATCCACTCATCATGCTGCTACTAGCCTTATGACATTGATTTCACGGCTGAGTGATATTCCATTGTACATAAGGACCACAACTTTTTTATCCATTTTTCGCTTTCCTGGGATATTTAAGGTGGAAGGAAGTGGAGGTCCTTGTCAACAGAGCAGCCCTAAACTTTGGGGTGCTTGTGTCTTGCTGATTTTCAATTTTCCCACTTTATCCCCCCATGCGTGGAAGTGCCCTATGCTCTCTAAGCTGTGTTTTTTAGATGTTTCAGGACACACCGTACACTTCTCCAGAGTGGCTGTTGGCAATTTACATCCCGCCCATCAGTGTAGCAAGGCTCCCTTTTCTCCATGGCCTGTCCTGCATTTCTGGTTTTGACACTTTTTTCAGCATGGCCCTTTTGACCGATGGGAAGCGAGACTTGTTTGTAGCGCTGATTTGCCTTTGCAGGTGGTTTGGTTGGCCAAAAAGGGCGTATGCGTTTTTTCCTGAATATATTCAGGAAAAAACGCATACGCCCTTTTTGGCCAAGGGCATCATGGTCAACGTTTTGCCGCTTTTCATGTGCTTTAAAGGCGATTCGAATCTACCTCCTGAAATCTGTTTCCTGCAATTCTGCCTTGATTTCAAATCCTCTTCTTTGCCTTCCCTCAATATATTTGTGGACGAGAGTTATCATTTATAACTCTGCAGGTGTGTGAATTGCAGTGCCCTGAAGCTCCATTTTACAAGTCGCTTTTTTGGGAGCCGGCCGCAAAAGCGCAGGATGGCTTCAGGCCCTGTTCTGGTTCCGGGGGGCAGGCTGAGCCTGTGGTTAATTCTTCTTCCTGATGGGAAAATAGAGTGACCTGTGCCTGTCCCAACACCAAGAGCTAGTCTCTCATTGGTTCCCGGTCTTCCCGTTCATCCTCAGGACAAATTGCAACCTGTACGGAACAGGAGGTTAAAGGTGCTGATGCTCCAAGTAGGGAGATTGCTAGTAAAGTGGCTGGAATGGCGAACCCGAGCACAAGGAGATGAGAAATGAGGTGCGTTTTAGAAACCTTTCCCCATCACACGGTGTACCATCTTCTGGGTTTCTCATGCATGTTTTCGATGTAGGAAGATTCCCTTGAACCTGGAGATTTGGGACCCATGCGATGGGTAGCACGCAGTATTACTTTAAAGGGTCTGCGTTTGCTCACCCAACCTCACCAAACCTCTCAGCCCCAAGAGTGTCCACCCTTATGTCTCATCCAGCTGTGGGTCTAGATATGGTCAATCCAGGTTGCATCACAGCCCCTGAACGAATTGTGTAAGAATTTCTCTCTCTTTCCCTGTCTTTGTTTCATGGGTTTTTAAAAGTAATTTATTTTTATAATGGGGTTTAGCTGCTTTTCACGGCTGTGTTTAGGCCGCTTTACACCCACTTGACACACTAACAGAGAGATATCAATACATAGGTTTTTAGATTATTACTAGTCAGATATATTCTTGTGCGGTGAATCGGGCGTGTTGAGTCCAGCTCTCTGAGCAAGGAGTAGGTCTTGTCTATTACATATTGGGTTTATGGAACGGTATCTGAGCTAATTTGAAACTCTTGTTTTATGTATCACCCCACCTCACCTTTCCCGTTAAGCAGCCATAGTGTGTTTTCTGCATGTGTGACGCTGTTCTGTTTTGTAATTCAGTTCAAGTGTAACGGTTTTTACATTCCCTCTATAAGTGACACCTTATGAGAAGTGTCCTTTTCTGTGTGACTTATTTCACTTAGAATCGTCTTACCTAAATCCACTTATCATGCTGCTACTAGCCTTATGACATTGATTTCACGGCTGAGTGATATTCCATTGTACATAAGGACCACAACTTTTTTATCCATTTTTCGCTTTCCTGGGATATTTAAGGTGGAAGGAAGTGGAGGTCCTTGTCAACAGAGCAGCCCTAAACTTTGGGGTGCTTGTGTCTTGCTGATTTTCAATTTTCCCACTTTATCCCCCCATGCGTGGAAGTGCCCTATGCTCTCTAAGCTGTGTTTTTTAGATGTTTCAGGACACACCGTACACTTCTCCAGAGTGGCTGTTGGCAATTTACATCCCGCCCATCAGTGTAGCAAGGCTCCCTTTTCTCCATGGCCTGTCCTGCATTTCTGGTTTTGACACTTTTTTCAGCATGGCCCTTTTGACCGATGGGAAGCGAGACTTGTTTGTAGCGCTGATTTGCCTTTGCAGGTGGTTTGGTTGGCCAAAAAGGGCGTATGCGTTTTTTCCTGAATATATTCAGGAAAAAACGCATACGCCCTTTTTGGCCAAGGGCATCATGGTCAACGTTTTGCCGCTTTTCATGTGCTTTAAAGGCGATTCGAATCTACCTCCTGAAATCTGTTTCCTGCAATTCTGCCTTGATTTCAAATCCTCTTCTTTGCCTTCCCTCAATATATTTGTGGACGAGAGTTATCATTTATAACTCTGCAGGTGTGTGAATTGCAGTGCCCTGAAGCTCCATTTTACAAGTCGCTTTTTTGGGAGCCGGCCGCAAAAGCGCAGGATGGCTTCAGGCCCTGTTCTGGTTCCGGGGGGCAGGCTGAGCCTGTGGTTAATTCTTCTTCCTGATGGGAAAATAGAGTGACCTGTGCCTGTCCCAACACCAAGAGCTAGTCTCTCATTGGTTCCCGGTCTTCCCGTTCATCCTCAGGACAAATTGCAACCTGTACGGAACAGGAGGTTAAAGGTGCTGATGCTCCAAGTAGGGAGATTGCTAGTAAAGTGGCTGGAATGGCGAACCCGAGCACAAGGAGATGAGAAATGAGGTGCGTTTTAGAAACCTTTCCCCATCACACGGTGTACCATCTTCTGGGTTTCTCATGCATGTTTTCGATGTAGGAAGATGCCCTTGAACCTGGAGATTTGGGACCCATGCGATGGGTAGCACGCAGTATTACTTTAAAGGGTCTGCGTTTGCTCACCCAACCTCACCAAACCTCTCAGCCCCAAGAGTGTCCACCCTTATGTCTCATCCAGCTGTGGGTCTAGATATGGTCAATCCAGGTTGCATCACAGCCCCTGAACGAATTGTGTAAGAATTTCTCTCTCTTTCCCTGTCTTTGTTTCATGGGTTTTTAAAAGTAATTTATTTTTATAATGGGGTTTAGCTGCTTTTCACGGCTGTGTTTAGGCCGCTTTACACCCACTTGACACACTAACAGAGAGATATCAATACATAGGTTTTTAGATTATTACTAGTCAGATATATTCTTGTGCGGTGAATCGGGCGTGTTGAGTCCAGCTCTCTGAGCAAGGAGTAGGTCTTGTCTATTACATATTGGGTTTATGGAACGGTATCTGAGCTAATTTGAAACTCTTGTTTTATGTATCACCCCACCTCACCTTTCCCGTTAAGCAGCCATAGTGTGTTTTCTGCATGTGTGACGCTGTTCTGTTTTGTAATTCAGTTCAAGTGTAACGGTTTTTACATTCCCTCTATAAGTGACACCTTATGAGAAGTGTCCTTTTCTGTGTGACTTATTTCACTTAGAATCGTCTTACCTAAATCCACTTATCATGCTGCTACTAGCCTTATGACATTGATTTCACGGCTGAGTGATATTCCATTGTACATAAGGACCACAACTTTTTTATCCATTTTTCGCTTTCCTGGGATATTTAAGGTGGAAGGAAGTGGAGGTCCTTGTCAACAGAGCAGCCCTAAACTTTGGGGTGCTTGTGTCTTGCTGATTTTCAATTTTCCCACTTTATCCCCCCATGCGTGGAAGTGCCCTATGCTCTCTAAGCTGTGTTTTTTAGATGTTTCAGGACACACCGTACACTTCTCCAGAGTGGCTGTTGGCAATTTACATCCCGCCCATCAGTGTAGCAAGGCTCCCTTTTCTCCATGGCCTGTCCTGCATTTCTGGTTTTGACACTTTTTTCAGCATGGCCCTTTTGACCGATGGGAAGCGAGACTTGTTTGTAGCGCTGATTTGCCTTTGCAGGTGGTTTGGTTGGCCAAAAAGGGCGTATGCGTTTTTTCCTGAATATATTCAGGAAAAAACGCATACGCCCTTTTTGGCCAAGGGCATCATGGTCAACGTTTTGCCGCTTTTCATGTGCTTTAAAGGCGATTCGAATCTACCTCCTGAAATCTGTTTCCTGTAATTCTGCCTTGATTTCAAATCCTCTTCTTTGCCTTCCCTCAATATATTTGTGGACGAGAGTTATCATTTATAACTCTGCAGGTGTGTGAATTGCAGTGCCCTGAAGCTCCATTTTACAAGTCGCTTTTTTGGGAGCCGGCCGCAAAAGCGCAGGATGGCTTCAGGCCCTGTTCTGGTTCCGGGGGGCAGGCTGAGCCTGTGGTTAATTCTTCTTCCTGATGGGAAAATAGAGTGACCTGTGCCTGTCCCAACACCAAGAGCTAGTCTCTCATTGGTTCCCGGTCTTCCCGTTCATCCTCAGGACAAATTGCAACCTGTACGGAACAGGAGGTTAAAGGTGCTGATGCTCCAAGTAGGGAGATTGCTAGTAAAGTGGCTGGAATGGCGAACCCGAGCACAAGGAGATGAGAAATGAGGTGCGTTTTAGAAACCTTTCCCCATCACACGGTGTACCATCTTCTGGGTTTCTCATGCATGTTCATGTTTTCGATGTAGGAAGATGCCCTTGAACCTGGAGATTTGGGACCCATGCGATGGGTAGCACGCAGTATTACTTTAAAGGGTCTGCGTTTGCTCACCCAACCTCACAAACCTCTCAGCCCCAAGAGTGTCCACCCTTATGTCTCCTCCAGCTGTGGGTCTAGATATGGTCAATCCAGGTTGCATCACAGCCCTGAACGAATGTGTAAGAATTTCTCCTCTCTTTCCCTGTCTTTGTTTCATGGGTTTTTAAAAGTAATTTATTTTATAATGGGGTTTAGCGCACTTTCCGCTGTGTTAGGCCGCTTTACACCCACTTGACACACTAACAGAGAGATATCAATACATAGGTTTTTAGATTATTACTAGTCAGATATATTCTTGTGCGGTGAATCGGGCGTGTTGAGTCCAGCTCTCTGAGCAAGGAGTAGGTCTTGTCTATTACATATTGGGTTTATGGAACGGTATCTGAGCTAATTTGAAACTCTTGTTTTATGTATCACCCCACCTCACCTTTCCCGTTAAGCAGCCATAGTGTGTTTTCTGCATGTGTGACTCTGTTCTGTTTTGTAATTCAGTTCAAGTGTAACGGTTTTTACATTCCCTCTATAAGTGACACCTTATGAGAAGTGTCCTTTTCTGTGTGACTTATTTCACTTAGAATCGTCTTACCTAAATCCACTTATCATGCTGCTACTAGCCTTATGACATTGATTTCACGGCTGAGTGATATTCCATTGTACATAAGGACCACAACTTTTTTATCCATTTTTCGCTTTCCTGGGATATTTAAGGTGGAAGGAAGTGGAGGTCCTTGTCAACAGAGCAGCCCTAAACTTTGGGGTGCTTGTGTCTTGCTGATTTTCAATTTTCCCACTTTATCCCCCCATGCGTGGAAGTGCCCTATGCTCTCTAAGCTGTGTTTTTTAGATGTTTCAGGACACACCGTACACTTCTCCAGAGTGGCTGTTGGCAATTTACATCCCGCCCATCAGTGTAGCAAGGCTCCCTTTTCTCCATGGCCTGTCCTGCATTTCTGGTTTTGACACTTTTTTCAGCATGGCCCTTTTGACCGATGGGAAGCGAGACTTGTTTGTAGCGCTGATTTGCCTTTGCAGGTGGTTTGGTTGGCCAAAAAGGGCGTATGCGTTTTTTCCTGAATATATTCAGGAAAAAACGCATACGCCCTTTTTGGCCAAGGGCATCATGGTCAACGTTTTGCCGCTTTTCATGTGCTTTAAAGGCGATTCGAATCTACCTCCTGAAATCTGTTTCCTGCAATTCTGCCTTGATTTCAAATCCTCTTCTTTGCCTTCCCTCAATATATTTGTGGACGAGAGTTATCATTTATAACTCTGCAGGTGTGTGAATTGCAGTGCCCTGAAGCTCCATTTTACAAGTCGCTTTTTTGGGAGCCGGCCGCAAAAGCGCAGGATGGCTTCAGGCCCTGTTCTGGTTCCGGGGGGCAGGCTGAGCCTGTGGTTAATTCTTCTTCCTGATGGGAAAATAGAGTGACCTGTGCCTGTCCCAACACCAAGAGCTAGTCTCTCATTGGTTCCCGGTCTTCCCGTTCATCCTCAGGACAAATTGCAACCTGTACGGAACAGGAGGTTAAAGGTGCTGATGCTCCAAGTAGGGAGATTGCTAGTAAAGTGGCTGGAATGGCGAACCCGAGCACAAGGAGATGAGAAATGAGGTGCGTTTTAGAAACCTTTCCCCATCACACGGTGTACCATCTTCTGGGTTTCTCATGCATGTTTTCGATGTAGGAAGATGCCCTTGAACCTGGAGATTTGGGACCCATGCGATGGGTAGCACGCAGTATTACTTTAAAGGGTCTGCGTTTGCTCACCCAACCTCACCAAACCTCTCAGCCCCAAGAGTGTCCACCCTTATGTCTCATCCAGCTGTGGGTCTAGATATGGTCAATCCAGGTTGCATCACAGCCCCTGAACGAATTGTGTAAGAATTTCTCTCTCTTTCCCTGTCTTTGTTTCATGGGTTTTTAAAAGTAATTTATTTTTATAATGGGGTTTAGCTGCTTTTCACGGCTGTGTTTAGGCCGCTTTACACCCACTTGACACACTAACAGAGAGATATCAATACATAGGTTTTTAGATTATTACTAGTCAGATATATTCTTGTGCGGTGAATCGGGCGTGTTGAGTCCAGCTCTCTGAGCAAGGAGTAGGTCTTGTCTATTACATATTGGGTTTATGGAACGGTATCTGAGCTAATTTGAAACTCTTGTTTTATGTATCACCCCACCTCACCTTTCCCGTTAAGCAGCCATAGTGTGTTTTCTGCATGTGTGACTCTGTTCTGTTTTGTAATTCAGTTCAAGTGTAACGGTTTTTACATTCCCTCTATAAGTGACACCTTATGAGAAGTGTCCTTTTCTGTGTGACTTATTTCACTTAGAATCGTCTTACCTAAATCCACTTATCATGCTGCTACTAGCCTTATGACATTGATTTCACGGCTGAGTGATATTCCATTGTACATAAGGACCACAACTTTTTTATCCATTTTTCGCTTTCCTGGGATATTTAAGGTGGAAGGAAGTGGAGGTCCTTGTCAACAGAGCAGCCCTAAACTTTGGGGTGCTTGTGTCTTGCTGATTTTCAATTTTCCCACTTTATCCCCCCATGCGTGGAAGTGCCCTATGCTCTCTAAGCTGTGTTTTTTAGATGTTTCAGGACACACCGTACACTTCTCCAGAGTGGCTGTTGGCAATTTACATCCCGCCCATCAGTGTAGCAAGGCTCCCTTTTCTCCATGGCCTGTCCTGCATTTCTGGTTTTGACACTTTTTTCAGCATGGCCCTTTTGACCGATGGGAAGCGAGACTTGTTTGTAGCGCTGATTTGCCTTTGCAGGTGGTTTGGTTGGCCAAAAAGGGCGTATGCGTTTTTTCCTGAATATATTCAGGAAAAAACGCATACGCCCTTTTTGGCCAAGGGCATCATGGTCAACGTTTTGCCGCTTTTCATGTGCTTTAAAGGCGATTCGAATCTACCTCCTGAAATCTGTTTCCTGCAATTCTGCCTTGATTTCAAATCCTCTTCTTTGCCTTCCCTCAATATATTTGTGGACGAGAGTTATCATTTATAACTCTGCAGGTGTGTGAATTGCAGTGCCCTGAAGCTCCATTTTACAAGTCGCTTTTTTGGGAGCCGGCCGCAAAAGCGCAGGATGGCTTCAGGCCCTGTTCTGGTTCCGGGGGGCAGGCTGAGCCTGTGGTTAATTCTTCTTCCTGATGGGAAAATAGAGTGACCTGTGCCTGTCCCAACACCAAGAGCTAGTCTCTCATTGGTTCCCGGTCTTCCCGTTCATCCTCAGGACAAATTGCAACCTGTACGGAACAGGAGGTTAAAGGTGCTGATGCTCCAAGTAGGGAGATTGCTAGTAAAGTGGCTGGAATGGCGAACCCGAGCACAAGGAGATGAGAAATGAGGTGCGTTTTAGAAACCTTTCCCCATCACACGGTGTACCATCTTCTGGGTTTCTCATGCATGTTTTCGATGTAGGAAGATGCCCTTGAACCTGGAGATTTGGGACCCATGCGATGGGTAGCACGCAGTATTACTTTAAAGGGTCTGCGTTTGCTCACCCAACCTCACCAAACCTCTCAGCCCCAAGAGTGTCCACCCTTATGTCTCATCCAGCTGTGGGTCTAGATATGGTCAATCCAGGTTGCATCACAGCCCCTGAACGAATTGTGTAAGAATTTCTCTCTCTTTCCCTGTCTTTGTTTCATGGGTTTTTAAAAGTAATTTATTTTTATAATGGGGTTTAGCTGCTTTTCACGGCTGTGTTTAGGCCGCTTTACACCCACTTGACACACTAACAGAGAGATATCAATACATAGGTTTTTAGATTATTACTAGTCAGATATATTCTTGTGCGGTGAATCGGGCGTGTTGAGTCCAGCTCTCTGAGCAAGGAGTAGGTCTTGTCTATTACATATTGGGTTTATGGAACGGTATCTGAGCTAATTTGAAACTCTTGTTTTATGTATCACCCCACCTCACCTTTCCCGTTAAGCAGCCATAGTGTGTTTTCTGCATGTGTGACGCTGTTCTGTTTTGTAATTCAGTTCAAGTGTAACGGTTTTTACATTCCCTCTATAAGTGACACCTTATGAGAAGTGTCCTTTTCTGTGTGACTTATTTCACTTAGAATCGTCTTACCTAAATCCACTTATCATGCTGCTACTAGCCTTATGACATTGATTTCACGGCTGAGTGATATTCCATTGTACATAAGGACCACAACTTTTTTATCCATTTTTCGCTTTCCTGGGATATTTAAGGTGGAAGGAAGTGGAGGTCCTTGTCAACAGAGCAGCCCTAAACTTTGGGGTGCTTGTGTCTTGCTGATTTTCAATTTTCCCACTTTATCCCCCCATGCGTGGAAGTGCCCTATGCTCTCTAAGCTGTGTTTTTTAGATGTTTCAGGACACACCGTACACTTCTCCAGAGTGGCTGTTGGCAATTTACATCCCGCCCATCAGTGTAGCAAGGCTCCCTTTTCTCCATGGCCTGTCCTGCATTTCTGGTTTTGACACTTTTTTCAGCATGGCCCTTTTGACCGATGGGAAGCGAGACTTGTTTGTAGCGCTGATTTGCCTTTGCAGGTGGTTTGGTTGGCCAAAAAGGGCGTATGCGTTTTTTCCTGAATATATTCAGGAAAAAACGCATACGCCCTTTTTGGCCAAGGGCATCATGGTCAACGTTTTGCCGCTTTTCATGTGCTTTAAAGGCGATTCGAATCTACCTCCTGAAATCTGTTTCCTGCAATTCTGCCTTGATTTCAAATCCTCTTCTTTGCCTTCCCTCAATATATTTGTGGACGAGAGTTATCATTTATAACTCTGCAGGTGTGTGAATTGCAGTGCCCTGAAGCTCCATTTTACAAGTCGCTTTTTTGGGAGCCGGCCGCAAAAGCGCAGGATGGCTTCAGGCCCTGTTCTGGTTCCGGGGGGCAGGCTGAGCCTGTGGTTAATTCTTCTTCCTGATGGGAAAATAGAGTGACCTGTGCCTGTCCCAACACCAAGAGCTAGTCTCTCATTGGTTCCCGGTCTTCCCGTTCATCCTCAGGACAAATTGCAACCTGTACGGAACAGGAGGTTAAAGGTGCTGATGCTCCAAGTAGGGAGATTGCTAGTAAAGTGGCTGGAATGGCGAACCCGAGCACAAGGAGATGAGAAATGAGGTGCGTTTTAGAAACCTTTCCCCATCACACGGTGTACCATCTTCTGGGTTTCTCATGCATGTTTTCGATGTAGGAAGATGCCCTTGAACCTGGAGATTTGGGACCCATGCGATGGGTAGCACGCAGTATTACTTTAAAGGGTCTGCGTTTGCTCACCCAACCTCACCAAACCTCTCAGCCCCAAGAGTGTCCACCCTTATGTCTCATCCAGCTGTGGGTCTAGATATGGTCAATCCAGGTTGCATCACAGCCCCTGAACGAATTGTGTAAGAATTTCTCTCTCTTTCCCTGTCTTTGTTTCATGGGTTTTTAAAAGTAATTTATTTTTATAATGGGGTTTAGCTGCTTTTCACGGCTGTGTTTAGGCCGCTTTACACCCACTTGACACACTAACAGAGAGATATCAATACATAGGTTTTTAGATTATTACTAGTCAGATATATTCTTGTGCGGTGAATCGGGCGTGTTGAGTCCAGCTCTCTGAGCAAGGAGTAGGTCTTGTCTATTACATATTGGGTTTATGGAACGGTATCTGAGCTAATTTGAAACTCTTGTTTTATGTATCACCCCACCTCACCTTTCCCGTTAAGCAGCCATAGTGTGTTTTCTGCATGTGTGACTCTGTTCTGTTTTGTAATTCAGTTCAAGTGTAACGGTTTTTACATTCCCTCTATAAGTGACACCTTATGAGAAGTGTCCTTTTCTGTGTGACTTATTTCACTTAGAATCGTCTTACCTAAATCCACTTATCATGCTGCTACTAGCCTTATGACATTGATTTCACGGCTGAGTGATATTCCATTGTACATAAGGACCACAACTTTTTTATCCATTTTTCGCTTTCCTGGGATATTTAAGGTGGAAGGAAGTGGAGGTCCTTGTCAACAGAGCAGCCCTAAACTTTGGGGTGCTTGTGTCTTGCTGATTTTCAATTTTCCCACTTTATCCCCCCATGCGTGGAAGTGCCCTATGCTCTCTAAGCTGTGTTTTTTAGATGTTTCAGGACACACCGTACACTTCTCCAGAGTGGCTGTTGGCAATTTACATCCCGCCCATCAGTGTAGCAAGGCTCCCTTTTCTCCATGGCCTGTCCTGCATTTCTGGTTTTGACACTTTTTTCAGCATGGCCCTTTTGACCGATGGGAAGCGAGACTTGTTTGTAGCGCTGATTTGCCTTTGCAGGTGGTTTGGTTGGCCAAAAAGGGCGTATGCGTTTTTTCCTGAATATATTCAGGAAAAAACGCATACGCCCTTTTTGGCCAAGGGCATCATGGTCAACGTTTTGCCGCTTTTCATGTGCTTTAAAGGCGATTCGAATCTACCTCCTGAAATCTGTTTCCTGCAATTCTGCCTTGATTTCAAATCCTCTTCTTTGCCTTCCCTCAATATATTTGTGGACGAGAGTTATCATTTATAACTCTGCAGGTGTGTGAATTGCAGTGCCCTGAAGCTCCATTTTACAAGTCGCTTTTTTGGGAGCCGGCCGCAAAAGCGCAGGATGGCTTCAGGCCCTGTTCTGGTTCCGGGGGGCAGGCTGAGCCTGTGGTTAATTCTTCTTCCTGATGGGAAAATAGAGTGACCTGTGCCTGTCCCAACACCAAGAGCTAGTCTCTCATTGGTTCCCGGTCTTCCCGTTCATCCTCAGGACAAATTGCAACCTGTACGGAACAGGAGGTTAAAGGTGCTGATGCTCCAAGTAGGGAGATTGCTAGTAAAGTGGCTGGAATGGCGAACCCGAGCACAAGGAGATGAGAAATGAGGTGCGTTTTAGAAACCTTTCCCCATCACACGGTGTACCATCTTCTGGGTTTCTCATGCATGTTTTCGATGTAGGAAGATGCCCTTGAACCTGGAGATTTGGGACCCATGCGATGGGTAGCACGCAGTATTACTTTAAAGGGTCTGCGTTTGCTCACCCAACCTCACCAAACCTCTCAGCCCCAAGAGTGTCCACCCTTATGTCTCATCCAGCTGTGGGTCTAGATATGGTCAATCCAGGTTGCATCACAGCCCCTGAACGAATTGTGTAAGAATTTCTCTCTCTTTCCCTGTCTTTGTTTCATGGGTTTTTAAAAGTAATTTATTTTTATAATGGGGTTTAGCTGCTTTTCACGGCTGTGTTTAGGCCGCTTTACACCCACTTGACACACTAACAGAGAGATATCAATACATAGGTTTTTAGATTATTACTAGTCAGATATATTCTTGTGCGGTGAATCGGGCGTGTTGAGTCCAGCTCTCTGAGCAAGGAGTAGGTCTTGTCTATTACATATTGGGTTTATGGAACGGTATCTGAGCTAATTTGAAACTCTTGTTTTATGTATCACCCCACCTCACCTTTCCCGTTAAGCAGCCATAGTGTGTTTTCTGCATGTGTGACGCTGTTCTGTTTTGTAATTCAGTTCAAGTGTAACGGTTTTTACATTCCCTCTATAAGTGACACCTTATGAGAAGTGTCCTTTTCTGTGTGACTTATTTCACTTAGAATCGTCTTACCTAAATCCACTTATCATGCTGCTACTAGCCTTATGACATTGATTTCACGGCTGAGTGATATTCCATTGTACATAAGGACCACAACTTTTTTATCCATTTTTCGCTTTCCTGGGATATTTAAGGTGGAAGGAAGTGGAGGTCCTTGTCAACAGAGCAGCCCTAAACTTTGGGGTGCTTGTGTCTTGCTGATTTTCAATTTTCCCACTTTATCCCCCCATGCGTGGAAGTGCCCTATGCTCTCTAAGCTGTGTTTTTTAGATGTTTCAGGACACACCGTACACTTCTCCAGAGTGGCTGTTGGCAATTTACATCCCGCCCATCAGTGTAGCAAGGCTCCCTTTTCTCCATGGCCTGTCCTGCATTTCTGGTTTTGACACTTTTTTCAGCATGGCCCTTTTGACCGATGGGAAGCGAGACTTGTTTGTAGCGCTGATTTGCCTTTGCAGGTGGTTTGGTTGGCCAAAAAGGGCGTATGCGTTTTTTCCTGAATATATTCAGGAAAAAACGCATACGCCCTTTTTGGCCAAGGGCATCATGGTCAACGTTTTGCCGCTTTTCATGTGCTTTAAAGGCGATTCGAATCTACCTCCTGAAATCTGTTTCCTGCAATTCTGCCTTGATTTCAAATCCTCTTCTTTGCCTTCCCTCAATATATTTGTGGACGAGAGTTATCATTTATAACTCTGCAGGTGTGTGAATTGCAGTGCCCTGAAGCTCCATTTTACAAGTCGCTTTTTTGGGAGCCGGCCGCAAAAGCGCAGGATGGCTTCAGGCCCTGTTCTGGTTCCGGGGGGCAGGCTGAGCCTGTGGTTAATTCTTCTTCCTGATGGGAAAATAGAGTGACCTGTGCCTGTCCCAACACCAAGAGCTAGTCTCTCATTGGTTCCCGGTCTTCCCGTTCATCCTCAGGACAAATTGCAACCTGTACGGAACAGGAGGTTAAAGGTGCTGATGCTCCAAGTAGGGAGATTGCTAGTAAAGTGGCTGGAATGGCGAACCCGAGCACAAGGAGATGAGAAATGAGGTGCGTTTTAGAAACCTTTCCCCATCACACGGTGTACCATCTTCTGGGTTTCTCATGCATGTTTTCGATGTAGGAAGATGCCCTTGAACCTGGAGATTTGGGACCCATGCGATGGGTAGCACGCAGTATTACTTTAAAGGGTCTGCGTTTGCTCACCCAACCTCACCAAACCTCTCAGCCCCAAGAGTGTCCACCCTTATGTCTCATCCAGCTGTGGGTCTAGATATGGTCAATCCAGGTTGCATCACAGCCCCTGAACGAATTGTGTAAGAATTTCTCTCTCTTTCCCTGTCTTTGTTTCATGGGTTTTTAAAAGTAATTTATTTTTATAATGGGGTTTAGCTGCTTTTCACGGCTGTGTTTAGGCCGCTTTACACCCACTTGACACACTAACAGAGAGATATCAATACATAGGTTTTTAGATTATTACTAGTCAGATATATTCTTGTGCGGTGAATCGGGCGTGTTGAGTCCAGCTCTCTGAGCAAGGAGTAGGTCTTGTCTATTACATATTGGGTTTATGGAACGGTATCTGAGCTAATTTGAAACTCTTGTTTTATGTATCACCCCACCTCACCTTTCCCGTTAAGCAGCCATAGTGTGTTTTCTGCATGTGTGACTCTGTTCTGTTTTGTAATTCAGTTCAAGTGTAACGGTTTTTACATTCCCTCTATAAGTGACACCTTATGAGAAGTGTCCTTTTCTGTGTGACTTATTTCACTTAGAATCGTCTTACCTAAATCCACTTATCATGCTGCTACTAGCCTTATGACATTGATTTCACGGCTGAGTGATATTCCATTGTACATAAGGACCACAACTTTTTTATCCATTTTTCGCTTTCCTGGGATATTTAAGGTGGAAGGAAGTGGAGGTCCTTGTCAACAGAGCAGCCCTAAACTTTGGGGTGCTTGTGTCTTGCTGATTTTCAATTTTCCCACTTTATCCCCCCATGCGTGGAAGTGCCCTATGCTCTCTAAGCTGTGTTTTTTAGATGTTTCAGGACACACCGTACACTTCTCCAGAGTGGCTGTTGGCAATTTACATCCCGCCCATCAGTGTAGCAAGGCTCCCTTTTCTCCATGGCCTGTCCTGCATTTCTGGTTTTGACACTTTTTTCAGCATGGCCCTTTTGACCGATGGGAAGCGAGACTTGTTTGTAGCGCTGATTTGCCTTTGCAGGTGGTTTGGTTGGCCAAAAAGGGCGTATGCGTTTTTTCCTGAATATATTCAGGAAAAAACGCATACGCCCTTTTTGGCCAAGGGCATCATGGTCAACGTTTTGCCGCTTTTCATGTGCTTTAAAGGCGATTCGAATCTACCTCCTGAAATCTGTTTCCTGCAATTCTGCCTTGATTTCAAATCCTCTTCTTTGCCTTCCCTCAATATATTTGTGGACGAGAGTTATCATTTATAACTCTGCAGGTGTGTGAATTGCAGTGCCCTGAAGCTCCATTTTACAAGTCGCTTTTTTGGGAGCCGGCCGCAAAAGCGCAGGATGGCTTCAGGCCCTGTTCTGGTTCCGGGGGGCAGGCTGAGCCTGTGGTTAATTCTTCTTCCTGATGGGAAAATAGAGTGACCTGTGCCTGTCCCAACACCAAGAGCTAGTCTCTCATTGGTTCCCGGTCTTCCCGTTCATCCTCAGGACAAATTGCAACCTGTACGGAACAGGAGGTTAAAGGTGCTGATGCTCCAAGTAGGGAGATTGCTAGTAAAGTGGCTGGAATGGCGAACCCGAGCACAAGGAGATGAGAAATGAGGTGCGTTTTAGAAACCTTTCCCCATCACACGGTGTACCATCTTCTGGGTTTCTCATGCATGTTTTCGATGTAGGAAGATGCCCTTGAACCTGGAGATTTGGGACCCATGCGATGGGTAGCACGCAGTATTACTTTAAAGGGTCTGCGTTTGCTCACCCAACCTCACCAAACCTCTCAGCCCCAAGAGTGTCCACCCTTATGTCTCATCCAGCTGTGGGTCTAGATATGGTCAATCCAGGTTGCATCACAGCCCCTGAACGAATTGTGTAAGAATTTCTCTCTCTTTCCCTGTCTTTGTTTCATGGGTTTTTAAAAGTAATTTATTTTTATAATGGGGTTTAGCTGCTTTTCACGGCTGTGTTTAGGCCGCTTTACACCCACTTGACACACTAACAGAGAGATATCAATACATAGGTTTTTAGATTATTACTAGTCAGATATATTCTTGTGCGGTGAATCGGGCGTGTTGAGTCCAGCTCTCTGAGCAAGGAGTAGGTCTTGTCTATTACATATTGGGTTTATGGAACGGTATCTGAGCTAATTTGAAACTCTTGTTTTATGTATCACCCCACCTCACCTTTCCCGTTAAGCAGCCATAGTGTGTTTTCTGCATGTGTGACTCTGTTCTGTTTTGTAATTCAGTTCAAGTGTAACGGTTTTTACATTCCCTCTATAAGTGACACCTTATGAGAAGTGTCCTTTTCTGTGTGACTTATTTCACTTAGAATCGTCTTACCTAAATCCACTTATCATGCTGCTACTAGCCTTATGACATTGATTTCACGGCTGAGTGATATTCCATTGTACATAAGGACCACAACTTTTTTATCCATTTTTCGCTTTCCTGGGATATTTAAGGTGGAAGGAAGTGGAGGTCCTTGTCAACAGAGCAGCCCTAAACTTTGGGGTGCTTGTGTCTTGCTGATTTTCAATTTTCCCACTTTATCCCCCCATGCGTGGAAGTGCCCTATGCTCTCTAAGCTGTGTTTTTTAGATGTTTCAGGACACACCGTACACTTCTCCAGAGTGGCTGTTGGCAATTTACATCCCGCCCATCAGTGTAGCAAGGCTCCCTTTTCTCCATGGCCTGTCCTGCATTTCTGGTTTTGACACTTTTTTCAGCATGGCCCTTTTGACCGATGGGAAGCGAGACTTGTTTGTAGCGCTGATTTGCCTTTGCAGGTGGTTTGGTTGGCCAAAAAGGGCGTATGCGTTTTTTCCTGAATATATTCAGGAAAAAACGCATACGCCCTTTTTGGCCAAGGGCATCATGGTCAACGTTTTGCCGCTTTTCATGTGCTTTAAAGGCGATTCGAATCTACCTCCTGAAATCTGTTTCCTGCAATTCTGCCTTGATTTCAAATCCTCTTCTTTGCCTTCCCTCAATATATTTGTGGACGAGAGTTATCATTTATAACTCTGCAGGTGTGTGAATTGCAGTGCCCTGAAGCTCCATTTTACAAGTCGCTTTTTTGGGAGCCGGCCGCAAAAGCGCAGGATGGCTTCAGGCCCTGTTCTGGTTCCGGGGGGCAGGCTGAGCCTGTGGTTAATTCTTCTTCCTGATGGGAAAATAGAGTGACCTGTGCCTGTCCCAACACCAAGAGCTAGTCTCTCATTGGTTCCCGGTCTTCCCGTTCATCCTCAGGACAAATTGCAACCTGTACGGAACAGGAGGTTAAAGGTGCTGATGCTCCAAGTAGGGAGATTGCTAGTAAAGTGGCTGGAATGGCGAACCCGAGCACAAGGAGATGAGAAATGAGGTGCGTTTTAGAAACCTTTCCCCATCACACGGTGTACCATCTTCTGGGTTTCTCATGCATGTTTTCGATGTAGGAAGATGCCCTTGAACCTGGAGATTTGGGACCCATGCGATGGGTAGCACGCAGTATTACTTTAAAGGGTCTGCGTTTGCTCACCCAACCTCACCAAACCTCTCAGCCCCAAGAGTGTCCACCCTTATGTCTCATCCAGCTGTGGGTCTAGATATGGTCAATCCAGGTTGCATCACAGCCCCTGAACGAATTGTGTAAGAATTTCTCTCTCTTTCCCTGTCTTTGTTTCATGGGTTTTTAAAAGTAATTTATTTTTATAATGGGGTTTAGCTGCTTTTCACGGCTGTGTTTAGGCCGCTTTACACCCACTTGACACACTAACAGAGAGATATCAATACATAGGTTTTTAGATTATTACTAGTCAGATATATTCTTGTGCGGTGAATCGGGCGTGTTGAGTCCAGTTCTCTGAGCAAGGAGTAGGTCTTGTCTATTACATATTGGGTTTATGGAACGGTATCTGAGCTAATTTGAAACTCTTGTTTTATGTATCACCCCACCTCACCTTTCCCGTTAAGCAGCCATAGTGTGTTTTCTGCATGTGTGACTCTGTTCTGTTTTGTAATTCAGTTCAAGTGTAACGGTTTTTACATTCCCTCTATAAGTGACACCTTATGAGAAGTGTCCTTTTCTGTGTGACTTATTTCACTTAGAATCGTCTTACCTAAATCCACTTATCATGCTGCTACTAGCCTTATGACATTGATTTCACGGCTGAGTGATATTCCATTGTACATAAGGACCACAACTTTTTTATCCATTTTTCGCTTTCCTGGGATATTTAAGGTGGAAGGAAGTGGAGGTCCTTGTCAACAGAGCAGCCCTAAACTTTGGGGTGCTTGTGTCTTGCTGATTTTCAATTTTCCCACTTTATCCCCCCATGCGTGGAAGTGCCCTATGCTCTCTAAGCTGTGTTTTTTAGATGTTTCAGGACACACCGTACACTTCTCCAGAGTGGCTGTTGGCAATTTACATCCCGCCCATCAGTGTAGCAAGGCTCCCTTTTCTCCATGGCCTGTCCTGCATTTCTGGTTTTGACACTTTTTTCAGCATGGCCCTTTTGACCGATGGGAAGCGAGACTTGTTTGTAGCGCTGATTTGCCTTTGCAGGTGGCTTGGTTGGCCAAAAAGGGCGTATGCGTTTTTTCCTGAATATATTCAGGAAAAAACGCATACGCCCTTTTTGGCCAAGGGCATCATGGTCAACGTTTTGCCGCTTTTCATGTGCTTTAAAGGCGATTCGAATCTACCTCCTGAAATCTGTTTCCTGCAATTCTGCCTTGATTTCAAATCCTCTTCTTTGCCTTCCCTCAATATATTTGTTGACGAGAGTTATCATTTATAACTCTGCAGGTGTGTGAATTGCAGTGCCCTGAAGCTCCATTTTACAAGTCGCTTTTTTGGGAGCCGGCCGCAAAAGCGCAGGATGGCTTCAGGCCCTGTTCTGGTTCCGGGGGGCAGGCTGAGCCTGTGGTTAATTCTTCTTCCTGATGGGAAAATAGAGTGACCTGTGCCTGTCCCAACACCAAGAGCTAGTCTCTCATTGGTTCCCGGTCTTCCCGTTCATCCTCAGGACAAATTGCAACCTGTACGGAACAGGAGGTTAAAGGTGCTGATGCTCCAAGTAGGGAGATTGCTAGTAAAGTGGCTGGAATGGCGAACCCGAGCACAAGGAGATGAGAAATGAGGTGCGTTTTAGAAACCTTTCCCCATCACACGGTGTACCATCTTCTGGGTTTCTCATGCATGTTTTCGATGTAGGAAGATGCCCTTGAACCTGGAGATTTGGGACCCATGCGATGGGTAGCACGCAGTATTACTTTAAAGGGTCTGCGTTTGCTCACCCAACCTCACCAAACCTCTCAGCCCCAAGAGTGTCCACCCTTATGTCTCATCCAGCTGTGGGTCTAGATATGGTCAATCCAGGTTGCATCACAGCCCCTGAACGAATTGTGTAAGAATTTCTCTCTCTTTCCCTGTCTTTGTTTCATGGGTTTTTAAAAGTAATTTATTTTTATAATGGGGTTTAGCTGCTTTTCACGGCTGTGTTTATGCCGCTTTACACCCACTTGACACACTAACAGAGAGATATCAATACATAGGTTTTAAGATTATTACTAGTCAGATATATTCTTGTGCGGTGAATCGGGCGTGTTGAGTCCAGTTCTCTGAGCAAGGAGTAGGTCTTGTCTATTACATATTGGGTTTATGGAACGGTATCTGAGCTAATTTGAAACTCTTGTTTTATGTATCACCTCACCTCACCTTTCCCGTTAAGCAGCCATAGTGTGTTTTCTGCATGTGTGACTCTGTTCTGTTTTGTAATTCAGTTCAAGTGTAACGGTTTTTACATTCCCTCTATAAGTGACACCTTATGAGAAGTGTCCTTATCTGTGTGACTTATTTCACTTAGAATCGTCTTACCTAAATCCACTCATCATGCTGCTACTAGCCTTATGACATTGATTTCATGGCTGAGTGATATTCCATTGTACATAAGGACCACAACTTTTTTATCCATTTTTCGCTTTCCTGGGATATTTAAGGTGGAAGGAAGTGGAGGTCCTTGTCAACAGAGCAGCCCTAAACTTTGGGGTGCTTGTGTCTTGCTGATTTTCAATTTTCCCACTTTATCCCCCCATGCGTGGAAGTGCCCTATGCTCTCTAAGCTGTGTTTTTTAGATGTTTCAGGACACACCGTACACTTCTCCAGAGTGGCTGTTGGCAATTTACATCCCGCCCATCAGTGTAGCAAGGCTCCCATTTCTCCATGGCCTGTCCTGCATTTCTGGTTTTGACACTTTTTTCAGCATGGCCCTTTGGACCGATGGGAAGCGAGACTTCTTTGTAGCGCTGATTTGCCTTTCCAGGTTGCTTGGTTGGCCAAAAAGGGCGTATGCGTTTTTTCCTGAATATATTCAGGAAAAAACGCATACGCCCTTTTTGGCCAAGGGCATCATTGTCAACGTTTTGCCGCTTTTCATGTGCTTTAAAGGCGATTCGAATCTACCTCCTGAAATCTGTTTCCTGTAATTCTGCCTTGATTTCAAATCCTCTTCTTTGCCTTCCCTCAATATATTTGTGGACGAGAGTTATCATTTATAACTCTGCAGGTTTGTGAATTGCAGTGCCCTGAAGCTCCATTTTACAAGTCGCTTTTTTGGGAGCCGGCCGCAAAAGCGCAGGATGGCTTCAGGCCCTGTTCTGGTTCTGGGGGGCAGGCGGAGCCTGTGGTTAATTCTTCTTCCTGATGGGAAAATAGAGTGACCTGTGCCTGTCCCAACACCAAGAGCTAGTCTCTCATTGGTTCCCCGTCTTCCCGTTCATCCTCAGGACAAATTGCAACCTGTACGGAACAGGAGGTTAAAGGTGCTGATGCTCCAAGTAGGGAGATTGCTAGTAAAGTGGCTGGAATGGCGAACCCGAGCACAAGGAGATGAGAAATGAGGTGCGTTTTAGAAACCTTTCCCCATCACACGGTGTACCATCTTCTGGGTTTCTCATGCATGTTTTCGATGTAGGAAGATGCCCTTGAACCTGGAGATTTGGGACCCATGCGATGGGTAGCACGCAGTATTACTTTAAAGGGTCTGCGTTTGCTCACCCAACCTCACCAAACCTCTCAGCCCCAAGAGTGTCCACCCTTATGTCTCATCCAGCTGTGGGTCTAGATATGGTCAATCCAGGATGCATCACAGCCCCTGAACGAATTGTGTAAGAATTTCTCTCTCTTTCCCTGTTTTTGTTTCATGGGTTTTTAAAAGTAATTTATTTTTATAATGGGGTTTAGCTGCTTTTCACGGCTGTGTTTAGGCCGCTTTACACCCACTTGACACACTAACAGAGAGATATCAATACATAGGTTTTAAGATTATTACTAGTCAGATATATTCTTGTGCGGTGAATCGGGCGTGTTGAGTCCAGTTCTCTGAGCAAGGAGTAGGTCTTGTCTATTACATATTGGGTTTATGGAACGGTATCTGAGCTAATTTGAAACTCTTGTTTTATGTATCACCCCACCTCACCTTTCCCGTTAAGCAGCCATAGTGTGTTTTCTGCATGTGTGACTCTGTTCTGTTTTGTAATTCAGTTCAAGTGTAACGGTTTTTACATTCCCTCTATAAGTGACACCTTATGAGAAGTGTCCTTTTCTGTGTGACTTATTTCACTTAGAATCGTCTTACCTAAATCCACTCATCATACTGCTACTAGCCTTATGACATTGATTTCATGGCTGAGTGATATTCCATTGTACATAAGGACCACAAATTTTTTTCCATTTTTCGCTTTCCTGGGATATTTAAGGTGGAAGGAAGTGGAGGTCCTTGTCAACAGAGCAGCCCTAAACTTTGGGGTGCTTGTGTCTTGCTGATTTTCAATTTTCCCACTTTATCCCCCCATGCGTGGAAGTGCCCTGTGCTCTCTAAGCTGTGTTTTTTAGATGTTTCAGGACACACTGTACACTTCTCCAGAGTGGCTGTTGGCAATTTACATCCCGCCCATCAGTGTAGCAAGGCTCCCATTTCCCCATGGCCTGTCCTGCATTTCTGGTTTTGACACTTTTTTCAGCATGGCCCTTTGGACCGATGGGAAGCGAGACTTCTTTGTAGCGCTGATTTGCCTTTCCAGGTTGCTTGGTTGGCCAAAAAGGGCGTATGCGTTTTTTCCTGAATATATTCAGGAAAAAACGCATACGCCCTTTTTGGCCAAGGGCATCATGGTCAACGTTTTGCCGCTTTTCATGTGCTTTAAAGGCGATTCGAATCTACCTCCTGAAATCTGTTTCCTGTAATTCTGCCTTGATTTCAAATCCTCTTCTTTGCCTTCCCTCAATATATTTGTGGACGAGAGTTATCATTTATAACTCTGCAGGTGTGTGAATTGCAGTGCCCTGAAGCTCCATTTTACAAGTCGCTTTTTTGGGAGCCGGCCGCAAAAGCGCAGGATGGCTTCAGGCCCTGTTCTGGTTCCGGGGGGCAGGCTGAGCCTGTGGTTAATTCTTCTTCCTGATGGGAAAATAGAGTGACCTGTGCCTGTCCCAACACCAAGAGCTAGTCTCTCATTGGTTCCCGGTCTTCCCGTTCATCCTCAGGACAAATTGCAACCTGTACGGAACAGGAGGTTAAAGGTGCTGATGCTCCAAGTAGGGAGATTGCTAGTAAAGTGGCTGGAATGGCGAACCCGAGCACAAGGAGATGAGAAATGAGGTGCGTTTTAGAAACCTTTCCCCATCACACGGTGTACCATCTTCTGGGTTTCTCATGCATGTTTTCGATGTAGGAAGATGCCCTTGAACTTGGAGATTTGGGACCCATGCGATGGGTAGCACGCAGTATTACTTTAAAGGGTCTGCGTTTGCTCACCCAACCTCACCAAACCTCTCAGCCCCAAGAGTGTCCACCCTTATGTCTCATCCAGCTGTGGGTCTAGATATGGTCAATCCAGGTTGCATCACAGCCCCTGAACGAATTGTGTAAGAATTTCTCTCTCTTTCCCTGTCTTTGTTTCATGGGTTTTTAAAAGTAATTTATTTTTATAATGGGGTTTAGCTGCTTTTCACGGCTGTGTTTAGGCCGCTTTACACCCACTTGACACACTAACAGAGAGATATCAATACATAGGTTTTTAGATTATTACTAGTCAGATATATTCTTGTGCGGTGAATCGGGCGTGTTGAGTCCAGCTCTCTGAGCAAGGAGTAGGTCTTGTCTATTACATATTGGGTTTATGGAACGGTATCTGAGCTAATTTGAAACTCTTGTTTTATGTATCACCCCACCTCACCTTTCCCGTTAAGCAGCCATAGTGTGTTTTCTGCATGTGTGACTCTGTTCTGTTTTGTAATTCAGTTCAAGTGTAACGGTTTTTACATTCCCTCTATAAGTGACACCTTATGAGAAGTGTCCTTTTCTGTGTGACTTATTTCACTTAGAATCGTCTTACCTAAATCCACTCATCATGCTGCTACTAGCCTTATGACATTGATTTCACGGCTGAGTGATATTCCATTGTACATAAGGACCACAACTTTTTTATCCATTTTTCGCTTTCCTGGGATATTTAAGGTGGAAGGAAGTGGAGGTCCTTGTCAACAGAGCAGCCCTAAACTTTGGGGTGCTTGTGTCTTGCTGATTTTCAATTTTCCCACTTTATCCCCCCATGCGTGGAAGTGCCCTATGCTCTCTAAGCTGTGTTTTTTAGATGTTTC
The DNA here is from genome assembly GCF_965194825.1 of Balaenoptera physalus. Classification (NCBI taxonomy): domain Eukaryota; kingdom Metazoa; phylum Chordata; class Mammalia; order Artiodactyla; family Balaenopteridae; genus Balaenoptera; species Balaenoptera physalus. The sequence goes on along the minus strand of NW_028126238.1, from coordinate 618,738 downwards.
AGGACACACCGTACACTTCTCCAGAGTGGCTGTTGGCAATTTACATCCCGCCCATCAGTGTAGCAAGGCTCCCTTTTCTCCATGGCCTGTCCTGCATTTCTGGTTTTGACACTTTTTTCAGCATGGCCCTTTTGACCGATGGGAAGCGAGACTTGTTTGTAGCGCTGATTTGCCTTTGCAGGTTGCTTGGTTGGCCAAAAAGGGCGTATGCGTTTTTTCCTGAATATATTCAGGAAAAAACGCATACGCCCTTTTTGGCCAAGGGCATCATGGTCAACGTTTTGCCGCTTTTCATGTGCTTTAAAGGCGATTCGAATCTACCTCCTGAAATCTGTTTCCTGCAATTCTGCCTTGATTTCAAATCCTCTTCTTTGCCTTCCCTCAATATATTTGTGGACGAGAGTTATCATTTATAACTCTGCAGGTGTGTGAATTGCAGTGCCCTGAAGCTCCATTTTACAAGTCGCTTTTTTGGGAGCCGGCCGCAAAAGCGCTGGATGGCTTCAGGCCCTGTTCTGGTTCCGGGGGGCAGGCTGAGCCTGTGGTTAATTCTTCTTCCTGATGGGAAAATAGAGTGACCTGTGCCTGTCCCAACACCAAGAGCTAGTCTCTCATTGGTTCCCGGTCTTCCCGTTCATCCTCAGGACAAATTGCAACCTGTACGGAACAGGAGGTTAAAGGTGCTGATGCTCCAAGTAGGGAGATTGCTAGTAAAGTGGCTGGAATGGCGAACCCGAGCACAAGGAGATGAGAAATGAGGTGCGCTTTAGAAACCTTTCCCCATCACACGGTGTACCATCTTCTGGGTTTCTCATGCATGTTTTCGATGTAGGAAGATGCCCTTGAACCTGGAGATTTGGGACCCATGCGATGGGTAGCACGCAGTATTACTTTAAAGGGTCTGCGTTTGCTCACCCAACCTCACCAAACCTCTCAGCCCCAAGAGTGTCCACCCTTATGTCTCATCCAGCTGTGGGTCTAGATATGGTCAATCCAGGTTGCATCACAGCCCCTGAACGAATTGTGTAAGAATTTCTCTCTCTTTCCCTGTCTTTGTTTCATGGGTTTTTAAAAGTAATTTATTTTTATAATGGGGTTTAGCTGCTTTTCACGGCTGTGTTTATGCCGCTTTACACCCACTTGACACACTAACAGAGAGATATCAATACATAGGTTTTAAGATTATTACTAGTCAGATATATTCTTGTGCGGTGAATCGGGCGTGTTGAGTCCAGTTCTCTGAGCAAGGAGTAGGTCTTGTCTATTACATATTGGGTTTATGGAACGGTATCTGAGCTAATTTGAAACTCTTGTTTTATGTATCACCCCACCTCACCTTTCCCGTTAAGCAGCCATAGTGTGTTTTCTGCATGTGTGACTCTGTTCTGTTTTGTAATTCAGTTCAAGTGTAACGGTTTTTACATTCCCTCTATAAGTGACACCTTATGAGAAGTGTCCTTATCTGTGTGACTTATTTCACTTAGAATCGTCTTACCTAAATCCACTCATCATGCTGCTACTAGCCTTATGACATTGATTTCATGGCTGAGTGATATTCCATTGTACATAAGGACCACAACTTTTTTATCCATTTTTCGCTTTCCTGGGATATTTAAGGTGGAAGGAAGTGGAGGTCCTTGTCAACAGAGCAGCCCTAAACTTTGGGGTGCTTGTGTCTTGCTGATTTTCAATTTTCCCACTTTATCCCCCCATGCGTGGAAGTGCCCTATGCTCTCTAAGCTGTGTTTTTTAGATGTTTCAGGACACACCGTACACTTCTCCAGAGTGGCTGTTGGCAATTTACATCCCGCCCATCAGTGTAGCAAGGCTCCCATTTCTCCATGGCCTGTCCTGCATTTCTGGTTTTGACACTTTTTTCAGCATGGCCCTTTTGACCGATGGGAAGCGAGACTTCTTTGTAGCGCTGATTTGCCTTTCCAGGTTGCTTGGTTGGCCAAAAAGGGCGTGTGCGTTTTTTCCTGAATATATTCAGGAAAAAACGCATACGCCCTTTTTGGCCAAGGGCATCATGGTCAACGTTTTGCCGCTTTTCATGTGCTTTAAAGGCGATTCGAATCTACCTCCTGAAATCTGTTTCCTGCAATTCTGCCTTGATTTCAAATCCTCTTCTTTGCCTTCCCTCAATATATTTGTGGACGAGAGTTATCATTTATAACTCTGCAGGTGTGTGAATTGCAGTGCCCTGAAGCTCCATTTTACAAGTCGCAATTTTGGGAGCCGGCCGCAAAAGCGCAGGATGGCTTCAGGCCCTGTTCTGGTTCCGGGGGGCAGGCTGAACCTGTGGTTAATTCTTCTTCCTGATGGGAAAATAGAGTGACCTGTGCCTGTCCCAACACCAAGAGCTAGTCTCTCATTGGTTCCCCGTCTTCCCGTTCATCCTCAGGACAAATTGCAACCTGTACGGAACAGGAGGTTAAAGGTGCTGAAGCTCCAAGTAGGGAGATTGCTAGTAAAGTGGCTGGAATGGCGAACCCGAGCACAAGGAGATGAGAAATGAGGTGCGTTTTAGAAACCTTTCCCCATCACACGGTGTACCATCTTCTGGGTTTCTCATGCATGTTTTCGATGTAGGAAGATGCCCTTGAACCTGGAGATTTGGGACCCATGCGATGGGTAGCACGCAGTATTACTTTAAAGGGTCTGCGTTTGCTCACCCAACCTCACCAAACCTCTCAGCCCCAAGAGTGTCCACCCTTATGTCTCATCCAGCTGTGGGTCTAGATATGGTCAATCCAGGTTGCATCACAGCCCCTGAACGAATTGTGTAAGAATTTCTCTCTCTTTCCTTGTCTTTGTTTCATGGGTTTTTAAAAGTAATTTATTTTTATAATTGGGTTTAGCTGCTTTTCACGGCTGTGTTTAGGCCGCTTTACACCCACTTGACACACTAACAGAGAGATATCAATACATAGGTTTTTAGATTATTACTAGTCAGATATATTCTTGTGCGGTGAATCGGGCGTGTTGAGTCCAGCTCTCTGAGCAAGGAGTAGGTCTTGTCTATTACATATTGGGTTTATGGAACGGTATCTGAGCTAATTTGAAACTCTTGTTTTATGTATCACCCCACCTCACCTTTCCCGTTAAGCAGCCATAGTGTGTTTTCTGCATGTGTGACTCTGTTCTGTTTTGTAATTCAGTTCAAGTGTAACGGTTTTTACATTCCCTCTATAAGTGACACCTTATGAGAAGTGTCCTTTTCTGTGTGACTTATTTCACTTAGAATCGTCTTACCTAAATCCACTCATCATGCTGCTACTAGCCTTATGACATTGATTTCACGGCTGAGTGATATTCCATTGTACATAAGGACCACAACTTTTTTATCCATTTTTCGCTTTCCTGGGATATTTAAGGTGGAATGAAGTGGAGGTCCTTGTCAACAGAGCAGCCCTAACCTTTGGGGTGCATGTGTCTTGCTGATTTTCAATTTTCCCACTTTATCCCCCCATGCGTGGAAGTGCCCTATGCTCTCTAAGCTGTGTTTTTTAGATGTTTCAGGACACACCGTACACTTCTCCAGAGTGGCTGTTGGCAATTTACATCCCGCCCATCAGTGTAGCAAGGCTCCCATTTCTCCATGGCCTGTCCTGCATTTCTGGTTTTGACACTTTTTTCAGCATGGCCCTTTTGACCGATGGGAAGCGAGACTTCTTTGTAGCGCTGATTTGCCTTTCCAGGTTGCTTGGTTGGCCAAAAAGGGCGTATGCGTTTTTTCCTGAATATATTCAGGAAAAAACGCATACGCCCTTTTTGGCCAAGGGCATCATTGTCAACGTTTTGCCGCTTTTCATGTGCTTTAAAGGCGATTCGAATCTACCTCCTGAAATCTGTTTCCTGCAATTCTGCCTTGATTTCAAATCCTCTTCTTTGCCTTCCCTCAATATATTTGTGGACGAGAGTTATCATTTATAACTCTGCAGGTTTGTGAATTGCAGTGCCCTGAAGCTCCATTTTACAAGTCGCTTTTTTGGGAGCCGGCCGCAAAAGCGCAGGATGGCTTCAGGCCCTGTTCTGGTTCCGGGGGGCAGGCTGAGCCTGTGGTTAATTCTTCTTCTTGATGGGAAAATAGAGTGACCTGTGCCTGTCCCAACACCAAGAGCTAGTCTCTCATTGGTTCCCCGTCTTCCCGTTCATCCTCAGGACAAATTGCAACCTGTACGGAACAGGAGGTTAAAGGTGCTGATGCTCCAAGTAGGGAGATTGCTAGTAAAGTGGCTGGAATGGCGAACCCGAGCACAAGGAGATGAGAAATGAGGTGCGTTTTAGAAACCTTTCCCCATCACACGGTGTACCATCTTCTGGGTTTCTCATGCATGTTTTCGATGTAGGAAGATGCCCTTGAACCTGGAGATTTGGGACCCATGCGATGGGTAGCACGCAGTATTACTTTAAAGGGTCTGCGTTTGCTCACCCAACCTCACCAAACCTCTCAGCCCCAAGAGTGTCCACCCTTATGTCTCATCCAGCTGTGGGTCTAGATATGGTCAATCCAGGTTGCATCACAGCCCCTGAACGAATTGTGTAAGAATTTCTCTCTCTTTCCCTGTCTTTGTTTCATGGGTTTTTAAAAGTAATTTATTTTTATAATGGGGTTTAGCTGCTTTTCACGGCTGTGTTTAGGCCGCTTTACACCCACTTGACACACTAACAGAGAGATATCAATACATAGGTTTTTAGATTATTACTAGTCAGATATATTCTTGTGCGGTGAATCGGGCGTGTTGAGTCCAGCTCTCTGAGCAAGGAGTAGGTCTTGTCTATTACATATTGGGTTTATGGAACGGTATCTGAGCTAATTTGAAACTCCTGTTTTATGTATCACCCCACCTCACCTTTCCCGTTAAGCAACCATAGTGTGTTTTCTGCATGTGTGACTCTGTTCTGTTTTGTAATTCAGTTCAAGTGTAACGGTTTTTACATTCTGTCTATAAGTGAAACCTTATGAGAAGTGTCCTTTTCTGTGTGACTTATTTCACTTAGAATCGTCTTACCTAAATCCACTCATCATGCTGCTACTAGCCTTATGACATTGATTTCACGGCTGAGTGATATTCCATTGTACATAAGGACCACAACTTTTTTATCCATTTTTCGCTTTCCTGGGATATTTAAGGTGGAAGGAAGTGGAGGTCCTTGTCAACAGAGCAGCCCTAAACTTTGGGGTGCTTGTGTCTTGCTGATTTTCAATTTTCCCACTTTATCCCCCCATGCGTGGAAGTGCCCTATGCTCTCTAAGCTGTGTTTTTTAGATGTTTCAGGACACACCGTACACTTCTCCAGAGTGGCTGTTGGCAATTTACATACCGCCCATCAGTGTAGCAAGGCTCCCTTTTCTCCATGGCCTGTCCTGCATTTCTGGTTTTGACACTTTTTTCAGCATGGCCCTTTTGACCGATGGGAAGCGAGACTTGTTTGTAGCGCTGATTTGCCTTTGCAGGTGGTTTGGTTGGCCAAAAAGGGCGTATGCGTTTTTTCCTGAATATATTCAGGAAAAAACGCATACGCCCTTTTTGGCCAAGGGCATCATGGTCAACGTTTTGCCGCTTTTCATGTGCTTTAAAGGCGATTCGAATCTACCTCCTGAAATCTGTTTCCTGCAATTCTGCCTTGATTTCAAATCCTCTTCTTTGCCTTCCCTCAATATATTTGTGGACGAGAGTTATCATTTATAACTCTGCAGGTGTGTGAATTGCAGTGCCCTGAAGCTCCATTTTACAAGTCGCTTTTTTGGGAGCCGGCCGCAAAAGCGCAGGATGGCTTCAGGCCCTGTTCTGGTTCCGGGGGGCAGGCTGAGCCTGTGGTTAATTCTTCTTCCTGATGGGAAAATAGAGTGACCTGTGCCTGTCCCAACACCAAGAGCTAGTCTCTCATTGGTTCCCGGTCTTCCCGTTCATCCTCAGGACAAATTGCAACCTGTACGGAACAGGAGATTAAAGGTGCTGATGCTCCAAGTAGGGAGATTGCTAGTAAAGTGGCTGGAATGGCGAACCCGAGCACAAGGAGATGAGAAATGAGGTGCGTTTTAGAAACCTTTCCCCATCACACGGTGTACCATCTTCTGGGTTTCTCATGCATGTTTTCGATGTAGGAAGATGCCCTTGAACCTGGAGATTTGGGACCCATGCGATGGGTAGCACGCAGTATTACTTTAAAGGGTCTGCGTTTGCTCACCCAACCTCACCAAACCTCTCAGCCCCAAGAGTGTCCACCCTTATGTCTCATCCAGCTGTGGGTCTAGATATGGTCAATCCAGGTTGCATCACAGCCCCTGAACGAATTGTGTAAGAATTTCTCTCTCTTTCCCTGTCTTTGTTTCATGGGTTTTTAAAAGTAATTTATTTTTATAATGGGGTTTAGCTGCTTTTCACGGCTGTGTTTATGCCGCTTTACACCCACTTGACACACTAACAGAGAGATATCAATACATAGGTTTTAAGATTATTACTAGTCAGATATATTCTTGTGCGGTGAATCGGGCGTGTTGAGTCCAGTTCTCTGAGCAAGGAGTAGGTCTTGTCTATTACATATTGGGTTTATGGAACGGTATCTGAGCTAATTTGAAACTCTTGTTTTATGTATCACCCCACCTCACCTTTCCCGTTAAGCAGCCATAGTGTGTTTTCTGCATGTGTGACTCTGTTCTGTTTTGTAATTCAGTTCAAGTGTAACGGTTTTTACATTCCCTCTATAAGTGACACCTTATGAGAAGTGTCCTTTTCTGTGTGACTTATTTCACTTAGAATCGTCTTACCTAAATCCACTCATCATGCTGCTACTAGCCTTATGACATTGATTTCATGGCTGAGTGATATTCCATTGTACATAAGGACCACAACTTTTTTATCCATTTTTCGCTTTCCTGGGATATTTAAGGTGGAAGGAAGTGGAGTTCCTTGTCAACAGAGCAGCCCTAACCTTTGGGGTGCTTGTGTCTTGCTGATTTTCAATTTTCCCACTTTATCCCCCCATGCGTGGAAGTGCCCTATGCTCTCTAAGCTGTGTTTTTTAGATGTTTCAGGACACACCGTACACTTCTCCAGAGTGGCTGTTGGCAATTTACATCCCACCCATCAGTGTAGCAAGGCTCCCATTTCTCCATGGCCTGTCCTGCATTTCTGGTTTTGACACTTTTTTCAGCATGGCCCTTTTGACCGATGGGAAGCGAGACTTCTTTGTAGCGCTGATTTGCCTTTCCAGGTTGCTTGGTTGGCCAAAAAGGGCGTATGCGTTTTTTCCTGAATATATTCAGGAAAAAACGCATACGCCCTTTTTGGCCAAGGGCATCATTGTCAACGTTTTGCCGCTTTTCATGTGCTTTAAAGGCGATTCGAATCTACCTCCTGAAATCTGTTTCCTGCAATTCTGCCTTGATTTCAAATCCTCTTCTTTGCCTTCCCTCAATATATTTGTGGACGAGAGTTATCATTTATAACTCTGCAGGTTTGTGAATTGCAGTGCCCTGAAGCTCCATTTTACAAGTCGCATTTTTGGGAGCCGGCCGCAAAAGCGCAGGATGGCTTCAGGCCCTGTTCTGGTTCCGGGGGGCAGGCTGAGCCTGTGGTTAATTCTTCTTCCTGATGGGAAAATAGAGTGACCTGTGCCTGTCCCAACACCAAGAGCTAGTCTCTCATTGGTTCCCGGTCTTCCCGTTCATCCTCAGGACAAATTGCAACCTGTACGGAACAGGAGGTTAAAGGTGCTGATGCTCCAAGTAGGGAGATTGCTAGTAAAGTGGCTGGAATGGCGAACCCGAGCACAAGGAGATGAGAAATGAGGTGCGTTTTAGAAACCTTTCCCCATCACACGGTGTACCATCTTCTGGGTTTCTCATGCATGTTTTCGATGTAGGAAGATGCCCTTGAACCTGGAGATTTGGGACCCATGCGATGGGTAGCACGCAGTATTACTTTAAAGGGTCTGCGTTTGCTCACCCAACCTCACCAAACCTCTCAGCCCCAAGAGTGTCCACCCTTATGTCTCATCCAGCTGTGGGTCTAGATATGGTCAATCCAGGTTGCATCACAGCCCCTGAACGAATTGTGTAAGAATTTCTCTCTCTTTCCCTGTCTTTGTTTCATGGGTTTTTAAAAGTAATTTATTTTTATAATGGGGTTTAGCTGCTTTTCACGGCTGTGTTTAGGCCGCTTTACACCCACTTGACACACTAACAGAGAGATATCAATACATAGGTTTTTAGATTATTACTAGTCAGATATATTCTTGTGCGGTGAATCGGGCGTGTTGAGTCCAGCTCTCTGAGCAAGGAGTAGGTCTTGTCTATTACATATTGGGTTTATGGAACGGTATCTGAGCTAATTTGAAACTCTTGTTTTATGTATCACCCCACCTCACCTTTCCCGTTAAGCAGCCATAGTGTGTTTTCTGCATGTGTGACTCTGTTCTGTTTTGTAATTCAGTTCAAGTGTAACGGTTTTTACATTCTGTCTATAAGTGACACCTTATGAGAAGTGTCCTTTTCTGTGTGACTTATTTCACTTAGAATCGTCTTACCTAAATCCACTCATCATGCTGCTACTAGCCTTATGACATTGATTTCACGGCTGAGTGATATTCCATTGTACATAAGGACCACAACTTTTTTATCCATTTTTCGCTTTCCTGGGATATTTAAGGTGGAAGGAAGTGGAGGTCCTTGTCAACAGAGCAGCCCTAAACTTTGGGGTGCTTGTGTCTTGCTGATTTTCAATTTTCCCACTTTATCCCCCCATGCGTGGAAGGGCCCTATGCTCTCTAAGCTGTGTTTTTTAGATGTTTCAGGACACACCGTACACTTCTCCAGAGTGGCTGTTGGCAATTTACATCCCGCCCATCAGTGTAGCAAGGCTCCCTTTTCTCCATGGCCTGTCCTGCATTTCTGGTTTTGACACTTTTTTCAGCATGGCCCTTTTGACCGATGGGAAGCGAGACTTGTTTGTAGCGCTGATTTGCCTTTGCAGGTTGCTTGGTTGGCCAAAAAGGGCGTATGCGTTTTTTCCTGAATATATTCAGGAAAAAACGCATACGCCCTTTTTGGCCAAGGGCATCATGGTCAACGTTTTGCCGCTTTTCATGTGCTTTAAAGGCGATTCGAATCTACCTCCTGAAATCTGTTTCCTGCAATTCTGCCTTGATTTCAAATCCTCTTCTTTGCCTTCCCTCAATATATTTGTGGACGAGAGTTATCATTTATAACTCTGCAGGTGTGTGAATTGCAGTGCCCTGAAGCTCCATTTTACAAGTCGCTTTTTTGGGAGCCGGCCGCAAAAGCGCAGGATGGCTTCAGGCCCTGTTCTGGTTCCGGGGGGCAGGCTGAGCCTGTGGTTAATTCTTCTTCCTGATGGGAAAATAGAGTGACCTGTGCCTGTCCCAACACCAAGAGCTAGTCTCTCATTGGTTCCCGGTCTTCCCGTTCATCCTCAGGACAAATTGCAACCTGTACGGAACAGGAGGTTAAAGGTGCTGATGCTCCAAGTAGGGAGATTGCTAGTAAAGTGGCTGGAATGGCGAACCCGAGCACAAGGAGATGAGAAATGAGGTGCGTTTTAGAAACCTTTCCCCATCACACGGTGTACCATCTTCTGGGTTTCTCATGCATGTTTTCGATGTAGGAAGATGCCCTTGAACCTGGAGATTTGGGACCCATGCGATGGGTAGCACGCAGTATTACTTTAAAGGGTCTGCGTTTGCTCACCCAACCTCACCAAACCTCTCAGCCCCAAGAGTGTCCACCCTTATGTCTCATCCAGCTGTGGGTCTAGATATGGTCAATCCAGGTTGCATCACAGCCCCTGAACGAATTGTGTAAGAATTTCTCTCTCTTTCCCTGTCTTTGTTTCATGGGTTTTTAAAAGTAATTTATTTTTATAATGGGGTTTAGCTGCTTTTCACGGCTGTGTTTAGGCCGCTTTACACCCACTTGACACACTAACAGAGAGATATCAATACATAGGTTTTAAGATTATTACTAGTCAGATATATTCTTGTGCGGTGAATCGGGCGTGTTGAGTCCAGTTCTCTGAGCAAGGAGTAGGTCTTGTCTATTACATATTGGGTTTATGGAACGGTATCTGAGCTAATTTGAAACTCTTGTTTTATGTATCACCCCACCTCACCTTTCCCGTTAAGCAGCCATAGTGTGTTTTCTGCATGTGTGACTCTGTTCTGTTTTGTAATTCAGTTCAAGTGTAACGGTTTTTACATTCCCTCTATAAGTGACACCTTATGAGAAGTGTCCTTTTCTGTGTGACTTATTTCACTTAGAATCGTCTTACCTAAATCCACTCATCATGCTGCTACTAGCCTTATGACATTGATTTCATGGCTGAGTGATATTCCATTGTACATAAGGACCACAACTTTTTTATCCATTTTTCGCTTTCCTGGGATATTTAAGGTGGAAGGAAGTGGAGGTCCTTGTCAACAGAGCAGCCCTAAACTTTGGGGTGCTTGTGTCTTGCTGATTTTCAATTTTCCCACTTTATCCCCCCATGCGTGGAAGTGCCCTATGCTCTCTAAGCTGTGTTTTTTAGATGTTTCAGGACACACCGTACACTTCTCCAGAGTGGCTGTTGGCAATTTACATCCCGCCCATCAGTGTAGCAAGGCTCCCATTTCTCCATGGCCTGTCCTGCATTTCTGGTTTTGACACTTTTTTCAGCATGGCCCTTTTGACTGATGGGAAGCGAGACTTCTTTGTAGCGCTGATTTGCCTTTCCAGGTTGCTTGGTTGGCCAAAAAGGGCGTATGCGTTTTTTCCTGAATATATTCAGGAAAAAACGCATACGCCCTTTTTGGCCAAGGGCATCATTGTCAACGTTTTGCCGCTTTTCATGTGCTTTAAAGGCGATTCGAATCTACCTCCTGAAATCTGTTTCCTGCAATTCTGCCTTGATTTCAAATCCTCTTCTTTGCCTTCCCTCAATATATTTGTGGACGAGAGTTATCATTTATAACTCTGCAGGTTTGTGAATTGCAGTGCCCTGAAGCTCCATTTTACAAGTCGCAATTTTGGGAGCCGGCCGCAAAAGCGCAGGATGGCTTCAGGCCCTGTTCTGGTTCCGGGGGGCAGGCTGAGCCTGTGGTTAATTCTTCTTCCTGATGGGAAAATAGAGTGACCTGTGCCTGTCCCAACACCAAGAGCTAGTCTCTCATTGGTTCCCGGTCTTCCCGTTCATCCTCAGGACAAATTGCAACCTGTACGGAACAGGAGGTTAAAGGTGCTGATGCTCCAAGTAGGGAGATTGCTAGTAAAGTGGCTGGAATGGCGAACCCGAGCACAAGGAGATGAGAAATGAGGTGCGTTTTAGAAACCTTTCCCCATCACACGGTGTACCATCTTCTGGGTTTCTCATGCATGTTTTCGATGTAGGAAGATGCCCTTGAACCTGGAGATTTGGGACCCATGCGATGGGTAGCACGCAGTATTACTTTAAAGGGTCTGCGTTTGCTCACCCAACCTCACCAAACCTCTCAGCCCCAAGAGTGTCCACCCTTATGTCTCATCCAGCTGTGGGTCTAGATATGGTCAATCCAGGTTGCATCACAGCCCCTGAACGAATTGTGTAAGAATTTCTCTCTCTTTCCCTGTCTTTGTTTCATGGGTTTTTAAAAGTAATTTATTTTTATAATGGGGTTTAGCTGCTTTTCACGGCTGTGTTTAGGCCGCTTTACACCCACTTGACACACTAACAGAGAGATATCAATACATAGGTTTTTAGATTATTACTAGTCAGATATATTCTTGTGCGGTGAATCGGGCGTGTTGAGTCCAGCTCTCTGAGCAAGGAGTAGGTCTTGTCTATTACATATTGGGTTTATGGAACGGTATCTGAGCTAATTTGAAACTCTTGTTTTATGTATCACCCCACCTCACCTTTCCCGTTAAGCAGCCATAGTGTGTTTTCTGCATGTGTGACTCTGTTCTGTTTTGTAATTCAGTTCAAGTGTAACGGTTTTTACATTCCCTCTATAAGTGACACCTTATGAGAAGTGTCCTTTTCTGTGTGACTTATTTCACTTAGAATCGTCTTACCTAAATCCACTTATCATGCTGCTACTAGCCTTATGACATTGATTTCACGGCTGAGTGATATTCCATTGTACATAAGGACCACAACTTTTTTATCCATTTTTCGCTTTCCTGGGATATTTAAGGTGGAAGGAAGTGGAGGTCCTTGTCAACAGAGCAGCCCTAAACTTTGGGGTGCTTGTGTCTTGCTGATTTTCAATTTTCCCACTTTATCCCCCCATGCGTGGAAGTGCCCTATGCTCTCTAAGCTGTGTTTTTTAGATGTTTCAGGACACACCGTACACTTCTCCAGAGTGGCTGTTGGCAATTTACATCCCGCCCATCAGTGTAGCAAGGCTCCCTTTTCTCCATGGCCTGTCCTGCATTTCTGGTTTTGACACTTTTTTCAGCATGGCCCTTTTGACCGATGGGAAGCGAGACTTGTTTGTAGCGCTGATTTGCCTTTGCAGGTGGTTTGGTTGGCCAAAAAGGGCGTATGCGTTTTTTCCTGAATATATTCAGGAAAAAACGCATACGCCCTTTTTGGCCAAGGGCATCATGGTCAACGTTTTGCCGCTTTTCATGTGCTTTAAAGGCGATTCGAATCTACCTCCTGAAATCTGTTTCCTGCAATTCTGCCTTGATTTCAAATCCTCTTCTTTGCCTTCCCTCAATATATTTGTGGACGAGAGTTATCATTTATAACTCTGCAGGTGTGTGAATTGCAGTGCCCTGAAGCTCCATTTTACAAGTCGCTTTTTTGGGAGCCGGCCGCAAAAGCGCAGGATGGCTTCAGGCCCTGTTCTGGTTCCGGGGGGCAGGCTGAGCCTGTGGTTAATTCTTCTTCCTGATGGGAAAATAGAGTGACCTGTGCCTGTCCCAACACCAAGAGCTAGTCTCTCATTGGTTCCCGGTCTTCCCGTTCATCCTCAGGACAAATTGCAACCTGTACGGAACAGGAGGTTAAAGGTGCTGATGCTCCAAGTAGGGAGATTGCTAGTAAAGTGGCTGGAATGGCGAACCCGAGCACAAGGAGATGAGAAATGAGGTGCGTTTTAGAAACCTTTCCCCATCACACGGTGTACCATCTTCTGGGTTTCTCATGCATGTTTTCGATGTAGGAAGATGCCCTTGAACCTGGAGATTTGGGACCCATGCGATGGGTAGCACGCAGTATTACTTTAAAGGGTCTGCGTTTGCTCACCCAACCTCACCAAACCTCTCAGCCCCAAGAGTGTCCACCCTTATGTCTCATCCAGCTGTGGGTCTAGATATGGTCAATCCAGGTTGCATCACAGCCCCTGAACGAATTGTGTAAGAATTTCTCTCTCTTTCCCTGTCTTTGTTTCATGGGTTTTTAAAAGTAATTTATTTTTATAATGGGGTTTAGCTGCTTTTCACGGCTGTGTTTAGGCCGCTTTACACCCACTTGACACACTAACAGAGAGATATCAATACATAGGTTTTAAGATTATTACTAGTCAGATATATTCTTGTGCGGTGAATCGGGCGTGTTGAGTCCAGTTCTCTGAGCAAGGAGTAGGTCTTGTCTATTCCATATTGGGTTTATGGAACGGTATCTGAGCTAATTTGAAACTCTTGTTTTATGTATCACCCCACCTCACCTTTCCCGTTAAGCAGCCATAGTGTGTTTTCTGCATGTGTGACTCTGTTCTGTTTTGTAATTCAGTTCAACTGTAACGGTTTTTACATTCCCTCTATAAGTGACACCTTATGAGAAGTGTCCTTTTCTGTGTGACTTATTTCACTTAGAATCGTCTTACCTAAATCCACTCATCATGCTGCTACTAGCCTTATGACATTGATTTCATGGCTGAGTGATATTCCATTGTACATAAGGACCACAACTTTTTTATCCATTTTTCGCTTTCCTGGGATATTTAAGGTGGAAGGAAGTGGAGGTCCTTGTCAACAGAGCAGCCCTAAACTTTGGGGTGCTTGTGTCTTGCTGATTTTCAATTTTCCCACTTTATCCCCCCATGCGTGGAAGTGCCCTATGCTCTCTAAGCTGTGTTTTTTAGATGTTTCAGGACACACCGTACACTTCTCCAGAGTGGCTGTTGGCAATTTACATCCCGCCCATCAGTGTAGCAAGGCTCCCATTTCTCCATGGCCTGTCCTGCATTTCTGGTTTTGACACTTTTTTCAGCATGGCCCTTTTGACTGATGGGAAGCGAGACTTCTTTGTAGCGCTGATTTGCCTTTCCAGGTTGCTTGGTTGGCCAAAAAGGGCGTATGCGTTTTTTCCTGAATATATTCAGGAAAAAACGCATACGCCCTTTTTGGCCAAGGGCATCATTGTCAACGTTTTGCCGCTTTTCATGTGCTTTAAAGGCGATTCGAATCTACCTCCTGAAATCTGTTTCCTGCAATTCTGCCTTGATTTCAAATCCTCTTCTTTGCCTTCCCTCAATATATTTGTGGACGAGAGTTATCATTTATAACTCTGCAGGTTTGTGAATTGCAGTGCCCTGAAGCTCCATTTTACAAGTCGCAATTTTGGGAGCCGGCCGCAAAAGCGCAGGATGGCTTCAGGCCCTGTTCTGGTTCCGGGGGGCAGGCTGAGCCTGTGGTTAATTCTTCTTCCTGATGGGAAAATAGAGTGACCTGTGCCTGTCCCAACACCAAGAGCTAGTCTCTCATTGGTTCCCGGTCTTCCCGTTCATCCTCAGGACAAATTGCAACCTGTACGGAACAGGAGGTTAAAGGTGCTGATGCTCCAAGTAGGGAGATTGCTAGTAAAGTGGCTGGAATGGCGAACCCGAGCACAAGGAGATGAGAAATGAGGTGCGTTTTAGAAACCTTTCCCCATCACACGGTGTACCATCTTCTGGGTTTCTCATGCATGTTTTCGATGTAGGAAGATGCCCTTGAACCTGGAGATTTGGGACCCATGCGATGGGTAGCACGCAGTATTACTTTAAAGGGTCTGCGTTTGCTCACCCAACCTCACCAAACCTCTCAGCCCCAAGAGTGTCCACCCTTATGTCTCATCCAGCTGTGGGTCTAGATATGGTCAATCCAGGTTGCATCACAGCCCCTGAACGAATTGTGTAAGAATTTCTCTCTCTTTCCCTGTCTTTGTTTCATGGGTTTTTAAAAGTAATTTATTTTTATAATGGGGTTTAGCTGCTTTTCACGGCTGTGTTTAGGCCGCTTTACACCCACTTGACACACTAACAGAGAGATATCAATACATAGGTTTTTAGATTATTACTAGTCAGATATATTCTTGTGCGGTGAATCGGGCGTGTTGAGTCCAGCTCTCTGAGCAAGGAGTAGGTCTTGTCTATTACATATTGGGTTTATGGAACGGTATCTGAGCTAATTTGAAACTCTTGTTTTATGTATCACCCCACCTCACCTTTCCCGTTAAGCAGCCATAGTGTGTTTTCTGCATGTGTGACGCTGTTCTGTTTTGTAATTCAGTTCAAGTGTAACGGTTTTTACATTCCCTCTATAAGTGACACCTTATGAGAAGTGTCCTTTTCTGTGTGACTTATTTCACTTAGAATCGTCTTACCTAAATCCACTTATCATGCTGCTACTAGCCTTATGACATTGATTTCACGGCTGAGTGATATTCCATTGTACATAAGGACCACAACTTTTTTATCCATTTTTCGCTTTCCTGGGATATTTAAGGTGGAAGGAAGTGGAGGTCCTTGTCAACAGAGCAGCCCTAAACTTTGGGGTGCTTGTGTCTTGCTGATTTTCAATTTTCCCACTTTATCCCCCCATGCGTGGAAGTGCCCTATGCTCTCTAAGCTGTGTTTTTTAGATGTTTCAGGACACACCGTACACTTCTCCAGAGTGGCTGTTGGCAATTTACATCCCGCCCATCAGTGTAGCAAGGCTCCCTTTTCTCCATGGCCTGTCCTGCATTTCTGGTTTTGACACTTTTTTCAGCATGGCCCTTTTGACCGATGGGAAGCGAGACTTGTTTGTAGCGCTGATTTGCCTTTGCAGGTGGTTTGGTTGGCCAAAAAGGGCGTATGCGTTTTTTCCTGAATATATTCAGGAAAAAACGCATACGCCCTTTTTGGCCAAGGGCATCATGGTCAACGTTTTGCCGCTTTTCATGTGCTTTAAAGGCGATTCGAATCTACCTCCTGAAATCTGTTTCCTGCAATTCTGCCTTGATTTCAAATCCTCTTCTTTGCCTTCCCTCAATATATTTGTGGACGAGAGTTATCATTTATAACTCTGCAGGTGTGTGAATTGCAGTGCCCTGAAGCTCCATTTTACAAGTCGCTTTTTTGGGAGCCGGCCGCAAAAGCGCAGGATGGCTTCAGGCCCTGTTCTGGTTCCGGGGGGCAGGCTGAGCCTGTGGTTAATTCTTCTTCCTGATGGGAAAATAGAGTGACCTGTGCCTGTCCCAACACCAAGAGCTAGTCTCTCATTGGTTCCCGGTCTTCCCGTTCATCCTCAGGACAAATTGCAACCTGTACGGAACAGGAGGTTAAAGGTGCTGATGCTCCAAGTAGGGAGATTGCTAGTAAAGTGGCTGGAATGGCGAACCCGAGCACAAGGAGATGAGAAATGAGGTGCGTTTTAGAAACCTTTCCCCATCACACGGTGTACCATCTTCTGGGTTTCTCATGCATGTTTTCGATGTAGGAAGATGCCCTTGAACCTGGAGATTTGGGACCCATGCGATGGGTAGCACGCAGTATTACTTTAAAGGGTCTGCGTTTGCTCACCCAACCTCACCAAACCTCTCAGCCCCAAGAGTGTCCACCCTTATGTCTCATCCAGCTGTGGGTCTAGATATGGTCAATCCAGGTTGCATCACAGCCCCTGAACGAATTGTGTAAGAATTTCTCTCTCTTTCCCTGTCTTTGTTTCATGGGTTTTTAAAAGTAATTTATTTTTATAATGGGGTTTAGCTGCTTTTCACGGCTGTGTTTAGGCCGCTTTACACCCACTTGACACACTAACAGAGAGATATCAATACATAGGTTTTTAGATTATTACTAGTCAGATATATTCTTGTGCGGTGAATCGGGCGTGTTGAGTCCAGCTCTCTGAGCAAGGAGTAGGTCTTGTCTATTACATATTGGGTTTATGGAACGGTATCTGAGCTAATTTGAAACTCTTGTTTTATGTATCACCCCACCTCACCTTTCCCGTTAAGCAGCCATAGTGTGTTTTCTGCATGTGTGACTCTGTTCTGTTTTGTAATTCAGTTCAAGTGTAACGGTTTTTACATTCCCTCTATAAGTGACACCTTATGAGAAGTGTCCTTTTCTGTGTGACTTATTTCACTTAGAATCGTCTTACCTAAATCCACTTATCATGCTGCTACTAGCCTTATGACATTGATTTCACGGCTGAGTGATATTCCATTGTACATAAGGACCACAACTTTTTTATCCATTTTTCGCTTTCCTGGGATATTTAAGGTGGAAGGAAGTGGAGGTCCTTGTCAACAGAGCAGCCCTAAACTTTGGGGTGCTTGTGTCTTGCTGATTTTCAATTTTCCCACTTTATCCCCCCATGCGTGGAAGTGCCCTATGCTCTCTAAGCTGTGTTTTTTAGATGTTTCAGGACACACCGTACACTTCTCCAGAGTGGCTGTTGGCAATTTACATCCCGCCCATCAGTGTAGCAAGGCTCCCTTTTCTCCATGGCCTGTCCTGCATTTCTGGTTTTGACACTTTTTTCAGCATGGCCCTTTTGACCGATGGGAAGCGAGACTTGTTTGTAGCGCTGATTTGCCTTTGCAGGTGGTTTGGTTGGCCAAAAAGGGCGTATGCGTTTTTTCCTGAATATATTCAGGAAAAAACGCATACGCCCTTTTTGGCCAAGGGCATCATGGTCAACGTTTTGCCGCTTTTCATGTGCTTTAAAGGCGATTCGAATCTACCTCCTGAAATCTGTTTCCTGCAATTCTGCCTTGATTTCAAATCCTCTTCTTTGCCTTCCCTCAATATATTTGTGGACGAGAGTTATCATTTATAACTCTGCAGGTGTGTGAATTGCAGTGCCCTGAAGCTCCATTTTACAAGTCGCTTTTTTGGGAGCCGGCCGCAAAAGCGCAGGATGGCTTCAGGCCCTGTTCTGGTTCCGGGGGGCAGGCTGAGCCTGTGGTTAATTCTTCTTCCTGATGGGAAAATAGAGTGACCTGTGCCTGTCCCAACACCAAGAGCTAGTCTCTCATTGGTTCCCGGTCTTCCCGTTCATCCTCAGGACAAATTGCAACCTGTACGGAACAGGAGGTTAAAGGTGCTGATGCTCCAAGTAGGGAGATTGCTAGTAAAGTGGCTGGAATGGCGAACCCGAGCACAAGGAGATGAGAAATGAGGTGCGTTTTAGAAACCTTTCCCCATCACACGGTGTACCATCTTCTGGGTTTCTCATGCATGTTTTCGATGTAGGAAGATGCCCTTGAACCTGGAGATTTGGGACCCATGCGATGGGTAGCACGCAGTATTACTTTAAAGGGTCTGCGTTTGCTCACCCAACCTCACCAAACCTCTCAGCCCCAAGAGTGTCCACCCTTATGTCTCATCCAGCTGTGGGTCTAGATATGGTCAATCCAGGTTGCATCACAGCCCCTGAACGAATTGTGTAAGAATTTCTCTCTCTTTCCCTGTCTTTGTTTCATGGGTTTTTAAAAGTAATTTATTTTTATAATGGGGTTTAGCTGCTTTTCACGGCTGTGTTTAGGCCGCTTTACACCCACTTGACACACTAACAGAGAGATATCAATACATAGGTTTTTAGATAATTACTAGTCAGATATATTCTTGTGCGGTGAATCGGGCGTGTTGAGTCCAGCTCTCTGAGCAAGGAGTAGGTCTTGTCTATTACATATTGGGTTTATGGAACGGTATCTGAGCTAATTTGAAACTCTTGTTTTATGTATCACCCCACCTCACCTTTCCCGTTAAGCAGCCATAGTGTGTTTTCTGCATGTGTGACTCTGTTCTGTTTTGTAATTCAGTTCAAGTGTAACGGTTTTTACATTCCCTCTATAAGTGACACCTTATGAGAAGTGTCCTTTTCTGTGTGACTTATTTCACTTAGAATCGTCTTACCTAAATCCACTTATCATGCTGCTACTAGCCTTATGACATTGATTTCACGGCTGAGTGATATTCCATTGTACATAAGGACCACAACTTTTTTATCCATTTTTCGCTTTCCTGGGATATTTAAGGTGGAAGGAAGTGGAGGTCCTTGTCAACAGAGCAGCCCTAAACTTTGGGGTGCTTGTGTCTTGCTGATTTTCAATTTTCCCACTTTATCCCCCCATGCGTGGAAGTGCCCTATGCTCTCTAAGCTGTGTTTTTTAGATGTTTCAGGACACACCGTACACTTCTCCAGAGTGGCTGTTGGCAATTTACATCCCGCCCATCAGTGTAGCAAGGCTCCCTTTTCTCCATGGCCTGTCCTGCATTTCTGGTTTTGACACTTTTTTCAGCATGGCCCTTTTGACCGATGGGAAGCGAGACTTGTTTGTAGCGCTGATTTGCCTTTGCAGGTGGTTTGGTTGGCCAAAAAGGGCGTATGCGTTTTTTCCTGAATATATTCAGGAAAAAACGCATACGCCCTTTTTGGCCAAGGGCATCATGGTCAACGTTTTGCCGCTTTTCATGTGCTTTAAAGGCGATTCGAATCTACCTCCTGAAATCTGTTTCCTGCAATTCTGCCTTGATTTCAAATCCTCTTCTTTGCCTTCCCTCAATATATTTGTGGACGAGAGTTATCATTTATAACTCTGCAGGTGTGTGAATTGCAGTGCCCTGAAGCTCCATTTTACAAGTCGCTTTTTTGGGAGCCGGCCGCAAAAGCGCAGGATGGCTTCAGGCCCTGTTCTGGTTCCGGGGGGCAGGCTGAGCCTGTGGTTAATTCTTCTTCCTGATGGGAAAATAGAGTGACCTGTGCCTGTCCCAACACCAAGAGCTAGTCTCTCATTGGTTCCCGGTCTTCCCGTTCATCCTCAGGACAAATTGCAACCTGTACGGAACAGGAGGTTAAAGGTGCTGATGCTCCAAGTAGGGAGATTGCTAGTAAAGTGGCTGGAATGGCGAACCCGAGCACAAGGAGATGAGAAATGAGGTGCGTTTTAGAAACCTTTCCCCATCACACGGTGTACCATCTTCTGGGTTTCTCATGCATGTTTTCGATGTAGGAAGATGCCCTTGAACCTGGAGATTTGGGACCCATGCGATGGGTAGCACGCAGTATTACTTTAAAGGGTCTGCGTTTGCTCACCCAACCTCACCAAACCTCTCAGCCCCAAGAGTGTCCACCCTTATGTCTCATCCAGCTGTGGGTCTAGATATGGTCAATCCAGGTTGCATCACAGCCCCTGAACGAATTGTGTAAGAATTTCTCTCTCTTTCCCTGTCTTTGTTTCATGGGTTTTTAAAAGTAATTTATTTTTATAATGGGGTTTAGCTGCTTTTCACGGCTGTGTTTAGGCCGCTTTACACCCACTTGACACACTAACAGAGAGATATCAATACATAGGTTTTTAGATTATTACTAGTCAGATATATTCTTGTGCGGTGAATCGGGCGTGTTGAGTCCAGCTCTCTGAGCAAGGAGTAGGTCTTGTCTATTACATATTGGGTTTATGGAACGGTATCTGAGCTAATTTGAAACTCTTGTTTTATGTATCACCCCACCTCACCTTTCCCGTTAAGCAGCCATAGTGTGTTTTCTGCATGTGTGACGCTGTTCTGTTTTGTAATTCAGTTCAAGTGTAACGGTTTTTACATTCCCTCTATAAGTGACACCTTATGAGAAGTGTCCTTTTCTGTGTGACTTATTTCACTTAGAATCGTCTTACCTAAATCCACTTATCATGCTGCTACTAGCCTTATGACATTGATTTCACGGCTGAGTGATATTCCATTGTACATAAGGACCACAACTTTTTTATCCATTTTTCGCTTTCCTGGGATATTTAAGGTGGAAGGAAGTGGAGGTCCTTGTCAACAGAGCAGCCCTAAACTTTGGGGTGCTTGTGTCTTGCTGATTTTCAATTTTCCCACTTTATCCCCCCATGCGTGGAAGTGCCCTATGCTCTCTAAGCTGTGTTTTTTAGATGTTTCAGGACACACCGTACACTTCTCCAGAGTGGCTGTTGGCAATTTACATCCCGCCCATCAGTGTAGCAAGGCTCCCTTTTCTCCATGGCCTGTCCTGCATTTCTGGTTTTGACACTTTTTTCAGCATGGCCCTTTTGACCGATGGGAAGCGAGACTTGTTTGTAGCGCTGATTTGCCTTTGCAGGTGGTTTGGTTGGCCAAAAAGGGCGTATGCGTTTTTTCCTGAATATATTCAGGAAAAAACGCATACGCCCTTTTTGGCCAAGGGCATCATGGTCAACGTTTTGCCGCTTTTCATGTGCTTTAAAGGCGATTCGAATCTACCTCCTGAAATCTGTTTCCTGCAATTCTGCCTTGATTTCAAATCCTCTTCTTTGCCTTCCCTCAATATATTTGTGGACGAGAGTTATCATTTATAACTCTGCAGGTGTGTGAATTGCAGTGCCCTGAAGCTCCATTTTACAAGTCGCTTTTTTGGGAGCCGGCCGCAAAAGCGCAGGATGGCTTCAGGCCCTGTTCTGGTTCCGGGGGGCAGGCTGAGCCTGTGGTTAATTCTTCTTCCTGATGGGAAAATAGAGTGACCTGTGCCTGTCCCAACACCAAGAGCTAGTCTCTCATTGGTTCCCGGTCTTCCCGTTCATCCTCAGGACAAATTGCAACCTGTACGGAACAGGAGGTTAAAGGTGCTGATGCTCCAAGTAGGGAGATTGCTAGTAAAGTGGCTGGAATGGCGAACCCGAGCACAAGGAGATGAGAAATGAGGTGCGTTTTAGAAACCTTTCCCCATCACACGGTGTACCATCTTCTGGGTTTCTCATGCATGTTTTCGATGTAGGAAGATGCCCTTGAACCTGGAGATTTGGGACCCATGCGATGGGTAGCACGCAGTATTACTTTAAAGGGTCTGCGTTTGCTCACCCAACCTCACCAAACCTCTCAGCCCCAAGAGTGTCCACCCTTATGTCTCATCCAGCTGTGGGTCTAGATATGGTCAATCCAGGTTGCATCACAGCCCCTGAACGAATTGTGTAAGAATTTCTCTCTCTTTCCCTGTCTTTGTTTCATGGGTTTTTAAAAGTAATTTATTTTTATAATGGGGTTTAGCTGCTTTTCACGGCTGTGTTTAGGCCGCTTTACACCCACTTGACACACTAACAGAGAGATATCAATACATAGGTTTTTAGATTATTACTAGTCAGATATATTCTTGTGCGGTGAATCGGGCGTGTTGAGTCCAGCTCTCTGAGCAAGGAGTAGGTCTTGTCTATTACATATTGGGTTTATGGAACGGTATCTGAGCTAATTTGAAACTCTTGTTTTATGTATCACCCCACCTCACCTTTCCCGTTAAGCAGCCATAGTGTGTTTTCTGCATGTGTGACTCTGTTCTGTTTTGTAATTCAGTTCAAGTGTAACGGTTTTTACATTCCCTCTATAAGTGACACCTTATGAGAAGTGTCCTTTTCTGTGTGACTTATTTCACTTAGAATCGTCTTACCTAAATCCACTTATCATGCTGCTACTAGCCTTATGACATTGATTTCACGGCTGAGTGATATTCCATTGTACATAAGGACCACAACTTTTTTATCCATTTTTCGCTTTCCTGGGATATTTAAGGTGGAAGGAAGTGGAGGTCCTTGTCAACAGAGCAGCCCTAAACTTTGGGGTGCTTGTGTCTTGCTGATTTTCAATTTTCCCACTTTATCCCCCCATGCGTGGAAGTGCCCTATGCTCTCTAAGCTGTGTTTTTTAGATGTTTCAGGACACACCGTACACTTCTCCAGAGTGGCTGTTGGCAATTTACATCCCGCCCATCAGTGTAGCAAGGCTCCCTTTTCTCCATGGCCTGTCCTGCATTTCTGGTTTTGACACTTTTTTCAGCATGGCCCTTTTGACCGATGGGAAGCGAGACTTGTTTGTAGCGCTGATTTGCCTTTGCAGGTGGTTTGGTTGGCCAAAAAGGGCGTATGCGTTTTTTCCTGAATATATTCAGGAAAAAACGCATACGCCCTTTTTGGCCAAGGGCATCATGGTCAACGTTTTGCCGCTTTTCATGTGCTTTAAAGGCGATTCGAATCTACCTCCTGAAATCTGTTTCCTGCAATTCTGCCTTGATTTCAAATCCTCTTCTTTGCCTTCCCTCAATATATTTGTGGACGAGAGTTATCATTTATAACTCTGCAGGTGTGTGAATTGCAGTGCCCTGAAGCTCCATTTTACAAGTCGCTTTTTTGGGAGCCGGCCGCAAAAGCGCAGGATGGCTTCAGGCCCTGTTCTGGTTCCGGGGGGCAGGCTGAGCCTGTGGTTAATTCTTCTTCCTGATGGGAAAATAGAGTGACCTGTGCCTGTCCCAACACCAAGAGCTAGTCTCTCATTGGTTCCCGGTCTTCCCGTTCATCCTCAGGACAAATTGCAACCTGTACGGAACAGGAGGTTAAAGGTGCTGATGCTCCAAGTAGGGAGATTGCTAGTAAAGTGGCTGGAATGGCGAACCCGAGCACAAGGAGATGAGAAATGAGGTGCGTTTTAGAAACCTTTCCCCATCACACGGTGTACCATCTTCTGGGTTTCTCATGCATGTTTTCGATGTAGGAAGATGCCCTTGAACCTGGAGATTTGGGACCCATGCGATGGGTAGCACGCAGTATTACTTTAAAGGGTCTGCGTTTGCTCACCCAACCTCACCAAACCTCTCAGCCCCAAGAGTGTCCACCCTTATGTCTCATCCAGCTGTGGGTCTAGATATGGTCAATCCAGGTTGCATCACAGCCCCTGAACGAATTGTGTAAGAATTTCTCTCTCTTTCCCTGTCTTTGTTTCATGGGTTTTTAAAAGTAATTTATTTTTATAATGGGGTTTAGCTGCTTTTCACGGCTGTGTTTAGGCCGCTTTACACCCACTTGACACACTAACAGAGAGATATCAATACATAGGTTTTTAGATTATTACTAGTCAGATATATTCTTGTGCGGTGAATCGGGCGTGTTGAGTCCAGCTCTCTGAGCAAGGAGTAGGTCTTGTCTATTACATATTGGGTTTATGGAACGGTATCTGAGCTAATTTGAAACTCTTGTTTTATGTATCACCCCACCTCACCTTTCCCGTTAAGCAGCCATAGTGTGTTTTCTGCATGTGTGACTCTGTTCTGTTTTGTAATTCAGTTCAAGTGTAACGGTTTTTACATTCCCTCTATAAGTGACACCTTATGAGAAGTGTCCTTTTCTGTGTGACTTATTTCACTTAGAATCGTCTTACCTAAATCCACTTATCATGCTGCTACTAGCCTTATGACATTGATTTCACGGCTGAGTGATATTCCATTGTACATAAGGACCACAACTTTTTTATCCATTTTTCGCTTTCCTGGGATATTTAAGGTGGAAGGAAGTGGAGGTCCTTGTCAACAGAGCAGCCCTAAACTTTGGGGTGCTTGTGTCTTGCTGATTTTCAATTTTCCCACTTTATCCCCCCATGCGTGGAAGTGCCCTATGCTCTCTAAGCTGTGTTTTTTAGATGTTTCAGGACACACCGTACACTTCTCCAGAGTGGCTGTTGGCAATTTACATCCCGCCCATCAGTGTAGCAAGGCTCCCTTTTCTCCATGGCCTGTCCTGCATTTCTGGTTTTGACACTTTTTTCAGCATGGCCCTTTTGACCGATGGGAAGCGAGACTTGTTTGTAGCGCTGATTTGCCTTTGCAGGTGGTTTGGTTGGCCAAAAAGGGCGTATGCGTTTTTTCCTGAATATATTCAGGAAAAAACGCATACGCCCTTTTTGGCCAAGGGCATCATGGTCAACGTTTTGCCGCTTTTCATGTGCTTTAAAGGCGATTCGAATCTACCTCCTGAAATCTGTTTCCTGCAATTCTGCCTTGATTTCAAATCCTCTTCTTTGCCTTCCCTCAATATATTTGTGGACGAGAGTTATCATTTATAACTCTGCAGGTGTGTGAATTGCAGTGCCCTGAAGCTCCATTTTACAAGTCGCTTTTTTGGGAGCCGGCCGCAAAAGCGCAGGATGGCTTCAGGCCCTGTTCTGGTTCCGGGGGGCAGGCTGAGCCTGTGGTTAATTCTTCTTCCTGATGGGAAAATAGAGTGACCTGTGCCTGTCCCAACACCAAGAGCTAGTCTCTCATTGGTTCCCGGTCTTCCCGTTCATCCTCAGGACAAATTGCAACCTGTACGGAACAGGAGGTTAAAGGTGCTGATGCTCCAAGTAGGGAGATTGCTAGTAAAGTGGCTGGAATGGCGAACCCGAGCACAAGGAGATGAGAAATGAGGTGCGTTTTAGAAACCTTTCCCCATCACACGGTGTACCATCTTCTGGGTTTCTCATGCATGTTTTCGATGTAGGAAGATGCCCTTGAACCTGGAGATTTCGGACCCATGCGATGGGTAGCACGCAGTATTACTTTAAAGGGTCTGCGTTTGCTCACCCAACCTCACCAAACCTCTCAGCCCCAAGAGTGTCCACCCTTATGTCTCATCCAGCTGTGGGTCTAGATATGGTCAATCCAGGTTGCATCACAGCCCCTGAACGAATTGTGTAAGAATTTCTCTCTCTTTCCCTGTCTTTGTTTCATGGGTTTTTAAAAGTAATTTATTTTTATAATGGGGTTTAGCTGCTTTTCACGGCTGTGTTTAGGCCGCTTTACACCCACTTGACACACTAACAGAGAGATATCAATACATAGGTTTTTAGATTATTACTAGTCAGATATATTCTTGTGCGGTGAATCGGGCGTGTTGAGTCCAGCTCTCTGAGCAAGGAGTAGGTCTTGTCTATTACATATTGGGTTTATGGAACGGTATCTGAGCTAATTTGAAACTCTTGTTTTATGTATCACCCCACCTCACCTTTCCCGTTAAGCAGCCATAGTGTGTTTTCTGCATGTGTGACTCTGTTCTGTTTTGTAATTCAGTTCAAGTGTAACGGTTTTTACATTCCCTCTATAAGTGACACCTTATGAGAAGTGTCCTTTTCTGTGTGACTTATTTCACTTAGAATCGTCTTACCTAAATCCACTTATCATGCTGCTACTAGCCTTATGACATTGATTTCACGGCTGAGTGATATTCCATTGTACATAAGGACCACAACTTTTTTATCCATTTTTCGCTTTCCTGGGATATTTAAGGTGGAAGGAAGTGGAGGTCCTTGTCAACAGAGCAGCCCTAAACTTTGGGGTGCTTGTGTCTTGCTGATTTTCAATTTTCCCACTTTATCCCCCCATGCGTGGAAGTGCCCTATGCTCTCTAAGCTGTGTTTTTTAGATGTTTCAGGACACACCGTACACTTCTCCAGAGTGGCTGTTGGCAATTTACATCCCGCCCATCAGTGTAGCAAGGCTCCCTTTTCTCCATGGCCTGTCCTGCATTTCTGGTTTTGACACTTTTTTCAGCATGGCCCTTTTGACCGATGGGAAGCGAGACTTGTTTGTAGCGCTGATTTGCCTTTGCAGGTGGCTTGGTTGGCCAAAAAGGGCGTATGCGTTTTTTCCTGAATATATTCAGGAAAAAACGCATACGCCCTTTTTGGCCAAGGGCATCATGGTCAACGTTTTGCCGCTTTTCATGTGCTTTAAAGGCGATTCGAATCTACCTCCTGAAATCTGTTTCCTGCAATTCTGCCTTGATTTCAAATCCTCTTCTTTGCCTTCCCTCAATATATTTGTTGACGAGAGTTATCATTTATAACTCTGCAGGTGTGTGAATTGCAGTGCCCTGAAGCTCCATTTTACAAGTCGCTTTTTTGGGAGCCGGCCGCAAAAGCGCAGGATGGCTTCAGGCCCTGTTCTGGTTCCGGGGGGCAGGCTGAGCCTGTGGTTAATTCTTCTTCCTGATGGGAAAATAGAGTGACCTGTGCCTGTCCCAACACCAAGAGCTAGTCTCTCATTGGTTCCCGGTCTTCCCGTTCATCCTCAGGACAAATTGCAACCTGTACGGAACAGGAGGTTAAAGGTGCTGATGCTCCAAGTAGGGAGATTGCTAGTAAAGTGGCTGGAATGGCGAACCCGAGCACAAGGAGATGAGAAATGAGGTGCGTTTTAGAAACCTTTCCCCATCACACGGTGTACCATCTTCTGGGTTTCTCATGCATGTTTTCGATGTAGGAAGATGCCCTTGAACCTGGAGATTTGGGACCCATGCGATGGGTAGCACGCAGTATTACTTTAAAGGGTCTGCGTTTGCTCACCCAACCTCACCAAACCTCTCAGCCCCAAGAGTGTCCACCCTTATGTCTCATCCAGCTGTGGGTCTAGATATGGTCAATCCAGGTTGCATCACAGCCCCTGAACGAATTGTGTAAGAATTTCTCTCTCTTTCCCTGTCTTTGTTTCATGGGTTTTTAAAAGTAATTTATTTTTATAATGGGGTTTAGCTGCTTTTCACGGCTGTGTTTATGCCGCTTTACACCCACTTGACACACTAACAGAGAGATATCAATACATAGGTTTTAAGATTATTACTAGTCAGATATATTCTTGTGCGGTGAATCGGGCGTGTTGAGTCCAGTTCTCTGAGCAAGGAGTAGGTCTTGTCTATTACATATTGGGTTTATGGAACGGTATCTGAGCTAATTTGAAACTCTTGTTTTATGTATCACCTCACCTCACCTTTCCCGTTAAGCAGCCATAGTGTGTTTTCTGCATGTGTGACTCTGTTCTGTTTTGTAATTCAGTTCAAGTGTAACGGTTTTTACATTCCCTCTATAAGTGACACCTTATGAGAAGTGTCCTTATCTGTGTGACTTATTTCACTTAGAATCGTCTTACCTAAATCCACTCATCATGCTGCTACTAGCCTTATGACATTGATTTCATGGCTGAGTGATATTCCATTGTACATAAGGACCACAACTTTTTTATCCATTTTTCGCTTTCCTGGGATATTTAAGGTGGAAGGAAGTGGAGGTCCTTGTCAACAGAGCAGCCCTAAACTTTGGGGTGCTTGTGTCTTGCTGATTTTCAATTTTCCCACTTTATCCCCCCATGCGTGGAAGTGCCCTATGCTCTCTAAGCTGTGTTTTTTAGATGTTTCAGGACACACCGTACACTTCTCCAGAGTGGCTGTTGGCAATTTACATCCCGCCCATCAGTGTAGCAAGGCTCCCATTTCTCCATGGCCTGTCCTGCATTTCTGGTTTTGACACTTTTTTCAGCATGGCCCTTTGGACCGATGGGAAGCGAGACTTCTTTGTAGCGCTGATTTGCCTTTCCAGGTTGCTTGGTTGGCCAAAAAGGGCGTATGCGTTTTTTCCTGAATATATTCAGGAAAAAACGCATACGCCCTTTTTGGCCAAGGGCATCATTGTCAACGTTTTGCCGCTTTTCATGTGCTTTAAAGGCGATTCGAATCTACCTCCTGAAATCTGTTTCCTGTAATTCTGCCTTGATTTCAAATCCTCTTCTTTGCCTTCCCTCAATATATTTGTGGACGAGAGTTATCATTTATAACTCTGCAGGTTTGTGAATTGCAGTGCCCTGAAGCTCCATTTTACAAGTCGCTTTTTTGGGAGCCGGCCGCAAAAGCGCAGGATGGCTTCAGGCCCTGTTCTGGTTCTGGGGGGCAGGCGGAGCCTGTGGTTAATTCTTCTTCCTGATGGGAAAATAGAGTGACCTGTGCCTGTCCCAACACCAAGAGCTAGTCTCTCATTGGTTCCCCGTCTTCCCGTTCATCCTCAGGACAAATTGCAACCTGTACGGAACAGGAGGTTAAAGGTGCTGATGCTCCAAGTAGGGAGATTGCTAGTAAAGTGGCTGGAATGGCGAACCCGAGCACAAGGAGATGAGAAATGAGGTGCGTTTTAGAAACCTTTCCCCATCACACGGTGTACCATCTTCTGGGTTTCTCATGCATGTTTTCGATGTAGGAAGATGCCCTTGAACCTGGAGATTTGGGACCCATGCGATGGGTAGCACGCAGTATTACTTTAAAGGGTCTGCGTTTGCTCACCCAACCTCACCAAACCTCTCAGCCCCAAGAGTGTCCACCCTTATGTCTCATCCAGCTGTGGGTCTAGATATGGTCAATCCAGGATGCATCACAGCCCCTGAACGAATTGTGTAAGAATTTCTCTCTCTTTCCCTGTTTTTGTTTCATGGGTTTTTAAAAGTAATTTATTTTTATAATGGGGTTTAGCTGCTTTTCACAGCTGTGTTTAGGCCGCTTTACACCCACTTGACACACTAACAGAGAGATATCAATACATAGGTTTTAAGATTATTACTAGTCAGATATATTCTTGTGCGGTGAATCGGGCGTGTTGAGTCCAGTTCTCTGAGCAAGGAGTAGGTCTTGTCTATTACATATTGGGTTTATGGAACGGTATCTGAGCTAATTTGAAACTCTTGTTTTATGTATCACCCCACCTCACCTTTCCCGTTAAGCAGCCATAGTGTGTTTTCTGCATGTGTGACTCTGTTCTGTTTT
This sequence comes from Balaenoptera physalus, assembly GCF_965194825.1. Classification (NCBI taxonomy): domain Eukaryota; kingdom Metazoa; phylum Chordata; class Mammalia; order Artiodactyla; family Balaenopteridae; genus Balaenoptera; species Balaenoptera physalus. The sequence goes on along the minus strand of NW_028126238.1, from coordinate 589,186 downwards.
GTAATTCAGTTCAAGTGTAACGGTTTTTACATTCCCTCTATAAGTGACACCTTATGAGAAGTGTCCTTTTCTGTGTGACTTATTTCACTTAGAATCGTCTTACCTAAATCCACTCATCATGCTGCTACTAGCCTTATGACATTGATTTCATGGCTGAGTGATATTCCATTGTACATAAGGACCACAAATTTTTTTCCATTTTTCGCTTTCCTGGGATATTTAAGGTGGAAGGAAGTGGAGGTCCTTGTCAACAGAGCAGCCCTAAACTTTGGGGTGCTTGTGTCTTGCTGATTTTCAATTTTCCCACTTTATCCCCCCATGCGTGGAAGTGCCCTGTGCTCTCTAAGCTGTGTTTTTTAGATGTTTCAGGACACACTGTACACTTCTCCAGAGTGGCTGTTGGCAATTTACATCCCGCCCATCAGTGTAGCAAGGCTCCCATTTCCCCATGGCCTGTCCTGCATTTCTGGTTTTGACACTTTTTTCAGCATGGCCCTTTGGACCGATGGGAAGCGAGACTTCTTTGTAGCGCTGATTTGCCTTTCCAGGTTGCTTGGTTGGCCAAAAAGGGCGTATGCGTTTTTTCCTGAATATATTCAGGAAAAAACGCATACGCCCTTTTTGGCCAAGGGCATCATGGTCAACGTTTTGCCGCTTTTCATGTGCTTTAAAGGCGATTCGAATCTACCTCCTGAAATCTGTTTCCTGTAATTCTGCCTTGATTTCAAATCCTCTTCTTTGCCTTCCCTCAATATATTTGTGGACGAGAGTTATCATTTATAACTCTGCAGGTGTGTGAATTGCAGTGCCCTGAAGCTCCATTTTACAAGTCGCTTTTTTGGGAGCCGGCCGCAAAAGCGCAGGATGGCTTCAGGCCCTGTTCTGGTTCCGGGGGGCAGGCTGAGCCTGTGGTTAATTCTTCTTCCTGATGGGAAAATAGAGTGACCTGTGCCTGTCCCAACACCAAGAGCTAGTCTCTCATTGGTTCCCGGTCTTCCCGTTCATCCTCAGGACAAATTGCAACCTGTACGGAACAGGAGGTTAAAGGTGCTGATGCTCCAAGTAGGGAGATTGCTAGTAAAGTGGCTGGAATGGCGAACCCGAGCACAAGGAGATGAGAAATGAGGTGCGTTTTAGAAACCTTTCCCCATCACACGGTGTACCATCTTCTGGGTTTCTCATGCATGTTTTCGATGTAGGAAGATGCCCTTGAACTTGGAGATTTGGGACCCATGCGATGGGTAGCACGCAGTATTACTTTAAAGGGTCTGCGTTTGCTCACCCAACCTCACCAAACCTCTCAGCCCCAAGAGTGTCCACCCTTATGTCTCATCCAGCTGTGGGTCTAGATATGGTCAATCCAGGTTGCATCACAGCCCCTGAACGAATTGTGTAAGAATTTCTCTCTCTTTCCCTGTCTTTGTTTCATGGGTTTTTAAAAGTAATTTATTTTTATAATGGGGTTTAGCTGCTTTTCACGGCTGTGTTTAGGCCGCTTTACACCCACTTGACACACTAACAGAGAGATATCAATACATAGGTTTTTAGATTATTACTAGTCAGATATATTCTTGTGCGGTGAATCGGGCGTGTTGAGTCCAGCTCTCTGAGCAAGGAGTAGGTCTTGTCTATTACATATTGGGTTTATGGAACGGTATCTGAGCTAATTTGAAACTCTTGTTTTATGTATCACCCCACCTCACCTTTCCCGTTAAGCAGCCATAGTGTGTTTTCTGCATGTGTGACTCTGTTCTGTTTTGTAATTCAGTTCAAGTGTAACGGTTTTTACATTCCCTCTATAAGTGACACCTTATGAGAAGTGTCCTTTTCTGTGTGACTTATTTCACTTAGAATCGTCTTACCTAAATCCACTCATCATGCTGCTACTAGCCTTATGACATTGATTTCACGGCTGAGTGATATTCCATTGTACATAAGGACCACAACTTTTTTATCCATTTTTCGCTTTCCTGGGATATTTAAGGTGGAAGGAAGTGGAGGTCCTTGTCAACAGAGCAGCCCTAAACTTTGGGGTGCTTGTGTCTTGCTGATTTTCAATTTTCCCACTTTATCCCCCCATGCGTGGAAGTGCCCTATGCTCTCTAAGCTGTGTTTTTTAGATGTTTCAGGACACACCGTACACTTCTCCAGAGTGGCTGTTGGCAATTTACATCCCGCCCATCAGTGTAGCAAGGCTCCCTTTTCTCCATGGCCTGTCCTGCATTTCTGGTTTTGACACTTTTTTCAGCATGGCCCTTTTGACCGATGGGAAGCGAGACTTGTTTGTAGCGCTGATTTGCCTTTGCAGGTTGCTTGGTTGGCCAAAAAGGGCGTATGCGTTTTTTCCTGAATATATTCAGGAAAAAACGCATACACCCTTTTTGGCCAAGGGCATCATGGTCAACGTTTTGCCGCTTTTCATGTGCTTTAAAGGCGATTCGAATCTACCTCCTGAAATCTGTTTCCTGCAATTCTGCCTTGATTTCAAATCCTCTTCTTTGCCTTCCCTCAATATATTTGTGGACGAGAGTTATCATTTATAACTCTGCAGGTGTGTGAATTGCAGTGCCCTGAAGCTCCATTTTACAAGTCGCTTTTTTGGGAGCCGGCCGCAAAAGCGCTGGATGGCTTCAGGCCCTGTTCTGGTTCCGGGGGGCAGGCTGAGCCTGTGGTTAATTCTTCTTCCTGATGGGAAAATAGAGTGACCTGTGCCTGTCCCAACACCAAGAGCTAGTCTCTCATTGGTTCCCGGTCTTCCCGTTCATCCTCAGGACAAATTGCAACCTGTACGGAACAGGAGGTTAAAGGTGCTGATGCTCCAAGTAGGGAGATTGCTAGTAAAGTGGCTGGAATGGCGAACCCGAGCACAAGGAGATGAGAAATGAGGTGCGCTTTAGAAACCTTTCCCCATCACACGGTGTACCATCTTCTGGGTTTCTCATGCATGTTTTCGATGTAGGAAGATGCCCTTGAACCTGGAGATTTGGGACCCATGCGATGGGTAGCACGCAGTATTACTTTAAAGGGTCTGCGTTTGCTCACCCAACCTCACCAAACCTCTCAGCCCCAAGAGTGTCCACCCTTATGTCTCATCCAGCTGTGGGTCTAGATATGGTCAATCCAGGTTGCATCACAGCCCCTGAACGAATTGTGTAAGAATTTCTCTCTCTTTCCCTGTCTTTGTTTCATGGGTTTTTAAAAGTAATTTATTTTTATAATGGGGTTTAGCTGCTTTTCACGGCTGTGTTTATGCCGCTTTACACCCACTTGACACACTAACAGAGAGATATCAATACATAGGTTTTAAGATTATTACTAGTCAGATATATTCTTGTGCGGTGAATCGGGCGTGTTGAGTCCAGTTCTCTGAGCAAGGAGTAGGTCTTGTCTATTACATATTGGGTTTATGGAACGGTATCTGAGCTAATTTGAAACTCTTGTTTTATGTATCACCCCACCTCACCTTTCCCGTTAAGCAGCCATAGTGTGTTTTCTGCATGTGTGACTCTGTTCTGTTTTGTAATTCAGTTCAAGTGTAACGGTTTTTACATTCCCTCTATAAGTGACACCTTATGAGAAGTGTCCTTATCTGTGTGACTTATTTCACTTAGAATCGTCTTACCTAAATCCACTCATCATGCTGCTACTAGCCTTATGACATTGATTTCATGGCTGAGTGATATTCCATTGTACATAAGGACCACAACTTTTTTATCCATTTTTCGCTTTCCTGGGATATTTAAGGTGGAAGGAAGTGGAGGTCCTTGTCAACAGAGCAGCCCTAAACTTTGGGGTGCTTGTGTCTTGCTGATTTTCAATTTTCCCACTTTATCCCCCCATGCGTGGAAGTGCCCTATGCTCTCTAAGCTGTGTTTTTTAGATGTTTCAGGACACACCGTACACTTCTCCAGAGTGGCTGTTGGCAATTTACATCCCGCCCATCAGTGTAGCAAGGCTCCCATTTCTCCATGGCCTGTCCTGCATTTCTGGTTTTGACACTTTTTTCAGCATGGCCCTTTTGACCGATGGGAAGCGAGACTTCTTTGTAGCGCTGATTTGCCTTTCCAGGTTGCTTGGTTGGCCAAAAAGGGCGTGTGCGTTTTTTCCTGAATATATTCAGGAAAAAACGCATACGCCCTTTTTGGCCAAGGGCATCATGGTCAACGTTTTGCCGCTTTTCATGTGCTTTAAAGGCGATTCGAATCTACCTCCTGAAATCTGTTTCCTGCAATTCTGCCTTGATTTCAAATCCTCTTCTTTGCCTTCCCTCAATATATTTGTGGACGAGAGTTATCATTTATAACTCTGCAGGTGTGTGAATTGCAGTGCCCTGAAGCTCCATTTTACAAGTCGCAATTTTGGGAGCCGGCCGCAAAAGCGCAGGATGGCTTCAGGCCCTGTTCTGGTTCCGGGGGGCAGGCTGAGCCTGTGGTTAATTCTTCTTCCTGATGGGAAAATAGAGTGACCTGTGCCTGTCCCAACACCAAGAGCTAGTCTCTCATTGGTTCCCCGTCTTCCCGTTCATCCTCAGGACAAATTGCAACCTGTACGGAACAGGAGGTTAAAGGTGCTGATGCTCCAAGTAGGGAGATTGCTAGTAAAGTGGCTGGAATGGCGAACCCGAGCACAAGGAGATGAGAAATGAGGTGCGTTTTAGAAACCTTTCCCCATCACACGGTGTACCATCTTCTGGGTTTCTCATGCATGTTTTCGATGTAGGAAGATGCCCTTGAACCTGGAGATTTGGGACCCATGCGATGGGTAGCACGCAGTATTACTTTAAAGGGTCTGCGTTTGCTCACCCAACCTCACCAAACCTCTCAGCCCCAAGAGTGTCCACCCTTATGTCTCATCCAGCTGTGGGTCTAGATATGGTCAATCCAGGTTGCATCACAGCCCCTGAACGAATTGTGTAAGAATTTCTCTCTCTTTCCCTGTCTTTGTTTCATGGGTTTTTAAAAGTAATTTATTTTTATAATGGGGTTTAGCTGCTTTTCACGGCTGTGTTTAGGCCGCTTTACACCCACTTGACACACTAACAGAGAGATATCAATACATAGGTTTTTAGATTATTACTAGTCAGATATATTCTTGTGCGGTGAATCGGGCGTGTTGAGTCCAGCTCTCTGAGCAAGGAGTAGGTCTTGTCTATTACATATTGGGTTTATGGAACGGTATCTGAGCTAATTTGAAACTCTTGTTTTATGTATCACCCCACCTCACCTTTCCCGTTAAGCAGCCATAGTGTGTTTTCTGCATGTGTGACTCTGTTCTGTTTTGTAATTCAGTTCAAGTGTAACGGTTTTTACATTCCCTCTATAAGTGACACCTTATGAGAAGTGTCCTTTTCTGTGTGACTTATTTCACTTAGAATCGTCTTACCTAAATCCACTCATCATGCTGCTACTAGCCTTATGACATTGATTTCACGGCTGAGTGATATTCCATTGTACATAAGGACCACAACTTTTTTATCCATTTTTCGCTTTCCTGGGATATTTAAGGTGGAATGAAGTGGAGGTCCTTGTCAACAGAGCAGCCCTAACCTTTGGGGTGCTTGTGTCTTGCTGATTTTCAATTTTCCCACTTTATCCCCCCATGCGTGGAAGTGCCCTATGCTCTCTAAGCTGTGTTTTTTAGATGTTTCAGGACACACCGTACACTTCTCCAGAGTGGCTGTTGGCAATTTACATCCCGCCCATCAGTGTAGCAAGGCTCCCATTTCTCCATGGCCTGTCCTGCATTTCTGGTTTTGACACTTTTTTCAGCATGGCCCTTTTGACCGATGGGAAGCGAGACTTCTTTGTAGCGCTGATTTGCCTTTCCAGGTTGCTTGGTTGGCCAAAAAGGGCGTATGCGTTTTTTCCTGAATATATTCAGGAAAAAACGCATACGCCCTTTTTGGCCAAGGGCATCATTGTCAACGTTTTGCCGCTTTTCATGTGCTTTAAAGGCGATTCGAATCTACCTCCTGAAATCTGTTTCCTGTAATTCTGCCTTGATTTCAAATCCTCTTCTTTGCCTTCCCTCAATATATTTGTGGACGAGAGTTATCATTTATAACTCTGCAGGTTTGTGAATTGCAGTGCCCTGAAGCTCCATTTTACAAGTCGCTTTTTTGGGAGCCGGCCGCAAAAGCGCAGAATGGCTTCAGGCCCTGTTCTGGTTCCGGGGGGCAGGCTGAGCCTGTGGTTAATTCTTCTTCCTGATGGGAAAATAGAGTGACCTGTGCCTGTCCCAACACCAAGAGCTAGTCTCTCATTGGTTCCCGGTCTTCCCGTTCATCCTCAGGACAAATTGCAACCTGTACGGAACAGGAGGTTAAAGGTGCTGATGCTCCAAGTAGGGAGATTGCTAGTAAAGTGGCTGGAATGGCGAACCCGAGCACAAGGAGATGAGAAATGAGGTGCGTTTTAGAAACCTTTCCCCATCACACGGTGTACCATCTTCTGGGTTTCTCATGCATGTTTTCGATGTAGGAAGATGCCCTTGAACCTGGAGATTTGGGACCCATGCGATGGGTAGCACGCAGTATTACTTTAAAGGGTCTGCGTTTGCTCACCCAACCTCACCAAACCTCTCAGCCCCAAGAGTGTCCACCCTTATGTCTCATCCAGCTGTGGGTCTAGATATGGTCAATCCAGGTTGCATCACAGCCCCTGAACGAATTGTGTAAGAATTTCTCTCTCTTTCCCTGTCTTTGTTTCATGGGTTTTTAAAAGTAATTTATTTTTATAATGGGGTTTAGCTGCTTTTCACGGCTGTGTTTAGGCCGCTTTACACCCACTTGACACACTAACAGAGAGATATCAATACATAGGTTTTTAGATTATTACTAGTCAGATATATTCTTGTGCGGTGAATCGGGCGTGTTGAGTCCAGTTCTCTGAGCAAGGAGTAGGTCTTGTCTATTCCATATTGGGTTTATGGAACGGTATCTGAGCTAATTTGAAACTCTTGTTTTATGTATCACCCCACCTCACCTTTCCCGTTAAGCAGCCATAGTGTGTTTTCTGCATGTGTGACTCTGTTCTGTTTTGTAATTCAGTTCAAGTGTAACGGTTTTTACATTCCCTCTATAAGTGACACCTTATGAGAAGTGTCCTTTTCTGTGTGACTTATTTCACTTAGAATCGTCTTACCTAAATCCACTCATCATGCTGCTACTAGCCTTATGACATTGATTTCATGGCTGAGTGATATTCCATTGTACATAAGGACCACAACTTTTTTATCCATTTTTCGCTTTCCTGGGATATTTAAGGTGGAAGGAAGTGGAGGTCCTTGTCAACAGAGCAGCCCTAAACTTTGGGGTGCTTGTGTCTTGCTGATTTTCAATTTTCCCACTTTATCCCCCCATGCGTGGAAGTGCCCTATGCTCTCTAAGCTGTGTTTTTTAGATGTTTCAGGACACACCGTACACTTCTCCAGAGTGGCTGTTGGCAATTTACATCCCGCCCATCAGTGTAGCAAGGCTCCCATTTCTCCATGGCCTGTCCTGCATTTCTGGTTTTGACACTTTTTTCAGCATGGCCCTTTTGACCGATGGGAAGCGAGACTTCTTTGTAGCGCTGATTTGCCTTTCCAGGTTGCTTGGTTGGCCAAAAAGGGCGTATGCGTTTTTTCCTGAATATATTCAGGAAAAAACGCATACGCCCTTTTTGGCCAAGGGCATCATTGTCAACGTTTTGCCGCTTTTCATGTGCTTTAAAGGCGATTCGAATCTACCTCCTGAAATCTGTTTCCTGCAATTCTGCCTTGATTTCAAATCCTCTTCTTTGCCTTCCCTCAATATATTTGTGGACGAGAGTTATCATTTATAACTCTGCAGGTGTGTGAATTGCAGTGCCCTGAAGCTCCATTTTACAAGTCGCTTTTTTGGGAGCCGGCCGCAAAAGCGCAGGATGGCTTCAGGCCCTGTTCTGGTTCCGGGGGGCAGGCTGAGCCTGTGGTTAATTCTTCTTCCTGATGGGAAAATAGAGTGACCTGTGCCTGTCCCAACACCAAGAGCTAGTCTCTCATTGGTTCCCGGTCTTCCCGTTCATCCTCAGGACAAATTGCAACCTGTACGGAACAGGAGGTTAAAGGTGCTGATGCTCCAAGTAGGGAGATTGCTAGTAAAGTGGCTGGAATGGCGAACCCGAGCACAAGGAGATGAGAAATGAGGTGCGTTTTAGAAACCTTTCCCCATCACACGGTGTACCATCTTCTGGGTTTCTCATGCATGTTTTCGATGTAGGAAGATGCCCTTGAACCTGGAGATTTGGGACCCATGCGATGGGTAGCACGCAGTATTACTTTAAAGGGTCTGCGTTTGCTCACCCAACCTCACCAAACCTCTCAGCCCCAAGAGTGTCCACCCTTATGTCTCATCCAGCTGTGGGTCTAGATATGGTCAATCCAGGTTGCATCACAGCCCCTGAACGAATTGTGTAAGAATTTCTCTCTCTTTCCCTGTCTTTGTTTCATGGGTTTTTAAAAGTAATTTATTTTTATAATGGGGTTTAGCTGCTTTTCACGGCTGTGTTTAGGCCGCTTTACACCCACTTGACACACTAACAGAGAGATATCAATACATAGGTTTTTAGATTATTACTAGTCAGATATATTCTTGTGCGGTGAATCGGGCGTGTTGAGTCCAGTTCTCTGAGCAAGGAGTAGGTCTTGTCTATTCCATATTGGGTTTATGGAACGGTATCTGAGCTAATTTGAAACTCTTGTTTTATGTATCACCCCACCTCACCTTTCCCGATAAGCAGCCATAGTGTGTTTTCTGCATGTGTGACTCTGTTCTGTTTTGTAATTCAGTTCAAGTGTAACGGTTTTTACATTCCCTCTATAAGTGACACCTTATGAGAAGTGTCCTTTTCTGTGTGACTTATTTCACTTAGAATCGTCTTACCTAAATCCACTCATCATGCTGCTACTAGCCTTATGACATTGATTTCATGGCTGAGTGATATTCCATTGTACATAAGGACCACAACTTTTTTATCCATTTTTCGCTTTCCTGGGATATTTAAGGTGGAAGGAAGTGGAGGTCCTTGTCAACAGAGCAGCCCTAAACTTTGGGGTGCTTGTGTCTTGCTGATTTTCAATTTTCCCACTTTATCCCCCCATGCGTGGAAGTGCCCTATGCTCTCTAAGCTGTGTTTTTTAGATGTTTCAGGACCCACCGTACACTTCTCCAGAGTGGCTGTTGGCAATTTACATCCCGCCCATCAGTGTAGCAAGGCTCCCATTTCTCCATGGCCTGTCCTGCATTTCTGGTTTTGACACTTTTTTCAGCATGGCCCTTTTGACCGATGGGAAGCGAGACTTCTTTGTAGCGCTGATTTGCCTTTCCAGGTTGCTTGGTTGGCCAAAAAGGGCGTATGCGTTTTTTCCTGAATATATTCAGGAAAAAACGCATACGCCCTTTTTGGCCAAGGGCATCATTGTCAACGTTTTGCCGCTTTTCATGTGCTTTAAAGGCGATTCGAATCTACCTCCTGAAATCTGTTTCCTGCAATTCTGCCTTGATTTCAAATCCTCTTCTTTGCCTTCCCTCAATATATTTGTGGACGAGAGTTATCATTTATAACTCTGCAGGTTTGTGAATTGCAGTGCCCTGAAGCTCCATTTTACAAGTCGCTTTTTTGGGAGCCGGCCGCAAAAGCGCAGGATGGCTTCAGGCCCTGTTCTGGTTCCGGGGGGCAGGCTGAGCCTGTGGTTAATTCTTCTTCCTGATGGGAAAATAGAGTGACCTGTGCCTGTCCCAACACCAAGAGCTAGTCTCTCATTGGTTCCCGGTCTTCCCGTTCATCCTCAGGACAAATTGCAACCTGTACGGAACAGGAGGTTAAAGGTGCTGATGCTCCAAGTAGGGAGATTGCTAGTAAAGTGGCTGGAATGGCGAACCCGAGCACAAGGAGATGAGAAATGAGGTGCGTTTTAGAAACCTTTCCCCATCACACGGTGTACCATCTTCTGGGTTTCTCATGCATGTTTTCGATGTAGGAAGATGCCCTTGAACCTGGAGATTTGGGACCCATGCGATGGGTAGCACGCAGTATTACTTTAAAGGGTCTGCGTTTGCTCACCCAACCTCACCAAACCTCTCAGCCCCAAGAGTGTCCACCCTTATGTCTCATCCAGCTGTGGGTCTAGATATGGTCAATCCAGGTTGCATCACAGCCCCTGAACGAATTGTGTAAGAATTTCTCTCTCTTTCCCTGTCTTTGTTTCATGGGTTTTTAAAAGTAATTTATTTTTATAATGGGGTTTAGCTGCTTTTCACGGCTGTGTTTAGGCCGCTTTACACCCACTTGACACACTAACAGAGAGATATCAATACATAGGTTTTTAGATTATTACTAGTCAGATATATTCTTGTGCGGTGAATCGGGCGTGTTGAGTCCAGTTCTCTGAGCAAGGAGTAGGTCTTGTCTATTACATATTGGGTTTATGGAACGGTATCTGAGCTAATTTGAAACTCTTGTTTTATGTATCACCCCACCTCACCTTTCCCGATAAGCAGCCATAGTGTGTTTTCTGCATGTGTGACTCTGTTCTGTTTTGTAATTCAGTTCAAGTGTAACGGTTTTTCCATTCCCTCTATAAGTGACACCTTATGAGAAGTGTCCTTTTCTGTGTGACTTATTTCACTTAGAATCGTCTTACCTAAATCCACTCATCATGCTGCTACTAGCCTTATGACATTGATTTCATGGCTGAGTGATATTCCATTGTACATAAGGACCACAACTTTTTTATCCATTTTTCGCTTTCCTGGGATATTTAAGGTGGAAGGAAGTGGAGGTCCTTGTCAACAGAGCAGCCCTAAACTTTGGGGTGCTTGTGTCTTGCTGATTTTCAATTTTCCCACTTTATCCCCCCATGCGTGGAAGTGCCCTATGCTCTCTAAGCTGTGTTTTTTAGATGTTTCAGGACACACCGTACACTTCTCCAGAGTGGCTGTTGGCAATTTACATCCCGCCCATCAGTGTAGCAAGGCTCCCATTTCTCCATGGCCTGTCCTGCATTTCTGGTTTTGACACTTTTTTCAGCATGGCCCTTTTGACCGATGGGAAGCGAGACTTCTTTGTAGCGCTGATTTGCCTTTCCAGGTTGCTTGGTTGGCCAAAAAGGGCGTATGCGTTTTTTCCTGAATATATTCAGGAAAAAACGCATACGCCCTTTTTGGCCAAGGGCATCATTGTCAACGTTTTGCCGCTTTTCATGTGCTTTAAAGGCGATTCGAATCTACCTCCTGAAATCTGTTTCCTGCAATTCTGCCTTGATTTCAAATCCTCTTCTTTGCCTTCCCTCAATATATTTGTGGACGAGAGTTATCATTTATAACTCTGCAGGTTTGTGAATTGCAGTGCCCTGAAGCTCCATTTTACAAGTCGCTTTTTTGGGAGCCGGCCGCAAAAGCGCAGGATGGCTTCAGGCCCTGTTCTGGTTCCGGGGGGCAGGCTGAGCCTGTGGTTAATTCTTCTTCCTGATGGGAAAATAGAGTGACCTGTGCCTGTCCCAACACCAAGAGCTAGTCTCTCATTGGTTCCCGGTCTTCCCGTTCATCCTCAGGACAAATTGCAACCTGTACGGAACAGGAGGTTAAAGGTGCTGATGCTCCAAGTAGGGAGATTGCTAGTAAAGTGGCTGGAATGGCGAACCCGAGCACAAGGAGATGAGAAATGAGGTGCGTTTTAGAAACCTTTCCCCATCACACGGTGTACCATCTTCTGGGTTTCTCATGCATGTTTTCGATGTAGGAAGATGCCCTTGAACCTGGAGATTTGGGACCCATGCGATGGGTAGCACGCAGTATTACTTTAAAGGGTCTGCGTTTGCTCACCCAACCTCACCAAACCTCTCAGCCCCAAGAGTGTCCACCCTTATGTCTCATCCAGCTGTGGGTCTAGATATGGTCAATCCAGGTTGCATCACAGCCCCTGAACGAATTGTGTAAGAATTTCTCTCTCTTTCCCTGTCTTTGTTTCATGGGTTTTTAAAAGTAATTTATTTTTATAATGGGGTTTAGCTGCTTTTCACGGCTGTGTTTAGGCCGCTTTACACCCACTTGACACACTAACAGAGAGATATCAATACATAGGTTTTTAGATTATTACTAGTCAGATATATTCTTGTGCGGTGAATCGGGCGTGTTGAGTCCAGTTCTCTGAGCAAGGAGTAGGTCTTGTCTATTACATATTGGGTTTATGGAACGGTATCTGAGCTAATTTGAAACTCTTGTTTTATGTATCACCCCACCTCACCTTTCCCGATAAGCAGCCATAGTGTGTTTTCTGCATGTGTGACTCTGTTCTGTTTTGTAATTCAGTTCAAGTGTAACGGTTTTTACATTCCCTCTATAAGTGACACCTTATGAGAAGTGTCCTTTTCTGTGTGACTTATTTCACTTAGAGTCGTCTTACCTAAATCCACTCATCATGCTGCTACTAGCCTTATGACATTGATTTCATGGCTGAGTGATATTCCATTGTACATAAGGACCACAACTTTTTTATCCATTTTTCGCTTTCCTGGGATATTTAAGGTGGAAGGAAGTGGAGGTCCTTGTCAACAGAGCAGCCCTAAACTTTGGGGTGCTTGTGTCTTGCTGATTTTCAATTTTCCCACTTTATCCCCCCATGCGTGGAAGTGCCCTATGCTCTCTAAGCTGTGTTTTTTAGATGTTTCAGGACACACCGTACACTTCTCCAGAGTGGCTGTTGGCAATTTACATCCCGCCCATCAGTGTAGCAAGGCTCCCATTTCTCCATGGCCTGTCCTGCATTTCTGGTTTTGACACTTTTTTCAGCATGGCCCTTTTGACCGATGGGAAGCGAGACTTCTTTGTAGCGCTGATTTGCCTTTCCAGGTTGCTTGGTTGGCCAAAAAGGGCGTATGCGTTTTTTCCTGAATATATTCAGGAAAAAACGCATACGCCCTTTTTGGCCAAGGGCATCATTGTCAACGTTTTGCCGCTTTTCATGTGCTTTAAAGGCGATTCGAATCTACCTCCTGAAATCTGTTTCCTGCAATTCTGCCTTGATTTCAAATCCTCTTCTTTGCCTTCCCTCAATATATTTGTGGACGAGAGTTATCATTTATAACTCTGCAGGTGTGTGAATTGCAGTGCCCTGAAGCTCCATTTTACAAGTCGCTTTTTTGGGAGCCGGCCGCAAAAGCGCAGGATGGCTTCAGGCCCTGTTCTGGTTCCGGGGGGCAGGCTGAGCCTGTGGTTAATTCTTCTTCCTGATGGGAAAATAGAGTGACCTGTGCCTGTCCCAACACCAAGAGCTAGTCTCTCATTGGTTCCCGGTCTTCCCGTTCATCCTCAGGACAAATTGCAACCTGTACGGAACAGGAGGTTAAAGGTGCTGATGCTCCAAGTAGGGAGATTGCTAGTAAAGTGGCTGGAATGGCGAACCCGAGCACAAGGAGATGAGAAATGAGGTGCGTTTTAGAAACCTTTCCCCATCACACGGTGTACCATCTTCTGGGTTTCTCATGCATGTTTTCGATGTAGGAAGATGCCCTTGAACCTGGAGATTTGGGACCCATGCGATGGGTAGCACGCAGTATTACTTTAAAGGGTCTGCGTTTGCTCACCCAACCTCACCAAACCTCTCAGCCCCAAGAGTGTCCACCCTTATGTCTCATCCAGCTGTGGGTCTAGATATGGTCAATCCAGGTTGCATCACAGCCCCTGAACGAATTGTGTAAGAATTTCTCTCTCTTTCCCTGTCTTTGTTTCATGGGTTTTTAAAAGTAATTTATTTTTATAATGGGGTTTAGCTGCTTTTCACGGCTGTGTTTAGGCCGCTTTACACCCACTTGACACACTAACAGAGAGATATCAATACATAGGTTTTAAGATTATTACTAGTCAGATATATTCTTGTGCGGTGAATCGGGCGTGTTGAGTCCAGTTCTCTGAGCAAGGAGTAGGTCTTGTCTATTACATATTGGGTTTATGGAACGGTATCTGAGCTAATTTGAAACTCTTGTTTTATGTATCACCCCACCTCACCTTTCCCGATAAGCAGCCATAGTGTGTTTTCTGCATGTGTGACTCTGTTCTGTTTTGTAATTCAGTTCAAGTGTAACGGTTTTTACATTCCCTCTATAAGTGACACCTTATGAGAAGTGTCCTTTTCTGTGTGACTTATTTCACTTAGAGTCGTCTTACCTAAATCCACTCATCATGCTGCTACTAGCCTTATGACATTGATTTCATGGCTGAGTGATATTCCATTGTACAATCGGACCACAACTTTTTTATCCATTTTTCGCTTTCCTGGGATATTTAAGGTGGAAGGAAGTGGAGGTCCTTGTCAACAGAGCAGCCCTAAACTTTGGGGTGCTTGTGTCTTCCTGATTTTCAATTTTCCCACTTTATCCCCCCATGCGTGGAAGTGCCCTATGCTCTCTAAGCTGTGTTTTTTAGATGTTTCAGGACACACCGTACACTTCTCCAGAGTGGCTGTTGGCAATTTACATCCCGCCCATCAGTGTAGCAAGGCTCCCATTTCTCCATGGCCTGTCCTGCATTTCTGGTTTTGACACTTTTTTCAGCATGGCCCTTTGGACCGATGGGAAGCGAGACTTCTTTGTAGCGCTGATTTGCCTTTCCAGGTTGCTTGGTTGGCCAAAAAGGGCGTATGCGTTTTTTCCTGAATATATTCAGGAAAAAACGCATACGCCCTTTTTGGCCAAGGGCATCATTGTCAACGTTTTGCCGCTTTTCATGTGCTTTAAAGGCGATTCGAATCTACCTCCTGAAATCTGTTTCCTGCAATTCTGCCTTGATTTCAAATCCTCTTCTTTGCCTTCCCTCAATATATTTGTGGACGAGAGTTATCATTTATAACTCTGCAGGTGTGTGAATTGCAGTGCCCTGAAGCTGCATTTTACAAGTCGCTTTTTTGGGAGCCGGCCGCAAAAGCGCAGGATGGCTTCAGGCCCTGTTCTGGTTCCGGGGGGCAGGCTGAGCCTGTGGTTAATTCTTCTTCCTGATGGGAAAATAGAGTGACCTGTGCCTGTCCCAACACCAAGAGCTAGTCTCTCATTGGTTCCCGGTCTTCCCGTTCATCCTCAGGACAAATTGCAACCTGTACGGAACAGGAGGTTAAAGGTGCTGATGCTCCAAGTAGGGAGATTGCTAGTAAAGTGGCTGGAATGGCGAACCCGAGCACAAGGAGATGAGAAATGAGGTGCGTTTTAGAAACCTTTCCCCATCACACGGTGTACCATCTTCTGGGTTTCTCATGCATGTTTTCGATGTAGGAAGATGCCCTTGAACCTGGAGATTTGGGACCCATGCGATGGGTAGCACGCAGTATTACTTTAAAGGGTCTGCGTTTGCTCACCCAACCTCACCAAACCTCTCAGCCCCAAGAGTGTCCACCCTTATGTCTCATCCAGCTGTGGGTCTAGATATGGTCAATCCAGGTTGCATCACAGCCCCTGAACGAATTGTGTAAGAATTTCTCTCTCTTTCCCTGTCTTTGTTTCATGGGTTTTTAAAAGTAATTTATTTTTATAATGGGGTTTAGCTGCTTTTCACGGCTGTGTTTAGGCCGCTTTACACCCACTTGACACACTAACAGAGAGATATCAATACATAGGTTTTAAGATTATTACTAGTCAGATATATTCTTGTGCGGTGAATCGGGCGTGTTGAGTCCAGTTCTCTGAGCAAGGAGTAGGTCTTGTCTATTACATATTGGGTTTATGGAACGGTATCTGAGCTAATTTGAAACTCTTGTTTTATGTATCACCCCACCTCACCTTTCCCGATAAGCAGCCATAGTGTGTTTTCTGCATGTGTGACTCTGTTCTGTTTTGTAATTCAGTTCAAGTGTAACGGTTTTTACATTCCCTCTATAAGTGACACCTTATGAGAAGTGTCCTTTTCTGTGTGACTTATTTCACTTAGAGTCGTCTTACCTAAATCCACTCATCATGCTGCTACTAGCCTTATGACATTGATTTCATGGCTGAGTGATATTCCATTGTACAATCGGACCACAACTTTTTTATCCATTTTTCGCTTTCCTGGGATATTTAAGGTGGAAGGAAGTGGATGTCCTTGTCAACAGAGCAGCCCTAAACTTTGGGGTGCTTGTGTCTTGCTGATTTTCAATTTTCCCACTTTATCCCCCCATGCGTGGAAGTGCCCTATGCTCTCTAAGCTGTGTTTTTTAGATGTTTCAGGACACACCGTACACTTCTCCAGAGTGGCTGTTGGCAATTTACATCCCGCCCATCAGTGTAGCAAGGCTCCCATTTCTCCATGGCCTGTCCTGCATTTCTGGTTTTGACACTTTTTTCAGCATGGCCCTTTGGACCGATGGGAAGCGAGACTTCTTTGTAGCGCTGATTTGCCTTTCCAGGTTGCTTGGTTGGCCAAAAAGGGCGTATGCGTTTTTTCCTGAATATATTCAGGAAAAAACGCATACGCCCTTTTTGGCCAAGGGCATCATTGTCAACGTTTTGCCGCTTTTCATGTGCTTTAAAGGCGATTCGAATCTACCTCCTGAAATCTGTTTCCTGCAATTCTGCCTTGATTTCAAATCCTCTTCTTTGCCTTCCCTCAATATATTTGTGGACGAGAGTTATCATTTATAACTCTGCAGGTGTGTGAATTGCAGTGCCCTGAAGCTGCATTTTACAAGTCGCTTTTTTGGGAGCCGGCCGCAAAAGCGCAGGATGGCTTCAGGCCCTGTTCTGGTTCCGGGGGGCAGGCTGAGCCTGTGGTTAATTCTTCTTCCTGATGGGAAAATAGAGTGACCTGTGCCTGTCCCAACACCAAGAGCTAGTCTCTCATTGGTTCCCGGTCTTCCCGTTCATCCTCAGGACAAATTGCAACCTGTACGGAACAGGAGGTTAAAGGTGCTGATGCTCCAAGTAGGGAGATTGCTAGTAAAGTGGCTGGAATGGCGAACCCGAGCACAAGGAGATGAGAAATGAGGTGCGTTTTAGAAACCTTTCCCCATCACACGGTGTACCATCTTCTGGGTTTCTCATGCATGTTTTCGATGTAGGAAGATGCCCTTGAACCTGGAGATTTGGGACCCATGCGATGGGTAGCACGCAGTATTACTTTAAAGGGTCTGCGTTTGCTCACCCAACCTCACCAAACCTCTCAGCCCCAAGAGTGTCCACCCTTATGTCTCATCCAGCTGTGGGTCTAGATATGGTCAATCCAGGTTGCATCACAGCCCCTGAACGAATTGTGTAAGAATTTCTCTCTCTTTCCCTGTCTTTGTTTCATGGGTTTTTAAAAGTAATTTATTTTTATAATGGGGTTTAGCTGCTTTTCACGGCTGTGTTTAGGCCGCTTTACACCCACTTGACACACTAACAGAGAGATATCAATACATAGGTTTTAAGATTATTACTAGTCAGATATATTCTTGTGCGGTGAATCGGGCGTGTTGAGTCCAGTTCTCTGAGCAAGGAGTAGGTCTTGTATATTACATATTGGGTTTATGGAACGGTATCTGAGCTAATTTGAAACTCTTGTTTTATGTATCACCCCACCTCACCTTTCCCGTTAAGCAGCCATAGTGTGTTTTCTGCATGTGTGACTCTGTTCTGTTTTGTAATTCAGTTCAAGTGTAACGGTTTTTACATTCCCTCTATAAGTGACACCTTATGAGAAGTGTCCTTTTCTGTGTGACTTATTTCACTTAGAATCGTCTTACCTAAATCCACTCATCATGCTGCTACTAGCCTTATGACATTGATTTCATGGCTGAGTGATATTCCATTGTACATAAGGACCACAACTTTTTTATCCATTTTTCGCTTTCCTGGGATATTTAAGGTGGAAGGAAGTGGAGGTCCTTGTCAACAGAGCAGCCCTAAACTTTGGGGTGCTTGTGTCTTGCTGATTTTCAATTTTCCCACTTTATCCCCCCATGCGTGGAAGTGCCCTATGCTCTCTAAGCTGTGTTTTTTAGATGTTTCAGGACACACCGTACACTTCTCCAGAGTGGCTGTTGGCAATTTACATCCCGCCCATCAGTGTAGCAAGGCTCCCATTTCTCCATGGCCTGTCCTGCATTTCTGATTTTGACACTTTTTTCAGCATGGCCCTTTTGACCGATGGGAAGCGAGACTTCTTTGTAGCGCTGATTTGCCTTTCCAGGTTGCTTGGTTGGCCAAAAAGGGCGTATGCGTTTTTTCCTGAATATATTCAGGAAAAAACGCATACGCCCTTTTTGGCCAAGGGCATCATTGTCAACATTTTGCCGCTTTTCATGTGCTTTAAAGGCGATTCGAATCTACCTCCTGAAATCTGTTTCCTGCAATTCTGCCTTGATTTCAAATCCTCTTCTTTGCCTTCCCTCAATATATTTGTGGACGAGAGTTATCATTTATATCTCTGCAGGTTTGTGAATTGCAGTGCCCTGAAGCTCCATTTTACAAGTCGCTTTTTTGGGAGCCGGCCGCAAAAGCGCAGGATGGCTTCAGGCCCTGTTCTGGTTCCGGGGGGCAGGCTGAGCCTGTGGTTAATTCTTCTTCCTGATGGGAAAATAGAGTGACCTGTGCCTGTCCCAACACCAAGAGCTAGTCTCTCATTGGTTCCCGGTCTTCCCGTTCATCCTCAGGACAAATTGCAACCTGTACGGAACAGGAGGTTAAAGGTGCTGATGCTCCAAGTAGGGAGATTGCTAGTAAAGTGGCTGGAATGGCGAACCCGAGCACAAGGAGATGAGAAATGAGGTGCGTTTTAGAAACCTTTCCCCATCACACGGTGTACCATCTTCTGGGTTTCTCATGCATGTTTTCGATGTAGGAAGATGCCCTTGAACCTGGAGATTTGGGACCCATGCGATGGGTAGCACGCAGTATTACTTTAAAGGGTCTGCGTTTGCTCACCCAACCTCACCAAACCTCTCAGCCCCAAGAGTGTCCACCCTTATGTCTCATCCAGCTGTGGGTCTAGATATGGTCAATCCAGGTTGCATCACAGCCCCTGAACGAATTGTGTAAGAATTTCTCTCTCTTTCCCTGTCTTTGTTTCATGGGTTTTTAAAAGTAATTTATTTTTATAATGGGGTTTAGCTGCTTTTCACGGCTGTGTTTAGGCCGCTTTACACCCACTTGACACACTAACAGAGAGATATCAATACATAGGTTTTAAGATTATTACTAGTCAGATATATTCTTGTGCGGTGAATCGGGCGTGTTGAGTCCAGTTCTCTGAGCAAGGAGTAGGTCTTGTCTATTACATATTGGGTTTATGGAACGGTATCTGAGCTAATTTGAAACTCTTGTTTTATGTATCACCCCACCTCACCTTTCCCGATAAGCAGCCATAGTGTGTTTTCTGCATGTGTGACTCTGTTCTGTTTTGTAATTCAGTTCAAGTGTAACGGTTTTTACATTCCCTCTATAAGTGACACCTTATGAGAAGTGTCCTTTTCTGTGTGACTTATTTCACTTAGAGTCGTCTTACCTAAATCCACTCATCATGCTGCTACTAGCCTTATGACATTGATTTCATGGCTGAGTGATATTCCATTGTACAATCGGACCACAACTTTTTTATCCATTTTTCGCTTTCCTGGGATATTTAAGGTGGAAGGAAGTGGAGGTCCTTGTCAACAGAGCAGCCCTAAACTTTGGGGTGCTTGTGTCTTGCTGATTTTCAATTTTCCCACTTTATCCCCCCATGCGTGGAAGTGCCCTATGCTCTCTAAGCTGTGTTTTTTAGATGTTTCAGGACACACCGTACACTTCTCCAGAGTGGCTGTTGGCAATTTACATCCCGCCCATCAGTGTAGCAAGGCTCCCATTTCTCCATGGCCTGTCCTGCATTTCTGGTTTTGACACTTTTTTCAGCATGGCCCTTTGGACCGATGGGAAGCGAGACTTCTTTGTAGCGCTGATTTGCCTTTCCAGGTTGCTTGGTTGGCCAAAAAGGGCGTATGCGTTTTTTCCTGAATATATTCAGGAAAAAACGCATACGCCCTTTTTGGCCAAGGGCATCATTGTCAACGTTTTGCCGCTTTTCATGTGCTTTAAAGGCGATTCGAATCTACCTCCTGAAATCTGTTTCCTGCAATTCTGCCTTGATTTCAAATCCTCTTCTTTGCCTTCCCTCAATATATTTGTGGACGAGAGTTATCATTTATAACTCTGCAGGTTTGTGAATTGCAGTGCCCTGAAGCTCCATTTTACAAGTCGCTTTTTCGGGAGCCGGCCGCAAAAGCGCAGGATGGCTTCAGGCCCTGTTCTGGTTCCGGGGGGCAGGCTGAGCCTGTGGTTAATTCTTCTTCCTGATGGGAAAATAGAGTGACCTGTGCCTGTCCCAACACCAAGAGCTAGTCTCTCATTGGTTCCCCGTCTTCCCGTTCATCCTCAGGACAAATTGCAACCTGTACGGAACAGGAGGTTAAAGGTGCTGATGCTCCAAGTAGGGAGATTGCTAGTAAAGTGGCTGGAATGGCGAACCCGAGCACAAGGAGATGAGAAATGAGGTGCGTTTTAGAAACCTTTCCCCATCACACGGTGTACCATCTTCTGGGTTTCTCATGCATGTTTTCGATGTAGGAAGATGCCCTTGAACCTGGAGATTTGGGACCCATGCGATGGGTAGCACGCAGTATTACTTTAAAGGGTCTGCGTTTGCTCACCCAACCTCACCAAACCTCTCAGCCCCAAGAGTGTCCACCCTTATGTCTCATCCAGCTGTGGGTCTAGATATGGTCAATCCAGGTTGCATCACAGCCCCTGAACGAATTGTGTAAGAATTTCTCTCTCTTTCCCTGTCTTTGTTTCATGGGTTTTTAAAAGTAATTTATTTTTATAATGGGGTTTAGCTGCTTTTCACGGCTGTGTTTAGGCCGCTTTACACCCACTTGACACACTAACAGAGAGATATCAATACATAGGTTTTTAGATTATTACTAGTCAGATATATTCTTGTGCGGTGAATCGGGCGTGTTGAGTCCAGTTCTCTGAGCAAGGAGTAGGTCTTGTCTATTACATATTGGGTTTATGGAACGGTATCTGAGCTAATTTGAAACTCTTGTTTTATGTATCACCCCACCTCACCTTTCCCGATAAGCAGCCATAGTGTGTTTTCTGCATGTGTGACTCTGTTCTGTTTTGTAATTCAGTTCAAGTGTAACGGTTTTTACATTCCCTCTATAAGTGACACCTTATGAGAAGTGTCCTTTTCTGTGTGACTTATTTCACTTAGAATCGTCTTACCTAAATCCACTCATCATGCTGCTACTAGCCTTATGACATTGATTTCATGGCTGAGTGATATTCCATTGTACATAAGGACCACAACTTTTTTATCCATTTTTCGCTTTCCTGGGATATTTAAGGTGGAAGGAAGTGGAGGTCCTTGTCAACAGAGCAGCCCTAAACTTTGGGGTGCTTGTGTCTTGCTGATTTTCAATTTTCCCACTTTATCCCCCCATGCGTGGAAGTGCCCTATGCTCTCTAAGCTGTGTTTTTTAGATGTTTCAGGACCCACCGTACACTTCTCCAGAGTGGCTGTTGGCAATTTACATCCCGCCCATCAGTGTAGCAAGGCTCCCATTTCTCCATGGCCTGTCCTGCATTTCTGGTTTTGACACTTTTTTCAGCATGGCCCTTTTGACCGATGGGAAGCGAGACTTCTTTGTAGCGCTGATTTGCCTTTCCAGGTTGCTTGGTTGGCCAAAAAGGGCGTATGCGTTTTTTCCTGAATATATTCAGGAAAAAACGCATACGCCCTTTTTGGCCAAGGGCATCATTGTCAACATTTTGCCGCTTTTCATGTGCTTTAAAGGCGATTCGAATCTACCTCCTGAAATCTGTTTCCTGCAATTCTGCCTTGATTTCAAATCCTCTTCTTTGCCTTCCCTCAATATATTTGTGGACGAGAGTTATCATTTATAACTCTGCAGGTTTGTGAATTGCAGTGCCCTGAAGCTCCATTTTACAAGTCGCTTTTTTGGGAGCCGGCCGCAAAAGCGCAGGATGGCTTCAGGCCCTGTTCTGGTTCCGGGGGGCAGGCTGAGCCTGTGGTTAATTCTTCTTCCTGATGGGAAAATAGAGTGACCTGTGCCTGTCCCAACACCAAGAGCTAGTCTCTCATTGGTTCCCGGTCTTCCCGTTCATCCTCAGGACAAATTGCAACCTGTACGGAACAGGAGGTTAAAGGTGCTGATGCTCCAAGTAGGGAGATTGCTAGTAAAGTGGCTGGAATGGCGAACCCGAGCACAAGGAGATGAGAAATGAGGTGCGTTTTAGAAACCTTTCCCCATCACACGGTGTACCATCTTCTGGGTTTCTCATGCATGTTTTCGATGTAGGAAGATGCCCTTGAACCTGGAGATTTGGGACCCATGCGATGGGTAGCACGCAGTATTACTTTAAAGGGTCTGCGTTTGCTCACCCAACCTCACCAAACCTCTCAGCCCCAAGAGTGTCCACCCTTATGTCTCATCCAGCTGTGGGTCTAGATATGGTCAATCCAGGTTGCATCACAGCCCCTGAACGAATTGTGTAAGAATTTCTCTCTCTTTCCCTGTCTTTGTTTCATGGGTTTTTAAAAGTAATTTATTTTTATAATGGGGTTTAGCTGCTTTTCACGGCTGTGTTTAGGCCGCTTTACACCCACTTGACACACTAACAGAGAGATATCAATACATAGGTTTTAAGATTATTACTAGTCAGATATATTCTTGTGCGGTGAATCGGGCGTGTTGAGTCCAGTTCTCTGAGCAAGGAGTAGGTCTTGTCTATTACATATTGGGTTTATGGAACGGTATCTGAGCTAATTTGAAACTCTTGTTTTATGTATCACCCCACCTCACCTTTCCCGATAAGCAGCCATAGTGTGTTTTCTGCATGTGTGACTCTGTTCTGTTTTGTAATTCAGTTCAAGTGTAACGGTTTTTACATTCCCTCTATAAGTGACACCTTATGAGAAGTGTCCTTTTCTGTGTGACTTATTTCACTTAGAATCGTCTTACCTAAATCCACTCATCATGCTGCTACTAGCCTTATGACATTGATTTCGTGGCTGAGTGATATTCCATTGTACAATCGGACCACAACTTTTTTATCCATTTTTCGCTTTCCTGGGATATTTAAGGTGGAAGGAAGTGGAGGTCCTTGTCAACAGAGCAGCCCTAAACTTTGGGGTGCTTGTGTCTTGCTGATTTTCAATTTTCCCACTTTATCCCCCCATGCGTGGAAGTGCCCTATGCTCTCTAAGCTGTGTTTTTTAGATGTTTCAGGACACACCGTACACTTCTCCAGAGTGGCTGTTGGCAATTTACATCCCGCCCATCAGTGTAGCAAGGCTCCCATTTCTCCATGGCCTGTCCTGCATTTCTGGTTTTGACACTTTTTTCAGCATGGCCCTTTTGACCGATGGGAAGCGAGACTTCTTTGTAGCGCTGATTTGCCTTTCCAGGTTGCTTGGTTGGCCAAAAAGGGCGTATGCGTTTTTTCCTGAATATATTCAGGAAAAAACGCATACGCCCTTTTTGGCCAAGGGCATCATTGTCAACGTTTTGCCGCTTTTCATGTGCTTTAAAGGCGATTCGAATCTACCTCCTGAAATCTGTTTCCTGCAATTCTGCCTTGATTTCAAATCCTCTTCTTTGCCTTCCCTCAATATATTTGTGGACGAGAGTTATCATTTATAACTCTGCAGGTGTGTGAATTGCAGTGCCCTGAAGCTCCATTTTACAAGTCGCTTTTTTGGGAGCCGGCCGCAAAAGCGCAGGATGGCTTCAGGCCCTGTTCTGGTTCCGGGGGGCAGGCTGAGCCTGTGGTTAATTCTTCTTCCTGATGGGAAAATAGAGTGACCTGTGCCTGTCCCAACACCAAGAGCTAGTCTCTCATTGGTTCCCGGTCTTCCCGTTCATCCTCAGGACAAATTGCAACCTGTACGGAACAGGAGGTTAAAGGTGCTGATGCTCCAAGTAGGGAGATTGCTAGTAAAGTGGCTGGAATGGCGAACCCGAGCACAAGGAGATGAGAAATGAGGTGCGTTTTAGAAACCTTTCCCCATCACACGGTGTACCATCTTCTGGGTTTCTCATGCATGTTTTCGATGTAGGAAGATGCCCTTGAACCTGGAGATTTGGGACCCATGCGATGGGTAGCACGCAGTATTACTTTAAAGGGTCTGCGTTTGCTCACCCAACCTCACCAAACCTCTCAGCCCCAAGAGTGTCCACCCTTATGTCTCATCCAGCTGTGGGTCTAGATATGGTCAATCCAGGTTGCATCACAGCCCCTGAACGAATTGTGTAAGAATTTCTCTCTCTTTCCCTGTCTTTGTTTCATGGGTTTTTAAAAGTAATTTATTTTTATAATGGGGTTTAGCTGCTTTTCACGGCTGTGTTTAGGCCGCTTTACACCCACTTGACACACTAACAGAGAGATATCAATACATAGGTTTTAAGATTATTACTAGTCAGATATATTCTTGTGCGGTGAATCGGGCGTGTTGAGTCCAGTTCTCTGAGCAAGGAGTAGGTCTTGTCTATTACATATTGGGTTTATGGAACGGTATCTGAGCTAATTTGAAACTCTTGTTTTATGTATCACCCCACCTCACCTTTCCCGATAAGCAGCCATAGTGTGTTTTCTGCATGTGTGACTCTGTTCTGTTTTGTAATTCAGTTCAAGTGTAACGGTTTTTACATTCCCTCTATAAGTGACACCTTATGAGAAGTGTCCTTTTCTGTGTGACTTATTTCACTTAGAATCGTCTTACCTAAATCCACTCATCATGCTGCTACTAGCCTTATGACATTGATTTCGTGGCTGAGTGATATTCCATTGTACAATCGGACCACAACTTTTTTATCCATTTTTCGCTTTCCTGGGATATTTAAGGTGGAAGGAAGTGGAGGTCCTTGTCAACAGAGCAGCCCTAAACTTTGGGGTGCTTGTGTCTTGCTGATTTTCAATTTTCCCACTTTATCCCCCCATGCGTGGAAGTGCCCTATGCTCTCTAAGCTGTGTTTTTTAGATGTTTCAGGACACACCGTACACTTCTCCAGAGTGGCTGTTGGCAATTTACATCCCGCCCATCAGTGTAGCAAGGCTCCCATTTCTCCATGGCCTGTCCTGCATTTCTGGTTTTGACACTTTTTTCAGCATGGCCCTTTTGACCGATGGGAAGCGAGACTTCTTTGTAGCGCTGATTTGCCTTTCCAGGTTGCTTGGTTGGCCAAAAAGGGCGTATGCGTTTTTTCCTGAATATATTCAGGAAAAAACGCATACGCCCTTTTTGGCCAAGGGCATCATTGTCAACGTTTTGCCGCTTTTCATGTGCTTTAAAGGCGATTCGAATCTACCTCCTGAAATCTGTTTCCTGCAATTCTGCCTTGATTTCAAATCCTCTTCTTTGCCTTCCCTCAATATATTTGTGGACGAGAGTTATCATTTATAACTCTGCAGGTGTGTGAATTGCAGTGCCCTGAAGCTGCATTTTACAAGTCGCTTTTTTGGGAGCCGGCCGCAAAAGCGCAGGATGGCTTCAGGCCCTGTTCTGGTTCCGGGGGGCAGGCTGAGCCTGTGGTTAATTCTTCTTCCTGATGGGAAAATAGAGTGACCTGTGCCTGTCCCAACACCAAGAGCTAGTCTCTCATTGGTTCCCGGTCTTCCCGTTCATCCTCAGGACAAATTGCAACCTGTACGGAACAGGAGGTTAAAGGTGCTGATGCTCCAAGTAGGGAGATTGCTAGTAAAGTGGCTGGAATGGCGAACCCGAGCACAAGGAGATGAGAAATGAGGTGCGTTTTAGAAACCTTTCCCCATCACACGGTGTACCATCTTCTGGGTTTCTCATGCATGTTTTCGATGTAGGAAGATGCCCTTGAACCTGGAGATTTGGGACCCATGCGATGGGTAGCACGCAGTATTACTTTAAAGGGTCTGCGTTTGCTCACCCAACCTCACCAAACCTCTCAGCCCCAAGAGTGTCCACCCTTATGTCTCATCCAGCTGTGGGTCTAGATATGGTCAATCCAGGTTGCATCACAGCCCCTGAACGAATTGTGTAAGAATTTCTCTCTCTTTCCCTGTCTTTGTTTCATGGGTTTTTAAAAGTAATTTATTTTTATAATGGGGTTTAGCTGCTTTTCACGGCTGTGTTTAGGCCGCTTTACACCCACTTGACACACTAACAGAGAGATATCAATACATAGGTTTTAAGATTATTACTAGTCAGATATATTCTTGTGCGGTGAATCGGGCGTGTTGAGTCCAGTTCTCTGAGCAAGGAGTAGGTCTTGTCTATTACATATTGGGTTTATGGAACCGTATCTGAGCTAATTTGAAACTCTTGTTTTATGTATCACCCCACCTCACCTTTCCCGTTAAGCAGCCATAGTGTGTTTTCTGCATGTGTGACTCTGTTCTGTTTTGTAATTCAGTTCAAGTGTAACGGTTTTTACATTCCCTCTATAAGTGACACCTTATGAGAAGTGTCCTTTTCTGTGTGACTTATTTCACTTAGAATCGTCTTACCTAAATCCACTCATCATGCTGCTACTAGCCTTATGACATTGATTTCATGGCTGAGTGATATTCCATTGTACATAAGGACCACAACTTTTTTATCCATTTTTCGCTTTCCTGGGATATTTAAGGTGGAAGGAAGTGGAGGTCCTTGTCAACAGAGCAGCCCTAAACTTTGGGGTGCTTGTGTCTTGCTGATTTTCAATTTTCCCACTTTATCCCCCCATGCGTGGAAGTGCCCTATGCTCTCTAAGCTGTGTTTTTTAGATGTTTCAGGACACACCGTACACTTCTCCAGAGTGGCTGTTGGCAATTTACATCCCGCCCATCAGTGTAGCAAGGCTCCCATTTCTCCATGGCCTGTCCTGCATTTCTGGTTTTGACACTTTTTTCAGCATGGCCCTTTTGACCGATGGGAAGCGAGACTTCTTTGTAGCGCTGATTTGCCTTTCCAGGTTGCTTGGTTGGCCAAAAAGGGCGTATGCGTTTTTTCCTGAATATATTCAGGAAAAAACGCATACGCCCTTTTTGGCCAAGGGCATCATTGTCAACGTTTTGCCGCTTTTCATGTGCTTTAAAGGCGATTCGAATCTACCTCCTGAAATCTGTTTCCTGCAATTCTGCCTTGATTTCAAATCCTCTTCTTTGCCTTCCCTCAATATATTTGTGGACGAGAGTTATCATTTATAACTCTGCAGGTGTGTGAATTGCAGTGCCCTGAAGCTCCATTTTACAAGTCGCTTTTTTGGGAGCCGGCCGCAAAAGCGCAGGATGGCTTCAGGCCCTGTTCTGGTTCCGGGGGGCAGGCTGAGCCTGTGGTTAATTCTTCTTCCTGATGGGAAAATAGAGTGACCTGTGCCTGTCCCAACACCAAGAGCTAGTCTCTCATTGGTTCCCGGTCTTCCCGTTCATCCTCAGGACAAATTGCAACCTGTACGGAACAGGAGGTTAAAGGTGCTGATGCTCCAAGTAGGGAGATTGCTAGTAAAGTGGCTGGAATGGCGAACCCGAGCACAAGGAGATGAGAAATGAGGTGCGTTTTAGAAACCTTTCCCCATCACACGGTGTACCATCTTCTGGGTTTCTCATGCATGTTTTCGATGTAGGAAGATGCCCTTGAACCTGGAGATTTGGGACCCATGCGATGGGTAGCACGCAGTATTACTTTAAAGGGTCTGCGTTTGCTCACCCAACCTCACCAAACCTCTCAGCCCCAAGAGTGTCCACCCTTATGTCTCATCCAGCTGTGGGTCTAGATATGGTCAATCCAGGTTGCATCACAGCCCCTGAACGAATTGTGTAAGAATTTCTCTCTCTTTCCCTGTCTTTGTTTCATGGGTTTTTAAAAGTAATTTATTTTTATAATGGGGTTTAGCTGCTTTTCACGGCTGTGTTTAGGCCGCTTTACACCCACTTGACACACTAACAGAGAGATATCAATACATAGGTTTTAAGATTATTACTAGTCAGATATATTCTTGTGCGGTGAATCGGGCGTGTTGAGTCCAGTTCTCTGAGCAAGGAGTAGGTCTTGTCTATTACATATTGGGTTTATGGAACGGTATCTGAGCTAATTTGAAACTCTTGTTTTATGTATCACCCCACCTCACCTTTCCCGATAAGCAGCCATAGTGTGTTTTCTGCATGTGTGACTCTGTTCTGTTTTGTAATTCAGTTCAAGTGTAACGGTTTTTACATTCCCTCTATAAGTGACACCTTATGAGAAGTGTCCTTTTCTGTGTGACTTATTTCACTTAGAATCGTCTTACCTAAATCCACTCATCATGCTGCTACTAGCCTTATGACATTGATTTCGTGGCTGAGTGATATTCCATTGTACAATCGGACCACAACTTTTTTATCCATTTTTCGCTTTCCTGGGATATTTAAGGTGGAAGGAAGTGGAGGTCCTTGTCAACAGAGCAGCCCTAAACTTTGGGGTGCTTGTGTCTTGCTGATTTTCAATTTTCCCACTTTATCCCCCCATGCGTGGAAGTGCCCTATGCTCTCTAAGCTGTGTTTTTTAGATGTTTCAGGACACACCGTACACTTCTCCAGAGTGGCTGTTGGCAATTTACATCCCGCCCATCAGTGTAGCAAGGCTCCCATTTCTCCATGGCCTGTCCTGCATTTCTGGTTTTGACACTTTTTTCAGCATGGCCCTTTGGACCGATGGGAAGCGAGACTTCTTTGTAGCGCTGATTTGCCTTTCCAGGTTGCTTGGTTGGCCAAAAAGGGCGTATGCGTTTTTTCCTGAATAT
Source organism: Balaenoptera physalus (assembly GCF_965194825.1). Classification (NCBI taxonomy): domain Eukaryota; kingdom Metazoa; phylum Chordata; class Mammalia; order Artiodactyla; family Balaenopteridae; genus Balaenoptera; species Balaenoptera physalus. The sequence continues at coordinate 560,432 of NW_028126238.1, read as the reverse complement.
ATTCAGGAAAAAACGCATACGCCCTTTTTGGCCAAGGGCATCATTGTCAACGTTTTGCCGCTTTTCATGTGCTTTAAAGGCGATTCGAATCTACCTCCTGAAATCTGTTTCCTGCAATTCTGCCTTGATTTCAAATCCTCTTCTTTGCCTTCCCTCAATATATTTGTGGACGAGAGTTATCATTTATAACTCTGCAGGTGTGTGAATTGCAGTGCCCTGAAGCTCCATTTTACAAGTCGCTTTTTTGGGAGCCGGCCGCAAAAGCGCAGGATGGCTTCAGGCCCTGTTCTGGTTCCGGGGGGCAGGCTGAGCCTGTGGTTAATTCTTCTTCCTGATGGGAAAATAGAGTGACCTGTGCCTGTCCCAACACCAAGAGCTAGTCTCTCATTGGTTCCCGGTCTTCCCGTTCATCCTCAGGACAAATTGCAACCTGTACGGAACAGGAGGTTAAAGGTGCTGATGCTCCAAGTAGGGAGATTGCTAGTAAAGTGGCTGGAATGGCGAACCCGAGCACAAGGAGATGAGAAATGAGGTGCGTTTTAGAAACCTTTCCCCATCACACGGTGTACCATCTTCTGGGTTTCTCATGCATGTTTTCGATGTAGGAAGATGCCCTTGAACCTGGAGATTTGGGACCCATGCGATGGGTAGCACGCAGTATTACTTTAAAGGGTCTGCGTTTGCTCACCCAACCTCACCAAACCTCTCAGCCCCAAGAGTGTCCACCCTTATGTCTCATCCAGCTGTGGGTCTAGATATGGTCAATCCAGGTTGCATCACAGCCCCTGAACGAATTGTGTAAGAATTTCTCTCTCTTTCCCTGTCTTTGTTTCATGGGTTTTTAAAAGTAATTTATTTTTATAATGGGGTTTAGCTGCTTTTCACGGCTGTGTTTAGGCCGCTTTACACCCACTTGACACACTAACAGAGAGATATCAATACATAGGTTTTAAGATTATTACTAGTCAGATATATTCTTGTGCGGTGAATCGGGCGTGTTGAGTCCAGTTCTCTGAGCAAGGAGTAGGTCTTGTCTATTACATATTGGGTTTATGGAACGGTATCTGAGCTAATTTGAAACTCTTGTTTTATGTATCACCCCACCTCACCTTTCCCGATAAGCAGCCATAGTGTGTTTTCTGCATGTGTGACTCTGTTCTGTTTTGTAATTCAGTTCAAGTGTAACGGTTTTTACATTCCCTCTATAAGTGACACCTTATGAGAAGTGTCCTTTTCTGTGTGACTTATTTCACTTAGAATCGTCTTACCTAAATCCACTCATCATGCTGCTACTAGCCTTATGACATTGATTTCATGGCTGAGTGATATTCCATTGTACATAAGGACCACAACTTTTTTATCCATTTTTCGCTTTCCTGGGATATTTAAGGTGGAAGGAAGTGGAGGTCCTTGTCAACAGAGCAGCCCTAAACTTTGGGGTGCTTGTGTCTTGCTGATTTTCAATTTTCCCACTTTATCCCCCCATGCGTGGAAGTGCCCTATGCTCTCTAAGCTGTGTTTTTTAGATGTTTCAGGACACACCGTACACTTCTCCAGAGTGGCTGTTGGCAATTTACATCCCGCCCATCAGTGTAGCAAGGCTCCCATTTCTCCATGGCCTGTCCTGCATTTCTGGTTTTGACACTTTTTTCAGCATGGCCCTTTTGACCGATGGGAAGCGAGACTTCTTTGTAGCGCTGATTTGCCTTTCCAGGTTGCTTGGTTGGCCAAAAAGGGCGTATGCGTTTTTTCCTGAATATATTCAGGAAAAAACGCATACGCCCTTTTTGGCCAAGGGCATCATTGTCAACGTTTTGCCGCTTTTCATGTGCTTTAAAGGCGATTCGAATCTACCTCCTGAAATCTGTTTCCTGCAATTCTGCCTTGATTTCAAATCCTCTTCTTTGCCTTCCCTCAATATATTTGTGGACGAGAGTTATCATTTATAACTCTGCAGGTGTGTGAATTGCAGTGCCCTGAAGCTCCATTTTACAAGTCGCTTTTTTGGGAGCCGGCCGCAAAAGCGCAGGATGGCTTCAGGCCCTGTTCTGGTTCCGGGGGGCAGGCTGAGCCTGTGGTTAATTCTTCTTCCTGATGGGAAAATAGAGTGACCTGTGCCTGTCCCAACACCAAGAGCTAGTCTCTCATTGGTTCCCGGTCTTCCCGTTCATCCTCAGGACAAATTGCAACCTGTACGGAACAGGAGGTTAAAGGTGCTGATGCTCCAAGTAGGGAGATTGCTAGTAAAGTGGCTGGAATGGCGAACCCGAGCACAAGGAGATGAGAAATGAGGTGCGTTTTAGAAACCTTTCCCCATCACACGGTGTACCATCTTCTGGGTTTCTCATGCATGTTTTCGATGTAGGAAGATGCCCTTGAACCTGGAGATTTGGGACCCATGCGATGGGTAGCACGCAGTATTACTTTAAAGGGTCTGCGTTTGCTCACCCAACCTCACCAAACCTCTCAGCCCCAAGAGTGTCCACCCTTATGTCTCATCCAGCTGTGGGTCTAGATATGGTCAATCCAGGTTGCATCACAGCCCCTGAACGAATTGTGTAAGAATTTCTCTCTCTTTCCCTGTCTTTGTTTCATGGGTTTTTAAAAGTAATTTATTTTTATAATGGGGTTTAGCTGCTTTTCACGGCTGTGTTTAGGCCGCTTTACACCCACTTGACACACTAACAGAGAGATATCAATACATAGGTTTTAAGATTATTACTAGTCAGATATATTCTTGTGCGGTGAATCGGGCGTGTTGAGTCCAGTTCTCTGAGCAAGGAGTAGGTCTTGTCTATTACATATTGGGTTTATGGAACGGTATCTGAGCTAATTTGAAACTCTTGTTTTATGTATCACCCCACCTCACCTTTCCCGATAAGCAGCCATAGTGTGTTTTCTGCATGTGTGACTCTGTTCTGTTTTGTAATTCAGTTCAAGTGTAACGGTTTTTACATTCCCTCTATAAGTGACACCTTATGAGAAGTGTCCTTTTCTGTGTGACTTATTTCACTTAGAATCGTCTTACCTAAATCCACTCATCATGCTGCTACTAGCCTTATGACATTGATTTCGTGGCTGAGTGATATTCCATTGTACAATCGGACCACAACTTTTTTATCCATTTTTCGCTTTCCTGGGATATTTAAGGTGGAAGGAAGTGGAGGTCCTTGTCAACAGAGCAGCCCTAAACTTTGGGGTGCTTGTGTCTTGCTGATTTTCAATTTTCCCACTTTATCCCCCCATGCGTGGAAGTGCCCTATGCTCTCTAAGCTGTGTTTTTTAGATGTTTCAGGACACACCGTACACTTCTCCAGAGTGGCTGTTGGCAATTTACATCCCGCCCATCAGTGTAGCAAGGCTCCCATTTCTCCATGGCCTGTCCTGCATTTCTGGTTTTGACACTTTTTTCAGCATGGCCCTTTTGACCGATGGGAAGCGAGACTTCTTTGTAGCGCTGATTTGCCTTTCCAGGTTGCTTGGTTGGCCAAAAAGGGCGTATGCGTTTTTTCCTGAATATATTCAGGAAAAAACGCATACGCCCTTTTTGGCCAAGGGCATCATTGTCAACGTTTTGCCGCTTTTCATGTGCTTTAAAGGCGATTCGAATCTACCTCCTGAAATCTGTTTCCTGCAATTCTGCCTTGATTTCAAATCCTCTTCTTTGCCTTCCCTCAATATATTTGTGGACGAGAGTTATCATTTATAACTCTGCAGGTGTGTGAATTGCAGTGCCCTGAAGCTCCATTTTACAAGTCGCTTTTTTGGGAGCCGGCCGCAAAAGCGCAGGATGGCTTCAGGCCCTGTTCTGGTTCCGGGGGGCAGGCTGAGCCTGTGGTTAATTCTTCTTCCTGATGGGAAAATAGAGTGACCTGTGCCTGTCCCAACACCAAGAGCTAGTCTCTCATTGGTTCCCGGTCTTCCCGTTCATCCTCAGGACAAATTGCAACCTGTACGGAACAGGAGGTTAAAGGTGCTGATGCTCCAAGTAGGGAGATTGCTAGTAAAGTGGCTGGAATGGCGAACCCGAGCACAAGGAGATGAGAAATGAGGTGCGTTTTAGAAACCTTTCCCCATCACACGGTGTACCATCTTCTGGGTTTCTCATGCATGTTTTCGATGTAGGAAGATGCCCTTGAACCTGGAGATTTGGGACCCATGCGATGGGTAGCACGCAGTATTACTTTAAAGGGTCTGCGTTTGCTCACCCAACCTCACCAAACCTCTCAGCCCCAAGAGTGTCCACCCTTATGTCTCATCCAGCTGTGGGTCTAGATATGGTCAATCCAGGTTGCATCACAGCCCCTGAACGAATTGTGTAAGAATTTCTCTCTCTTTCCCTGTCTTTGTTTCATGGGTTTTTAAAAGTAATTTATTTTTATAATGGGGTTTAGCTGCTTTTCACGGCTGTGTTTAGGCCGCTTTACACCCACTTGACACACTAACAGAGAGATATCAATACATAGGTTTTAAGATTATTACTAGTCAGATATATTCTTGTGCGGTGAATCGGGCGTGTTGAGTCCAGTTCTCTGAGCAAGGAGTAGGTCTTGTCTATTACATATTGGGTTTATGGAACGGTATCTGAGCTAATTTGAAACTCTTGTTTTATGTATCACCCCACCTCACCTTTCCCGATAAGCAGCCATAGTGTGTTTTCTGCATGTGTGACTCTGTTCTGTTTTGTAATTCAGTTCAAGTGTAACGGTTTTTACATTCCCTCTATAAGTGACACCTTATGAGAAGTGTCCTTTTCTGTGTGACTTATTTCACTTAGAATCGTCTTACCTAAATCCACTCATCATGCTGCTACTAGCCTTATGACATTGATTTCGTGGCTGAGTGATATTCCATTGTACAATCGGACCACAACTTTTTTATCCATTTTTCGCTTTCCTGGGATATTTAAGGTGGAAGGAAGTGGAGGTCCTTGTCAACAGAGCAGCCCTAAACTTTGGGGTGCTTGTGTCTTGCTGATTTTCAATTTTCCCACTTTATCCCCCCATGCGTGGAAGTGCCCTATGCTCTCTAAGCTGTGTTTTTTAGATGTTTCAGGACACACCGTACACTTCTCCAGAGTGGCTGTTGGCAATTTACATCCCGCCCATCAGTGTAGCAAGGCTCCCATTTCTCCATGGCCTGTCCTGCATTTCTGGTTTTGACACTTTTTTCAGCATGGCCCTTTTGACCGATGGGAAGCGAGACTTCTTTGTAGCGCTGATTTGCCTTTCCAGGTTGCTTGGTTGGCCAAAAAGGGCGTATGCGTTTTTTCCTGAATGTATTCAGGAAAAAACGCATACGCCCTTTTTGGCCAAGGGCATCATTGTCAACGTTTTGCCGCTTTTCATGTGCTTTAAAGGCGATTCGAATCTACCTCCTGAAATCTGTTTCCTGCAATTCTGCCTTGATTTCAAATCCTCTTCTTTGCCTTCCCTCAATATATTTGTGGACGAGAGTTATCATTTATAACTCTGCAGGTGTGTGAATTGCAGTGCCCTGAAGCTCCATTTTACAAGTCGCTTTTTTGGGAGCCGGCCGCAAAAGCGCAGGATGGCTTCAGGCCCTGTTCTGGTTCCGGGGGGCAGGCTGAGCCTGTGGTTAATTCTTCTTCCTGATGGGAAAATAGAGTGACCTGTGCCTGTCCCAACACCAAGAGCTAGTCTCTCATTGGTTCCCGGTCTTCCCGTTCATCCTCAGGACAAATTGCAACCTGTACGGAACAGGAGGTTAAAGGTGCTGATGCTCCAAGTAGGGAGATTGCTAGTAAAGTGGCTGGAATGGCGAACCCGAGCACAAGGAGATGAGAAATGAGGTGCGTTTTAGAAACCTTTCCCCATCACACGGTGTACCATCTTCTGGGTTTCTCATGCATGTTTTCGATGTAGGAAGATGCCCTTGAACCTGGAGATTTGGGACCCATGCGATGGGTAGCACGCAGTATTACTTTAAAGGGTCTGCGTTTGCTCACCCAACCTCACCAAACCTCTCAGCCCCAAGAGTGTCCACCCTTATGTCTCATCCAGCTGTGGGTCTAGATATGGTCAATCCAGGTTGCATCACAGCCCCTGAACGAATTGTGTAAGAATTTCTCTCTCTTTCCCTGTCTTTGTTTCATGGGTTTTTAAAAGTAATTTATTTTTATAATGGGGTTTAGCTGCTTTTCACGGCTGTGTTTAGGCCGCTTTACACCCACTTGACACACTAACAGAGAGATATCAATACATAGGTTTTAAGATTATTACTAGTCAGATATATTCTTGTGCGGTGAATCGGGCGTGTTGAGTCCAGTTCTCTGAGCAAGGAGTAGGTCTTGTCTATTACATATTGGGTTTATGGAACGGTATCTGAGCTAATTTGAAACTCTTGTTTTATGTATCACCCCACCTCACCTTTCCCGATAAGCAGCCATAGTGTGTTTTCTGCATGTGTGACTCTGTTCTGTTTTGTAATTCAGTTCAAGTGTAACGGTTTTTACATTCCCTCTATAAGTGACACCTTATGAGAAGTGTCCTTTTCTGTGTGACTTATTTCACTTAGAATCGTCTTACCTAAATCCACTCATCATGCTGCTACTAGCCTTATGACATTGATTTCGTGGCTGAGTGATATTCCATTGTACAATCGGACCACAACTTTTTTATCCATTTTTCGCTTTCCTGGGATATTTAAGGTGGAAGGAAGTGGAGGTCCTTGTCAACAGAGCAGCCCTAAACTTTGGGGTGCTTGTGTCTTGCTGATTTTCAATTTTCCCACTTTATCCCCCCATGCGTGGAAGTGCCCTATGCTCTCTAAGCTGTGTTTTTTAGATGTTTCAGGACACACCGTACACTTCTCCAGAGTGGCTGTTGGCAATTTACATCCCGCCCATCAGTGTAGCAAGGCTCCCATTTCTCCATGGCCTGTCCTGCATTTCTGGTTTTGACACTTTTTTCAGCATGGCCCTTTTGACCGATGGGAAGCGAGACTTCTTTGTAGCGCTGATTTGCCTTTCCAGGTTGCTTGGTTGGCCAAAAAGGGCGTATGCGTTTTTTCCTGAATATATTCAGGAAAAAACGCATACGCCCTTTTTGGCCAAGGGCATCATTGTCAACGTTTTGCCGCTTTTCATGTGCTTTAAAGGCGATTCGAATCTACCTCCTGAAATCTGTTTCCTGCAATTCTGCCTTGATTTCAAATCCTCTTCTTTGCCTTCCCTCAATATATTTGTGGACGAGAGTTATCATTTATAACTCTGCAGGTGTGTGAATTGCAGTGCCCTGAAGCTCCATTTTACAAGTCGCTTTTTTGGGAGCCGGCCGCAAAAGCGCAGGATGGCTTCAGGCCCTGTTCTGGTTCCGGGGGGCAGGCTGAGCCTGTGGTTAATTCTTCTTCCTGATGGGAAAATAGAGTGACCTGTGCCTGTCCCAACACCAAGAGCTAGTCTCTCATTGGTTCCCGGTCTTCCCGTTCATCCTCAGGACAAATTGCAACCTGTACGGAACAGGAGGTTAAAGGTGCTGATGCTCCAAGTAGGGAGATTGCTAGTAAAGTGGCTGGAATGGCGAACCCGAGCACAAGGAGATGAGAAATGAGGTGCGTTTTAGAAACCTTTCCCCATCACACGGTGTACCATCTTCTGGGTTTCTCATGCATGTTTTCGATGTAGGAAGATGCCCTTGAACCTGGAGATTTGGGACCCATGCGATGGGTAGCACGCAGTATTACTTTAAAGGGTCTGCGTTTGCTCACCCAACCTCACCAAACCTCTCAGCCCCAAGAGTGTCCACCCTTATGTCTCATCCAGCTGTGGGTCTAGATATGGTCAATCCAGGTTGCATCACAGCCCCTGAACGAATTGTGTAAGAATTTCTCTCTCTTTCCCTGTCTTTGTTTCATGGGTTTTTAAAAGTAATTTATTTTTATAATGGGGTTTAGCTGCTTTTCACGGCTGTGTTTAGGCCGCTTTACACCCACTTGACACACTAACAGAGAGATATCAATACATAGGTTTTAAGATTATTACTAGTCAGATATATTCTTGTGCGGTGAATCGGGCGTGTTGAGTCCAGTTCTCTGAGCAAGGAGTAGGTCTTGTCTATTACATATTGGGTTTATGGAACGGTATCTGAGCTAATTTGAAACTCTTGTTTTATGTATCACCCCACCTCACCTTTCCCGATAAGCAGCCATAGTGTGTTTTCTGCATGTGTGACTCTGTTCTGTTTTGTAATTCAGTTCAAGTGTAACGGTTTTTACATTCCCTCTATAAGTGACACCTTATGAGAAGTGTCCTTTTCTGTGTGACTTATTTCACTTAGAGTCGTCTTACCTAAATCCACTCATCATGCTGCTACTAGCCTTATGACATTGATTTCATGGCTGAGTGATATTCCATTGTACAATCGGACCACAACTTTTTTATCCATTTTTCGCTTTCCTGGGATATTTAAGGTGGAAGGAAGTGGAGGTCCTTGTCAACAGAGCAGCCCTAAACTTTGGGGTGCTTGTGTCTTGCTGATTTTCAATTTTCCCACTTTATCCCCCCATGCGTGGAAGTGCCCTATGCTCTCTAAGCTGTGTTTTTTAGATGTTTCAGGACACACCGTACACTTCTCCAGAGTGGCTGTTGGCAATTTACATCCCGCCCATCAGTGTAGCAAGGCTCCCATTTCTCCATGGCCTGTCCTGCATTTCTGGTTTTGACACTTTTTTCAGCATGGCCCTTTGGACCGATGGGAAGCGAGACTTCTTTGTAGCGCTGATTTGCCTTTCCAGGTTGCTTGGTTGGCCAAAAAGGGCGTATGCGTTTTTTCCTGAATATATTCAGGAAAAAACGCATACGCCCTTTTTGACCAAGGGCATCATTGTCAACGTTTTGCCGCTTTTCATGTGCTTTAAAGGCGATTCGAATCTACCTCCTGAAATCTGTTTCCTGCAATTCTGCCTTGATTTCAAATCCTCTTCTTTGCCTTCCCTCAATATATTTGTGGACGAGAGTTATCATTTATAACTCTGCAGGTTTGTGAATTGCAGTGCCCTGAAGCTCCATTTTACAAGTCGCTTTTTCGGGAGCCGGCCGCAAAAGCGCAGGATGGCTTCAGGCCCTGTTCTGGTTCAGGGGGGCAGGCTGAGCCTGTGGTTAATTCTTCTTCCTGATGGGAAAATAGAGTGACCTGTGCCTGTCCCAACACCAAGAGCTAGTCTCTCATTGGTTCCCCGTCTTCCCGTTCATCCTCAGGACAAATTGCAACCTGTACGGAACAGGAGGTTAAAGGTGCTGATGCTCCAAGTAGGGAGATTGCTAGTAAAGTGGCTGGAATGGCGAACCCGAGCACAAGGAGATGAGAAATGAGGTGCGTTTTAGAAACCTTTCCCCATCACACGGTGTACCATCTTCTGGGTTTCTCATGCATGTTTTCGATGTAGGAAGATGCCCTTGAACCTGGAGATTTGGGACCCATGCGATGGGTAGCACGCAGTATTACTTTAAAGGGTCTGCGTTTGCTCACCCAACCTCACCAAACCTCTCAGCCCCAAGAGTGTCCACCCTTATGTCTCATCCAGCTGTGGGTCTAGATATGGTCAATCCAGGTTGCATCACAGCCCCTGAACGAATTGTGTAAGAATTTCTCTCTCTTTCCCTGTCTTTGTTTCATGGGTTTTTAAAAGTAATTTATTTTTATAATGGGGTTTAGCTGCTTTTCACGGCTGTGTTTAGGCCGCTTTACACCCACTTGACACACTAACAGAGAGATATCAATACATAGGTTTTAAGATTATTACTAGTCAGATATATTCTTGTGCGGTGAATCGGGCGTGTTGAGTCCAGTTCTCTGAGCAAGGAGTAGGTCTTGTCTATTACATATTGGGTTTATGGAACGGTATCTGAGCTAATTTGAAACTCTTGTTTTATGTATCACCCCACCTCACCTTTCCCGATAAGCAGCCATAGTGTGTTTTCTGCATGTGTGACTCTGTTCTGTTTTGTAATTCAGTTCAAGTGTAACGGTTTTTACATTCCCTCTATAAGTGACACCTTATGAGAAGTGTCCTTTTCTGTGTGACTTATTTCACTTAGAATCGTCTTACCTAAATCCACTCATCATGCTGCTACTAGCCTTATGACATTGATTTCATGGCTGAGTGATATTCCATTGTACATAAGGACCACAACTTTTTTATCCATTTTTCGCTTTCCTGGGATATTTAAGGTGGAAGGAAGTGGAGGTCCTTGTCAACAGAGCAGCCCTAAACTTTGGGGTGCTTGTGTCTTGCTGATTTTCAATTTTCCCACTTTATCCCCCCATGCGTGGAAGTGCCCTATGCTCTCTAAGCTGTGTTTTTTAGATGTTTCAGGACACACCGTACACTTCTCCAGAGTGGCTGTTGGCAATTTACATCCCGCCCATCAGTGTAGCAAGGCTCCCATTTCTCCATGGCCTGTCCTGCATTTCTGGTTTTGACACTTTTTTCAGCATGGCCCTTTTGACCGATGGGAAGCGAGACTTCTTTGTAGCGCTGATTTGCCTTTCCAGGTTGCTTGGTTGGCCAAAAAGGGCGTATGCGTTTTTTCCTGAATATATTCAGGAAAAAACGCATACGCCCTTTTTGGCCAAGGGCATCATTGTCAACGTTTTGCCGCTTTTCATGTGCTTTAAAGGCGATTCGAATCTACCTCCTGAAATCTGTTTCCTGCAATTCTGCCTTGATTTCAAATCCTCTTCTTTGCCTTCCCTCAATATATTTGTGGACGAGAGTTATCATTTATAACTCTGCAGGTGTGTGAATTGCAGTGCCCTGAAGCTCCATTTTACAAGTCGCTTTTTTGGGAGCCGGCCGCAAAAGCGCAGGATGGCTTCAGGCCCTGTTCTGGTTCCGGGGGGCAGGCTGAGCCTGTGGTTAATTCTTCTTCCTGATGGGAAAATAGAGTGACCTGTGCCTGTCCCAACACCAAGAGCTAGTCTCTCATTGGTTCCCGGTCTTCCCGTTCATCCTCAGGACAAATTGCAACCTGTACGGAACAGGAGGTTAAAGGTGCTGATGCTCCAAGTAGGGAGATTGCTAGTAAAGTGGCTGGAATGGCGAACCCGAGCACAAGGAGATGAGAAATGAGGTGCGTTTTAGAAACCTTTCCCCATCACACGGTGTACCATCTTCTGGGTTTCTCATGCATGTTTTCGATGTAGGAAGATGCCCTTGAACCTGGAGATTTGGGACCCATGCGATGGGTAGCACGCAGTATTACTTTAAAGGGTCTGCGTTTGCTCACCCAACCTCACCAAACCTCTCAGCCCCAAGAGTGTCCACCCTTATGTCTCATCCAGCTGTGGGTCTAGATATGGTCAATCCAGGTTGCATCACAGCCCCTGAACGAATTGTGTAAGAATTTCTCTCTCTTTCCCTGTCTTTGTTTCATGGGTTTTTAAAAGTAATTTATTTTTATAATGGGGTTTAGCTGCTTTTCACGGCTGTGTTTAGGCCGCTTTACACCCACTTGACACACTAACAGAGAGATATCAATACATAGGTTTTAAGATTATTACTAGTCAGATATATTCTTGTGCGGTGAATCGGGCGTGTTGAGTCCAGTTCTCTGAGCAAGGAGTAGGTCTTGTCTATTACATATTGGGTTTATGGAACGGTATCTGAGCTAATTTGAAACTCTTGTTTTATGTATCACCCCACCTCACCTTTCCCGATAAGCAGCCATAGTGTGTTTTCTGCATGTGTGACTCTGTTCTGTTTTGTAATTCAGTTCAAGTGTAACGGTTTTTACATTCCCTCTATAAGTGACACCTTATGAGAAGTGTCCTTTTCTGTGTGACTTATTTCACTTAGAATCGTCTTACCTAAATCCACTCATCATGCTGCTACTAGCCTTATGACATTGATTTCGTGGCTGAGTGATATTCCATTGTACAATCGGACCACAACTTTTTTATCCATTTTTCGCTTTCCTGGGATATTTAAGGTGGAAGGAAGTGGAGGTCCTTGTCAACAGAGCAGCCCTAAACTTTGGGGTGCTTGTGTCTTGCTGATTTTCAATTTTCCCACTTTATCCCCCCATGCGTGGAAGTGCCCTATGCTCTCTAAGCTGTGTTTTTTAGATGTTTCAGGACACACCGTACACTTCTCCAGAGTGGCTGTTGGCAATTTACATCCCGCCCATCAGTGTAGCAAGGCTCCCATTTCTCCATGGCCTGTCCTGCATTTCTGGTTTTGACACTTTTTTCAGCATGGCCCTTTTGACCGATGGGAAGCGAGACTTCTTTGTAGCGCTGATTTGCCTTTCCAGGTTGCTTGGTTGGCCAAAAAGGGCGTATGCGTTTTTTCCTGAATATATTCAGGAAAAAACGCATACGCCCTTTTTGGCCAAGGGCATCATTGTCAACGTTTTGCCGCTTTTCATGTGCTTTAAAGGCGATTCGAATCTACCTCCTGAAATCTGTTTCCTGCAATTCTGCCTTGATTTCAAATCCTCTTCTTTGCCTTCCCTCAATATATTTGTGGACGAGAGTTATCATTTATAACTCTGCAGGTTTGTGAATTGCAGTGCCCTGAAGCTCCATTTTACAAGTCGCTTTTTCGGGAGCCGGCCGCAAAAGCGCAGGATGGCTTCAGGCCCTGTTCTGGTTCCGGGGGGCAGGCTGAGCCTGTGGTTAATTCTTCTTCCTGATGGGAAAATAGAGTGACCTGTGCCTGTCCCAACACCAAGAGCTAGTCTCTCATTGGTTCCCGGTCTTCCCGTTCATCCTCAGGACAAATTGCAACCTGTACGGAACAGGAGGTTAAAGGTGCTGATGCTCCAAGTAGGGAGATTGCTAGTAAAGTGGCTGGAATGGCGAACCCGAGCACAAGGAGATGAGAAATGAGGTGCGTTTTAGAAACCTTTCCCCATCACACGGTGTACCATCTTCTGGGTTTCTCATGCATGTTTTCGATGTAGGAAGATGCCCTTGAACCTGGAGATTTGGGACCCATGCGATGGGTAGCACGCAGTATTACTTTAAAGGGTCTGCGTTTGCTCACCCAACCTCACCAAACCTCTCAGCCCCAAGAGTGTCCACCCTTATGTCTCATCCAGCTGTGGGTCTAGATATGGTCAATCCAGGTTGCATCACAGCCCCTGAACGAATTGTGTAAGAATTTCTCTCTCTTTCCCTGTCTTTGTTTCATGGGTTTTTAAAAGTAATTTATTTTTATACTGGGGTTTAGCTGCTTTTCACGGCTGTGTTTATGCCGCTTTACACCCACTTGACACACTAACAGAGAGATATCAATACATAGGTTTTAAGATTATTACTAGTCAGATATATTCTTGTGCGGTGAATCGGGCGTGTTGAGTCCAGTTCTCTGAGCAAGGAGTAGGTCTTGTCTATTCCATATTGGGTTTATGGAACGGTATCTGAGCTAATTTGAAACTCTTGTTTTATGTATCACCCCACCTCACCTTTCCCGTTAAGCAGCCATAGTGTGTTTTCTGCATGTGTGACTCTGTTCTGTTTTGTAATTCAGTTCAAGTGTAACGGTTTTTACATTCCCTCTATAAGTGACACCTTATGAGAAGTGTCCTTTTCTGTGTGACTTATTTCACTTAGAATCGTCTTACCTAAATCCACTCATCATGCTGCTACTAGCCTTATGACATTGATTTCATGGCTGAGTGATATTCCATTGTACATAAGGACCACAACTTTTTTATCCATTTTTCGCTTTCCTGGGATATTTAAGGTGGAAGGAAGTGGAGGTCCTTGTCAACAGAGCAGCCCTAAACTTTGGGGTGCTTGTGTCTTGCTGATTTTCAATTTTCCCACTTTATCCCCCCATGCGTGGAAGTGCCCTATGCTCTCTAAGCTGTGCTTTTTAGATGTTTCAGGACACACCGTACACTTCTCCAGAGTGGCTGTTGGCAATTTACATCCCGCCCATCAGTGTAGCAAGGCTCCCATTTCTCCATGGCCTGTCCTGCATTTCTGGTTTTGACACATTTTTCAGCATGGCCCTTTTGACCGATGGGAAGCGAGACTTCTTTGTAGCGCTGATTTGCCTTTCCAGGTTGCTTGGTTGGCCAAAAAGGGCGTATGCGTTTTTTCCTGAATGTATTCAGGAAAAAACGCATACGCCCTTTTTGGGCAAGGGCATCATTGTCAACGTTTTGCCGCTTTTCATGTGCTTTAAAGGCGATTCGAATCTACCTCCTGAAATCTGTTTCCTGCAATTCTGCCTTGATTTCAAATCCTCTTCTTTGCCTTCCCTCAATATATTTGTGGACGAGAGTTATCATTTATAACTCTGCAGGTTTGTGAATTGCAGTGCCCTGAAGCTCCATTTTACAAGTCGCTTTTTCGGGAGCCGGCCGCAAAAGCGCAGGATGGCTTCAGGCCCTGTTCTGGTTCAGGGGGGCAGGCTGAGCCTGTGGTTAATTCTTCTTCCTGATGGGAAAATAGAGTGACCTGTGCCTGTCCCAACACCAAGAGCTAGTCTCTCATTGGTTCCCCGTCTTCCCGTTCATCCTCAGGACAAATTGCAACCTGTACGGAACAGGAGGTTAAAGGTGCTGATGCTCCAAGTAGGGAGATTGCTAGTAAAGTGGCTGGAATGGCGAACCCGAGCACAAGGAGATGAGAAATGAGGTGCGTTTTAGAAACCTTTCCCCATCACACGGTGTACCATCTTCTGGGTTTCTCATGCATGTTTTCGATGTAGGAAGATGCCCTTGAACCTGGAGATTTGGGACCCATGCGATGGGTAGCACGCAGTATTACTTTAAAGGGTCTGCGTTTGCTCACCCAACCTCACCAAACCTCTCAGCCCCAAGAGTGTCCACCCTTATGTCTCATCCAGCTGTGGGTCTAGATATGGTCAATCCAGGTTGCATCACAGCCCCTGAACGAATTGTGTAAGAATTTCTCTCTCTTTCCCTGTCTTTGTTTCATGGGTTTTTAAAAGTAATTTATTTTTATAATGGGGTTTAGCTGCTTTTCACGGCTGTGTTTAGGCCGCTTTACACCCACTTGACACACTAACAGAGAGATATCAATACATAGGTTTTAAGATTATTACTAGTCAGATATATTCTTGTGCGGTGAATCGGGCGTGTTGAGTCCAGTTCTCTGAGCAAGGAGTAGGTCTTTTCTATTACATATTGGGTTTATGGAACGGTATCTGAGCTAATTTGAAACTCTTGTTTTATGTATCACCCCACCTCACCTTTCCCGATAAGCAGCCATAGTGTGTTTTCTGCATGTGTGACTCTGTTCTGTTTTGTAATTCAGTTCAAGTGTAACGGTTTTTACATTCCCTCTATAAGTGACACCTTATGAGAAGTGTCCTTTTCTGTGTGACTTATTTCACTTAGAATCGTCTTACCTAAATCCACTCATCATGCTGCTACTAGCCTTATGACATTGATTTCATGGCTGAGTGATATTCCATTGTACAATCGGACCACAACTTTTTTATCCATTTTTCGCTTTCCTGGGATATTTAAGGTGGAAGGAAGTGGAGGTCCTTGTCAACAGAGCAGCCCTAAACTTTGGGGTGCTTGTGTCTTGCTGATTTTCAATTTTCCCACTTTATCCCCCCATGCGTGGAAGTGCCCTATGCTCTCTAAGCTGTGTTTTTTAGATGTTTCAGGACACACCGTACACTTCTCCAGAGTGGCTGTTGGCAATTTACATCCCGCCCATCAGTGTAGCAAGGCTCCCATTTCTCCATGGCCTGTCCTGCATTTCTGGTTTTGACACTTTTTTCAGCATGGCCCTTTTGACCGATGGGAAGCGAGACTTCTTTGTAGCGCTGATTTGCCTTTCCAGGTTGCTTGGTTGGCCAAAAAGGGCGTATGCGTTTTTTCCTGAATGTATTCAGGAAAAAACGCATACGCCCTTTTTGGCCAAGGGCATCATTGTCAACGTTTTGCCGCTTTTCATGTGCTTTAAAGGCGATTCGAATCTACCTCCTGAAATCTGTTTCCTGCAATTCTGCCTTGATTTCAAATCCTCTTCTTTGCCTTCCCTCAATATATTTGTGGACGAGAGTTATCATTTATAACTCTGCAGGTTTGTGAATTGCAGTGCCCTGAAGCTCCATTTTACAAGTCGCTTTTTTGGGAGCCGGCCGCAAAAGCGCAGGATGGCTTCAGGCCCTGTTCTGGTTCCGGGGGGCAGGCTGAGCCTGTGGTTAATTCTTCTTCCTGATGGGAAAATAGAGTGACCTGTGCCTGTCCCAACACCAAGAGCTAGTCTCTCATTGGTTCCCGGTCTTCCCGTTCATCCTCAGGACAAATTGCAACCTGTACGGAACAGGAGGTTAAAGGTGCTGATGCTCCAAGTAGGGAGATTGCTAGTAAAGTGGCTGGAATGGCGAACCCGAGCACAAGGAGATGAGAAATGAGGTGCGTTTTAGAAACCTTTCCCCATCACACGGTGTACCATCTTCTGGGTTTCTCATGCATGTTTTCGATGTAGGAAGATGCCCTTGAACCTGGAGATTTGGGACCCATGCGATGGGTAGCACGCAGTATTACTTTAAAGGGTCTGCGTTTGCTCACCCAACCTCACCAAACCTCTCAGCCCCAAGAGTGTCCACCCTTATGTCTCATCCAGCTGTGGGTCTAGATATGGTCAATCCAGGTTGCATCACAGCCCCTGAACGAATTGTGTAAGAATTTCTCTCTCTTTCCCTGTCTTTGTTTCATGGGTTTTTAAAAGTAATTTATTTTTATAATGGGGTTTAGCTGCTTTTCACGGCTGTGTTTAGGCCGCTTTACACCCACTTGACACACTAACAGAGAGATATCAATACATAGGTTTTTAGATTATTACTAGTCAGATATATTCTTGTGCGGTGAATCGGGCGTGTTGAGTCCAGTTCTCTGAGCAAGGAGTAGGTCTTGTCTATTACATATTGGGTTTATGGAACGGTATCTGAGCTAATTTGAAACTCTTGTTTTATGTATCACCCCACCTCACCTTTCCCGTTAAGCAGCCATAGTGTGTTTTCTGCATGTGTGACTCTGTTCTGTTTTGTAATTCAGTTCAAGTGTAACGGTTTTTACATTCCCTCTATAAGTGACACCTTATGAGAAGTGTCCTTTTCTGTGTGACTTATTTCACTTAGAATCGTCTTACCTAAATCCACTCATCATGCTGCTACTAGCCTTATGACATTGATTTCATGGCTGAGTGATATTCCATTGTACAATCGGACCACAACTTTTTTATCCATTTTTCGCTTTCCTGGGATATTTAAGGTGGAAGGAAGTGGAGGTCCTTGTCAACAGAGCAGCCCTAAACTTTGGGGTGCTTGTGTCTTGCTGATTTTCAATTTTCCCACTTTATCCCCCCATGCGTGGAAGTGCCCTATGCTCTCTAAGCTGTGTTTTTTAGATGTTTCAGGACACACCGTACACTTCTCCAGAGTGGCTGTTGGCAATTTACATCCCGCCCATCAGTGTAGCAAGGCTCCCATTTCTCCATGGCCTGTCCTGCATTTCTGGTTTTGACACTTTTTTCAGCATGGCCCTTTTGACCGATGGGAAGCGAGACTTCTTTGTAGCGCTGATTTGCCTTTCCAGGTTGCTTGGTTGGCCAAAAAGGGCGTATGCGTTTTTTCCTGAATGTATTCAGGAAAAAACGCATACGCCCTTTTTGGCCAAGGGCATCATTGTCAACGTTTTGCCGCTTTTCATGTGCTTTAAAGGCGATTCGAATCTACCTCCTGAAATCTGTTTCCTGCAATTCTGCCTTGATTTCAAATCCTCTTCTTTGCCTTCCCTCAATATATTTGTGGACGAGAGTTATCATTTATAACTCTGCAGGTGTGTGAATTGCAGTGCCCTGAAGCTCCATTTTACAAGTCGCTTTTTTGGGAGCCGGCCGCAAAAGCGCAGGATGGCTTCAGGCCCTGTTCTGGTTCCGGGGGGCAGGCTGAGCCTGTGGTTAATTCTTCTTCCTGATGGGAAAATAGAGTGACCTGTGCCTGTCCCAACACCAAGAGCTAGTCTCTCATTGGTTCCCGGTCTTCCCGTTCATCCTCAGGACAAATTGCAACCTGTACGGAACAGGAGGTTAAAGGTGCTGATGCTCCAAGTAGGGAGATTGCTAGTAAAGTGGCTGGAATGGCGAACCCGAGCACAAGGAGATGAGAAATGAGGTGCGTTTTAGAAACCTTTCCCCATCACACGGTGTACCATCTTCTGGGTTTCTCATGCATGTTTTCGATGTAGGAAGATGCCCTTGAACCTGGAGATTTGGGACCCATGCGATGGGTAGCACGCAGTATTACTTTAAAGGGTCTGCGTTTGCTCACCCAACCTCACCAAACCTCTCAGCCCCAAGAGTGTCCACCCTTATGTCTCATCCAGCTGTGGGTCTAGATATGGTCAATCCAGGTTGCATCACAGCCCCTGAACGAATTGTGTAAGAATTTCTCTCTCTTTCCCTGTCTTTGTTTCATGGGTTTTTAAAAGTAATTTATTTTTATAATGGGGTTTAGCTGCTTTTCACGGCTGTGTTTAGGCCGCTTTACACCCACTTGACACACTAACAGAGAGATATCAATACATAGGTTTTTAGATTATTACTAGTCAGATATATTCTTGTGCGGTGAATCGGGCGTGTTGAGTCCAGTTCTCTGAGCAAGGAGTAGGTCTTGTCTATTACATATTGGGTTTATGGAACGGTATCTGAGCTAATTTGAAACTCTTGTTTTATGTATCACCCCACCTCACCTTTCCCGTTAAGCAGCCATAGTGTGTTTTCTGCATGTGTGACTCTGTTCTGTTTTGTAATTCAGTTCAAGTGTAACGGTTTTTACATTCCCTCTATAAGTGACACCTTATGAGAAGTGTCCTTTTCTGTGTGACTTATTTCACTTAGAATCGTCTTACCTAAATCCACTCATCATGCTGCTACTAGCCTTATGACATTGATTTCATGGCTGAGTGATATTCCATTGTACATAAGGACCACAACTTTTTTATCCATTTTTCGCTTTCCTGGGATATTTAAGGTGGAAGGAAGTGGAGGTCCTTGTCAACAGAGCAGCCCTAAACTTTGGGGTGCTTGTGTCTTGCTGATTTTCAATTTTCCCACTTTATCCCCCCATGCGTGGAAGTGCCCTATGCTCTCTAAGCTGTGTTTTTTAGATGTTTCAGGACACACCGTACACTTCTCCAGAGTGGCTGTTGGCAATTTACATCCCGCCCATCAGTGTAGCAAGGCTCCCATTTCTCCATGGCCTGTCCTGCATTTCTGGTTTTGACACTTTTTTCAGCATGGCCCTTTTGACCGATGGGAAGCGAGACTTCTTTGTAGCGCTGATTTTCCTTTCCGGGTTGCTTGGTTGGCCAAAAAGGGCGTATGCGTTTTTTCCTGAATATATTCAGGAAAAAACGCATACGCCCTTTTTGGCCAAGGGCATCATTGTCAACGTTTTGCCGCTTTTCATGTGCTTTAAAGGCGATTCGAATCTACCTCCTGAAATCTGTTTCCTGCAATTCTGCCTTGATTTCAAATCCTCTTCTTTGCCTTCCCTCAATATATTTGTGGACGAGAGTTATCATTTATAACTCTGCAGGTGTGTGAATTGCAGTGCCCTGAAGCTCCATTTTACAAGTCGCTTTTTCGGGAGCCGGCCGCAAAAGCGCAGGATGGCTTCAGGCCCTTTTCTGGTTCCGGGGGGCAGGCTGAGCCTGTGGTTAATTCTTCTTCCTGATGGGAAAATAGAGTGACCTGTGCCTGTCCCAACACCAAGAGCTAGTCTCTCATTGGTTCCCGGTCTTCCCGTTCATCCTCAGGACAAATTGCAACCTGTACGGAACAGGAGGTTAAAGGTGCTGATGCTCCAAGTAGGGAGATTGCTAGTAAAGTGGCTGGAATGGCGAACCCGAGCACAAGGAGATGAGAAATGAGGTGCGTTTTAGAAACCTTTCCCCATCACACGGTGTACCATCTTCTGGGTTTCTCATGCATGTTTTCGATGTAGGAAGATGCCCTTGAACCTGGAGATTTGGGACCCATGCGATGGGTAGCACGCAGTATTACTTTAAAGGGTCTGCGTTTGCTCACCCAACCTCACCAAACCTCTCAGCCCCAAGAGTGTCCACCCTTATGTCTCATCCAGCTGTGGGTCTAGATATGGTCAATCCAGGTTGCATCACAGCCCCTGAACGAATTGTGTAAGAATTTCTCTCTCTTTCCCTGTCTTTGTTTCATGGGTTTTTAAAAGTAATTTATTTTTATAATGGGGTTTAGCTGCTTTTCACGGCTGTGTTTAGGCCGCTTTACACCCACTTGACACACTAACAGAGAGATATCAATACATAGGTTTTTAGATTATTACTAGTCAGATATATTCTTGTGCGGTGAATCGGGCGTGTTGAGTCCAGTTCTCTGAGCAAGGAGTAGGTCTTGTCTATTACATATTGGGTTTATGGAACGGTATCTGAGCTAATTTGAAACTCTTGTTTTATGTATCACCCCACCTCACCTTTCCCGTTAAGCAGCCATAGTGTGTTTTCTGCATGTGTGACTCTGTTCTGTTTTGTAATTCAGTTCAAGTGTAACGGTTTTTACATTCCCTCTATAAGTGACACCTTATGAGAAGTGTCCTTTTCTGTGTGACTTATTTCACTTAGAATCGTCTTACCTAAATCCACTCATCATGCTGCTACTAGCCTTATGACATTGATTTCATGGCTGAGTGATATTCCATTGTACATAAGGACCACAACTTTTTTATCCATTTTTCGCTTTCCTGGGATATTTAAGGTGGAAGGAAGTGGAGGTCCTTGTCAACAGAGCAGCCCTAAACTTTGGGGTGCTTGTGTCTTGCTGATTTTCAATTTTCCCACTTTATCCCCCCATGCGTGGAAGTGCCCTATGCTCTCTAAGCTGTGTTTTTTAGATGTTTCAGGACACACCGTACACTTCTCCAGAGTGGCTGTTGGCAATTTACATCCCGCCCATCAGTGTAGCAAGGCTCCCATTTCTCCATGGCCTGTCCTGCATTTCTGGTTTTGACACTTTTTTCAGCATGGCCCTTTTGACCGATGGGAAGCGAGACTTCTTTGTAGCGCTGATTTGCCTTTCCAGGTTGCTTGGTTGGCCAAAAAGGGCGTATGCGTTTTTTCCTGAATATATTCAGGAAAAAACGCATACGCCCTTTTTGGCCAAGGGCATCATTGTCAACGTTTTGCCGCTTTTCATGTGCTTTAAAGGCGATTCGAATCTACCTCCTGAAATCTGTTTCCTGCAATTCTGCCTTGATTTCAAATCCTCTTCTTTGCCTTCCCTCAATATATTTGTGGACGAGAGTTATCATTTATAACTCTGCAGGTGTGTGAATTGCAGTGCCCTGAAGCTCCATTTTACAAGTCGCTTTTTCGGGAGCCGGCCGCAAAAGCGCAGGATGGCTTCAGGCCCTTTTC
This sequence comes from Balaenoptera physalus, assembly GCF_965194825.1. Classification (NCBI taxonomy): domain Eukaryota; kingdom Metazoa; phylum Chordata; class Mammalia; order Artiodactyla; family Balaenopteridae; genus Balaenoptera; species Balaenoptera physalus. Next base: position 539,023 of record NW_028126238.1, on the reverse strand, counting down.
TGGTTCCGGGGGGCAGGCTGAGCCTGTGGTTAATTCTTCTTCCTGATGGGAAAATAGAGTGACCTGTGCCTGTCCCAACACCAAGAGCTAGTCTCTCATTGGTTCCCGGTCTTCCCGTTCATCCTCAGGACAAATTGCAACCTGTACGGAACAGGAGGTTAAAGGTGCTGATGCTCCAAGTAGGGAGATTGCTAGTAAAGTGGCTGGAATGGCGAACCCGAGCACAAGGAGATGAGAAATGAGGTGCGTTTTAGAAACCTTTCCCCATCACACGGTGTACCATCTTCTGGGTTTCTCATGCATGTTTTCGATGTAGGAAGATGCCCTTGAACCTGGAGATTTGGGACCCATGCGATGGGTAGCACGCAGTATTACTTTAAAGGGTCTGCGTTTGCTCACCCAACCTCACCAAACCTCTCAGCCCCAAGAGTGTCCACCCTTATGTCTCATCCAGCTGTGGGTCTAGATATGGTCAATCCAGGTTGCATCACAGCCCCTGAACGAATTGTGTAAGAATTTCTCTCTCTTTCCCTGTCTTTGTTTCATGGGTTTTTAAAAGTAATTTATTTTTATAATGGGGTTTAGCTGCTTTTCACGGCTGTGTTTAGGCCGCTTTACACCCACTTGACACACTAACAGAGAGATATCAATACATAGGTTTTTAGATTATTACTAGTCAGATATATTCTTGTGCGGTGAATCGGGCGTGTTGAGTCCAGTTCTCTGAGCAAGGAGTAGGTCTTGTCTATTCCATATTGGGTTTATGGAACGGTATCTGAGCTAATTTGAAACTCTTGTTTTATGTATCACCCCACCTCACCTTTCCCGTTAAGCAGCCATAGTGTGTTTTCTGCATGTGTGACTCTGTTCTGTTTTGTAATTCAGTTCAAGTGTAACGGTTTTTACATTCCCTCTATAAGTGACACCTTATGAGAAGTGTCCTTTTCTGTGTGACTTATTTCACTTAGAATCGTCTTACCTAAATCCACTCATCATGCTGCTACTAGCCTTATGACATTGATTTCATGGCTGAGTGATATTCCATTGTACATAAGGACCACAACTTTTTTATCCATTTTTCGCTTTCCTGGGATATTTAAGGTGGAAGGAAGTGGAGATCCTTGTCAACAGAGCAGCCCTAAACTTTGGGGTGCTTGTGTCTTGCTGATTTTCAATTTTCCCACTTTATCCCCCCATGCGTGGAAGTGCCCTATGCTCTCTAAGCTGTGCTTTTTAGATGTTTCAGGACACACCGTACACTTCTCCAGAGTGGCTGTTGGCAATTTACATCCCGCCCATCAGTGTAGCAAGGCTCCCATTTCTCCATGGCCTGTCCTGCATTTCTGGTTTTGACACATTTTTCAGCATGGCCCTTTGGACCGATGGGAAGCGAGACTTCTTTGTAGCGCTGATTTGCCTTTCCAGGTTGCTTGGTTGGCCAAAAAGGGCGTATGCGTTTTTTCCTGAATGTATTCAGGAAAAAACGCATACGCCCTTTTTGGGCAAGGGCATCATTGTCAACGTTTTGCCGCTTTTCATGTGCTTTAAAGGCGATTCGAATCTACCTCCTGAAATCTGTTTCCTGCAATTCTGCCTTGATTTCAAATCCTCTTCTTTGCCTTCCCTCAATATATTTGTGGACGAGAGTTATCATTTATAACTCTGCAGGTTTGTGAATTGCAGTGCCCTGAAGCTCCATTTTACAAGTCGCTTTTTCGGGAGCCGGCCGCAAAAGCGCAGGATGGCTTCAGGCCCTGTTCTGGTTCCGGGGGGCAGGCTGAGCCTGTGGTTAATTCTTCTTCCTGATGGGAAAATAGAGTGACCTGTGCCTGTCCCAACACCAAGAGCTAGTCTCTCATTGGTTCCCCGTCTTCCCGTTCATCCTCAGGACAAATTGCAACCTGTACGGAACAGGAGGTTAAAGGTGCTGATGCTCCAAGTAGGGAGATTGCTAGTAAAGTGGCTGGAATGGCGAACCCGAGCACAAGGAGATGAGAAATGAGGTGCGTTTTAGAAACCTTTCCCCATCACACGGTGTACCATCTTCTGGGTTTCTCATGCATGTTTTCGATGTAGGAAGATGCCCTTGAACCTGGAGATTTGGGACCCATGCGATGGGTAGCACGCAGTATTACTTTAAAGGGTCTGCGTTTGCTCACCCAACCTCACCAAACCTCTCAGCCCCAAGAGTGTCCACCCTTATGTCTCATCCAGCTGTGGGTCTAGATATGGTCAATCCAGGTTGCATCACAGCCCCTGAACGAATTGTGTAAGAATTTCTCTCTCTTTCCCTGTCTTTGTTTCATGGGTTTTTAAAAGTAATTTATTTTTATAATGGGGTTTAGCTGCTTTTCACGGCTGTGTTTAGGCCGCTTTACACCCACTTGACACACTAACAGAGAGATATCAATACATAGGTTTTTAGATTATTACTAGTCAGATATATTCTTGTGCGGTGAATCGGGCGTGTTGAGTCCAGTTCTCTGAGCAAGGAGTAGGTCTTGTCTATTCCATATTGGGTTTATGGAACGGTATCTGAGCTAATTTGAAACTCTTGTTTTATGTATCACCCCACCTCACCTTTCCCGTTAAGCAGCCATAGTGTGTTTTCTGCATGTGTGACTCTGTTCTGTTTTGTAATTCAGTTCAAGTGTAACGGTTTTTACATTCCCTCTATAAGTGACACCTTATGAGAAGTGTCCTTTTCTGTGTGACTTATTTCACTTAGAATCGTCTTACCTAAATCCACTCATCATGCTGCTACTAGCCTTATGACATTGATTTCATGGCTGAGTGATATTCCATTGTACATAAGGACCACAACTTTTTTATCCATTTTTCGCTTTCCTGGGATATTTAAGGTGGAAGGAAGTGGAGGTCCTTGTCAACAGAGCAGCCCTAAACTTTGGGGTGCTTGTGTCTTGCTGATTTTCAATTTTCCCACTTTATCCCCCCATGCGTGGAAGTGCCCTATGCTCTCTAAGCTGTGCTTTTTAGATGTTTCAGGACACACCGTACACTTCTCCAGAGTGGCTGTTGGCAATTTACATCCCGCCCATCAGTGTAGCAAGGCTCCCATTTCTCCATGGCCTGTCCTGCATTTCTGGTTTTGACACATTTTTCAGCATGGCCCTTTTGACCGATGGGAAGCGAGACTTCTTTGTAGCGCTGATTTGCCTTTCCAGGTTGCTTGGTTGGCCAAAAAGGGCGTATGCGTTTTTTCCTGAATGTATTCAGGAAAAAACGCATACGCCCTTTTTGGGCAAGGGCATCATTGTCAACGTTTTGCCGCTTTTCATGTGCTTTAAAGGCGATTCGAATCTACCTCCTGAAATCTGTTTCCTGCAATTCTGCCTTGATTTCAAATCCTCTTCTTTGCCTTCCCTCAATATATTTGTGGACGAGAGTTATCATTTATAACTCTGCAGGTTTGTGAATTGCAGTGCCCTGAAGCTCCATTTTACAAGTCGCTTTTTCGGGAGCCGGCCGCAAAAGCGCAGGATGGCTTCAGGCCCTGTTCTGGTTCCGGGGGGCAGGCTGAGCCTGTGGTTAATTCTTCTTCCTGATGGGAAAATAGAGTGACCTGTGCCTGTCCCAACACCAAGAGCTAGTCTCTCATTGGTTCCCCGTCTTCCCGTTCATCCTCAGGACAAATTGCAACCTGTACGGAACAGGAGGTTAAAGGTGCTGATGCTCCAAGTAGGGAGATTGCTAGTAAAGTGGCTGGAATGGCGAACCCGAGCACAAGGAGATGAGAAATGAGGTGCGTTTTAGAAACCTTTCCCCATCACACGGTGTACCATCTTCTGGGTTTCTCATGCATGTTTTCGATGTAGGAAGATGCCCTTGAACCTGGAGATTTGGGACCCATGCGATGGGTAGCACGCAGTATTACTTTAAAGGGTCTGCGTTTGCTCACCCAACCTCACCAAACCTCTCAGCCCCAAGAGTGTCCACCCTTATGTCTCATCCAGCTGTGGGTCTAGATATGGTCAATCCAGGTTGCATCACAGCCCCTGAACGAATTGTGTAAGAATTTCTCTCTCTTTCCCTGTCTTTGTTTCATGGGTTTTTAAAAGTAATTTATTTTTATAATGGGGTTTAGCTGCTTTTCACGGCTGTGTTTAGGCCGCTTTACACCCACTTGACACACTAACAGAGAGATATCAATACATAGGTTTTAAGATTATTACTAGTCAGATATATTCTTGTGCGGTGAATCGGGCGTGTTGAGTCCAGTTCTCTGAGCAAGGAGTAGGTCTTGTCTATTACATATTGGGTTTATGGAACGGTATCTGAGCTAATTTGAAACTCTTGTTTTATGTATCACCCCACCTCACCTTTCCCGATAAGCAGCCATAGTGTGTTTTCTGCATGTGTGACTCTGTTCTGTTTTGTAATTCAGTTCAAGTGTAACGGTTTTTACATTCCCTCTATAAGTGACACCTTATGAGAAGTGTCCTTTTCTGTGTGACTTATTTCACTTAGAGTCGTCTTACCTAAATCCACTCATCATGCTGCTACTAGCCTTATGACATTGATTTCATGGCTGAGTGATATTCCATTGTACAATCGGACCACAACTTTTTTATCCATTTTTCGCTTTCCTGGGATATTTAAGGTGGAAGGAAGTGGAGGTCCTTGTCAACAGAGCAGCCCTAAACTTTGGGGTGCTTGTGTCTTGCTGATTTTCAATTTTCCCACTTTATCCCCCCATGCGTGGAAGTGCCCTATGCTCTCTAAGCTGTGTTTTTTAGATGTTTCAGGACACACCGTACACTTCTCCAGAGTGGCTGTTGGCAATTTACATCCCGCCCATCAGTGTAGCAAGGCTCCCATTTCTCCATGGCCTGTCCTGCATTTCTGGTTTTGACACTTTTTTCAGCATGGCCCTTTGGACCGATGGGAAGCGAGACTTCTTTGTAGCGCTGATTTGCCTTTCCAGGTTGCTTGGTTGGCCAAAAAGGGCGTATGCGTTTTTTCCTGAATATATTCAGGAAAAAACGCATACGCCCTTTTTGACCAAGGGCATCATTGTCAACGTTTTGCCGCTTTTCATGTGCTTTAAAGGCGATTCGAATCTACCTCCTGAAATCTGTTTCCTGCAATTCTGCCTTGATTTCAAATCCTCTTCTTTGCCTTCCCTCAATATATTTGTGGACGAGAGTTATCATTTATAACTCTGCAGGTTTGTGAATTGCAGTGCCCTGAAGCTCCATTTTACAAGTCGCTTTTTCGGGAGCCGGCCGCAAAAGCGCAGGATGGCTTCAGGCCCTGTTCTGGTTCAGGGGGGCAGGCTGAGCCTGTGGTTAATTCTTCTTCCTGATGGGAAAATAGAGTGACCTGTGCCTGTCCCAACACCAAGAGCTAGTCTCTCATTGGTTCCCCGTCTTCCCGTTCATCCTCAGGACAAATTGCAACCTGTACGGAACAGGAGGTTAAAGGTGCTGATGCTCCAAGTAGGGAGATTGCTAGTAAAGTGGCTGGAATGGCGAACCCGAGCACAAGGAGATGAGAAATGAGGTGCGTTTTAGAAACCTTTCCCCATCACACGGTGTACCATCTTCTGGGTTTCTCATGCATGTTTTCGATGTAGGAAGATGCCCTTGAACCTGGAGATTTGGGACCCATGCGATGGGTAGCACGCAGTATTACTTTAAAGGGTCTGCGTTTGCTCACCCAACCTCACCAAACCTCTCAGCCCCAAGAGTGTCCACCCTTATGTCTCATCCAGCTGTGGGTCTAGATATGGTCAATCCAGGTTGCATCACAGCCCCTGAACGAATTGTGTAAGAATTTCTCTCTCTTTCCCTGTCTTTGTTTCATGGGTTTTTAAAAGTAATTTATTTTTATAATGGGGTTTAGCTGCTTTTCACGGCTGTGTTTATGCCGCTTTACACCCACTTGACACACTAACAGAGAGATATCAATACATAGGTTTTAAGATTATTACTAGTCAGATATATTCTTGTGCGGTGAATCGGGCGTGTTGAGTCCAGTTCTCTGAGCAAGGAGTAGGTCTTGTCTATTACATATTGGGTTTATGGAACGGTATCTGAGCTAATTTGAAACTCTTGTTTTATGTATCACCCCACCTCACCTTTCCCGATAAGCAGCCATAGTGTGTTTTCTGCATGTGTGACTCTGTTCTGTTTTGTAATTCAGTTCAAGTGTAACGGTTTTTACATTCCCTCTATAAGTGACACCTTATGAGAAGTGTCCTTTTCTGTGTGACTTATTTCACTTAGAATCGTCTTACCTAAATCCACTCATCATGCTGCTACTAGCCTTATGACATTGATTTCATGGCTGAGTGATATTCCATTGTACAATCGGACCACAACTTTTTTATCCATTTTTCGCTTTCCTGGGATATTTAAGGTGGAAGGAAGTGGAGGTCCTTGTCAACAGAGCAGCCCTAAACTTTGGGGTGCTTGTGTCTTGCTGATTTTCAATTTTCCCACTTTATCCCCCCATGCGTGGAAGTGCCCTATGCTCTCTAAGCTGTGTTTTTTAGATGTTTCAGGACACACCGTACACTTCTCCAGAGTGGCTGTTGGCAATTTACATCCCGCCCATCAGTGTAGCAAGGCTCCCATTTCTCCATGGCCTGTCCTGCATTTCTGGTTTTGACACTTTTTTCAGCATGGCCCTTTTGACCGATGGGAAGCGAGACTTCTTTGTAGCGCTGATTTGCCTTTCCAGGTTGCTTGGTTGGCCAAAAAGGGCGTATGCGTTTTTTCCTGAATGTATTCAGGAAAAAACGCATACGCCCTTTTTGGCCAAGGGCATCATTGTCAACGTTTTGCCGCTTTTCATGTGCTTTAAAGGCGATTCGAATCTACCTCCTGAAATCTGTTTCCTGCAATTCTGCCTTGATTTCAAATCCTCTTCTTTGCCTTCCCTCAATATATTTGTGGACGAGAGTTATCATTTATAACTCTGCAGGTGTGTGAATTGCAGTGCCCTGAAGCTCCATTTTACAAGTCGCTTTTTTGGGAGCCGGCCGCAAAAGCGCAGGATGGCTTCAGGCCCTGTTCTGGTTCCGGGGGGCAGGCTGAGCCTGTGGTTAATTCTTCTTCCTGATGGGAAAATAGAGTGACCTGTGCCTGTCCCAACACCAAGAGCTAGTCTCTCATTGGTTCCCGGTCTTCCCGTTCATCCTCAGGACAAATTGCAACCTGTACGGAACAGGAGGTTAAAGGTGCTGATGCTCCAAGTAGGGAGATTGCTAGTAAAGTGGCTGGAATGGCGAACCCGAGCACAAGGAGATGAGAAATGAGGTGCGTTTTAGAAACCTTTCCCCATCACACGGTGTACCATCTTCTGGGTTTCTCATGCATGTTTTCGATGTAGGAAGATGCCCTTGAACCTGGAGATTTGGGACCCATGCGATGGGTAGCACGCAGTATTACTTTAAAGGGTCTGCGTTTGCTCACCCAACCTCACCAAACCTCTCAGCCCCAAGAGTGTCCACCCTTATGTCTCATCCAGCTGTGGGTCTAGATATGGTCAATCCAGGTTGCATCACAGCCCCTGAACGAATTGTGTAAGAATTTCTCTCTCTTTCCCTGTCTTTGTTTCATGGGTTTTTAAAAGTAATTTATTTTTATAATGGGGTTTAGCTGCTTTTCACGGCTGTGTTTAGGCCGCTTTACACCCACTTGACACACTAACAGAGAGATATCAATACATAGGTTTTAAGATTATTACTAGTCAGATATATTCTTGTGCGGTGAATCGGGCGTGTTGAGTCCAGTTCTCTGAGCAAGGAGTAGGTCTTGTCTATTACATATTGGGTTTATGGAACGGTATCTGAGCTAATTTGAAACTCTTGTTTTATGTATCACCCCACCTCACCTTTCCCGATAAGCAGCCATAGTGTGTTTTCTGCATGTGTGACTCTGTTCTGTTTTGTAATTCAGTTCAAGTGTAACGGTTTTTACATTCCCTCTATAAGTGACACCTTATGAGAAGTGTCCTTTTCTGTGTGACTTATTTCACTTAGAATCGTCTTACCTAAATCCACTCATCATGCTGCTACTAGCCTTATGACATTGATTTCGTGGCTGAGTGATATTCCATTGTACAATCGGACCACAACTTTTTTATCCATTTTTCGCTTTCCTGGGATATTTAAGGTGGAAGGAAGTGGAGGTCCTTGTCAACAGAGCAGCCCTAAACTTTGGGGTGCTTGTGTCTTGCTGATTTTCAATTTTCCCACTTTATCCCCCCATGCGTGGAAGTGCCCTATGCTCTCTAAGCTGTGTTTTTTAGATGTTTCAGGACACACCGTACACTTCTCCAGAGTGGCTGTTGGCAATTTACATCCCGCCCATCAGTGTAGCAAGGCTCCCATTTCTCCATGGCCTGTCCTGCATTTCTGGTTTTGACACTTTTTTCAGCATGGCCCTTTTGACCGATGGGAAGCGAGACTTCTTTGTAGCGCTGATTTGCCTTTCCAGGTTGCTTGGTTGGCCAAAAAGGGCGTATGCGTTTTTTCCTGAATATATTCAGGAAAAAACGCATACGCCCTTTTTGGCCAAGGGCATCATTGTCAACGTTTTGCCGCTTTTCATGTGCTTTAAAGGCGATTCGAATCTACCTCCTGAAATCTGTTTCCTGCAATTCTGCCTTGATTTCAAATCCTCTTCTTTGCCTTCCCTCAATATATTTGTGGACGAGAGTTATCATTTATAACTCTGCAGGTTTGTGAATTGCAGTGCCCTGAAGCTCCATTTTACAAGTCGCTTTTTCGGGAGCCGGCCGCAAAAGCGCAGGATGGCTTCAGGCCCTGTTCTGGTTCCGGGGGGCAGGCTGAGCCTGTGGTTAATTCTTCTTCCTGATGGGAAAATAGAGTGACCTGTGCCTGTCCCAACACCAAGAGCTAGTCTCTCATTGGTTCCCAGTCTTCCCGTTCATCCTCAGGACAAATTGCAACCTGTACGGAACAGGAGGTTAAAGGTGCTGATGCTCCAAGTAGGGAGATTGCTAGTAAAGTGGCTGGAATGGCGAACCCGAGCACAAGGAGATGAGAAATGAGGTGCGTTTTAGAAACCTTTCCCCATCACACGGTGTACCATCTTCTGGGTTTCTCATGCATGTTTTCGATGTAGGAAGATGCCCTTGAACCTGGAGATTTGGGACCCATGCGATGGGTAGCACGCAGTATTACTTTAAAGGGTCTGCGTTTGCTCACCCAACCTCACCAAACCTCTCAGCCCCAAGAGTGTCCACCCTTATGTCTCATCCAGCTGTGGGTCTAGATATGGTCAATCCAGGTTGCATCACAGCCCCTGAACGAATTGTGTAAGAATTTCTCTCTCTTTCCCTGTCTTTGTTTCATGGGTTTTTAAAAGTAATTTATTTTTATACTGGGGTTTAGCTGCTTTTCACGGCTGTGTTTATGCCGCTTTACACCCACTTGACACACTAACAGAGAGATATCAATACATAGGTTTTAAGATTATTACTAGTCAGATATATTCTTGTGCGGTGAATCGGGCGTGTTGAGTCCAGTTCTCTGAGCAAGGAGTAGGTCTTGTCTATTCCATATTGGGTTTATGGAACGGTATCTGAGCTAATTTGAAACTCTTGTTTTATGTATCACCCCACCTCACCTTTCCCGTTAAGCAGCCATAGTGTGTTTTCTGCATGTGTGACTCTGTTCTGTTTTGTAATTCAGTTCAAGTGTAACGGTTTTTACATTCCCTCTATAAGTGACACCTTATGAGAAGTGTCCTTTTCTGTGTGACTTATTTCACTTAGAATCGTCTTACCTAAATCCACTCATCATGCTGCTACTAGCCTTATGACATTGATTTCATGGCTGAGTGATATTCCATTGTACATAAGGACCACAACTTTTTTATCCATTTTTCGCTTTCCTGGGATATTTAAGGTGGAAGGAAGTGGAGGTCCTTGTAAACAGAGCAGCCCTAAACTTTGGGGTGCTTGTGTCTTGCTGATTTTCAATTTTCCCACTTTATCCCCCCATGCGTGGAAGTGCCCTATGCTCTCTAAGCTGTGCTTTTTAGATGTTTCAGGACACACCGTACACTTCTCCAGAGTGGCTGTTGGCAATTTACATCCCGCCCATCAGTGTAGCAAGGCTCCCATTTCTCCATGGCCTGTCCTGCATTTCTGGTTTTGACACATTTTTCAGCATGGCCCTTTTGACCGATGGGAAGCGAGACTTCTTTGTAGCGCTGATTTGCCTTTCCAGGTTGCTTGGTTGGCCAAAAAGGGCGTATGCGTTTTTTCCTGAATGTATTCAGGAAAAAACGCATACGCCCTTTTTGGGCAAGGGCATCATTGTCAACGTTTTGCCGCTTTTCATGTGCTTTAAAGGCGATTCGAATCTACCTCCTGAAATCTGTTTCCTGCAATTCTGCCTTGATTTCAAATCCTCTTCTTTGCCTTCCCTCAATATATTTGTGGACGAGAGTTATCATTTATAACTCTGCAGGTTTGTGAATTGCAGTGCCCTGAAGCTCCATTTTACAAGTCGCTTTTTCGGGAGCCGGCCGCAAAAGCGCAGGATGGCTTCAGGCCCTGTTCTGGTTCAGGGGGGCAGGCTGAGCCTGTGGTTAATTCTTCTTCCTGATGGGAAAATAGAGTGACCTGTGCCTGTCCCAACACCAAGAGCTAGTCTCTCATTGGTTCCCCGTCTTCCCGTTCATCCTCAGGACAAATTGCAACCTGTACGGAACAGGAGGTTAAAGGTGCTGATGCTCCAAGTAGGGAGATTGCTAGTAAAGTGGCTGGAATGGCGAACCCGAGCACAAGGAGATGAGAAATGAGGTGCGTTTTAGAAACCTTTCCCCATCACACGGTGTACCATCTTCTGGGTTTCTCATGCATGTTTTCGATGTAGGAAGATGCCCTTGAACCTGGAGATTTGGGACCCATGCGATGGGTAGCACGCAGTATTACTTTAAAGGGTCTGCGTTTGCTCACCCAACCTCACCAAACCTCTCAGCCCCAAGAGTGTCCACCCTTATGTCTCATCCAGCTGTGGGTCTAGATATGGTCAATCCAGGTTGCATCACAGCCCCTGAACGAATTGTGTAAGAATTTCTCTCTCTTTCCCTGTCTTTGTTTCATGGGTTTTTAAAAGTAATTTATTTTTATAATGGGGTTTAGCTGCTTTTCACGGCTGTGTTTATGCCGCTTTACACCCACTTGACACACTAACAGAGAGATATCAATACATAGGTTTTAAGATTATTACTAGTCAGATATATTCTTGTGCGGTGAATCGGGCGTGTTGAGTCCAGTTCTCTGAGCAAGGAGTAGGTCTTTTCTATTACATATTGGGTTTATGGAACGGTATCTGAGCTAATTTGAAACTCTTGTTTTATGTATCACCCCACCTCACCTTTCCCGATAAGCAGCCATAGTGTGTTTTCTGCATGTGTGACTCTGTTCTGTTTTGTAATTCAGTTCAAGTGTAACGGTTTTTACATTCCCTCTATAAGTGACACCTTATGAGAAGTGTCCTTTTCTGTGTGACTTATTTCACTTAGAATCGTCTTACCTAAATCCACTCATCATGCTGCTACTAGCCTTATGACATTGATTTCATGGCTGAGTGATATTCCATTGTACAATCGGACCACAACTTTTTTATCCATTTTTCGCTTTCCTGGGATATTTAAGGTGGAAGGAAGTGGAGGTCCTTGTCAACAGAGCAGCCCTAAACTTTGGGGTGCTTGTGTCTTGCTGATTTTCAATTTTCCCACTTTATCCCCCCATGCGTGGAAGTGCCCTATGCTCTCTAAGCTGTGTTTTTTAGATGTTTCAGGACACACCGTACACTTCTCCAGAGTGGCTGTTGGCAATTTACATCCCGCCCATCAGTGTAGCAAGGCTCCCATTTCTCCATGGCCTGTCCTGCATTTCTGGTTTTGACACTTTTTTCAGCATGGCCCTTTTGACCGATGGGAAGCGAGACTTCTTTGTAGCGCTGATTTGCCTTTCCAGGTTGCTTGGTTGGCCAAAAAGGGCGTATGCGTTTTTTCCTGAATGTATTCAGGAAAAAACGCATACGCCCTTTTTGGCCAAGGGCATCATTGTCAACGTTTTGCCGCTTTTCATGTGCTTTAAAGGCGATTCGAATCTACCTCCTGAAATCTGTTTCCTGCAATTCTGCCTTGATTTCAAATCCTCTTCTTTGCCTTCCCTCAATATATTTGTGGACGAGAGTTATCATTTATAACTCTGCAGGTGTGTGAATTGCAGTGCCCTGAAGCTCCATTTTACAAGTCGCTTTTTTGGGAGCCGGCCGCAAAAGCGCAGGATGGCTTCAGGCCCTGTTCTGGTTCCGGGGGGCAGGCTGAGCCTGTGGTTAATTCTTCTTCCTGATGGGAAAATAGAGTGACCTGTGCCTGTCCCAACACCAAGAGCTAGTCTCTCATTGGTTCCCGGTCTTCCCGTTCATCCTCAGGACAAATTGCAACCTGTACGGAACAGGAGGTTAAAGGTGCTGATGCTCCAAGTAGGGAGATTGCTAGTAAAGTGGCTGGAATGGCGAACCCGAGCACAAGGAGATGAGAAATGAGGTGCGTTTTAGAAACCTTTCCCCATCACACGGTGTACCATCTTCTGGGTTTCTCATGCATGTTTTCGATGTAGGAAGATGCCCTTGAACCTGGAGATTTGGGACCCATGCGATGGGTAGCACGCAGTATTACTTTAAAGGGTCTGCGTTTGCTCACCCAACCTCACCAAACCTCTCAGCCCCAAGAGTGTCCACCCTTATGTCTCATCCAGCTGTGGGTCTAGATATGGTCAATCCAGGTTGCATCACAGCCCCTGAACGAATTGTGTAAGAATTTCTCTCTCTTTCCCTGTCTTTGTTTCATGGGTTTTTAAAAGTAATTTATTTTTATAATGGGGTTTAGCTGCTTTTCACGGCTGTGTTTAGGCCGCTTTACACCCACTTGACACACTAACAGAGAGATATCAATACATAAGTTTTTAGATTATTACTAGTCAGATATATTCTTGTGCGGTGAATCGGGCGTGTTGAGTCCAGTTCTCTGAGCAAGGAGTAGGTCTTGTCTATTACATATTGGGTTTATGGAACGGTATCTGAGCTAATTTGAAACTCTTGTTTTATGTATCACCCCACCTCACCTTTCCCGTTAAGCAGCCATAGTGTGTTTTCTGCATGTGTGACTCTGTTCTGTTTTGTAATTCAGTTCAAGTGTAACGGTTTTTACATTCCCTCTATAAGTGACACCTTATGAGAAGTGTCCTTTTCTGTGTGACTTATTTCACTTAGAATCGTCTTACCTAAATCCACTCATCATGCTGCTACTAGCCTTATGACATTGATTTCATGGCTGAGTGATATTCCATTGTACATAAGGACCACAACTTTTTTATCCATTTTTCGCTTTCCTGGGATATTTAAGGTGGAAGGAAGTGGAGGTCCTTGTCAACAGAGCAGCCCTAAACTTTGGGGTGCTTGTGTCTTGCTGATTTTCAATTTTCCCACTTTATCCCCCCATGCGTGGAAGTGCCCTATGCTCTCTAAGCTGTGTTTTTTAGATGTTTCAGGACACACCGTACACTTCTCCAGAGTGGCTGTTGGCAATTTACATCCCGCCCATCAGTGTAGCAAGGCTCCCATTTCTCCATGGCCTGTCCTGCATTTCTGGTTTTGACACTTTTTTCAGCATGGCCCTTTTGACCGATGGGAAGCGAGACTTCTTTGTAGCGCTGATTTGCCTTTCCAGGTTGCTTGGTTGGCCAAAAAGGGCGTATGCGTTTTTTCCTGAATATATTCAGGAAAAAACGCATACGCCCTTTTTGGCCAAGGGCATCATTGTCAACGTTTTGCCGCTTTTCATGTGCTTTAAAGGCGATTCGAATCTACCTCCTGAAATCTGTTTCCTGCAATTCTGCCTTGATTTCAAATCCTCTTCTTTGCCTTCCCTCAATATATTTGTGGACGAGAGTTATCATTTATAACTCTGCAGGTGTGTGAATTGCAGTGCCCTGAAGCTCCATTTTACAAGTCGCTTTTTTGGGAGCCGGCCGCAAAAGCGCAGGATGGCTTCAGGCCCTTTTCTGGTTCCGGGGGGCAGGCTGAGCCTGTGGTTAATTCTTCTTCCTGATGGGAAAATAGAGTGACCTGTGCCTGTCCCAACACCAAGAGCTAGTCTCTCATTGGTTCCCGGTCTTCCCGTTCATCCTCAGGACAAATTGCAACCTGTACGGAACAGGAGGTTAAAGGTGCTGATGCTCCAAGTAGGGAGATTGCTAGTAAAGTGGCTGGAATGGCGAACCCGAGCACAAGGAGATGAGAAATGAGGTGCGTTTTAGAAACCTTTCCCCATCACACGGTGTACCATCTTCTGGGTTTCTCATGCATGTTTTCGATGTAGGAAGATGCCCTTGAACCTGGAGATTTGGGACCCATGCGATGGGTAGCACGCAGTATTACTTTAAAGGGTCTGCGTTTGCTCACCCAACCTCACCAAACCTCTCAGCCCCAAGAGTGTCCACCCTTATGTCTCATCCAGCTGTGGGTCTAGATATGGTCAATCCAGGTTGCATCACAGCCCCTGAACGAATTGTGTAAGAATTTCTCTCTCTTTCCCTGTCTTTGTTTCATGGGTTTTTAAAAGTAATTTATTTTTATAATGGGGTTTAGCTGCTTTTCACGGCTGTGTTTAGGCCGCTTTACACCCACTTGACACACTAACAGAGAGATATCAATACATAGGTTTTTAGATTATTACTAGTCAGATATATTCTTGTGCGGTGAATCGGGCGTGTTGAGTCCAGTTCTCTGAGCAAGGAGTAGGTCTTGTCTATTCCATATTGGGTTTATGGAACGGTATCTGAGCTAATTTGAAACTCTTGTTTTATGTATCACCCCACCTCACCTTTCCCGTTAAGCAGCCATAGTGTGTTTTCTGCATGTGTGACTCTGTTCTGTTTTGTAATTCAGTTCAAGTGTAACGGTTTTTACATTCCCTCTATAAGTGACACCTTATGAGAAGTGTCCTTTTCTGTGTGACTTATTTCACTTAGAATCGTCTTACCTAAATCCACTCATCATGCTGCTACTAGCCTTATGACATTGATTTCATGGCTGAGTGATATTCCATTGTACATAAGGACCACAACTTTTTTATCCATTTTTCGCTTTCCTGGGATATTTAAGGTGGAAGGAAGTGGAGATCCTTGTCAACAGAGCAGCCCTAAACTTTGGGGTGCTTGTGTCTTGCTGATTTTCAATTTTCCCACTTTATCCCCCCATGCGTGGAAGTGCCCTATGCTCTCTAAGCTGTGCTTTTTAGATGTTTCAGGACACACCGTACACTTCTCCAGAGTGGCTGTTGGCAATTTACATCCCGCCCATCAGTGTAGCAAGGCTCCCATTTCTCCATGGCCTGTCCTGCATTTCTGGTTTTGACACATTTTTCAGCATGGCCCTTTGGACCGATGGGAAGCGAGACTTCTTTGTAGCGCTGATTTGCCTTTCCAGGTTGCTTGGTTGGCCAAAAAGGGCGTATGCGTTTTTTCCTGAATGTATTCAGGAAAAAACGCATACGCCCTTTTTGGGCAAGGGCATCATTGTCAACGTTTTGCCGCTTTTCATGTGCTTTAAAGGCGATTCGAATCTACCTCCTGAAATCTGTTTCCTGCAATTCTGCCTTGATTTCAAATCCTCTTCTTTGCCTTCCCTCAATATATTTGTGGACGAGAGTTATCATTTATAACTCTGCAGGTTTGTGAATTGCAGTGCCCTGAAGCTCCATTTTACAAGTCGCTTTTTCGGGAGCCGGCCGCAAAAGCGCAGGATGGCTTCAGGCCCTGTTCTGGTTCCGGGGGGCAGGCTGAGCCTGTGGTTAATTCTTCTTCCTGATGGGAAAATAGAGTGACCTGTGCCTGTCCCAACACCAAGAGCTAGTCTCTCATTGGTTCCCCGTCTTCCCGTTCATCCTCAGGACAAATTGCAACCTGTACGGAACAGGAGGTTAAAGGTGCTGATGCTCCAAGTAGGGAGATTGCTAGTAAAGTGGCTGGAATGGCGAACCCGAGCACAAGGAGATGAGAAATGAGGTGCGTTTTAGAAACCTTTCCCCATCACACGGTGTACCATCTTCTGGGTTTCTCATGCATGTTTTCGATGTAGGAAGATGCCCTTGAACCTGGAGATTTGGGACCCATGCGATGGGTAGCACGCAGTATTACTTTAAAGGGTCTGCGTTTGCTCACCCAACCTCACCAAACCTCTCAGCCCCAAGAGTGTCCACCCTTATGTCTCATCCAGCTGTGGGTCTAGATATGGTCAATCCAGGTTGCATCACAGCCCCTGAACGAATTGTGTAAGAATTTCTCTCTCTTTCCCTGTCTTTGTTTCATGGGTTTTTAAAAGTAATTTATTTTTATAATGGGGTTTAGCTGCTTTTCACGGCTGTGTTTAGGCCGCTTTACACCCACTTGACACACTAACAGAGAGATATCAATACATAGGTTTTTAGATTATTACTAGTCAGATATATTCTTGTGCGGTGAATCGGGCGTGTTGAGTCCAGTTCTCTGAGCAAGGAGTAGGTCTTGTCTATTCCATATTGGGTTTATGGAACGGTATCTGAGCTAATTTGAAACTCTTGTTTTATGTATCACCCCACCTCACCTTTCCCGTTAAGCAGCCATAGTGTGTTTTCTGCATGTGTGACTCTGTTCTGTTTTGTAATTCAGTTCAAGTGTAACGGTTTTTACATTCCCTCTATAAGTGACACCTTATGAGAAGTGTCCTTTTCTGTGTGACTTATTTCACTTAGAATCGTCTTACCTAAATCCACTCATCATGCTGCTACTAGCCTTATGACATTGATTTCATGGCTGAGTGATATTCCATTGTACATAAGGACCACAACTTTTTTATCCATTTTTCGCTTTCCTGGGATATTTAAGGTGGAAGGAAGTGGAGGTCCTTGTCAACAGAGCAGCCCTAAACTTTGGGGTGCTTGTGTCTTGCTGATTTTCAATTTTCCCACTTTATCCCCCCATGCGTGGAAGTGCCCTATGCTCTCTAAGCTGTGCTTTTTAGATGTTTCAGGACACACCGTACACTTCTCCAGAGTGGCTGTTGGCAATTTACATCCCGCCCATCAGTGTAGCAAGGCTCCCATTTCTCCATGGCCTGTCCTGCATTTCTGGTTTTGACACATTTTTCAGCATGGCCCTTTTGACCGATGGAAAGCGAGACTTCTTTGTAGCGCTGATTTGCCTTTCCAGGTTGCTTGGTTGGCCAAAAAGGGCGTATGCGTTTTTTCCTGAATGTATTCAGGAAAAAACGCATACGCCCTTTTTGGCCAAGGGCATCATTGTCAACGTTTTGCCGCTTTTCATGTGCTTTAAAGGCGATTCGAATCTACCTCCTGAAATCTGTTTCCTGCAATTCTGCCTTGATTTCAAATCCTCTTCTTTGCCTTCCCTCAATATATTTGTGGACGAGAGTTATCATTTATAACTCTGCAGGTGTGTGAATTGCAGTGCCCTGAAGCTCCATTTTACAAGTCGCTTTTTCGGGAGCCGGCCGCAAAAGCGCAGGATGGCTTCAGGCCCTGTTCTGGTTCCGGGGGGCAGGCTGAGCCTGTGGTTAATTCTTCTTCCTGATGGGAAAATAGAGTGACCTGTGCCTGTCCCAACACCAAGAGCTAGTCTCTCATTGGTTCCCCGTCTTCCCGTTCATCCTCAGGACAAATTGCAACCTGTACGGAACAGGAGGTTAAAGGTGCTGATGCTCCAAGTAGGGAGATTGCTAGTAAAGTGGCTGGAATGGCGAACCCGAGCACAAGGAGATGAGAAATGAGGTGCGTTTTAGAAACCTTTCCCCATCACACGGTGTACCATCTTCTGGGTTTCTCATGCATGTTTTCGATGTAGGAAGATGCCCTTGAACCTGGAGATTTGGGACCCATGCGATGGGTAGCACGCAGTATTACTTTAAAGGGTCTGCGTTTGCTCACCCAACCTCACCAAACCTCTCAGCCCCAAGAGTGTCCACCCTTATGTCTCATCCAGCTGTGGGTCTAGATATGGTCAATCCAGGTTGCATCACAGCCCCTGAACGAATTGTGTAAGAATTTCTCTCTCTTTCCCTGTCTTTGTTTCATGGGTTTTTAAAAGTAATTTATTTTTATAATGGGGTTTAGCTGCTTTTCACGGCTGTGTTTAGGCCGCTTTACACCCACTTGACACACTAACAGAGAGATATCAATACATAGGTTTTTAGATTATTACTAGTCAGATATATTCTTGTGCGGTGAATCGGGGGTGTTGAGTCCAGTTCTCTGAGCAAGGAGTAGGTCTTGTCTATTCCATATTGGGTTTATGGAACGGTATCTGAGCTAATTTGAAACTCTTGTTTTATGTATCACCCCACCTCACCTTTCCCGTTAAGCAGCCATAGTGTGTTTTCTGCATGTGTGACTCTGTTCTGTTTTGTAATTCAGTTCAAGTGTAACGGTTTTTACATTCCCTCTATAAGTGACACCTTATGAGAAGTGTCCTTTTCTGTGTGACTTATTTCACTTAGAATCGTCTTACCTAAATCCACTCATCATGCTGCTACTAGCCTTATGACATTGATTTCATGGCTGAGTGATATTCCATTGTACATAAGGACCACAACTTTTTTATCCATTTTTCGCTTTCCTGGGATATTTAAGGTGGAAGGAAGTGGAGGTCCTTGTCAACAGAGCAGCCCTAAACTTTGGGGTGCTTGTGTCTTGCTGATTTTCAATTTTCCCACTTTATCCCCCCATGCGTGGAAGTGCCCTATGCTCTCTAAGCTGTGTTTTTTAGATGTTTCAGGACACACCGTACACTTCTCCAGAGTGGCTGTTGGCAATTTACATCCCGCCCATCAGTGTAGCAAGGCTCCCATTTCTCCATGGCCTGTCCTGCATTTCTGGTTTTGACACTTTTTTCAGCATGGCCCTTTTGACCGATGGGAAGCGAGACTTCTTTGTAGCGCTGATTTGCCTTTCCAGGTTGCTTGGTTGGCCAAAAAGGGCGTATGCGTTTTTTCCTGAATATATTCAGGAAAAAACGCATACGCCCTTTTTGGCCAAGGGCATCATTGTCAACGTTTTGCCGCTTTTCATGTGCTTTAAAGGCGATTCGAATCTACCTCCTGAAATCTGTTTCCTGCAATTCTGCCTTGATTTCAAATCCTCTTCTTTGCCTTCCCTCAATATATTTGTGGACGAGAGTTATCATTTATAACTCTGCAGGTGTGTGAATTGCAGTGCCCTGAAGCTCCATTTTACAAGTCGCTTTTTTGGGAGCCGGCCGCAAAAGCGCAGGATGGCTTCAGGCCCTGTTCTGGTTCCGGGGGGCAGGCTGAGCCTGTGGTTAATTCTTCTTCCTGATGGGAAAATAGAGTGACCTGTGCCTGTCCCAACACCAAGAGCTAGTCTCTCATTGGTTCCCGGTCTTCCCGTTCATCCTCAGGACAAATTGCAACCTGTACGGAACAGGAGGTTAAAGGTGCTGATGCTCCAAGTAGGGAGATTGCTAATAAAGTGGCTGGAATGGCGAACCCGAGCACAAGGAGATGAGAAATGAGGTGCGTTTTAGAAACCTTTCCCCATCACACGGTGTACCATCTTCTGGGTTTCTCATGCATGTTTTCGATGTAGGAAGATGCCCTTGAACCTGGAGATTTGGGACCCATGCGATGGGTAGCACGCAGTATTACTTTAAAGGGTCTGCGTTTGCTCACCCAACCTCACCAAACCTCTCAGCCCCAAGAGTGTCCACCCTTATGTCTCATCCAGCTGTGGGTCTAGATATGGTCAATCCAGGTTGCATCACAGCCCCTGAACGAATTGTGTAAGAATTTCTCTCTCTTTCCCTGTCTTTGTTTCATGGGTTTTTAAAAGTAATTTATTTTTATAATGGGGTTTAGCTGCTTTTCACGGCTGTGTTTAGGCCGCTTTACACCCACTTGACACACTAACAGAGAGATATCAATACATAGGTTTTTAGATTATTACTAGTCAGATATATTCTTGTGCGGTGAATCGGGCGTGTTGAGTCCAGTTCTCTGAGCAAGGAGTAGGTCTTGTCTATTACATATTGGGTTTATGGAACGGTATCTGAGCTAATTTGAAACTCTTGTTTTATGTATCACCCCACCTCACCTTTCCCGTTAAGCAGCCATAGTGTGTTTTCTGCATGTGTGACTCTGTTCTGTTTTGTAATTCAGTTCAAGTGTAACGGTTTTTACATTCCCTCTATAAGTGACACCTTATGAGAAGTGTCCTTTTCTGTGTGACTTATTTCACTTAGAATCGTCTTACCTAAATCCACTCATCATGCTGCTACTAGCCTTATGACATTGATTTCATGGCTGAGTGATATTCCATTGTACATAAGGACCACAACTTTTTTATCCATTTTTCGCTTTCCTGGGATATTTAAGGTGGAAGGAAGTGGAGGTCCTTGTCAACAGAGCAGCCCTAAACTTTGGGGTGCTTGTGTCTTGCTGATTTTCAATTTTCCCACTTTATCCCCCCATGCGTGGAAGTGGCCTATGCTCTCTAAGCTGTGCTTTTTAGATGTTTCAGGACACACCGTACACTTCTCCAGAGTGGCTGTTGGCAATTTACATCCCGCCCATCAGTGTAGCAAGGCTCCCATTTCTCCATGGCCTGTCCTGCATTTCTGGTTTTGACACATTTTTCAGCATGGCCCTTTTGACCGATGGGAAGCGAGACTTCTTTGTAGCGCTGATTTGCCTTTCCAGGTTGCTTGGTTGGCCAAAAAGGGCGTATGCGTTTTTTCCTGAATGTATTCAGGAAAAAACGCATACGCCCTTTTTGGCCAAGGGCATCATTGTCAACGTTTTGCCGCTTTTCATGTGCTTTAAAGGCGATTCGAATCTACCTCCTGAAATCTGTTTCCTGCAATTCTGCCTTGATTTCAAATCCTCTTCTTTGCCTTCCCTCAATATATTTGTGGACGAGAGTTATCATTTATAACTCTGCAGGTTTGTGAATTGCAGTGCCCTGAAGCTCCATTTTACAAGTCGCTTTTTCGGGAGCCGGCCGCAAAAGCGCAGGATGGCTTCAGGCCCTGTTCTGGTTCCGGGGGGCAGGCTGAGCCTGTGGTTAATTCTTCTTCCTGATGGGAAAATAGAGTGACCTGTGCCTGTCCCAACACCAAGAGCTAGTCTCTCATTGGTTCCCCGTCTTCCCGTTCATCCTCAGGACAAATTGCAACCTGTACGGAACAGGAGGTTAAAGGTGCTGATGCTCCAAGTAGGGAGATTGCTAGTAAAGTGGCTGGAATGGCGAACCCGAGCACAAGGAGATGAGAAATGAGGTGCGTTTTAGAAACCTTTCCCCATCACACGGTGTACCATCTTCTGGGTTTCTCATGCATGTTTTCGATGTAGGAAGATGCCCTTGAACCTGGAGATTTGGGACCCATGCGATGGGTAGCACGCAGTATTACTTTAAAGGGTCTGCGTTTGCTCACCCAACCTCACCAAACCTCTCAGCCCCAAGAGTGTCCACCCTTATGTCTCATCCAGCTGTGGGTCTAGATATGGTCAATCCAGGTTGCATCACAGCCCCTGAACGAATTGTGTAAGAATTTCTCTCTCTTTCCCTGTCTTTGTTTCATGGGTTTTTAAAAGTAATTTATTTTTATAATGGGGTTTAGCTGCTTTTCACGGCTGTGTTTAGGCCGCTTTACACCCACTTGACACACTAACAGAGAGATATCAATACATAGGTTTTTAGATTATTACTAGTCAGATATATTCTTGTGCGGTGAATCGGGCGTGTTGAGTCCAGTTCTCTGAGCAAGGAGTAGGTCTTGTCTATTCCATATTGGGTTTATGGAACGGTATCTGAGCTAATTTGAAACTCTTGTTTTATGTATCACCCCACCTCACCTTTCCCGTTAAGCAGCCATAGTGTGTTTTCTGCATGTGTGACTCTGTTCTGTTTTGTAATTCAGTTCAAGTGTAACGGTTTTTACATTCCCTCTATAAGTGACACCTTATGAGAAGTGTCCTTTTCTGTGTGACTTATTTCACTTAGAATCGTCTTACCTAAATCCACTCATCATGCTGCTAGTAGCCTTATGACATTGATTTCATGGCTGAGTGATATTCCATTGTACATAAGGACCACAACTTTTTTATCCATTTTTCGCTTTCCTGGGATATTTAAGGTGGAAGGAAGTGGAGGTCCTTGTCAACAGAGCAGCCCTAAACTTTGGGGTGCTTGTGTCTTGCTGATTTTCAATTTTCCCACTTTATCCCCCATGCGTGGAAGTGCCCTATGCTCTCTAAGCTGTGTTTTTTAGATGTTTCAGGACACACCGTACACTTCTCCAGAGTGGCTGTTGGCAATTTACATCCCGCCCATCAGTGTAGCAAGGCTCCCATTTCTCCATGGCCTGTCCTGCATTTCTGGTTTTGACACTTTTTTCAGCATGGCCCTTTTGACCGATGGGAAGCGAGACTTCTTTGTAGCGCTGATTTGCCTTTCCAGGTTGCTTGGTTGGCCAAAAAGGGCGTATGCGTTTTTTCCTGAATATATTCAGGAAAAAACGCATACGCCCTTTTTGGCCAAGGGCATCATTGTCAACGTTTTGCCGCTTTTCATGTGCTTTAAAGGCGATTCGAATCTACCTCCTGAAATCTGTTTCCTGCAATTCTGCCTTGATTTCAAATCCTCTTCTTTGCCTTCCCTCAATATATTTGTGGACGAGAGTTATCATTTATAACTCTGCAGGTGTGTGAATTGCAGTGCCCTGAAGCTCCATTTTACAAGTCGCTTTTTTGGGAGCCGGCCGCAAAAGCGCAGGATGGCTTCAGGCCCTGTTCTGGTTCCGGGGGGCAGGCTGAGCCTGTGGTTAATTCTTCTTCCTGATGGGAAAATAGAGTGACCTGTGCCTGTCCCAACACCAAGAGCTAGTCTCTCATTGGTTCCCGGTCTTCCCGTTCATCCTCAGGACAAATTGCAACCTGTACGGAACAGGAGGTTAAAGGTGCTGATGCTCCAAGTAGGGAGATTGCTAGTAAAGTGGCTGGAATGGCGAACCCGAGCACAAGGAGATGAGAAATGAGGTGCGTTTTAGAAACCTTTCCCCATCACACGGTGTACCATCTTCTGGGTTTCTCATGCATGTTTTCGATGTAGGAAGATGCCCTTGAACCTGGAGATTTGGGACCCATGCGATGGGTAGCACGCAGTATTACTTTAAAGGGTCTGCGTTTGCTCACCCAACCTCACCAAACCTCTCAGCCCCAAGAGTGTCCACCCTTATGTCTCATCCAGCTGTGGGTCTAGATATGGTCAATCCAGGTTGCATCACAGCCCCTGAACGAATTGTGTAAGAATTTCTCTCTCTTTCCCTGTCTTTGTTTCATGGGTTTTTAAAAGTAATTTATTTTTATAATGGGGTTTAGCTGCTTTTCACGGCTGTGTTTAGGCCGCTTTACACCCACTTGACACACTAACAGAGAGATATCAATACATAGGTTTTAAGATTATTACTAGTCAGATATATTCTTGTGCGGTGAATCGGGCGTGTTGAGTCCAGTTCTCTGAGCAAGGAGTAGGTCTTGTCTATTCCATATTGGGTTTATGGAACGGTATCTGAGCTAATTTGAAACTCTTGTTTTATGTATCACCCCACCTCACCTTTCCCGTTAAGCAGCCATAGTGTGTTTTCTGCATGTGTGACTCTGTTCTGTTTTGTAATTCAGTTCAAGTGTAACGGTTTTTACATTCCCTCTATAAGTGACACCTTATGAGAAGTGTCCTTTTCTGTGTGACTTATTTCACTTAGAATCGTCTTACCTAAATCCACACATCATGCTGCTACTAGCCTTATGACATTGATTTCATGGCTGAGTGATATTCCATTGTACATAAGGACCACAACTTTTTTATCCATTTTTCGCTTTCCTGGGATATTTAAGGTGGAAGGAAGTGGAGGTCCTTGTCAACAGAGCAGCCCTAACCTTTGGGGTGCTTGTGTCTTGCTGATTTTCAATTTTCCCACTTTATCCCCCCATGCGTGGAAGTGCCCTATGCTCTCTAAGCTGTGTTTTTTAGATGTTTCAGGACACACCGTACACTTCTCCACAGTGGCTGTTGGCAATTTACATCCCACCCATCAGTGTAGCAAGGCTCCCTTTTCTCCATGGCCTGTCCTGCATTTCTGGTTTTGACACTTTTTTCAGCATGGCCCTTTGGACCGATTGGAAGCGAGACTTGTTTGTAGCGCTGATTTGCCTTTGCAGGTTGCTTGGTTGGCCAAAAAGGGCGTATGCGTTTTTTCCTGAATATATTCAGGAAAAAACGCATACGCCCTTTTTGGCCAAGGGCATCATTGTCAACGTTTTGCCGCTTTTCATGTGCTTTAAAGGCGATTCGAATCTACCTCCTGAAATCTGTTTCCTGCAATTCTGCCTTGATTTCAAATCCTCTTCTTTGCCTTCCCTCAATATATTTGTGGACGAGAGTTATCATTTATAATTCTGCAGGTATGTGAATTGCAGTGCCCTGAAGCTCCATTTTACAAGTCGCTTTTTTGGGAGCCGGCCGCAAAAGCGCAGGATGGCTTCAGGCCCTGTTCTGGTTCCGGGGGGCAGGCTGAGCCTGTGGTTAATTCTTCTTCCTGATGGGAAAATAGAGTGACCTGTGCCTGTCCCAACACCAAGAGCTAGTCTCTCATTGGTTCCCGGTCTTCCCGTTCATCCTCAGGACAAATTGCAACCTGTACGGAACAGGAGGTTAAAGGTGCTGATGCTCCAAGTAGGGAGATTGCTAGTAAAGTGGCTGGAATGGCGAACCCGAGCACAAGGAGATGAGAAATGAGGTGCGTTTTAGAAACCTTTCCCCATCACACGGTGTACCATCTTCTGGGTTTCTCATGCATGTTTTCGATGTAGGAAGATGCCCTTGAACCTGGAGATTTGGGACCCATGCGATGGGTAGCACGCAGTATTACTTTAAAGGGTCTGCGTTTGCTCACCCAACCTCACCAAACCTCTCAGCCCCAAGAGTGTCCACCCTTATGTCTCATCCAGCTGTGGGTCTAGATATGGTCAATCCAGGTTGCATCACAGCCCCTGAACGAATTGTGTAAGAATTTCTCTCTCTTTCCCTGTCTTTGTTTCATGGGTTTTTAAAAGTAATTTATTTTTATAATGGGGTTTAGCTGCTTTTCACGGCTGTGTTTATGCCGCTTTACACCCACTTGACACACTAACAGAGAGATATCAATACATAGGTTTTTAGATTATTACTAGTCAGATATATTCTTGTGCGGTGAATCGGGCGTGTTGAGTCCAGTTCTCTGAGCAAGGAGTAGGTCTTGTCTATTACATATTGGGTTTATGGAACGGTATCTGAGCTAATTTGAAACTCTTGTTTTATGTATCACCCCACCTCACCTTTCCCGATAAGCAGCCATAGTGTGTTTTCTGCATGTGTGACTCTGTTCTGTTTTGTAATTCAGTTCAAGTGTAACGGTTTTAACATTCCCTCTATAAGTGACACCTTATGAGAAGTGTCCTTTTCTGTGTGACTTATTTCACTTAGAATCGTCTTACCTAAATCCACTCATCATGCTGCTACTAGCCTTATGACATTGATTTCATGGCTGAGTGATATTCCATTGTACATAAGGACCACAACTTTTTTATCCATTTTTCGCTTTCCTGGGATATTTAAGGTGGAAGGAAGTGGAGGTCCTTGTCAACAGAGCAGCCCTAACCTTTGGGGTGCTTGTGTCTTGCTGATTTTCAATTTTCCCACTTTATCCCCCCATGCGTGGAAGTGCCCTATGCTCTCTAAGCTGTGTTTTTTAGATGTTTCAGGACACACCGTACACTTCTCCAGAGTGGCTGTTGGCAATTTACATCCCGCCCATCAGTGTAGCAAGGCTCCCATTTCTCCATGGCCTGTCCTGCATTTCTGGTTTTGACACTTTTTTCAGCATGGCCCTTTTGACCGATGGGAAGCGAGACTTCTTTGTAGCGCTGATTTGCCTTTCCAGGTTGCTTGGTTGGCCAAAAAGGGCGTATGCGTTTTTTCCTGAATATATTCAGGAAAAAACGCATACGCCCTTTTTGGCCAAGGGCATCATTGTCAACGTTTTGCCGCTTTTCATGTGCTTTAAAGGCGATTCGAATCTACCTCCTGAAATCTGTTTCCTGCAATTCTGCCTTGATTTCAAATCCTCTTCTTTGCCTTCCCTCAATATATTTGTGGACGAGAGTTATCATTTATAACTCTGCAGGTTTGTGAATTGCAGTGCCCTGAAGCTCCATTTTACAAGTCGCTTTTTTGGGAGCCGGCCGCAAAAGCGCAGGATGGCTTCAGGCCCTGTTCTGGTTCCGGGGGGCAGGCTGAGCCTGTGGTTAATTCTTCTTCCTGATGGGAAAATAGAGTGACCTGTGCCTGTCCCAACACCAAGAGCTAGTCTCTCATTGGTTCCCGGTCTTCCCGTTCATCCTCAGGACAAATTGCAACCTGTACGGAACAGGAGGTTAAAGGTGCTGATGCTCCAAGTAGGGAGATTGCTAGTAAAGTGGCTGGAATGGCGAACCCGAGCACAAGGAGATGAGAAATGAGGTGCGTTTTAGAAACCTTTCCCCATCACACGGTGTACCATCTTCTGGGTTTCTCATGCATGTTTTCGATGTAGGAAGATGCCCTTGAACCTGGAGATTTGGGACCCATGTGATGGGTAGCACGCAGTATTACTTTAAAGGGTCTGCGTTTGCTCACCCAACCTCACCAAACCTCTCAGCCCCAAGAGTGTCCACCCTTATGTCTCATCCAGCTGTGGGTCTAGATATGGTCAATCCAGGTTGCATCACAGCCCCTGAACGAATTGTGTAAGAATTTCTCTCTCTTTCCCTGTCTTTGTTTCATGGGTTTTTAAAAGTAATTTATTTTTATAATGGGGTTTAGCTGCTTTTCACGGCTGTGTTTAGGCCGCTTTACACCCACTTGACACACTAACAGAGAGATATCAATACATAGGTTTTTAGATTATTACTAGTCAGATATATTCTTGTGCGGTGAATCGGGCGTGTTGAGTCCAGTTCTCTGAGCAAGGAGTAGGTCTTGTCTATTCCATATTGGGTTTATGGAACGGTATCTGAGCTAATTTGAAACTCTTGTTTTATGTATCACCCCACCTCACCTTTCCCGTTAAGCAGCCATAGTGTGTTTTCTGCATGTGTGACTCTGTTCTGTTTTGTAATTCAGTTCAAGTGTAACGGTTTTTACATTCCCTCTATAAGTGACACCTTATGAGAAGTGTCCTTTTCTGTGTGACTTATTTCACTTAGAATCGTCTTACCTAAATCCACTCATCATGCTGCTACTAGCCTTATGACATTGATTTCATGGCTGAGTGATATTCCATTGTACATAAGGACCACAACTTTTTTATCCATTTTTCGCTTTCCTGGGATATTTAAGGTGGAAGGAAGTGGAGGTCCTTGTCAACAGAGCAGCCCTAAACTTTGGGGTGCTTGTGTCTTGCTGATTTTCAATTTTCCCACTTTATCCCCCCATGCGTGGAAGTGCCCTATGCTCTCTAAGCTGTGTTTTTTAGATGTTTCAGGACACACCGTACACTTCTCCAGAGTGGCTGTTGGCAATTTACATCCCGCCCATCAGTGTAGCAAGGCTCCCATTTCTCCATGGCCTGTCCTGCATTTCTGGTTTTGACACTTTTTTCAGCATGGCCCTTTTGACCGATGGGAAGCGAGACTTCTTTGTAGCGCTGATTTGCCTTTCCAGGTTGCTTGGTTGGCCAAAAAGGGCGTATGCGTTTTTTCCTGAATATATTCAGGAAAAAACGCATACGCCCTTTTTGGCCAAGGGCATCATTGTCAACGTTTTGCCGCTTTTCATGTGCTTTAAAGGCGATTCGAATCTACCTCCTGAAATCTGTTTCCTGCAATTCTGCCTTGATTTCAAATCCTCTTCTTTGCCTTCCCTCAATATATTTGTGGACGAGAGTTATCATTTATAACTCTGCAGGTGTGTGAATTGCAGTGCCCTGAAGCTCCATTTTACAAGTCGCTTTTTTGGGAGCCGGCCGCAAAAGCGCAGGATGGCTTCAGGCCCTGTTCTGGTTCCGGGGGGCAGGCTGAGCCTGTGGTTAATTCTTCTTCCTGATGGGAAAATAGAGTGACCTGTGCCTGTCCCAACACCAAGAGCTAGTCTCTCATTGGTTCCCGGTCTTCCCGTTCATCCTCAGGACAAATTGCAACCTGTACGGAACAGGAGGTTAAAGGTGCTGATGCTCCAAGTAGGGAGATTGCTAATAAAGTGGCTGGAATGGCGAACCCGAGCACAAGGAGATGAGAAATGAGGTGCGTTTTAGAAACCTTTCCCCATCACACGGTGTACCATCTTCTGGGTTTCTCATGCATGTTTTCGATGTAGGAAGATGCCCTTGAACCTGGAGATTTGGGACCCATGCGATGGGTAGCACGCAGTATTACTTTAAAGGGTCTGCGTTTGCTCACCCAACCTCACCAAACCTCTCAGCCCCAAGAGTGTCCACCCTTATGTCTCATCCAGCTGTGGGTCTAGATATGGTCAATCCAGGTTGCATCACAGCCCCTGAACGAATTGTGTAAGAATTTCTCTCTCTTTCCCTGTCTTTGTTTCATGGGTTTTTAAAAGTAATTTATTTTTATAATGGGGTTTAGCTGCTTTTCACGGCTGTGTTTAGGCCGCTTTACACCCACTTGACACACTAACAGAGAGATATCAATACATAGGTTTTTAGATTATTACTAGTCAGATATATTCTTGTGCGGTGAATCGGGCGTGTTGAGTCCAGTTCTCTGAGCAAGGAGTAGGTCTTGTCTATTACATATTGGGTTTATGGAACGGTATCTGAGCTAATTTGAAACTCTTGTTTTATGTATCACCCCACCTCACCTTTCCCGTTAAGCAGCCATAGTGTGTTTTCTGCATGTGTGACTCTGTTCTGTTTTGTAATTCAGTTCAAGTGTAACGGTTTTTACATTCCCTCTATAAGTGACACCTTATGAGAAGTGTCCTTTTCTGTGTGACTTATTTCACTTAGAATCGTCTTACCTAAATCCACTCATCATGCTGCTACTAGCCTTATGACATTGATTTCATGGCTGAGTGATATTCCATTGTACATAAGGACCACAACTTTTTTATCCATTTTTCGCTTTCCTGGGATATTTAAGGTGGAAGGAAGTGGAGGTCCTTGTCAACAGAGCAGCCCTAAACTTTGGGGTGCTTGTGTCTTGCTGATTTTCAATTTTCCCACTTTATCCCCCCATGCGTGGAAGTGGCCTATGCTCTCTAAGCTGTGCTTTTTAGATGTTTCAGGACACACCGTACACTTCTCCAGAGTGGCTGTTGGCAATTTACATCCCGCCCATCAGTGTAGCAAGGCTCCCATTTCTCCATGGCCTGTCCTGCATTTCTGGTTTTGACACATTTTTCAGCATGGCCCTTTTGACCGATGGGAAGCGAGACATCTTTGTAGCGCTGATTTGCCTTTCCAGGTTGCTTGGTTGGCCAAAAAGGGCGTATGCGTTTTTTCCTGAATGTATTCAGGAAAAAACGCATACGCCCTTTTTGGCCAAGGGCATCATTGTCAACGTTTTGCCGCTTTTCATGTGCTTTAAAGGCGATTCGAATCTACCTCCTGAAATCTGTTTCCTGCAATTCTGCCTTGATTTCAAATCCTCTTCTTTGCCTTCCCTCAATATATTTGTGGACGAGAGTTATCATTTATAACTCTGCAGGTTTGTGAATTGCAGTGCCCTGAAACTCCATTTTACAAGTCGCTTTTTCGGGAGCCGGCCGCAAAAGCGCAGGATGGCTTCAGGCCCTGTTCTGGTTCCGGGGGGCAGGCTGAGCCTGTGGTTAATTCTTCTTCCTGATGGGAAAATAGAGTGACCTGTGCCTGTCCCAACACCAAGAGCTAGTCTCTCATTGGTTCCCCGTCTTCCCGTTCATCCTCAGGACAAATTGCAACCTGTACGGAACAGGAGGTTAAAGGTGCTGATGCTCCAAGTAGGGAGATTGCTAGTAAAGTGGCTGGAATGGCGAACCCGAGCACAAGGAGATGAGAAATGAGGTGCGTTTTAGAAACCTTTCCCCATCACACGGTGTACCATCTTCTGGGTTTCTCATGCATGTTTTCGATGTAGGAAGATGCCCTTGAACCTGGAGATTTGGGACCCATGCGATGGGTAGCACGCAGTATTACTTTAAAGGGTCTGCGTTTGCTCACCCAACCTCACCAAACCTCTCAGCCCCAAGAGTGTCCACCCTTATGTCTCATCCAGCTGTGGGTCTAGATATGGTCAATCCAGGTTGCATCACAGCCCCTGAACGAATTGTGTAAGAATTTCTCTCTCTTTCCCTGTCTTTGTTTCATGGGTTTTTAAAAGTAATTTATTTTTATAATGGGGTTTAGCTGCTTTTCACGGCTGTGTTTAGGCCGCTTTACACCCACTTGACACACTAACAGAGAGATATCAATACATAGGTTTTTAGATTATTACTAGTCAGATATATTCTTGTGCGGTGAATCGGGCGTGTTGAGTCCAGTTCTCTGAGCAAGGAGTAGGTCTTGTCTATTCCATATTGGGTTTATGGAACGGTATCTGAGCTAATTTGAAACTCTTGTTTTATGTATCACCCCACCTCACCTTTCCCGTTAAGCAGCCATAGTGTGTTTTCTGCATGTGTGACTCTGTTCTGTTTTGTAATTCAGTTCAAGTGTAACGGTTTTTACATTCCCTCTATAAGTGACACCTTATGAGAAGTGTCCTTTTCTGTGTGACTTATTTCACTTAGAATCGTCTTACCTAAATCCACTCATCATGCTGCTAGTAGCCTTATGACATTGATTTCATGGCTGAGTGATATTCCATTGTACATAAGGACCACAACTTTTTTATCCATTTTTCGCTTTCCTGGGATATTTAAGGTGGAAGGAAGTGGAGGTCCTTGTCAACAGAGCAGCCCTAAACTTTGGGGTGCTTGTGTCTTGCTGATTTTCAATTTTCCCACTTTATCCCCCCATGCATGGAAGTGCCCTATGCTCTCTAAGCTGTGTTTTTTAGATGTTTCAGGACACACCGTACACTTCTCCAGAGTGGCTGTTGGCAATTTACATCCCGCCCATCAGTGTAGCAAGGCTCCCATTTCTCCATGGCCTGTCCTGCATTTCTGGTTTTGACACTTTTTTCAGCATGGCCCTTTTGACCGATGGGAAGCGAGACTTCTTTGTAGCGCTGATTTGCCTTTCCAGGTTGCTTGGTTGGCCAAAAAGGGCGTATGCGTTTTTTCCTGAATATATTCAGGAAAAAACGCATACGCCCTTTTTGGCCAAGGGCATCATTGTCAACGTTTTGCCGCTTTTCATGTGCTTTAAAGGCGATTCGAATCTACCTCCTGAAATCTGTTTCCTGCAATTCTGCCTTGATTTCAAATCCTCTTCTTTGCCTTCCCTCAATATATTTGTGGACGAGAGTTATCATTTATAACTCTGCAGGTGTGTGAATTGCAGTGCCCTGAAGCTCCATTTTACAAGTCGCTTTTTTGGGAGCCGGCCGCAAAAGCGCAGGATGGCTTCAGGCCCTGTTCTGGTTCCGGGGGGCAGGCTGAGCCTGTGGTTAATTCTTCTTCCTGATGGGAAAATAGAGTGACCTGTGCCTGTCCCAACACCAAGAGCTAGTCTCTCATTGGTTCCCCGTCTTCCCGTTCATCCTCAGGACAAATTGCAACCTGTACGGAACAGGAGGTTAAAGGTGCTGATGCTCCAAGTAGGGAGATTGCTAGTAAAGTGGCTGGAATGGCGAACCCGAGCACAAGGAGATGAGAAATGAGGTGCGTTTTAGAAACCTTTCCCCATCACACGGTGTACCATCTTCTGGGTTTCTCATGCATGTTTTCGATGTAGGAAGATGCCCTTGAACCTGGAGATTTGGGACCCATGCGATGGGTAGCACGCAGTATTACTTTAAAGGGTCTGCGTTTGCTCACCCAACCTCACCAAACCTCTCAGCCCCAAGAGTGTCCACCCTTATGTCTCATCCAGCTGTGGGTCTAGATATGGTCAATCCAGGTTGCATCACAGCCCCTGAACGAATTGTGTAAGAATTTCTCTCTCTTTCCCTGTCTTTGTTTCATGGGTTTTTAAAAGTAATTTATTTTTATAATGGGGTTTAGCTGCTTTTCACGGCTGTGTTTAGGCCGCTTTACACCCACTTGACACACTAACAGAGAGATATCAATACATAGGTTTTTAGATTATTACTAGTCAGATATATTCTTGTGCGGTGAATCGGGCGTGTTGAGTCCAGTTCTCTGAGCAAGGAGTAGGTCTTGTCTATTCCATATTGGGTTTATGGAACGGTATCTGAGCTAATTTGAAACTCTTGTTTTATGTATCACCCCACCTCACCTTTCCCGTTAAGCAGCCATAGTGTGTTTTCTGCATGTGTGACTCTGTTCTGTTTTGTAATTCAGTTCAAGTGTAACGGTTTTTACATTCCCTCTATAAGTGACACCTTATGAGAAGTGTCCTTTTCTGTGTGACTTATTTCACTTAGAATCGTCTTACCTAAATCCACTCATCATGCTGCTACTAGCCTTATGACATTGATTTCATGGCTGAGTGATATTCCATTGTACATAAGGACCACAACTTTTTTATCCATTTTTCGCTTTCCTGGGATATTTAAGGTGGAAGGAAGTGGAGGTCCTTGTCAACAGAGCAGCCCTAAACTTTGGGGTGCTTGTGTCTTGCTGATTTTCAATTTTCCCACTTTATCCCCCCATGCGTGGAAGTGCCCTATGCTCTCTAAGCTGTGTTTTTTAGATGTTTCAGGACACACCGTACACTTCTCCAGAGTGGCTGTTGGCAATTTACATCCCGCCCATCAGTGTAGCAAGGCTCCCATTTCTCCATGGCCTGTCCTGCATTTCTGGTTTTGACACTTTTTTCAGCATGGCCCTTTTGACCGATGGGAAGCGAGACTTCTTTGTAGCGCTGATTTGCCTTTCCAGGTTGCTTGGTTGGCCAAAAAGGGCGTATGCGTTTTTTCCTGAATATATTCAGGAAAAAACGCATACGCCCTTTTTGGCCAAGGGCATCATTGTCAACGTTTTGCCGCTTTTCATGTGCTTTAAAGGCGATTCGAATCTACCTCCTGAAATCTGTTTCCTGCAATTCTGCCTTGATTTCAAATCCTCTTCTTTGCCTTCCCTCAATATATTTGTGGACGAGAGTTATCATTTATAACTCTGCAGGTGTGTGAATTGCAGTGCCCTGAAGCTCCATTTTACAAGTCGCTTTTTTGGGAGCCGGCCGCAAAAGCGCAGGATGGCTTCAGGCCCTGTTCTGGTTCCGGGGGGCAGGCTGAGCCTGTGGTTAATTCTTCTTCCTGATGGGAAAATAGAGTGACCTGTGCCTGTCCCAACACCAAGAGCTAGTCTCTCATTGGTTCCCGGTCTTCCCGTTCATCCTCAGGACAAATTGCAACCTGTACGGAACAGGAGGTTAAAGGTGCTGATGCTCCAAGTAGGGAGATTGCTAATAAAGTGGCTGGAATGGCGAACCCGAGCACAAGGAGATGAGAAATGAGGTGCGTTTTAGAAACCTTTCCCCATCACACGGTGTACCATCTTCTGGGTTTCTCATGCATGTTTTCGATGTAGGAAGATGCCCTTGAACCTGGAGATTTGGGACCCATGCGATGGGTAGCACGCAGTATTACTTTAAAGGGTCTGCGTTTGCTCACCCAACCTCACCAAACCTCTCAGCCCCAAGAGTGTCCACCCTTATGTCTCATCCAGCTGTGGGTCTAGATATGGTCAATCCAGGTTGCATCACAGCCCCTGAACGAATTGTGTAAGAATTTCTCTCTCTTTCCCTGTCTTTGTTTCATGGGTTTTTAAAAGTAATTTATTTTTATAATGGGGTTTAGCTGCTTTTCACGGCTGTGTTTAGGCCGCTTTACACCCACTTGACACACTAACAGAGAGATATCAATACATAGGTTTTTAGATTATTACTAGTCAGATATATTCTTGTGCGGTGAATCGGGCGTGTTGAGTCCAGTTCTCTGAGCAAGGAGTAGGTCTTGTCTATTACATATTGGGTTTATGGAACGGTATCTGAGCTAATTTGAAACTCTTGTTTTATGTATCACCCCACCTCACCTTTCCCGTTAAGCAGCCATAGTGTGTTTTCTGCATGTGTGACTCTGTTCTGTTTTGTAATTCAGTTCAAGTGTAACGGTTTTTACATTTCCTCTATAAGTGACACCTTATGAGAAGTGTCCTTTTCTGTGTGACTTATTTCACTTAGAATCGTCTTACCTAAATCCACTCATCATGCTGCTACTAGCCTTATGACATTGATTTCATGGCTGAGTGATATTCCATTGTACATAAGGACCACAACTTTTTTATCCATTTTTCGCTTTCCTGGGATATTTAAGGTGGAAGGAAGTGGAGGTCCTTGTCAACAGAGCAGCCCTAAACTTTGGGGTGCTTGTGTCTTGCTGATTTTCAATTTTCCCACTTTATCCCCCCATGCGTGGAAGTGGCCTATGCTCTCTAAGCTGTGCTTTTTAGATGTTTCAGGACACACCGTACACTTCTCCAGAGTGGCTGTTGGCAATTTACATCCCGCCCATCAGTGTAGCAAGGCTCCCATTTCTCCATGGCCTGTCCTGCATTTCTGGTTTTGACACATTTTTCAGCATGGCCCTTTTGACCGATGGGAAGCGAGACTTCTTTGTAGCGCTGATTTGCCTTTCCAGGTTGTTTGGTTGGCCAAAAAGGGCGTATGCGTTTTTTCCTGAATGTATTCAGGAAAAAACGCATACGCCCTTTTTGGCCAAGGGCATCATTGTCAACGTTTTGCCGCTTTTCATGTGCTTTAAAGGCGATTCGAATCTACCTCCTGAAATCTGTTTCCTGCAATTCTGCCTTGATTTCAAATCCTCTTCTTTGCCTTCCCTCAATATATTTGTGGACGAGAGTTATCATTTATAACTCTGCAGGTTTGTGAATTGCAGTGCCCTGAAGCTCCATTTTACAAGTCGCTTTTTCGGGAGCCGGCCGCAAAAGCGCAGGATGGCTTCAGGCCCTGTTCTGGTTCCGGGGGGCAGGCTGAGCCTGTGGTTAATTCTTCTTCCTGATGGGAAAATAGAGTGACCTGTGCCTGTCCCAACACCAAGAGCTAGTCTCTCATTGGTTCCCCGTCTTCCCGTTCATCCTCAGGACAAATTGCAACCTGTACGGAACAGGAGGTTAAAGGTGCTGATGCTCCAAGTAGGGAGATTGCTAGTAAAGTGGCTGGAATGGCGAACCCGAGCACAAGGAGATGAGAAATGAGGTGCGTTTTAGAAACCTTTCCCCATCACACGGTGTACCATCTTCTGGGTTTCTCATGCATGTTTTCGATGTAGGAAGATGCCCTTGAACCTGGAGATTTGGGACCCATGCGATGGGTAGCACGCAGTATTACTTTAAAGGGTCTGCGTTTGCTCACCCAACCTCACCAAACCTCTCAGCCCCAAGAGTGTCCACCCTTATGTCTCATCCAGCTGTGGGTCTAGATATGGTCAATCCAGGTTGCATCACAGCCCCTGAACGAATTGTGTAAGAATTTCTCTCTCTTTCCCTGTCTTTGTTTCATGGGTTTTTAAAAGTAATTTATTTTTATAATGGGGTTTAGCTGCTTTTCACGGCTGTGTTTAGGCCGCTTTACACCCACTTGACACACTAACAGAGAGATATCAATACATAGGTTTTTAGATTATTACTAGTCAGATATATTCTTGTGCGGTGAATCGGGCGTGTTGAGTCCAGTTCTCTGAGCAAGGAGTAGGTCTTGTCTATTCCATATTGGGTTTATGGAACGGTATCTGAGCTAATTTGAAACTCTTGTTTTATGTATCACCCCACCTCACCTTTCCCGTTAAGCAGCCATAGTGTGTTTTCTGCATGTGTGACTCTGTTCTGTTTTGTAATTCAGTTCAAGTGTAACGGTTTTTACATTCCCTCTATAAGTGACACCTTATGAGAAGTGTCCTTTTCTGTGTGACTTATTTCACTTAGAATCGTCTTACCTAAATCCACTCATCATGCTGCTAGTAGCCTTATGACATTGATTTCATGGCTGAGTGATATTCCATTGTACATAAGGACCACAACTTTTTTATCCATTTTTCGCTTTCCTGGGATATTTAAGGTGGAAGGAAGTGGAGGTCCTTGTCAACAGAGCAGCCCTAAACTTTGGGGTGCTTGTGTCTTGCTGATTTTCAATTTTCCCACTTTATCCCCCATGCGTGGAAGTGCCCTATGCTCTCTAAGCTGTGTTTTTTAGATGTTTCAGGACACACCGTACACTTCTCCAGAGTGGCTGTTGGCAATTTACATCCCGCCCATCAGTGTAGCAAGGCTCCCATTTCTCCATGGCCTGTCCTGCATTTCTGGTTTTGACACTTTTTTCAGCATGGCCCTTTTGACCGATGGGAAGCGAGACTTCTTTGTAGCGCTGATTTGCCTTTCCAGGTTGCTTGGTTGGCCAAAAAGGGCGTATGCGTTTTTTCCTGAATATATTCCGGAAAAAACGCATACGCCCTTTTTGGCCAAGGGCATCATTGTCAACGTTTTGCCGCTTTTCATGTGCTTTAAAGGCGATTCGAATCTACCTCCTGAAATCTGTTTCCTGCAATTCTGCCTTGATTTCAAATCCTCTTCTTTGCCTTCCCTCAATATATTTGTGGACGAGAGTTATCATTTACAACTCTGCAGGTTTGTGAATTGCAGTGCCCTGAAGCTCCATTTTACAACTCGCTTTTTTGGGAGCTGGCCGCAAAAGCGCAGGATGGCTTCAGGCCCTGTTCTGGTTCCGGGGGGCAGGCTGAGCCTGTGGTTAATTCTTCTTCCTGATGGGAAAATAGAGTGACCTGTGCCTGTCCCAACACCAAGAGCTAGTCTCTCATTGGTTCCCCGTCTTCCCGTTCATCCTCAGGACAAATTGCAACCTGTACGGAACAGGAGGTTAAAGGTGCCGATGCTCCAAGTAGGGTGATTGATAGTAAAGTGGCTGGAATGGCGAACCCGAGCACAAGGAGATGAGAAATGAGGTGCGTTTTAGAAACCTTTCCCCATCACACGGTGGACCATCTTCTGGGTTTCTCATGCATGTTTTCGATGTAGGAAGATGCCCTTGAACCTGGAGATTTGGGACCCATGCGATGGGTAGCACGCAGTATTACTTTAAAGGGTCTGCGTTTGCTCACCCAACCTCACCAAACCTCTCAGCCCCAAGAGTGTCCACCCTTATGTCTCATCCAGCTGTGGGTCTAGATATGGTCAATCCAGGTTGCATCACAGCCCCTGAACGAATTGTGTAAGAATTTCTCTCTCTTTCCCTGTCTTTGTTTCATGGGTTTTTAAAAGTAATTTATTTTTATAATGGGGTTTAGCTGCTTTTCACGGCTGTGTTTATGCCGCTTTACACCCACTTGACACACTAACAGAGAGATATCAATGCATAGGTTTTAAGATTATTACTAGTCAGATATATTCTTGTGCGGTGAATCGGGCGTGTTGAGTCCAGTTCTCTGAGCAAGGAGTAGGTCTTGTCTATTACATATTGGGTTTATGGAACAGTATCTGAGCTAATTTGAAACTCTTGTTTTATGTATCACCCCACCTCACCTTTCCCGTTAAGCAGCCATAGTGTGTTTTCTGCATGTGTGACTCTGTTCTGTTTTGTAATTCAGTTCAAGTGTAACGGTTTTTACATTCCCTCTATAAGTGACACCTTATGAGAAGTGTCCTTTTCTGTGTGACTTATTTCACTTAGAATCGTCTTACCTAAATCCACTCATCATGCTGCTACTAGCCTTATGACATTGATTTCATGGCTGAGTGATATTCCATTGTACATAAGGACCACAACTTTTTTATCCATTTTTTGCTTTCCTGGGATATTTAAGGTGGAATGAAGTGGAGGTCCTTGTCAACAGAGCAGCCCTAAACTTTGGGGTGCTGGTGTCTTGCTGATTTTCAATTTTCCCACTTTATCGCCCCATGCGTGGAAGTGCCCTATGCTCTCTAAGCTGTGTTTTTTAGATGTTTCAGGGCACACCGTACACTTCTCCAGAGTGGCTGTTGGCAATTTACATCCCGCCCATCAGTGTAGCAAGGCTCCCGTTTCTCCATGGCCTGTCCTGCATTTCTGGTTTTGACACTTTTTTCAGCATGGCCCTTTTGACCGATGGGAAGCGAGACTTCTTTGTAGCGCTGATTTGCCTTTCCAGGTTGCTTGGTTGCCCAAAAAGGGCGTATGCGTTTTTTCCTGAATATATTCTGGAAAAAACGCATACGCCCTTTTTGGCCAAGGGCATCATTGTCAACGTTTTGCCGCTTTTCATGTGCTTTAAAGGCGATTCGAATCTACCTCCTGAAATCTGTTTCCTGCAATTCTGCCTTGATTTCAAATCCTCTTCTTTGCCTTCCCTCAATATATTTGTGGACGAGAGTTATCATTTACAACTCTGCAGGTTTGTGAATTGCAGTGCCCTGAAGCTCCATTTTACAACTCGCTTTTTTGGGAGCTGGCCGCAAAAGCGCAGGATGGCTTCAGGCCCTGTTCTGGTTCCGGGGGGCAGGCTGAGCCTGTGGTTAATTCTTCTTCCTGATGGGAAAATAGAGTGACCTGTGCCTGTCCCAACACCAAGAGCTAGTCTCTCATTGGTTCCCCGTCTTCCCCTTCATCCTCAGGACAAATTGCAACCTGTACGGAACAGGAGGTTAAAGGTGCCGATGCTCCAAGTAGGGAGATTGCTAGTAAAGTGGCTGGAATGGCGAACCCGAGCACAAGGAGATGAGAAATGAGGTGCGTTTTAGAATCCTTTCCCCATCACACGGTGTACCATCTTCTGGGTTTCTCATGCATGTTTTCGATGTAGGAAGATGCCCTTGAACCTGGAGATTTGGGACCCATGCGATGGGTAGCACGCAGTATTACTTTAAAGGGTCTGCGTTTGCTCACCCAACCTCACCAAACCTCTCAGCCCCAAGAGTGTCCACCCTTATGTCTCATCCAGCTGTGGGTCTAGATATGGTCAATCCAGGTTGCATCACAGCCACTGAACGAATTGTGTAAGAATTTCTCTCTCTTTCCCTGTCTTTGTTTCATGGGTTTTTAAAAGTAATTTATTTTTATAATGGGGTTTAGCTGCTTTTCACGGCTGTGTTTATGCCGCTTTACACCCAGTTGACACACTAACAGAGAGATATCAATGCATAGGTTTTAAGATTATTACTAGTCAGATATA
Source organism: Balaenoptera physalus (assembly GCF_965194825.1). Taxonomy (NCBI): domain Eukaryota; kingdom Metazoa; phylum Chordata; class Mammalia; order Artiodactyla; family Balaenopteridae; genus Balaenoptera; species Balaenoptera physalus. The sequence continues at coordinate 499,620 of NW_028126238.1, read as the reverse complement.
TTCTTGTGCGCTGAATCGGGCGTGTTGAGTCCAGCTCTCTGAGCAAGGAGTAGGTCTTGTCTATTACATATTGGGTTTATGGAACAGTATCTGAGCTAATTTGAAACTCTTGTTTTGTGTATCACCCCACCTCACCTTTCCCGTTAAGCAGCCATAGTGTGTTTTCTGCATGTGTGACTCTGTTCTGTTTTGTAATTCAGTTCAAGTGTAACGGTTTTTACATTCCCTCTATAAGTGACACCTTATGAGAAGTGTCCTTTTCTGTGTGACTTATTTCACTTAGAATCGTCTTACCTAAATCCACTCATCATGCTGCTACTAGCCTTATGACATTGATTTCATGGCTGAGTGATATTCCATTGTACATAAGGACCACAACTTTTTTATCCATTTTTCGCTTTCCTGGGATATTTAAGGTGGAATGAAGTGGAGGTCCTTGTCAACAGAGCAGCCCTAAACTTTGGGGTGCTGGTGTCTTGCTGATTTTCAATTTTCCCACTTTATCGCCCCATGCGTGGAAGTGCCCTATGCTCTCTAAGCTGTGTTTTTTAGATGTTTCAGGGCACACCGTACACTTCTCCAGAGTGGCTGTTGGCAATTTACATCCCGCCCATCAGTGTAGCAAGGCTCCCATTTCTCCATGGCCTGTCCTGCATTTCTGGTTTTGACACTTTTTTCAGCATGGCCCTTTTGACCGATGGGAAGCGAGACTTCTTTGTAGCGCTGATTTGTCTTTCCAGGTTGTTTGGTTGGCCAAAAAGGGCGTATGCGTTTTTTCCTGAATATATTCCGGAAAAAACGCATACGCCCTTTTTGGCCAAGGGCATCATTGTCAACGTTTTGCCGCTTTTCATGTGCTTTAAAGGCGATTCGAATCTACCTCCTGAAATCTGTTTCCTGCAATTCTGCCTTGATTTCAAATCCTCTTCTTTGCCTTCCCTCAATATATTTGTGGACGAGAGTTATCATTTACAACTCTGCAGGTTTGTGAATTGCAGTGCCCTGAAGCTCCATTTTACAACTCGCTTTTTTGGGAGCTGGCCGCAAAAGCGCAGGATGGCTTCAGGCCCTGTTCTGGTTCCGGGGGGCAGGCTGAGCCTGTGGTTAATTCTTCTTCCTGATGGGAAAATAGAGTGACCTGTGCCTGTCCCAACACCAAGAGCTAGTCTCTCATTGGTTCCCCGTCTTCCCCTTCATCCTCAGGACAAATTGCAACCTGTACGGAACAGGAGGTTAAAGGTGCCGATGCTCCAAGTAGGGAGATTGCTAGTAAAGTGGCTGGAATGGCGAACCCGAGCACAAGGAGTTGAGAAATGAGGTGCGTTTTAGAATCCTTTCCCCATCACACGGTGTACCATCTTCTGGGTTTCTCATGCATGTTTTCGATGTAGGAAGATGCCCTTGAACCTGGAGATTTGGGACCCATGCGATGGGTAGCACGCAGTATTACTTTAAAGGGTCTGCGTTTGCTCACCCAACCTCACCAAACCTCTCAGCCCCAAGAGTGTCCACCCTTATGTCTCATCCAGCTGTGGGTCTAGATATGGTCAATCCAGGTTGCATCACAGCCACTGAACGAATTGTGTAAGAATTTCTCTCTCTTTCCCTGTCTTTGTTTCATGGGTTTTTAAAAGTAATTTATTTTTATAATGGGGTTTAGCTGCTTTTCACGGCTGTGTTTATGCCGCTTTACACCCAGTTGACACACTAACAGAGAGATATCAATGCATAGGTTTTAAGATTATTACTAGTCAGATATATTCTTGTGCGCTGAATCGGGCGTGTTGAGTCCAGCTCTCTGAGCAAGGAGTAGGTCTTGTCTATTACATATTGGGTTTATGGAACAGTATCTGAGCTAATTTGAAACTCTTGTTTTGTGTATCACCCCACCTCACCTTTCCCGTTAAGCAGCCATAGTGTGTTTTCTGCATGTGTGACTCTGTTCTGTTTTGTAATTCAGTTCAAGTGTAACGGTTTTTACATTCCCTCTATAAGTGACACCTTATGAGAAGTGTCCTTTTCTGTGTGACTTATTTCACTTAGAATCGTCTTACCTAAATCCACTCATCATGCTGCTACTAGCCTTATGACATTGATTTCATGGCTGAGTGATATTCCATTGTACATAAGGACCACAACTTTTTTATCCGTTTTTCGCTTTCCTGGGATATTTAAGGTGGAATGAAGTGGAGGTCCTTGTCAACAGAGCAGCCCTAAACTTTGGGGTGCTGGTGTCTTGCTGATTTTCAATTTTCCCACTTTATCGCCCCATGCGTGGAAGTGCCCTATGCTCTCTAAGCTGTGTTTTTTAGATGTTTCAGGGCACACCGTACACTTCTCCAGAGTGGCTGTTGGCAATTTACATCCCGCCCATCAGTGTAGCAAGGCTCCCATTTCTCCATGGCCTGTCCTGCATTTCTGGTTTTGACACTTTTTTCAGCATAGCCCTTTGGACCGATGGGAAGCGAGACTTCTTTGTAGCGCTGATTTGCCTTTCCAGGTTGCTTGGTTGGCCAAAAAGGGCGTATGCGTTTTTTCCTGAATATATTCAGGAAAAAACGCATACGCCCTTTTTGGCCAAGGGCATCATTGTCAACATTTTGCCGCATTTCATGTGCTTTAAAGGCGATTCGAATCTACCTCCTGAAATCTGTTTCCTGCAATTCTGCCTTGATTTCAAATCCTCTTCTTTGCCTTCCCTCAATATAGTTGTGGACGAGAGTTATCATTTACAACTCTGCAGGTTTGTGAATTGCAGTGCCCTGAAGCTCCATTTTACAAGTCGCTTTTTTGGGAGCCGGCCGCAAAAGCGCAGGATGGCTTCAGGCCCTGTTCTGGTTCCGGGGGGCAGGCTGAGCCTGTGGTTAATTCTTCTTCCTGATGGGAAAATAGAGTGACCTGTGCCTGTCCCAACACCAAGAGCTAGTCTCTCATTGGTTCCCGGTCTTCCCGTTCATCCTCAGGACAAATTGCAACCTGTACGGAACAGGAGGTTAAAGGTGCTGATGCTCCAAGTAGGGAGATTGCTAGTAAAGTGGCTGGAATGGCGAACCCGAGCACAAGGAGATGAGAAATGAGGTGCGTTTTAGAAACCTTTCCCCATCACACGGTGTACCATCTTCTGGGTTTCTCATGCATGTTTTCGATGTAGGAAGATGCCCTTGAACCTGGAGATTTGGGACCCATGCGATGGGTAGCACGCAGTATTACTTTAAAGGGTCTGCGTTTGCTCACCCAACCTCACCAAACCTCTCAGCCCCAAGAGTGTCCACCCTTATGTCTCATCCAGCTGTGGGTCTAGATATGGTCAATCCAGGTTGCATCACAGCCCCTGAACGAATTGTGTAAGAATTTCTCTCTCTTTCCCTGTCTTTGTTTCATGGGTTTTTAAAAGTAATTTATTTTTATAATGGGGTTTAGCTGCTTTTCACGGCTGTGTTTAGGCCGCTTTACACCCACTTGACACACTAACAGAGAGATATCAATACATAGGTTTTTAGATTATTACTAGTCAGATATATTCTTGTGCGGTGAATCGGGCGTGTTGAGTCCAGTTCTCTGAGCAAGGAGTAGGTCTTGTCTATTCCATATTGGGTTTATGGAACGGTATCTGAGCTAATTTGAAACTCTTGTTTTATGTATCACCCCACCTCACCTTTCCCGTTAAGCAGCCATAGTGTGTTTTCTGCATGTGTGACTCTGTTCTGTTTTGTAATTCAGTTCAAGTGTAACGGTTTTTACATTCCCTCTATAAGTGACACCTTATGAGAAGTGTCCTTTTCTGTGTGACTTATTTCACTTAGAATCGTCTTACCTAAATCCACTCATCATGCTGCTACTAGCCTTATGACATTGATTTCATGGCTGAGTGATATTCCATTGTACATAAGGACCACAACTTTTTTATCCATTTTTCGCTTTCCTGGGATATTTAAGGTGGAAGGAAGTGGAGATCCTTGTCAACAGAGCAGCCCTAAACTTTGGGGTGCTTGTGTCTTGCTGATTTTCAATTTTCCCACTTTATCCCCCCATGCGTGGTAGTGCCCTATGCTCTCTAAGCTGTGCTTTTTAGATGTTTCAGGACACACCGTACACTTCTCCAGAGTGGCTGTTGGCAATTTACATCCCGCCCATCAGTGTAGCAAGGCTCCCATTTCTCCATGGCCTGTCCTGCATTTCTGGTTTTGACACATTTTTCAGCATGGCCCTTTGGACCGATGGGAAGCGAGACTTCTTTGTAGCGCTGATTTGCCTTTCCAGGTTGCTTGGTTGGCCAAAAAGGGCGTATGCGTTTTTTCCTGAATGTATTCAGGAAAAAACGCATACGCCCTTTTTGGGCAAGGGCATCATTGTCAACGTTTTGCCGCTTTTCATGTGCTTTAAAGGCGATTCGAATCTACCTCCTGAAATCTGTTTCCTGCAATTCTGCCTTGATTTCAAATCCTCTTCTTTGCCTTCCCTCAATATATTTGTGGACGAGAGTTATCATTTATAACTCTGCAGGTTTGTGAATTGCAGTGCCCTGAAGCTCCATTTTACAAGTCGCTTTTTCGGGAGCCGGCCGCAAAAGCGCAGGATGGCTTCAGGCCCTGTTCTGGTTCCGGGGGGCAGGCTGAGCCTGTGGTTAATTCTTCTTCCTGATGGGAAAATAGAGTGACCTGTGCCTGTCCCAACACCAAGAGCTAGTCTCTCATTGGTTCCCCGTCTTCCCGTTCATCCTCAGGACAAATTGCAACCTGTACGGAACAGGAGGTTAAAGGTGCTGATGCTCCAAGTAGGGAGATTGCTAGTAAAGTGGCTGGAATGGCGAACCCGAGCACAAGGAGATGAGAAATGAGGTGCGTTTTAGAAACCTTTCCCCATCACACGGTGTACCATCTTCTGGGTTTCTCATGCATGTTTTCGATGTAGGAAGATGCCCTTGAACCTGGAGATTTGGGACCCATGCGATGGGTAGCACGCAGTATTACTTTAAAGGGTCTGCGTTTGCTCACCCAACCTCACCAAACCTCTCAGCCCCAAGAGTGTCCACCCTTATGTCTCATCCAGCTGTGGGTCTAGATATGGTCAATCCAGGTTGCATCACAGCCCCTGAACGAATTGTGTAAGAATTTCTCTCTCTTTCCCTGTCTTTGTTTCATGGGTTTTTAAAAGTAATTTATTTTTATAATGGGGTTTAGCTGCTTTTCACGGCTGTGTTTAGGCCGCTTTACACCCACTTGACACACTAACAGAGAGATATCAATACATAGGTTTTTAGATTATTACTAGTCAGATATATTCTTGTGCGGTGAATCGGGCGTGTTGAGTCCAGTTCTCTGAGCAAGGAGTAGGTCTTGTCTATTCCATATTGGGTTTATGGAACGGTATCTGAGCTAATTTGAAACTCTTGTTTTATGTATCACCCCACCTCACCTTTCCCGTTAAGCAGCCATAGTGTGTTTTCTGCATGTGTGACTCTGTTCTGTTTTGTAATTCAGTTCAAGTGTAACGGTTTTTACATTCCCTCTATAAGTGACACCTTATGAGAAGTGTCCTTTTCTGTGTGACTTATTTCACTTAGAATCGTCTTACCTAAATCCACTCATCATGCTGCTACTAGCCTTATGACATTGATTTCATGGCTGAGTGATATTCCATTGTACATAAGGACCACAACTTTTTTATCCATTTTTCGCTTTCCTGGGATATTTAAGGTGGAAGGAAGTGGAGGTCCTTGTCAACAGAGCAGCCCTAAACTTTGGGGTGCTTGTGTCTTGCTGATTTTCAATTTTCCCACTTTATCCCCCCATGCGTGGAAGTGCCCTATGCTCTCTAAGCTGTGCTTTTTAGATGTTTCAGGACACACCGTACACTTCTCCAGAGTGGCTGTTGGCAATTTACATCCCGCCCATCAGTGTAGCAAGGCTCCCATTTCTCCATGGCCTGTCCTGCATTTCTGGTTTTGACACATTTTTCAGCATGGCCCTTTTGACCGATGGGAAGCGAGACTTCTTTGTAGCGCTGATTTGCCTTTCCAGGTTGCTTGGTTGGCCAAAAAGGGCGTATGCGTTTTTTCCTGAATGTATTCAGGAAAAAACGCATACGCCCTTTTTGGGCAAGGGCATCATTGTCAACGTTTTGCCGCTTTTCATGTGCTTTAAAGGCGATTCGAATCTACCTCCTGAAATCTGTTTCCTGCAATTCTGCCTTGATTTCAAATCCTCTTCTTTGCCTTCCCTCAATATATTTGTGGACGAGAGTTATCATTTATAACTCTGCAGGTGTGTGAATTGCAGTGCCCTGAAGCTCCATTTTACAAGTCGCTTTTTCGGGAGCCGGCCGCAAAAGCGCAGGATGGCTTCAGGCCCTGTTCTGGTTCCGGGGGGCAGGCTGAGCCTGTGGTTAATTCTTCTTCCTGATGGGAAAATAGAGTGACCTGTGCCTGTCCCAACACCAAGAGCTAGTCTCTCATTGGTTCCCCGTCTTCCCGTTCATCCTCAGGACAAATTGCAACCTGTACGGAACAGGAGGTTAAAGGTGCTGATGCTCCAAGTAGGGAGATTGCTAGTAAAGTGGCTGGAATGGCGAACCCGAGCACAAGGAGATGAGAAATGAGGTGCGTTTTAGAAACCTTTCCCCATCACACGGTGTACCATCTTCTGGGTTTCTCATGCATGTTTTCGATGTAGGAAGATGCCCTTGAACCTGGAGATTTGGGACCCATGCGATGGGTAGCACGCAGTATTACTTTAAAGGGTCTGCGTTTGCTCACCCAACCTCACCAAACCTCTCAGCCCCAAGAGTGTCCACCCTTATGTCTCATCCAGCTGTGGGTCTAGATATGGTCAATCCAGGTTGCATCACAGCCCCTGAACGAATTGTGTAAGAATTTCTCTCTCTTTCCCTGTCTTTGTTTCATGGGTTTTTAAAAGTAATTTATTTTTATAATGGGGTTTAGCTGCTTTTCACGGCTGTGTTTAGGCCGCTTTACACCCACTTGACACACTAACAGAGAGATATCAATACATAGGTTTTTAGATTATTACTAGTCAGATATATTCTTGTGCGGTGAATCGGGCGTGTTGAGTCCAGTTCTCTGAGCAAGGAGTAGGTCTTGTCTATTCCATATTGGGTTTATGGAACGGTATCTGAGCTAATTTGAAACTCTTGTTTTATGTATCACCCCACCTCACCTTTCCCGTTAAGCAGCCATAGTGTGTTTTCTGCATGTGTGACTCTGTTCTGTTTTGTAATTCAGTTCAAGTGTAACGGTTTTTACATTCCCTCTATAAGTGACACCTTATGAGAAGTGTCCTTTTCTGTGTGACTTATTTCACTTAGAATCGTCTTACCTAAATCCACTCATCATGCTGCTACTAGCCTTATGACATTGATTTCATGGCTGAGTGATATTCCATTGTACATAAGGACCACAACTTTTTTATCCATTTTTCGCTTTCCTGGGATATTTAAGGTGGAAGGAAGTGGAGGTCCTTGTCAACAGAGCAGCCCTAAACTTTGGGGTGCTTGTGTCTTGCTGATTTTCAATTTTCCCACTTTATCCCCCCATGCGTGGAAGTGCCCTATGCTCTCTAAGCTGTGCTTTTTAGATGTTTCAGGACACACCGTACACTTCTCCAGAGTGGCTGTTGGCAATTTACATCCCGCCCATCAGTGTAGCAAGGCTCCCATTTCTCCATGGCCTGTCCTGCATTTCTGGTTTTGACACATTTTTCAGCATGGCCCTTTTGACCGATGGAAAGCGAGACTTCTTTGTAGCGCTGATTTGCCTTTCCAGGTTGCTTGGTTGGCCAAAAAGGGCGTATGCGTTTTTTCCTGAATGTATTCAGGAAAAAACGCATACGCCCTTTTTGGCCAAGGGCATCATTGTCAACGTTTTGCCGCTTTTCATGTGCTTTAAAGGCGATTCGAATCTACCTCCTGAAATCTGTTTCCTGCAATTCTGCCTTGATTTCAAATCCTCTTCTTTGCCTTCCCTCAATATATTTGTGGACGAGAGTTATCATTTATAACTCTGCAGGTGTGTGAATTGCAGTGCCCTGAAGCTCCATTTTACAAGTCGCTTTTTCGGGAGCCGGCCGCAAAAGCGCAGGATGGCTTCAGGCCCTGTTCTGGTTCCGGGGGGCAGGCTGAGCCTGTGGTTAATTCTTCTTCCTGATGGGAAAATAGAGTGACCTGTGCCTGTCCCAACACCAAGAGCTAGTCTCTCATTGGTTCCCCGTCTTCCCGTTCATCCTCAGGACAAATTGCAACCTGTACGGAACAGGAGGTTAAAGGTGCTGATGCTCCAAGTAGGGAGATTGCTAGTAAAGTGGCTGGAATGGCGAACCCGAGCACAAGGAGATGAGAAATGAGGTGCGTTTTAGAAACCTTTCCCCATCACACGGTGTACCATCTTCTGGGTTTCTCATGCATGTTTTCGATGTAGGAAGATGCCCTTGAACCTGGAGATTTGGGACCCATGCGATGGGTAGCACGCAGTATTACTTTAAAGGGTCTGCGTTTGCTCACCCAACCTCACCAAACCTCTCAGCCCCAAGAGTGTCCACCCTTATGTCTCATCCAGCTGTGGGTCTAGATATGGTCAATCCAGGTTGCATCACAGCCCCTGAACGAATTGTGTAAGAATTTCTCTCTCTTTCCCTGTCTTTGTTTCATGGGTTTTTAAAAGTAATTTATTTTTATAATGGGGTTTAGCTGCTTTTCACGGCTGTGTTTAGGCCGCTTTACACCCACTTGACACACTAACAGAGAGATATCAATACATAGGTTTTTAGATTATTACTAGTCAGATATATTCTTGTGCGGTGAATCGGGCGTGTTGAGTCCAGTTCTCTGAGCAAGGAGTAGGTCTTGTCTATTCCATATTGGGTTTATGGAACGGTATCTGAGCTAATTTGAAACTCTTGTTTTATGTATCACCCCACCTCACCTTTCCCGTTAAGCAGCCATAGTGTGTTTTCTGCATGTGTGACTCTGTTCTGTTTTGTAATTCAGTTCAAGTGTAACGGTTTTTACATTCCCTCTATAAGTGACACCTTATGAGAAGTGTCCTTTTCTGTGTGACTTATTTCACTTAGAATCGTCTTACCTAAATCCACTCATCATGCTGCTACTAGCCTTATGACATTGATTTCATGGCTGAGTGATATTCCATTGTACATAAGGACCACAACTTTTTTATCCATTTTTCGCTTTCCTGGGATATTTAAGGTGGAAGGAAGTGGAGGTCCTTGTCAACAGAGCAGCCCTAAACTTTGGGGTGCTTGTGTCTTGCTGATTTTCAATTTTCCCACTTTATCCCCCCATGCGTGGAAGTGCCCTATGCTCTCTAAGCTGTGTTTTTTAGATGTTTCAGGACACACCGTACACTTCTCCAGAGTGGCTGTTGGCAATTTACATCCCGCCCATCAGTGTAGCAAGGCTCCCATTTCTCCATGGCCTGTCCTGCATTTCTGGTTTTGACACTTTTTTCAGCATGGCCCTTTTGACCGATGGGAAGCGAGACTTCTTTGTAGCGCTGATTTGCCTTTCCAGGTTGCTTGGTTGGCCAAAAAGGGCGTATGCGTTTTTTCCTGAATATATTCAGGAAAAAACGCATACGCCCTTTTTGGCCAAGGGCATCATTGTCAACGTTTTGCCGCTTTTCATGTGCTTTAAAGGCGATTCGAATCTACCTCCTGAAATCTGTTTCCTGCAATTCTGCCTTGATTTCAAATCCTCTTCTTTGCCTTCCCTCAATATATTTGTGGACGAGAGTTATCATTTATAACTCTGCAGGTGTGTGAATTGCAGTGCCCTGAAGCTCCATTTTACAAGTCGCTTTTTTGGGAGCCGGCCGCAAAAGCGCAGGATGGCTTCAGGCCCTGTTCTGGTTCCGGGGGGCAGGCTGAGCCTGTGGTTAATTCTTCTTCCTGATGGGAAAATAGAGTGACCTGTGCCTGTCCCAACACCAAGAGCTAGTCTCTCATTGGTTCCCGGTCTTCCCGTTCATCCTCAGGACAAATTGCAACCTGTACGGAACAGGAGGTTAAAGGTGCTGATGCTCCAAGTAGGGAGATTGCTAATAAAGTGGCTGGAATGGCGAACCCGAGCACAAGGAGATGAGAAATGAGGTGCGTTTTAGAAACCTTTCCCCATCACACGGTGTACCATCTTCTGGGTTTCTCATGCATGTTTTCGATGTAGGAAGATGCCCTTGAACCTGGAGATTTGGGACCCATGCGATGGGTAGCACGCAGTATTACTTTAAAGGGTCTGCGTTTGCTCACCCAACCTCACCAAACCTCTCAGCCCCAAGAGTGTCCACCCTTATGTCTCATCCAGCTGTGGGTCTAGATATGGTCAATCCAGGTTGCATCACAGCCCCTGAACGAATTGTGTAAGAATTTCTCTCTCTTTCCCTGTCTTTGTTTCATGGGTTTTTAAAAGTAATTTATTTTTATAATGGGGTTTAGCTGCTTTTCACGGCTGTGTTTAGGCCGCTTTACACCCACTTGACACACTAACAGAGAGATATCAATACATAGGTTTTTAGATTATTACTAGTCAGATATATTCTTGTGCGGTGAATCGGGCGTGTTGAGTCCAGTTCTCTGAGCAAGGAGTAGGTCTTGTCTATTACATATTGGGTTTATGGAACGGTATCTGAGCTAATTTGAAACTCTTGTTTTATGTATCACCCCACCTCACCTTTCCCGTTAAGCAGCCATAGTGTGTTTTCTGCATGTGTGACTCTGTTCTGTTTTGTAATTCAGTTCAAGTGTAACGGTTTTTACATTCCCTCTATAAGTGACACCTTATGAGAAGTGTCCTTTTCTGTGTGACTTATTTCACTTAGAATCGTCTTACCTAAATCCACTCATCATGCTGCTACTAGCCTTATGACATTGATTTCATGGCTGAGTGATATTCCATTGTACATAAGGACCACAACTTTTTTATCCATTTTTCGCTTTCCTGGGATATTTAAGGTGGAAGGAAGTGGAGGTCCTTGTCAACAGAGCAGCCCTAAACTTTGGGGTGCTTGTGTCTTGCTGATTTTCAATTTTCCCACTTTATCCCCCCATGCGTGGAAGTGGCCTATGCTCTCTAAGCTGTGCTTTTTAGATGTTTCAGGACACACCGTACACTTCTCCAGAGTGGCTGTTGGCAATTTACATCCCGCCCATCAGTGTAGCAAGGCTCCCATTTCTCCATGGCCTGTCCTGCATTTCTGGTTTTGACACATTTTTCAGCATGGCCCTTTTGACCGATGGGAAGCGAGACTTCTTTGTAGCGCTGATTTGCCTTTCCAGGTTGCTTGGTTGGCCAAAAAGGGCGTATGCGTTTTTTCCTGAATGTATTCAGGAAAAAACGCATACGCCCTTTTTGGCCAAGGGCATCATTGTCAACGTTTTGCCGCTTTTCATGTGCTTTAAAGGCGATTCGAATCTACCTCCTGAAATCTGTTTCCTGCAATTCTGCCTTGATTTCAAATCCTCTTCTTTGCCTTCCCTCAATATATTTGTGGACGAGAGTTATCATTTATAACTCTGCAGGTTTGTGAATTGCAGTGCCCTGAAGCTCCATTTTACAAGTCGCTTTTTCGGGAGCCGGCCGCAAAAGCGCAGGATGGCTTCAGGCCCTGTTCTGGTTCCGGGGGGCAGGCTGAGCCTGTGGTTAATTCTTCTTCCTGATGGGAAAATAGAGTGACCTGTGCCTGTCCCAACACCAAGAGCTAGTCTCTCATTGGTTCCCCGTCTTCCCGTTCATCCTCAGGACAAATTGCAACCTGTACGGAACAGGAGGTTAAAGGTGCTGATGCTCCAAGTAGGGAGATTGCTAGTAAAGTGGCTGGAATGGCGAACCCGAGCACAAGGAGATGAGAAATGAGGTGCGTTTTAGAAACCTTTCCCCATCACACGGTGTACCATCTTCTGGGTTTCTCATGCATGTTTTCGATGTAGGAAGATGCCCTTGAACCTGGAGATTTGGGACCCATGCGATGGGTAGCACGCAGTATTACTTTAAAGGGTCTGCGTTTGCTCACCCAACCTCACCAAACCTCTCAGCCCCAAGAGTGTCCACCCTTATGTCTCATCCAGCTGTGGGTCTAGATATGGTCAATCCAGGTTGCATCACAGCCCCTGAACGAATTGTGTAAGAATTTCTCTATCTTTCCCTGTCTTTGTTTCATGGGTTTTTAAAAGTAATTTATTTTTATAATGGGGTTTAGCTGCTTTTCACGGCTGTGTTTAGGCCGCTTTACACCCACTTGACACACTAACAGAGAGATATCAATACATAGGTTTTTAGATTATTACTAGTCAGATATATTCTTGTGCGGTGAATCGGGCGTGTTGAGTCCAGTTCTCTGAGCAAGGAGTAGGTCTTGTCTATTCCATATTGGGTTTATGGAACGGTATCTGAGCTAATTTGAAACTCTTGTTTTATGTATCACCCCACCTCACCTTTCCCGTTAAGCAGCCATAGTGTGTTTTCTGCATGTGTGACTCTGTTCTGTTTTGTAATTCAGTTCAAGTGTAACGGTTTTTACATTCCCTCTATAAGTGACACCTTATGAGAAGTGTCCTTTTCTGTGTGACTTATTTCACTTAGAATCGTCTTACCTAAATCCACTCATCATGCTGCTAGTAGCCTTATGACATTGATTTCATGGCTGAGTGATATTCCATTGTACATAAGGACCACAACTTTTTTATCCATTTTTCGCTTTCCTGGGATATTTAAGGTGGAAGGAAGTGGAGGTCCTTGTCAACAGAGCAGCCCTAAACTTTGGGGTGCTTGTGTCTTGCTGATTTTCAATTTTCCCACTTTATCCCCCATGCGTGGAAGTGCCCTATGCTCTCTAAGCTGTGTTTTTTAGATGTTTCAGGACACACCGTACACTTCTCCAGAGTGGCTGTTGGCAATTTACATCCCGCCCATCAGTGTAGCAAGGCTCCCATTTCTCCATGGCCTGTCCTGCATTTCTGGTTTTGACACTTTTTTCAGCATGGCCCTTTTGACCGATGGGAAGCGAGACTTCTTTGTAGCGCTGATTTGCCTTTCCAGGTTGCTTGGTTGGCCAAAAAGGGCGTATGCGTTTTTTCCTGAATATATTCAGGAAAAAACGCATACGCCCTTTTTGGCCAAGGGCATCATTGTCAACGTTTTGCCGCTTTTCATGTGCTTTAAAGGCGATTCGAATCTACCTCCTGAAATCTGTTTCCTGCAATTCTGCCTTGATTTCAAATCCTCTTCTTTGCCTTCCCTCAATATATTTGTGGACGAGAGTTATCATTTATAACTCTGCAGGTGTGTGAATTGCAGTGCCCTGAAGCTCCATTTTACAAGTCGCTTTTTTGGGAGCCGGCCGCAAAAGCGCAGGATGGCTTCAGGCCCTGTTCTGGTTCCGGGGGGCAGGCTGAGCCTGTGGTTAATTCTTCTTCCTGATGGGAAAATAGAGTGACCTGTGCCTGTCCCAACACCAAGAGCTAGTCTCTCATTGGTTCCCGGTCTTCCCGTTCATCCTCAGGACAAATTGCAACCTGTACGGAACAGGAGGTTAAAGGTGCTGATGCTCCAAGTAGGGAGATTGCTAGTAAAGTGGCTGGAATGGCGAACCCGAGCACAAGGAGATGAGAAATGAGGTGCGTTTTAGAAACCTTTCCCCATCACACGGTGTACCATCTTCTGGGTTTCTCATGCATGTTTTCGATGTAGGAAGATGCCCTTGAACCTGGAGATTTGGGACCCATGCGATGGGTAGGACGCAGTATTACTTTAAAGGGTCTGCGTTTGCTCACCCAACCTCACCAAACCTCTCAGCCCCAAGAGTGTCCACCCTTATGTCTCATCCAGCTGTGGGTCTAGATATGGTCAATCCAGGTTGCATCACAGCCCCTGAACGAATTGTGTAAGAATTTCTCTCTCTTTCCCTGTCTTTGTTTCATGGGTTTTTAAAAGTAATTTATTTTTATAATGGGGTTTAGCTGCTTTTCACGGCTGTGTTTAGGCCGCTTTACACCCACTTGACACACTAACAGAGAGATATCAATACATAGGTTTTAAGATTATTACTAGTCAGATATATTCTTGTGCGGTGAATCGGGCGTGTTGAGTCCAGTTCTCTGAGCAAGGAGTAGGTCTTGTCTATTCCATATTGGGTTTATGGAACGGTATCTGAGCTAATTTGAAACTCTTGTTTTATGTATCACCCCACCTCACCTTTCCCGTTAAGCAGCCATAGTGTGTTTTCTGCATGTGTGACTCTGTTCTGTTTTGTAATTCAGTTCAAGTGTAACGGTTTTTACATTCCCTCTATAAGTGACACCTTATGAGAAGTGTCCTTTTCTGTGTGACTTATTTCACTTAGAATCGTCTTACCTAAATCCACACATCATGCTGCTACTAGCCTTATGACATTGATTTCATGGCTGAGTGATATTCCATTGTACATAAGGACCACAACTTTTTTATCCATTTTTCGCTTTCCTGGGATATTTAAGGTGGAAGGAAGTGGAGGTCCTTGTCAACAGAGCAGCCCTAACCTTTGGGGTGCTTGTGTCTTGCTGATTTTCAATTTTCCCACTTTATCCCCCCATGCGTGGAAGTGCCCTATGCTCTCTAAGCTGTGTTTTTTAGATGTTTCAGGACACACCGTACACTTCTCCACAGTGGCTGTTGGCAATTTACATCCCACCCATCAGTGTAGCAAGGCTCCCTTTTCTCCATGGCCTGTCCTGCATTTCTGGTTTTGACACTTTTTTCAGCATGGCCCTTTGGACCGATTGGAAGCGAGACTTGTTTGTAGCGCTGATTTGCCTTTGCAGGTTGCTTGGTTGGCCAAAAAGGGCGTATGCGTTTTTTCCTGAATATATTCAGGAAAAAACGCATACGCCCTTTTTGGCCAAGGGCATCATTGTCAACGTTTTGCCGCTTTTCATGTGCTTTAAAGGCGATTCGAATCTACCTCCTGAAATCTGTTTCCTGCAATTCTGCCTTGATTTCAAATCCTCTTCTTTGCCTTCCCTCAATATATTTGTGGACGAGAGTTATCATTTATAATTCTGCAGGTATGTGAATTGCAGTGCCCTGAAGCTCCATTTTACAAGTCGCTTTTTTGGGAGCCGGCCGCAAAAGCGCAGGATGGCTTCAGGCCCTGTTCTGGTTCCGGGGGGCAGGCTGAGCCTGTGGTTAATTCTTCTTCCTGATGGGAAAATAGAGTGACCTGTGCCTGTCCCAACACCAAGAGCTAGTCTCTCATTGGTTCCCGGTCTTCCCGTTCATCCTCAGGACAAATTGCAACCTGTACGGAACAGGAGGTTAAAGGTGCTGATGCTCCAAGTAGGGAGATTGCTAGTAAAGTGGCTGGAATGGCGAACCCGAGCACAAGGAGATGAGAAATGAGGTGCGTTTTAGAAACCTTTCCCCATCACACGGTGTACCATCTTCTGGGTTTCTCATGCATGTTTTCGATGTAGGAAGATGCCCTTGAACCTGGAGATTTGGGACCCATGCGATGGGTAGCACGCAGTATTACTTTAAAGGGTCTGCGTTTGCTCACCCAACCTCACCAAACCTCTCAGCCCCAAGAGTGTCCACCCTTATGTCTCATCCAGCTGTGGGTCTAGATATGGTCAATCCAGGTTGCATCACAGCCCCTGAACGAATTGTGTAAGAATTTCTCTCTCTTTCCCTGTCTTTGTTTCATGGGTTTTTAAAAGTAATTTATTTTTATAATGGGGTTTAGCTGCTTTTCACGGCTGTGTTTATGCCGCTTTACACCCACTTGACACACTAACAGAGAGATATCAATACATAGGTTTTTAGATTATTACTAGTCAGGTATATTCTTGTGCGGTGAATCGGGCGTGTTGAGTCCAGTTCTCTGAGCAAGGAGTAGGTCTTGTCTATTACATATTGGGTTTATGGAACGGTATCTGAGCTAATTTGAAACTCTTGTTTTATGTATCACCCCACCTCACCTTTCCCGATAAGCAGCCATAGTGTGTTTTCTGCATGTGTGACTCTGTTCTGTTTTGTAATTCAGTTCAAGTGTAACGGTTTTAACATTCCCTCTATAAGTGACACCTTATGAGAAGTGTCCTTTTCTGTGTGACTTATTTCACTTAGAATCGTCTTACCTAAATCCACTCATCATGCTGCTACTAGCCTTATGACATTGATTTCATGGCTGAGTGATATTCCATTGTACATAAGGACCACAACTTTTTTATCCATTTTTCGCTTTCCTGGGATATTTAAGGTGGAAGGAAGTGGAGGTCCTTGTCAACAGAGCAGCCCTAACCTTTGGGGTGCTTGTGTCTTGCTGATTTTCAATTTTCCCACTTTATCCCCCCATGCGTGGAAGTGCCCTATGCTCTCTAAGCTGTGTTTTTTAGATGTTTCAGGACACACCGTACACTTCTCCAGAGTGGCTGTTGGCAATTTACATCCCGCCCATCAGTGTAGCAAGGCTCCCATTTCTCCATGGCCTGTCCTGCATTTCTGGTTTTGACACTTTTTTCAGCATGGCCCTTTTGACCGATGGGAAGCGAGACTTCTTTGTAGCGCTGATTTGCCTTTCCAGGTTGCTTGGTTGGCCAAAAAGGGCGTATGCGTTTTTTCCTGAATATATTCAGGAAAAAACGCATACGCCCTTTTTGGCCAAGGGCATCATTGTCAACGTTTTGCCGCTTTTCATGTGCTTTAAAGGCGATTCGAATCTACCTCCTGAAATCTGTTTCCTGCAATTCTGCCTTGATTTCAAATCCTCTTCTTTGCCTTCCCTCAATATATTTGTGGACGAGAGTTATCATTTATAACTCTGCAGGTTTGTGAATTGCAGTGCCCTGAAGCTCCATTTTACAAGTCGCTTTTTTGGGAGCCGGCCGCAAAAGCGCAGGATGGCTTCAGGCCCTGTTCTGGTTCCGGGGGGCAGGCTGAGCCTGTGGTTAATTCTTCTTCCTGATGGGAAAATAGAGTGACCTGTGCCTGTCCCAACACCAAGAGCTAGTCTCTCATTGGTTCCCGGTCTTCCCGTTCATCCTCAGGACAAATTGCAACCTGTACGGAACAGGAGGTTAAAGGTGCTGATGCTCCAAGTAGGGAGATTGCTAGTAAAGTGGCTGGAATGGCGAACCCGAGCACAAGGAGATGAGAAATGAGGTGCGTTTTAGAAACCTTTCCCCATCACACGGTGTACCATCTTCTGGGTTTCTCATGCATGCTTTCGATGTAGGAAGATGCCCTTGAACCTGGAGATTTGGGACCCATGTGATGGGTAGCACGCAGTATTACTTTAAAGGGTCTGCGTTTGCTCACCCAACCTCACCAAACCTCTCAGCCCCAAGAGTGTCCACCCTTATGTCTCATCCAGCTGTGGGTCTAGATATGGTCAATCCAGGTTGCATCACAGCCCCTGAACGAATTGTGTAAGAATTTCTCTCTCTTTCCCTGTCTTTGTTTCATGGGTTTTTAAAAGTAATTTATTTTTATAATGGGGTTTAGCTGCTTTTCACGGCTGTGTTTAGGCCGCTTTACACCCACTTGACACACTAACAGAGAGATATCAATACATAGGTTTTTAGATTATTACTAGTCAGATATATTCTTGTGCGGTGAATCGGGCGTGTTGAGTCCAGTTCTCTGAGCAAGGAGTAGGTCTTGTCTATTCCATATTGGGTTTATGGAACGGTATCTGAGCTAATTTGAAACTCTTGTTTTATGTATCACCCCACCTCACCTTTCCCGTTAAGCAGCCATAGTGTGTTTTCTGCATGTGTGACTCTGTTCTGTTTTGTAATTCAGTTCAAGTGTAACGGTTTTTACATTCCCTCTATAAGTGACACCTTATGAGAAGTGTCCTTTTCTGTGTGACTTATTTCACTTAGAATCGTCTTACCTAAATCCACTCATCATGCTGCTACTAGCCTTATGACATTGATTTCATGGCTGAGTGATATTCCATTGTACATAAGGACCACAACTTTTTTATCCATTTTTCGCTTTCCTGGGATATTTAAGGTGGAAGGAAGTGGAGGTCCTTGTCAACAGAGCAGCCCTAAACTTTGGGGTGCTTGTGTCTTGCTGATTTTCAATTTTCCCACTTTATCCCCCCATGCGTGGAAGTGCCCTATGCTCTCTAAGCTGTGTTTTTTAGATGTTTCAGGACACACCGTACACTTCTCCAGAGTGGCTGTTGGCAATTTACATCCCGCCCATCAGTGTAGCAAGGCTCCCATTTCTCCATGGCCTGTCCTGCATTTCTGGTTTTGACACTTTTTTCAGCATGGCCCTTTTGACCGATGGGAAGCGAGACTTCTTTGTAGCGCTGATTTGCCTTTCCAGGTTGCTTGGTTGGCCAAAAAGGGCGTATGCGTTTTTTCCTGAATATATTCAGGAAAAAACGCATACGCCCTTTTTGGCCAAGGGCATCATTGTCAACGTTTTGCCGCTTTTCATGTGCTTTAAAGGCGATTCGAATCTACCTCCTGAAATCTGTTTCCTGCAATTCTGCCTTGATTTCAAATCCTCTTCTTTGCCTTCCCTCAATATATTTGTGGACGAGAGTTATCATTTATAACTCTGCAGGTTTGTGAATTGCAGTGCCCTGAAACTCCATTTTACAAGTCGCTTTTTCGGGAGCCGGCCGCAAAAGCGCAGGATGGCTTCAGGCCCTGTTCTGGTTCCGGGGGGCAGGCTGAGCCTGTGGTTAATTCTTCTTCCTGATGGGAAAATAGAGTGACCTGTGCCTGTCCCAACACCAAGAGCTAGTCTCTCATTGGTTCCCCGTCTTCCCGTTCATCCTCAGGACAAATTGCAACCTGTACGGAACAGGAGGTTAAAGGTGCTGATGCTCCAAGTAGGGAGATTGCTAGTAAAGTGGCTGGAATGGCGAACCCGAGCACAAGGAGATGAGAAATGAGGTGCGTTTTAGAAACCTTTCCCCATCACACGGTGTACCATCTTCTGGGTTTCTCATGCATGTTTTCGATGTAGGAAGATGCCCTTGAACCTGGAGATTTGGGACCCATGCGATGGGTAGCACGCAGTATTACTTTAAAGGGTCTGCGTTTGCTCACCCAACCTCACCAAACCTCTCAGCCCCAAGAGTGTCCACCCTTATGTCTCATCCAGCTGTGGGTCTAGATATGGTCAATCCAGGTTGCATCACAGCCCCTGAACGAATTGTGTAAGAATTTCTCTCTCTTTCCCTGTCTTTGTTTCATGGGTTTTTAAAAGTAATTTATTTTTATAATGGGGTTTAGCTGCTTTTCACGGCTGTGTTTAGGCCGCTTTACACCCACTTGACACACTAACAGAGAGATATCAATACATAGGTTTTTAGATTATTACTAGTCAGATATATTCTTGTGCGGTGAATCGGGCGTGTTGAGTCCAGTTCTCTGAGCAAGGAGTAGGTCTTGTCTATTCCATATTGGGTTTATGGAACGGTATCTGAGCTAATTTGAAACTCTTGTTTTATGTATCACCCCACCTCACCTTTCCCGTTAAGCAGCCATAGTGTGTTTTCTGCATGTGTGACTCTGTTCTGTTTTGTAATTCAGTTCAAGTGTAACGGTTTTTACATTCCCTCTATAAGTGACACCTTATGAGAAGTGTCCTTTTCTGTGTGACTTATTTCACTTAGAATCGTCTTACCTAAATCCACTCATCATGCTGCTAGTAGCCTTATGACATTGATTTCATGGCTGAGTGATATTCCATTGTACATAAGGACCACAACTTTTTTATCCATTTTTCGCTTTCCTGGGATATTTAAGGTGGAAGGAAGTGGAGGTCCTTGTCAACAGAGCAGCCCTAAACTTTGGGGTGCTTGTGTCTTGCTGATTTTCAATTTTCCCACTTTATCCCCCCATGCGTGGAAGTGCCCTATGCTCTCTAAGCTGTGTTTTTTAGATGTTTCAGGACACACCGTACACTTCTCCAGAGTGGCTGTTGGCAATTTACATCCCGCCCATCAGTGTAGCAAGGCTCCCATTTCTCCATGGCCTGTCCTGCATTTCTGGTTTTGACACTTTTTTCAGCATGGCCCTTTTGACCGATGGGAAGCGAGACTTCTTTGTAGCGCTGATTTGCCTTTCCAGGTTGCTTGGTTGGCCAAAAAGGGCGTATGCGTTTTTTCCTGAATATATTCAGGAAAAAACGCATACGCCCTTTTTGGCCAAGGGCATCATTGTCAACGTTTTGCCGCTTTTCATGTGCTTTAAAGGCGATTCGAATCTACCTCCTGAAATCTGTTTCCTGCAATTCTGCCTTGATTTCAAATCCTCTTCTTTGCCTTCCCTCAATATATTTGTGGACGAGAGTTATCATTTATAACTCTGCAGGTGTGTGAATTGCAGTGCCCTGAAGCTCCATTTTACAAGTCGCTTTTTTGGGAGCCGGCCGCAAAAGCGCAGGATGGCTTCAGGCCCTGTTCTGGTTCCGGGGGGCAGGCTGAGCCTGTGGTTAATTCTTCTTCCTGATGGGAAAATAGAGTGACCTGTGCCTGTCCCAACACCAAGAGCTAGTCTCTCATTGGTTCCCCGTCTTCCCGTTCATCCTCAGGACAAATTGCAACCTGTACGGAACAGGAGGTTAAAGGTGCTGATGCTCCAAGTAGGGAGATTGCTAGTAAAGTGGCTGGAATGGCGAACCCGAGCACAAGGAGATGAGAAATGAGGTGCGTTTTAGAAACCTTTCCCCATCACACGGTGTACCATCTTCTGGGTTTCTCATGCATGTTTTCGATGTAGGAAGATGCCCTTGAACCTGGAGATTTGGGACCCATGCGATGGGTAGCACGCAGTATTACTTTAAAGGGTCTGCGTTTGCTCACCCAACCTCACCAAACCTCTCAGCCCCAAGAGTGTCCACCCTTATGTCTCATCCAGCTGTGGGTCTAGATATGGTCAATCCAGGTTGCATCACAGCCCCTGAACGAATTGTGTAAGAATTTCTCTCTCTTTCCCTGTCTTTGTTTCATGGGTTTTTAAAAGTAATTTATTTTTATAATGGGGTTTAGCTGCTTTTCACGGCTGTGTTTAGGCCGCTTTACACCCACTTGACACACTAACAGAGAGATATCAATACATAGGTTTTTAGATTATTACTAGTCAGATATATTCTTGTGCGGTGAATCGGGCGTGTTGAGTCCAGTTCTCTGAGCAAGGAGTAGGTCTTGTCTATTCCATATTGGGTTTATGGAACGGTATCTGAGCTAATTTGAAACTCTTGTTTTATGTATCACCCCACCTCACCTTTCCCGTTAAGCAGCCATAGTGTGTTTTCTGCATGTGTGACTCTGTTCTGTTTTGTAATTCAGTTCAAGTGTAACGGTTTTTACATTCCCTCTATAAGTGACACCTTATGAGAAGTGTCCTTTTCTGTGTGACTTATTTCACTTAGAATCGTCTTACCTAAATCCACTCATCATGCTGCTACTAGCCTTATGACATTGATTTCATGGCTGAGTGATATTCCATTGTACATAAGGACCACAACTTTTTTATCCATTTTTCGCTTTCCTGGGATATTTAAGGTGGAAGGAAGTGGAGGTCCTTGTCAACAGAGCAGCCCTAAACTTTGGGGTGCTTGTGTCTTGCTGATTTTCAATTTTCCCACTTTATCCCCCCATGCGTGGAAGTGCCCTATGCTCTCTAAGCTGTGTTTTTTAGATGTTTCAGGACACACCGTACACTTCTCCAGAGTGGCTGTTGGCAATTTACATCCCGCCCATCAGTGTAGCAAGGCTCCCATTTCTCCATGGCCTGTCCTGCATTTCTGGTTTTGACACTTTTTTCAGCATGGCCCTTTTGACCGATGGGAAGCGAGACTTCTTTGTAGCGCTGATTTGCCTTTCCAGGTTGCTTGGTTGGCCAAAAAGGGCGTATGCGTTTTTTCCTGAATATATTCAGGAAAAAACGCATACGCCCTTTTTGGCCAAGGGCATCATTGTCAACGTTTTGCCGCTTTTCATGTGCTTTAAAGGCGATTCGAATCTACCTCCTGAAATCTGTTTCCTGCAATTCTGCCTTGATTTCAAATCCTCTTCTTTGCCTTCCCTCAATATATTTGTGGACGAGAGTTATCATTTATAACTCTGCAGGTGTGTGAATTGCAGTGCCCTGAAGCTCCATTTTACAAGTCGCTTTTTTGGGAGCCGGCCGCAAAAGCGCAGGATGGCTTCAGGCCCTGTTCTGGTTCCGGGGGGCAGGCTGAGCCTGTGGTTAATTCTTCTTCCTGATGGGAAAATAGAGTGACCTGTGCCTGTCCCAACACCAAGAGCTAGTCTCTCATTGGTTCCCGGTCTTCCCGTTCATCCTCAGGACAAATTGCAACCTGTACGGAACAGGAGGTTAAAGGTGCTGATGCTCCAAGTAGGGAGATTGCTAATAAAGTGGCTGGAATGGCGAACCCGAGCACAAGGAGATGAGAAATGAGGTGCGTTTTAGAAACCTTTCCCCATCACACGGTGTACCATCTTCTGGGTTTCTCATGCATGTTTTCGATGTAGGAAGATGCCCTTGAACCTGGAGATTTGGGACCCATGCGATGGGTAGCACGCAGTATTACTTTAAAGGGTCTGCGTTTGCTCACCCAACCTCACCAAACCTCTCAGCCCCAAGAGTGTCCACCCTTATGTCTCATCCAGCTGTGGGTCTAGATATGGTCAATCCAGGTTGCATCACAGCCCCTGAACGAATTGTGTAAGAATTTCTCTCTCTTTCCCTGTCTTTGTTTCATGGGTTTTTAAAAGTAATTTATTTTTATAATGGGGTTTAGCTGCTTTTCACGGCTGTGTTTAGGCCGCTTTACACCCACTTGACACACTAACAGAGAGATATCAATACATAGGTTTTTAGATTATTACTAGTCAGATATATTCTTGTGCGGTGAATCGGGCGTGTTGAGTCCAGTTCTCTGAGCAAGGAGTAGGTCTTGTCTATTACATATTGGGTTTATGGAACGGTATCTGAGCTAATTTGAAACTCTTGTTTTATGTATCACCCCACCTCACCTTTCCCGTTAAGCAGCCATAGTGTGTTTTCTGCATGTGTGACTCTGTTCTGTTTTGTAATTCAGTTCAAGTGTAACGGTTTTTACATTCCCTCTATAAGTGACACCTTATGAGAAGTGTCCTTTTCTGTGTGACTTATTTCACTTAGAATCGTCTTACCTAAATCCACTCATCATGCTGCTACTAGCCTTATGACATTGATTTCATGGCTGAGTGATATTCCATTGTACATAAGGACCACAACTTTTTTATCCATTTTTCGCTTTCCTGGGATATTTAAGGTGGAAGGAAGTGGAGGTCCTTGTCAACAGAGCAGCCCTAAACTTTGGGGTGCTTGTGTCTTGCTGATTTTCAATTTTCCCACTTTATCCCCCCATGCGTGGAAGTGGCCTATGCTCTCTAAGCTGTGCTTTTTAGATGTTTCAGGACACACCGTACACTTCTCCAGAGTGGCTGTTGGCAATTTACATCCCGCCCATCAGTGTAGCAAGGCTCCCATTTCTCCATGGCCTGTCCTGCATTTCTGGTTTTGACACATTTTTCAGCATGGCCCTTTTGACCGATGGGAAGCGAGACTTCTTTGTAGCGCTGATTTGCCTTTCCAGGTTGCTTGGTTGGCCAAAAAGGGCGTATGCGTTTTTTCCTGAATGTATTCAGGAAAAAACGCATACGCCCTTTTTGGCCAAGGGCATCATTGTCAACGTTTTGCCGCTTTTCATGTGCTTTAAAGGCGATTCGAATCTACCTCCTGAAATCTGTTTCCTGCAATTCTGCCTTGATTTCAAATCCTCTTCTTTGCCTTCCCTCAATATATTTGTGGACGAGAGTTATCATTTATAACTCTGCAGGTTTGTGAATTGCAGTGCCCTGAAGCTCCATTTTACAAGTCGCTTTTTCGGGAGCCGGCCGCAAAAGCGCAGGATGGCTTCAGGCCCTGTTCTGGTTCCGGGGGGCAGGCTGAGCCTGTGGTTAATTCTTCTTCCTGATGGGAAAATAGAGTGACCTGTGCCTGTCCCAACACCAAGAGCTAGTCTCTCATTGGTTCCCCGTCTTCCCGTTCATCCTCAGGACAAATTGCAACCTGTACGGAACAGGAGGTTAAAGGTGCTGATGCTCCAAGTAGGGAGATTGCTAGTAAAGTGGCTGGAATGGCGAACCCGAGCACAAGGAGATGAGAAATGAGGTGCGTTTTAGAAACCTTTCCCCATCACACGGTGTACCATCTTCTGGGTTTCTCATGCATGTTTTCGATGTAGGAAGATGCCCTTGAACCTGGAGATTTGGGACCCATGCGATGGGTAGCACGCAGTATTACTTTAAAGGGTCTGCGTTTGCTCACCCAACCTCACCAAACCTCTCAGCCCCAAGAGTGTCCACCCTTATGTCTCATCCAGCTGTGGGTCTAGATATGGTCAATCCAGGTTGCATCACAGCCCCTGAACGAATTGTGTAAGAATTTCTCTCTCTTTCCCTGTCTTTGTTTCATGGGTTTTTAAAAGTAATTTATTTTTATAATGGGGTTTAGCTGCTTTTCACGGCTGTGTTTAGGCCGCTTTACACCCACTTGACACACTAACAGAGAGATATCAATACATAGGTTTTTAGATTATTACTAGTCAGATATATTCTTGTGCGGTGAATCGGGCGTGTTGAGTCCAGTTCTCTGAGCAAGGAGTAGGTCTTGTCTATTCCATATTGGGTTTATGGAACGGTATCTGAGCTAATTTGAAACTCTTGTTTTATGTATCACCCCACCTCACCTTTCCCGTTAAGCAGCCATAGTGTGTTTTCTGCATGTGTGACTCTGTTCTGTTTTGTAATTCAGTTCAAGTGTAACGGTTTTTACATTCCCTCTATAAGTGACACCTTATGAGAAGTGTCCTTTTCTGTGTGACTTATTTCACTTAGAATCGTCTTACCTAAATCCACTCATCATGCTGCTAGTAGCCTTATGACATTGATTTCATGGCTGAGTGATATTCCATTGTACATAAGGACCACAACTTTTTTATCCATTTTTCGCTTTCCTGGGATATTTAAGGTGGAAGGAAGTGGAGGTCCTTGTCAACAGAGCAGCCCTAAACTTTGGGGTGCTTGTGTCTTGCTGATTTTCAATTTTCCCACTTTATCCCCCATGCGTGGAAGTGCCCTATGCTCTCTAAGCTGTGTTTTTTAGATGTTTCAGGACACACCGTACACTTCTCCAGAGTGGCTGTTGGCAATTTACATCCCGCCCATCAGTGTAGCAAGGCTCCCATTTCTCCATGGCCTGTCCTGCATTTCTGGTTTTGACACTTTTTTCAGCATGGCCCTTTTGACCGATGGGAAGCGAGACTTCTTTGTAGCGCTGATTTGCCTTTCCAGGTTGCTTGGTTGGCCAAAAAGGGCGTATGCGTTTTTTCCTGAATATATTCAGGAAAAAACGCATACGCCCTTTTTGGCCAAGGGCATCATTGTCAACGTTTTGCCGCTTTTCATGTGCTTTAAAGGCGATTCGAATCTACCTCCTGAAATCTGTTTCCTGCAATTCTGCCTTGATTTCAAATCCTCTTCTTTGCCTTCCCTCAATATATTTGTGGACGAGAGTTATCATTTATAACTCTGCAGGTGTGTGAATTGCAGTGCCCTGAAGCTCCATTTTACAAGTCGCTTTTTTGGGAGCCGGCCGCAAAAGCGCAGGATGGCTTCAGGCCCTGTTCTGGTTCCGGGGGGCAGGCTGAGCCTGTGGTTAATTCTTCTTCCTGATGGGAAAATAGAGTGACCTGTGCCTGTCCCAACACCAAGAGCTAGTCTCTCATTGGTTCCCGGTCTTCCCGTTCATCCTCAGGACAAATTGCAACCTGTACGGAACAGGAGGTTAAAGGTGCTGATGCTCCAAGTAGGGAGATTGCTAGTAAAGTGGCTGGAATGGCGAACCCGAGCACAAGGAGATGAGAAATGAGGTGCGTTTTAGAAACCTTTCCCCATCACACGGTGTACCATCTTCTGGGTTTCTCATGCATGTTTTCGATGTAGGAAGATGCCCTTGAACCTGGAGATTTGGGACCCATGCGATGGGTAGCACGCAGTATTACTTTAAAGGGTCTGCGTTTGCTCACCCAACCTCACCGAACCTCTCAGCCCCAAGAGTGTCCACCCTTATGTCTCATCCAGCTGTGGGTCTAGATATGGTCAATCCAGGTTGCATCACAGCCCCTGAACGAATTGTGTAAGAATTTCTCTCTCTTTCCCTGTCTTTGTTTCATGGGTTTTTAAAAGTAATTTATTTTTATAATGGGGTTTAGCTGCTTTTCACGGCTGTGTTTAGGCCGCTTTACACCCACTTGACACACTAACAGAGAGATATCAATACATAGGTTTTAAGATTATTACTAGTCAGATATATTCTTGTGCGGTGAATCGGGCGTGTTGAGTCCAGTTCTCTGAGCAAGGAGTAGGTCTTGTCTATTCCATATTGGGTTTATGGAACGGTATCTGAGCTAATTTGAAACTCTTGTTTTATGTATCACCCCACCTCACCTTTCCCGTTAAGCAGCCATAGTGTGTTTTCTGCATGTGTGACTCTGTTCTGTTTTGTAATTCAGTTCAAGTGTAACGGTTTTTACATTCCCTCTATAAGTGACACCTTATGAGAAGTGTCCTTTTCTGTGTGACTTATTTCACTTAGAATCGTCTTACCTAAATCCACTCATCATGCTGCTACTAGCCTTATGACATTGATTTCATGGCTGAGTGATATTCCATTGTACATAAGGACCACAACTTTTTTATCCATTTTTCGCTTTCCTGGGATATTTAAGGTGGAAGGAAGTGGAGGTCCTTGTCAACAGAGCAGCCCTAAACTTTGGGGTGCTTGTGTCTTGCTGATTTTCAATTTTCCCACTTTATCCCCCATGCGTGGAAGTGCCCTATGCTCTCTAAGCTGTGTTTTTTAGATGTTTCAGGACACACCGTACACTTCTCCAGAGTGGCTGTTGGCAATTTACATCCCGCCCATCAGTGTAGCAAGGCTCCCATTTCTCCATGGCCTGTCCTGCATTTCTGGTTTTGACACTTTTTTCAGCATGGCCCTTTGGACCGATTGGAAGCGAGACTTGTTTGTAGCGCTGATTTGCCTTTGCAGGTTGCTTGGTTGGCCAAAAAGGGCGTATGCGTTTTTTCCTGAATATATTCAGGAAAAAACGCATACGCCCTTTTTGGCCAAGGGCATCATTGTCAACGTTTTGCCGCTTTTCATGTGCTTTAAAGGCGATTCGAATCTACCTCCTGAAATCTGTTTCCTGCAATTCTGCCTTGATTTCAAATCCTCTTCTTTGCCTTCCCTCAATATATTTGTGGACGAGAGTTATCATTTATAATTCTGCAGGTATGTGAATTGCAGTGCCCTGAAGCTCCATTTTACAAGTCGCTTTTTTGGGAGCCGGCCGCAAAAGCGCAGGATGGCTTCAGGCCCTGTTCTGGTTCCGGGGGGCAGGCTGAGCCTGTGGTTAATTCTTCTTCCTGATGGGAAAATAGAGTGACCTGTGCCTGTCCCAACACCAAGAGCTAGTCTCTCATTGGTTCCCGGTCTTCCCGTTCATCCTCAGGACAAATTGCAACCTGTACGGAACAGGAGGTTAAAGGTGCTGATGCTCCAAGTAGGGAGATTGCTAGTAAAGTGGCTGGAATGGCGAACCCGAGCACAAGGAGATGAGAAATGAGGTGCGTTTTAGAAACCTTTCCCCATCACACGGTGTACCATCTTCTGGGTTTCTCATGCATGTTTTCGATGTAGGAAGATGCCCTTGAACCTGGAGATTTGGGACCCATGCGATGGGTAGCACGCAGTATTACTTTAAAGGGTCTGCGTTTGCTCACCCAACCTCACCAAACCTCTCAGCCCCAAGAGTGTCCACCCTTATGTCTCATCCAGCTGTGGGTCTAGATATGGTCAATCCAGGTTGCATCACAGCCCCTGAACGAATTGTGTAAGAATTTCTCTCTCTTTCCCTGTCTTTGTTTCATGGGTTTTTAAAAGTAATTTATTTTTATAATGGGGTTTAGCTGCTTTTCACGGCTGTGTTTATGCCGCTTTACACCCACTTGACACACTAACAGAGAGATATCAATACATAGGTTTTTAGATTATTACTAGTCAGATATATTCTTGTGCGGTGAATCGGGCGTGTTGAGTCCAGTTCTCTGAGCAAGGAGTAGGTCTTGTCTATTACATATTGGGTTTATGGAACGGTATCTGAGCTAATTTGAAACTCTTGTTTTATGTATCACCCCACCTCACCTTTCCCGATAAGCAGCCATAGTGTGTTTTCTGCATGTGTGACTCTGTTCTGTTTTGTAATTCAGTTCAAGTGTAACGGTTTTAACATTCCCTCTATAAGTGACACCTTATGAGAAGTGTCCTTTTCTGTGTGACTTATTTCACTTAGAATCGTCTTACCTAAATCCACTCATCATGCTGCTACTAGCCTTATGACATTGATTTCATGGCTGAGTGATATTCCATTGTACATAAGGACCACAACTTTTTTATCCATTTTTCGCTTTCCTGGGATATTTAAGGTGGAAGGAAGTGGAGGTCCTTGTCAACAGAGCAGCCCTAACCTTTGGGGTGCTTGTGTCTTGCTGATTTTCAATTTTCCCACTTTATCCCCCCATGCGTGGAAGTGCCCTATGCTCTCTAAGCTGTGTTTTTTAGATGTTTCAGGACACACCGTACACTTCTCCACAGTGGCTGTTGGCAATTTACATCCCACCCATCAGTGTAGCAAGGCTCCCTTTTCTCCATGGCCTGTCCTGCATTTCTGGTTTTGACACTTTTTTCAGCATGGCCCTTTGGACCGATTGGAAGCGAGACTTGTTTGTAGCGCTGATTTGCCTTTGCAGGTTGCTTGGTTGGCCAAAAAGGGCGTATGCGTTTTTTCCTGAATATATTCAGGAAAAAACGCATACGCCCTTTTTGGCCAAGGGCATCATTGTCAACGTTTTGCCGCTTTTCATGTGCTTTAAAGGCGATTCGAATCTACCTCCTGAAATCTGTTTCCTGCAATTCTGCCTTGATTTCAAATCCTCTTCTTTGCCTTCCCTCAATATATTTGTGGACGAGAGTTATCATTTATAATTCTGCAGGTATGTGAATTGCAGTGCCCTGAAGCTCCATTTTACAAGTCGCTTTTTTGGGAGCCGGCCGCAAAAGCGCAGGATGGCTTCAGGCCCTGTTCTGGTTCCGGGGGGCAGGCTGAGCCTGTGGTTAATTCTTCTTCCTGATGGGAAAATAGAGTGACCTGTGCCTGTCCCAACACCAAGAGCTAGTCTCTCATTGGTTCCCGGTCTTCCCGTTCATCCTCAGGACAAATTGCAACCTGTACGGAACAGGAGGTTAAAGGTGCTGATGCTCCAAGTAGGGAGATTGCTAGTAAAGTGGCTGGAATGGCGAACCCGAGCACAAGGAGATGAGAAATGAGGTGCGTTTTAGAAACCTTTCCCCATCACACGGTGTACCATCTTCTGGGTTTCTCATGCATGTTTTCGATGTAGGAAGATGCCCTTGAACCTGGAGATTTGGGACCCATGCGATGGGTAGCACGCAGTATTACTTTAAAGGGTCTGCGTTTGCTCACCCAACCTCACCAAACCTCTCAGCCCCAAGAGTGTCCACCCTTATGTCTCATCCAGCTGTGGGTCTAGATATGGTCAATCCAGGTTGCATCACAGCCCCTGAACGAATTGTGTAAGAATTTCTCTCTCTTTCCCTGTCTTTGTTTCATGGGTTTTTAAAAGTAATTTATTTTTATAATGGGGTTTAGCTGCTTTTCACGGCTGTGTTTATGCCGCTTTACACCCACTTGACACACTAACAGAGAGATATCAATACATAGGTTTTTAGATTATTACTAGTCAGATATATTCTTGTGCGGTGAATCGGGCGTGTTGAGTCCAGTTCTCTGAGCAAGGAGTAGGTCTTGTCTATTACATATTGGGTTTATGGAACGGTATCTGAGCTAATTTGAAACTCTTGTTTTATGTATCACCCCACCTCACCTTTCCCGATAAGCAGCCATAGTGTGTTTTCTGCATGTGTGACTCTGTTCTGTTTTGTAATTCAGTTCAAGTGTAACGGTTTTAACATTCCCTCTATAAGTGACACCTTATGAGAAGTGTCCTTTTCTGTGTGACTTATTTCACTTAGAATCGTCTTACCTAAATCCACTCATCATGCTGCTACTAGCCTTATGACATTGATTTCATGGCTGAGTGATATTCCATTGTACATAAGGACCACAACTTTTTTATCCATTTTTCGCTTTCCTGGGATATTTAAGGTGGAAGGAAGTGGAGGTCCTTGTCAACAGAGCAGCCCTAACCTTTGGGGTGCTTGTGTCTTGCTGATTTTCAATTTTCCCACTTTATCCCCCCATGCGTGGAAGTGCCCTATGCTCTCTAAGCTGTGTTTTTTAGATGTTTCAGGACACACCGTACACTTCTCCAGAGTGGCTGTTGGCAATTTACATCCCGCCCATCAGTGTAGCAAGGCTCCCATTTCTCCATGGCCTGTCCTGCATTTCTGGTTTTGACACTTTTTTCAGCATGGCCCTTTTGACCGATGGGAAGCGAGACTTCTTTGTAGCGCTGATTTGCCTTTCCAGGTTGCTTGGTTGGCCAAAAAGGGCGTATGCGTTTTTTCCTGAATATATTCAGGAAAAAACGCATACGCCCTTTTTGGCCAAGGGCATCATTGTCAACGTTTTGCCGCTTTTCATGTGCTTTAAAGGCGATTCGAATCTACCTCCTGAAATCTGTTTCCTGCAATTCTGCCTTGATTTCAAATCCTCTTCTTTGCCTTCCCTCAATATATTTGTGGACGAGAGTTATCATTTATAACTCTGCAGGTTTGTGAATTGCAGTGCCCTGAAGCTCCATTTTACAAGTCGCTTTTTTGGGAGCCGGCCGCAAAAGCGCAGGATGGCTTCAGGCCCTGTTCTGGTTCCGGGGGGCAGGCTGAGCCTGTGGTTAATTCTTCTTCCTGATGGGAAAATAGAGTGACCTGTGCCTGTCCCAACACCAAGAGCTAGTCTCTCATTGGTTCCCGGTCTTCCCGTTCATCCTCAGGACAAATTGCAACCTGTACGGAACAGGAGGTTAAAGGTGCTGATGCTCCAAGTAGGGAGATTGCTAGTAAAGTGGCTGGAATGGCGAACCCGAGCACAAGGAGATGAGAAATGAGGTGCGTTTTAGAAACCTTTCCCCATCACACGGTGTACCATCTTCTGGGTTTCTCATGCATGTTTTCGATGTAGGAAGATGCCCTTGAACCTGGAGATTTGGGACCCATGTGATGGGTAGCACGCAGTATTACTTTAAAGGGTCTGCGTTTGCTCACCCAACCTCACCAAACCTCTCAGCCCCAAGAGTGTCCACCCTTATGTCTCATCCAGCTGTGGGTCTAGATATGGTCAATCCAGGTTGCATCACAGCCCCTGAACGAATTGTGTAAGAATTTCTCTCTCTTTCCCTGTCTTTGTTTCATGGGTTTTTAAAAGTAATTTATTTTTATAATGGGGTTTAGCTGCTTTTCACGGCTGTGTTTAGGCCGCTTTACACCCACTTGACACACTAACAGAGAGATATCAATACATAGGTTTTTAGATTATTACTAGTCAGATATATTCTTGTGCGGTGAATCGGGCGTGTTGAGTCCAGTTCTCTGAGCAAGGAGTAGGTCTTGTCTATTCCATATTGGGTTTATGGAACGGTATCTGAGCTAATTTGAAACTCTTGTTTTATGTATCACCCCACCTCACCTTTCCCGTTAAGCAGCCATAGTGTGTTTTCTGCATGTGTGACTCTGTTCTGTTTTGTAATTCAGTTCAAGTGTAACGGTTTTTACATTCCCTCTATAAGTGACACCTTATGAGAAGTGTCCTTTTCTGTGTGACTTATTTCACTTAGAATCGTCTTACCTAAATCCACTCATCATGCTGCTACTAGCCTTATGACATTGATTTCATGGCTGAGTGATATTCCATTGTACATAAGGACCACAACTTTTTTATCCATTTTTCGCTTTCCTGGGATATTTAAGGTGGAAGGAAGTGGAGGTCCTTGTCAACAGAGCAGCCCTAAACTTTGGGGTGCTTGTGTCTTGCTGATTTTCAATTTTCCCACTTTATCCCCCCATGCGTGGAAGTGCCCTATGCTCTCTAAGCTGTGTTTTTTAGATGTTTCAGGACACACCGTACACTTCTCCAGAGTGGCTGTTGGCAATTTACATCCCGCCCATCAGTGTAGCAAGGCTCCCATTTCTCCATGGCCTGTCCTGCATTTCTGGTTTTGACACTTTTTTCAGCATGGCCCTTTTGACCGATGGGAAGCGAGACTTCTTTGTAGCGCTGATTTGCCTTTCCAGGTTGCTTGGTTGGCCAAAAAGGGCGTATGCGTTTTTTCCTGAATATATTCAGGAAAAAACGCATACGCCCTTTTTGGCCAAGGGCATCATTGTCAACGTTTTGCCGCTTTTCATGTGCTTTAAAGGCGATTCGAATCTACCTCCTGAAATCTGTTTCCTGCAATTCTGCCTTGATTTCAAATCCTCTTCTTTGCCTTCCCTCAATATATTTGTGGACGAGAGTTATCATTTATAACTCTGCAGGTGTGTGTATTGCAGTGCCCTGAAGCTCCATTTTACAAGTCGCTTTTTTGGGAGCCGGCCGCAAAAGCGCAGGATGGCTTCAGGCCCTGTTCTGGTTCCGGGGGGCAGGCTGAGCCTGTGGTTAATTCTTCTTCCTGATGGGAAAATAGAGTGACCTGTGCCTGTCCCAACACCAAGAGCTAGTCTCTCATTGGTTCCCGGTCTTCCCGTTCATCCTCAGGACAAATTGCAACCTGTACGGAACAGGAGGTTAAAGGTGCTGATGCTCCAAGTAGGGAGATTGCTAATAAAGTGGCTGGAATGGCGAACCCGAGCACAAGGAGATGAGAAATGAGGTGCGTTTTAGAAACCTTTCCCCATCACACGGTGTACCATCTTCTGGGTTTCTCATGCATGTTTTCGATGTAGGAAGATGCCCTTGAACCTGGAGATTTGGGACCCATGCGATGGGTAGCACGCAGTATTACTTTAAAGGGTCTGCGTTTGCTCACCCAACCTCACCAAACCTCTCAGCCCCAAGAGTGTCCACCCTTATGTCTCATCCAGCTGTGGGTCTAGATATGGTCAATCCAGGTTGCATCACAGCCCCTGAACGAATTGTGTAAGAATTTCTCTCTCTTTCCCTGTCTTTGTTTCATGGGTTTTTAAAAGTAATTTATTTTTATAATGGGGTTTAGCTGCTTTTCACGGCTGTGTTTAGGCCGCTTTACACCCACTTGACACACTAACAGAGAGATATCAATACATAGGTTTTTAGATTATTACTAGTCAGATATATTCTTGTGCGGTGAATCGGGCGTGTTGAGTCCAGTTCTCTGAGCAAGGAGTAGGTCTTGTCTATTACATATTGGGTTTATGGAACGGTATCTGAGCTAATTTGAAACTCTTGTTTTATGTATCACCCCACCTCACCTTTCCCGATAAGCAGCCATAGTGTGTTTTCTGCATGTGTGACTCTGTTCTGTTTTGTAATTCAGTTCAAGTGTAACGGTTTTTACATTCCCTCTATAAGTGACACCTTATGAGAAGTGTCCTTTTCTGTGTGACTTATTTCACTTAGAATCGTCTTACCTAAATCCACTCATCATGCTGCTACTAGCCTTATGACATTGATTTCATGGCTGAGTGATATTCCATTGTACATAAGGACCACAACTTTTTTATCCATTTTTCGCTTTCCTGGGATATTTAAGGTGGAAGGAAGTGGAGGTCCTTGTCAACAGAGCAGCCCTAAACTTTGGGGTGCTTGTGTCTTGCTGATTTTCAATTTTCCCACTTTATCCCCCCATGCGTGGAAGTGGCCTATGCTCTCTAAGCTGTGCTTTTTAGATGTTTCAGGACACACCGTACACTTCTCCAGAGTGGCTGTTGGCAATTTACATCCCGCCCATCAGTGTAGCAAGGCTCCCATTTCTCCATGGCCTGTCCTGCATTTCTGGTTTTGACACATTTTTCAGCATGGCCCTTTTGACCGATGGGAAGCGAGACTTCTTTGTAGCGCTGATTTGCCTTTCCAGGTTGCTTGGTTGGCCAAAAAGGGCGTATGCGTTTTTTCCTGAATGTATTCAGGAAAAAACGCATACGCCCTTTTTGGCCAAGGGCATCATTGTCAACGTTTTGCCGCTTTTCATGTGCTTTAAAAGCGATTCGAATCTACCTCCTGAAATCTGTTTCCTGCAATTCTGCCTTGATTTCAAATCCTCTTCTTTGCCTTCCCTCAATATATTTGTGGACGAGAGTTATCATTTATAACTCTGCAGGTTTGTGAATTGCAGTGCCCTGAAACTCCATTTTACAAGTCGCTTTTTCGGGAGCCGGCCGCAAAAGCGCAGGATGGCTTCAGGCCCTGTTCTGGTTCCGGGGGGCAGGCTGAGCCTGTGGTTAATTCTTCTTCCTGATGGGAAAATAGAGTGACCTGTGCCTGTCCCAACACCAAGAGCTAGTCTCTCATTGGTTCCCCGTCTTCCCGTTCATCCTCAGGACAAATTGCAACCTGTACGGAACAGGAGGTTAAAGGTGCTGATGCTCCAAGTAGGGAGATTGCTAGTAAAGTGGCTGGAATGGCGAACCCGAGCACAAGGAGATGAGAAATGAGGTGCGTTTTAGAAACCTTTCCCCATCACACGGTGTACCATCTTCTGGGTTTCTCATGCATGTTTTCGATGTAGGAAGATGCCCTTGAACCTGGAGATTTGGGACCCATGCGATGGGTAGCACGCAGTATTACTTTAAAGGGTCTGCGTTTGCTCACCCAACCTCACCAAACCTCTCAGCCCCAAGAGTGTCCACCCTTATGTCTCATCCAGCTGTGGGTCTAGATATGGTCAATCCAGGTTGCATCACAGCCCCTGAACGAATTGTGTAAGAATTTCTCTCTCTTTCCCTGTCTTTGTTTCATGGGTTTTTAAAAGTAATTTATTTTTATAATGGGGTTTAGCTGCTTTTCACGGCTGTGTTTAGGCCGCTTTACACCCACTTGACACACTAACAGAGAGATATCAATACATAGGTTTTTAGATTATTACTAGTCAGATATATTCTTGTGCGGTGAATCGGGCGTGTTGAGTCCAGTTCTCTGAGCAAGGAGTAGGTCTTGTCTATTCCATATTGGGTTTATGGAACGGTATCTGAGCTAATTTGAAACTCTTGTTTTATGTATCACCCCACCTCACCTTTCCCGTTAAGCAGCCATAGTGTGTTTTCTGCATGTGTGACTCTGTTCTGTTTTGTAATTCAGTTCAAGTGTAACGGTTTTTACATTCCCTCTATAAGTGACACCTTATGAGAAGTGTCCTTTTCTGTGTGACTTATTTCACTTAGAATCGTCTTACCTAAATCCACTCATCATGCTGCTAGTAGCCTTATGACATTGATTTCATGGCTGAGTGATATTCCATTGTACATAAGGACCACAACTTTTTTATCCATTTTTCGCTTTCCTGGGATATTTAAGGTGGAAGGAAGTGGAGGTCCTTGTCAACAGAGCAGCCCTAAACTTTGGGGTGCTTGTGTCTTGCTGATTTTCAATTTTCCCACTTTATCCCCCCATGCGTGGAAGTGCCCTATGCTCTCTAAGCTGTGTTTTTTAGATGTTTCAGGACACACCGTACACTTCTCCAGAGTGGCTGTTGGCAATTTACATCCCGCCCATCAGTGTAGCAAGGCTCCCATTTCTCCATGGCCTGTCCTGCATTTCTGGTTTTGACACTTTTTTCAGCATGGCCCTTTTGACCGATGGGAAGCGAGACTTCTTTGTAGCGCTGATTTGCCTTTGCAGGTTGCTTGGTTGGCCAAAAAGGGCGTATGCGTTTTTTCCTGAATATATTCAGGAAAAAACGCATACGCCCTTTTTGGCCAAGGGCATCATTGTCAACGTTTTGCCGCTTTTCATGTGCTTTAAAGGCGATTCGAATCTACCTCCTGAAATCTGTTTCCTGCAATTCTGCCTTGATTTCAAATCCTCTTCTTTGCCTTCCCTCAATATATTTGTGGACGAGAGTTAT
Source organism: Balaenoptera physalus (assembly GCF_965194825.1). Classification (NCBI taxonomy): domain Eukaryota; kingdom Metazoa; phylum Chordata; class Mammalia; order Artiodactyla; family Balaenopteridae; genus Balaenoptera; species Balaenoptera physalus. The sequence goes on along the minus strand of NW_028126238.1, from coordinate 463,457 downwards.
CATTTATAACTCTGCAGGTGTGTGAATTGCAGTGCCCTGAAGCTCCATTTTACAAGTCGCTTTTTTGGGAGCCGGCCGCAAAAGCGCAGGATGGCTTCAGGCCCTGTTCTGGTTCCGGGGGGCAGGCTGAGCCTGTGGTTAATTCTTCTTCCTGATGGGAAAATAGAGTGACCTGTGCCTGTCCCAACACCAAGAGCTAGTCTCTCATTGGTTCCCCGTCTTCCCGTTCATCCTCAGGACAAATTGCAACCTGTACGGAACAGGAGGTTAAAGGTGCTGATGCTCCAAGTAGGGAGATTGCTAGTAAAGTGGCTGGAATGGCGAACCCGAGCACAAGGAGATGAGAAATGAGGTGCGTTTTAGAAACCTTTCCCCATCACACGGTGTACCATCTTCTGGGTTTCTCATGCATGTTTTCGATGTAGGAAGATGCCCTTGAACCTGGAGATTTGGGACCCATGCGATGGGTAGCACGCAGTATTACTTTAAAGGGTCTGCGTTTGCTCACCCAACCTCACCAAACCTCTCAGCCCCAAGAGTGTCCACCCTTATGTCTCATCCAGCTGTGGGTCTAGATATGGTCAATCCAGGTTGCATCACAGCCCCTGAACGAATTGTGTAAGAATTTCTCTCTCTTTCCCTGTCTTTGTTTCATGGGTTTTTAAAAGTAATTTATTTTTATAATGGGGTTTAGCTGCTTTTCACGGCTGTGTTTAGGCCGCTTTACACCCACTTGACACACTAACAGAGAGATATCAATACATAGGTTTTAAGATTATTACTAGTCAGATATATTCTTGTGCGGTGAATCGGGCGTGTTGAGTCCAGTTCTCTGAGCAAGGAGTAGGTCTTGTCTATTCCATATTGGGTTTATGGAACGGTATCTGAGCTAATTTGAAACTCTTGTTTTATGTATCACCCCACCTCACCTTTCCCGTTAAGCAGCCATAGTGTGTTTTCTGCATGTGTGACTCTGTTCTGTTTTGTAATTCAGTTCAAGTGTAACGGTTTTTACATTCCCTCTATAAGTGACACCTTATGAGAAGTGTCCTTTTCTGTGTGACTTATTTCACTTAGAATCGTCTTACCTAAATCCACTCATCATGCTGCTACTAGCCTTATGACATTGATTTCATGGCTGAGTGATATTCCATTGTACATAAGGACCACAACTTTTTTATCCATTTTTCGCTTTCCTGGGATATTTAAGGTGGAAGGAAGTGGAGGTCCTTGTCAACAGAGCAGCCCTAAACTTTGGGGTGCTTGTGTCTTGCTGATTTTCAATTTTCCCACTTTATCCCCCCATGCGTGGAAGTGCCCTATGCTCTCTAAGCTGTGTTTTTTAGATGTTTCAGGACACACCGTACACTTCTCCACAGTGGCTGTTGGCAATTTACATCCCGCCCATCAGTGTAGCAAGGCTCCCTTTTCTCCATGGCCTGTCCTGCATTTCTGGTTTTGACACTTTTTTCAGCATGGCCCTTTGGACCGATTGGAAGCGAGACTTGTTTGTAGCGCTGATTTGCCTTTGCAGGTTGCTTGGTTGGCAAAAAAGGGCGTATGCGTTTTTTCCTGAATATATTCAGGAAAAAACGCATACGCCCTTTTTGGCCAAGGGCATCATTGTCAACGTTTTGCCGCTTTTCATGTGCTTTAAAGGCGATTCGAATCTACCTCCTGAAATCTGTTTCCTGCAATTCTGCCTTGATTTCAAATCCTCTTCTTTGCCTTCCCTCAATATATTTGTGGACGAGAGTTATCATTTATAATTCTGCAGGTATGTGAATTGCAGTGCCCTGAAGCTCCATTTTACAAGTCGCTTTTTTGGGAGCCGGCCGCAAAAGCGCAGGATGGCTTCAGGCCCTGTTCTGGTTCCGGGGGGCAGGCTGAGCCTGTGGTTAATTCTTCTTCCTGATGGGAAAATAGAGTGACCTGTGCCTGTCCCAACACCAAGAGCTAGTCTCTCATTGGTTCCCGGTCTTCCCGTTCATCCTCAGGACAAATTGCAACCTGTACGGAACAGGAGGTTAAAGGTGCTGATGCTCCAAGTAGGGAGATTGCTAGTAAAGTGGCTGGAATGGCGAACCCGAGCACAAGGAGATGAGAAATGAGGTGCGTTTTAGAAACCTTTCCCCATCACACGGTGTACCATCTTCTGGGTTTCTCATGCATGTTTTCGATGTAGGAAGATGCCCTTGAACCTGGAGATTTGGGACCCATGCGATGGGTAGCACGCAGTATTACTTTAAAGGGTCTGCGTTTGCTCACCCAACCTCACCAAACCTCTCAGCCCCAAGAGTGTCCACCCTTATGTCTCATCCAGCTGTGGGTCTAGATATGGTCAATCCAGGTTGCATCACAGCCCCTGAACGAATTGTGTAAGAATTTCTCTCTCTTTCCCTGTCTTTGTTTCATGGGTTTTTAAAAGTAATTTATTTTTATAATGGGGTTTAGCTGCTTTTCACGGCTGTGTTTATGCCGCTTTACACCCACTTGACACACTAACAGAGAGATATCAATACATAGGTTTTTAGATTATTACTAGTCAGATATATTCTTGTGCGGTGAATCGGGCGTGTTGAGTCCAGTTCTCTGAGCAAGGAGTAGGTCTTGTCTATTACATATTGGGTTTATGGAACGGTATCTGAGCTAATTTGAAACTCTTGTTTTATGTATCACCCCACCTCACCTTTCCCGATAAGCAGCCATAGTGTGTTTTCTGCATGTGTGACTCTGTTCTGTTTTGTAATTCAGTTCAAGTGTAACGGTTTTAACATTCCCTCTATAAGTGACACCTTATGAGAAGTGTCCTTTTCTGTGTGACTTATTTCACTTAGAATCGTCTTACCTAAATCCACTCATCATGCTGCTACTAGCCTTATGACATTGATTTCATGGCTGAGTGATATTCCATTGTACATAAGGACCACAACTTTTTTATCCATTTTTCGCTTTCCTGGGATATTTAAGGTGGAAGGAAGTGGAGGTCCTTGTCAACAGAGCAGCCCTAACCTTTGGGGTGCTTGTGTCTTGCTGATTTTCAATTTTCCCACTTTATCCCCCCATGCGTGGAAGTGCCCTATGCTCTCTAAGCTGTGTTTTTTAGATGTTTCAGGACACACCGTACACTTCTCCAGAGTGGCTGTTGGCAATTTACATCCCGCCCATCAGTGTAGCAAGGCTCCCATTTCTCCATGGCCTGTCCTGCATTTCTGGTTTTGACACTTTTTTCAGCATGGCCCTTTTGACCGATGGGAAGCGAGACTTCTTTGTAGCGCTGATTTGCCTTTCCAGGTTGCTTGGTTGGCCAAAAAGGGCGTATGCGTTTTTTCCTGAATATATTCAGGAAAAAACGCATACGCCCTTTTTGGCCAAGGGCATCATTGTCAACGTTTTGCCGCTTTTCATGTGCTTTAAAGGCGATTCGAATCTACCTCCTGAAATCTGTTTCCTGCAATTCTGCCTTGATTTCAAATCCTCTTCTTTGCCTTCCCTCAATATATTTGTGGACGAGAGTTATCATTTATAACTCTGCAGGTTTGTGAATTGCAGTGCCCTGAAGCTCCATTTTACAAGTCGCTTTTTTGGGAGCCGGCCGCAAAAGCGCAGGATGGCTTCAGGCCCTGTTCTGGTTCCGGGGGGCAGGCTGAGCCTGTGGTTAATTCTTCTTCCTGATGGGAAAATAGAGTGACCTGTGCCTGTCCCAACACCAAGAGCTAGTCTCTCATTGGTTCCCGGTCTTCCCGTTCATCCTCAGGACAAATTGCAACCTGTACGGAACAGGAGGTTAAAGGTGCTGATGCTCCAAGTAGGGAGATTGCTAGTAAAGTGGCTGGAATGGCGAACCCGAGCACAAGGAGATGAGAAATGAGGTGCGTTTTAGAAACCTTTCCCCATCACACGGTGTACCATCTTCTGGGTTTCTCATGCATGTTTTCGATGTAGGAAGATGCCCTTGAACCTGGAGATTTGGGACCCATGTGATGGGTAGCACGCAGTATTACTTTAAAGGGTCTGCGTTTGCTCACCCAACCTCACCAAACCTCTCAGCCCCAAGAGTGTCCACCCTTATGTCTCATCCAGCTGTGGGTCTAGATATGGTCAATCCAGGTTGCATCACAGCCCCTGAACGAATTGTGTAAGAATTTCTCTCTCTTTCCCTGTCTTTGTTTCATGGGTTTTTAAAAGTAATTTATTTTTATAATGGGGTTTAGCTGCTTTTCACGGCTGTGTTTAGGCCGCTTTACACCCACTTGACACACTAACAGAGAGATATCAATACATAGGTTTTAAGATTATTACTAGTCAGATATATTCTTGTGCGGTGAATCGGGCGTGTTGAGTCCAGGTCTCTGAGCAAGGAGTAGGTCTTGTCTATTCCATATTGGGTTTATGGAACGGTATCTGAGCTAATTTGAAACTCTTGTTTTATGTATCACCCCACCTCACCTTTCCCGTTAAGCAGCCATAGTGTGTTTTCTGCATGTGTGACTCTGTTCTGTTTTGTAATTCAGTTCAAGTGTAACGGTTTTTACATTCCCTCTATAAGTGACACCTTATGAGAAGTGTCCTTTTCTGTGTGACTTATTTCACTTAGAATCGTCTTACCTAAATCCACTCATCATGTTGCTACTAGCCTTATGACATTGATTTCATGGCTGAGTGATATTCCATTGTACATAAGGACCACAACTTTTTTATCCATTTTTCGCTTTCCTGGGATATTTAAGGTGGAAGGAAGTGGAGGTCCTTGTCAACAGAGCAGCCCTAACCTTTGGGGTGCTTGTGTCTTGCTGATTTTCAATTTTCCCACTTTATCCCCCCATGCGTGGAAGTGCCCTATGCTCTCTAAGCTGTGTTTTTTAGATGTTTCAGGACACACCGTACACTTCTCCAGAGTGGCTGTTGGCAATTTACATCCCGCCCATCAGTGTAGCAAGGCTCCCATTAATCCATGGCCTGTCCTGCATTTCTGGTTTTGACACTTTTTTCAGCATGGCCCTTTTGACCGATGGGAAGCGAGACTTCTTTGTAGCGCTGATTTGCCTTTCCAGGTTGCTTGGTTGGCCAAAAAGGGCGTATGCGTTTTTTCCTGAATATATTCAGGAAAAAACGCATACGCCCTTTTTGGCCAAGGGCATCATTGTCAACGTTTTGCCGCTTTTCATGTGCTTTAAAGGCGATTCGCATCTACCTCCTGAAATCTGTTTCCTGCAATTCTGCCTTGATTTCAAATCCTCTTCTTTGCCTTCCCTCAATATATTTGTGGACGAGAGTTATCATTTATAACTCTGCAGGTGTGTGAATTGCAGTAACCTGAAGCTCCATTTTACAAGTCGGTTTTTGGGAGCCGGCCGCAAAAGCGCAGGATGGCTTCAGGCCCTGTTCTGGTTCCGGGGGGCAGGCTGAGCCTGTGGTTAATTCTTCTTCCTGATGGGAAAATAGAGTGACCTGTGCCTGTCCCAACACCAAGAGCTAGTCTCTCATTGGTTCCCCGTCTTCCCGTTCATCCTCAGGACAAATTGCAACCTGTACGGAACAGGAGGTTAAAGGTGCTGATGCTCCAAGTAGGGAGATTGCTAGTAAAGTGGCTGGAATGGCGAACCCGAGCACAAGGAGATGAGAAATGAGGTGCGTTTTAGAAACCTTTCCCCATCACACGGTGTACCATTTTCTGGGTTTCTCATGCATGTTTTCAATGTAGGAAGATGCCCTTGAACCTGGAGATTTGGGACCCATGCGATGGGTAGCACGCAGTATTACTTTAAAGGGTCTGCGTTTGCTCACCCAACCTCACCAAACCTCTCAGCCCCAAGAGTGTCCACCCTTATGTCTCATCCAGCTGTGGGTCTAGATATGGTCAATCCAGGTTGCATCACAGCCCCTGAACGAATTGTGTAAGAATTTCTCTCTCTTTCCCTGTCTTTGTTTCATGGGTTTTTAAAAGTAATTTATTTTTATAATGGGGTTTAGCTGCTTTTCACGGCTGTGTTTAGGCCGCTTTACACCCACTTGACACACTAACAGAGAGATATCAATACATAGGTTTTTAGATTATTACTAGTCAGATATATTCTTGTGCGGTGAATCGGGCGTGTTGAGTCCAGTTCTCTGAGCAAGGAGTAGGTCTTGTCTATTCCATATTGGGTTTATGGAACGGTATCTGAGCTAATTTGAAACTCTTGTTTTATGTATCACCCCACCTCACCTTTCCCGTTAAGCAGCCATAGTGTGTTTTCTGCATGTGTGACTCTGTTCTGTTTTGTAATTCAGTTCAAGTGTAACGGTTTTTACATTCCCTCTATAAGTGACACCTTATGAGAAGTGTCCTTTTCTGTGTGACTTATTTCACTTAGAATCGTCTTACCTAAATCCACTCATCATGCTGCTACTAGCCTTATGACATTGATTTCATGGCTGAGTGATATTCCATTGTACATAAGGACCACAACTTTTTTATCCATTTTTCGCTTTCCTGGGATATTTAAGGTGGAAGGAAGTGGAGGTCCTTGTCAACAGAGCAGCCCTAAACTTTGGGGTGCTTGTGTCTTGCTGATTTTCAATTTTCCCACTTTATCCCCCCATGCGTGGAAGTGCCCTATGCTCTCTAAGCTGTGTTTTTTAGATGTTTCAGGACACACCGTACACTTCTCCAGAGTGGCTGTTGGCAATTTACATCCCGCCCATCAGTGTAGCAAGGCTCCCATTTCTCCATGGCCTGTCCTGCATTTCTGGTTTTGACACTTTTTTCAGCATGGCCCTTTTGACCGATGGGAAGCGAGACTTCTTTGTAGCGCTGATTTGCCTTTCCAGGTTGCTTGGTTGGCCAAAAAGGGCGTATGCGTTTTTTCCTGAATATATTCAGGAAAAAACGCATACGCCCTTTTTGGCCAAGGGCATCATTGTCAACGTTTTGCCGCTTTTCATGTGCTTTAAAGGCGATTCGCATCTACCTCCTGAAATCTGTTTCCTGCAATTCTGCCTTGATTTCAAATCCTCTTCTTTGCCTTCCCTCAATATATTTGTGGACGAGAGTTATCATTTATAACTCTGCAGGTGTGTGAATTGCAGTAACCTGAAGCTCCATTTTACAAGTCGCTTTTTTGGGAGACGGCCGCAAAAGCGCAGGATGGCTTCAGGCCCTGTTCTGGTTCCGGGGGGCAGGCTGAGCCTGTGGTTAATTCTTCTTCCTGATGGGAAAATAGAGTGACCTGTGCCTCTCCCAACACCAAGAGCTAGTCTCTCATTGGTTCCCGGTCTTCCCGTTCATCCTCAGGACAAATTGCAACCTGTACGGAACAGGAGGTTAAAGGTGCTGATGCTCCAAGTAGGGAGATTGCTAGTAAAGTGGCTGGAATGGCGAACCCGAGCACAAGGAGATGAGAAATGAGGTGCGTTTTAGAAACCTTTCCCCATCACACGGTGTACCATTTTCTGGGTTTCTCATGCATGTTTTCAATGTAGGAAGATGCCCTTGAACCTGGAGATTTGGGACCCATGCGATGGGTAGCACGCAGTATTACTTTAAAGGGTCTGCGTTTGCTCACCCAACCTCACCAAACCTCTCAGCCCCAAGAGTGTCCACCCTTATGTCTCATCCAGCTGTGGGTCTAGATATGGTCAATCCAGGTTGCATCACAGCCCCTGAACGAATTGTGTAAGAATTTCTCTCTCTTTCCCTGTCTTTGTTTCATGGGTTTTTAAAAGTAATTTATTTTTATAATGGGGTTTAGCTGCTTTTCACGGCTGTGTTTAGGCCGCTTTACACCCACTTGACACACTAACAGAGAGATATCAATACATAGGTTTTTAGATTATTACTAGTCAGATATATTCTTGTGCGGTGAATCGGGCGTGTTGAGTCCAGTTCTCTGAGCAAGGAGTAGGTCTTGTCTATTCCATATTGGGTTTATGGAACGGTATCTGAGCTAATTTGAAACTCTTGTTTTATGTATCACCCCACCTCACCTTTCCCGTTAAGCAGCCATAGTGTGTTTTCTGCATGTGTGACTCTGTTCTGTTTTGTAATTCAGTTCAAGTGTAACGGTTTTTACATTCCCTCTATAAGTGACACCTTATGAGAAGTGTCCTTTTCTGTGTGACTTATTTCACTTAGAATCGTCTTACCTAAATCCACTCATCATGCTGCTACTAGCCTTATGACATTGATTTCATGGCTGAGTGATATTCCATTGTACATAAGGACCACAACTTTTTTATCCATTTTTCGCTTTCCTGGGATATTTAAGGTGGAAGGAAGTGGAGGTCCTTGTCAACAGAGCAGCCCTAAACTTTGGGGTGCTTGTGTCTTGCTGATTTTCAATTTTCCCACTTTATCCCCCCATGCGTGGAAGTGCCCTATGCTCTCTAAGCTGTGTTTTTTAGATGTTTCAGGACACACCGTACACTTCTCCAGAGTGGCTGTTGGCAATTTACATCCCGCCCATCAGTGTAGCAAGGCTCCCTTTTCTCCATGGCCTGTCCTGCATTTCTGGTTTTGACACTTTTTTCAGCATGGCCCTTTGGACCGATGGGAAGCGAGACTTGTTTGTAGCGCTGATTTGCCTTTGCAGGTTGCTTGGTTGGCCAAAAAGGGCGTATGCGTTTTTTCCTGAATATATTCAGGAAAAAACGCATACGCCCTTTTTGGCCAAGGGCATCATTGTCAACGTTTTGCCGCTTTTCATGTGCTTTAAAGGCGATTCGAATCTACCTCCTGAAATCTGTTTCCTGCAATTCTGCCTTGATTTCAAATCCTCTTCTTTGCGTTCCCTCAATATATTTGTGGACGAGAGTTATCATTTATAACTCTGCAGGTTTGTGAATTGCAGTGCCCTGAAGCTCCATTTTACAAGTCGCTTTTTTGGGAGCCGGCCGCAAAAGCGCAGGATGGCTTCAGGCCCTGTTCTGGTTCCGGGGGGCAGGCTGAGCCTGTGGTTAATTCTTCTTCCTGATGGGAAAATAGAGTGACCTGTGCCTGTCCCAACACCAAGAGCTAGTCTCTCATTGGTTCCCCGTCTTCCCGTTCATCCTCAGGACAAATTGCAACCTGTACGGAACAGGAGGTTAAAGGTGCTGATGCTCCAAGTAGGGAGATTGCTAGTAAAGTGGCTGGAATGGCGAACCCGAGCACAAGGAGATGAGAAATGAGGTGCGTTTTAGAAACCTTTCCCCATCACACGGTGTACCATCTTCTGGGTTTCTCATGCATGTTTTCGATGTAGGAAGATGCCCTTGAACCTGGAGATTTGGGACCCATGCCATGGGTAGCACGCAGTATTACTTTAAAGGGTCTGCGTTTGCTCACCCAACCTCACCAAACCTCTCAGCCCCAAGAGTGTCCACCCTTATGTCTCATCCAGCTGTGGGTCTAGATATGGTCAATCCAGGTTGCATCACAGCCCCTGAACGAATTGTGTAAGAATTTCTCTCTCTTTCCCTGTCTTTGTTTCATGGGTTTTTAAAAGTAATTTATTTTTATAATGGGGTTTAGCTGCTTTTCACGGCTGTGTTTAGGCTGCTTTACACCCACTTGACACACTAACAGAGAGATATCAATACAGAGCTTTTTAGATTATTACTAGTCAGATATATTCTTGTGCGGTGAATCGGGCGTGTTGAGTCCAGTTCTCTGAGCAAGGAGTAGGTCTTGTCTATTACATATTGGGTTTATGGAACGGTATCTGAGCTAATTTGAAACTCTTGTTTTATGTATCACCCCACCTCACCTTTCCCGATAAGCAGCCATAGTGTGTTTTCTGCATGTGTGACTCTGTTCTGTTTTGTAATTCAGTTCAAGTGTAACGGTTTTTACATTCCCTCTATAAGTGACACCTTATGGGAAGTGTCCTTTTCTGTGTGACTTATTTCACTTAGAATCGTCTTACCTAAATCCACTCATCATGCTGCTACTAGCCTTATGACATTGATTTCATGGCTGAGTGATATTCCATTGTACATAAGGACCACAACTTTTTTATCCATTTTTCGCTTTCCTGGGATATTTAAGGTGGAAGGAAGTGGAGGTCCTTGTCAACAGAGCAGCCCTAACCTTTGGGGTGCTTGTGTCTTGCTGATTTTCAATTTTCCCACTTTATCCCCCCATGCGTGGAAGTGCCCTATGTTCTCTAAGCTGTGTTTTTTAGATGTTTCAGGACACACCGTACACTTCTCCAGAGTGGCTGTTGGCAATTTACATCCCGCCCATCAGTGTAGCAAGGCTCCCATTTCTCCATGGCCTGTCCTGCATTTCTGGTTTTGACACTTTTTTCAGCATGGCCCTTTTGACCGATGGGAAGCGAGACTTCTTTGTAGCGCTGATTTGCCTTTCCAGGTTGCTTGGTTGGCCAAAAAGGGCGTATGCGTTTTTTCCTGAATATATTCAGGAAAAAACGCATACGCCCTTTTTGGCCAAGGGCATCATTGTCAACGTTTTGCCGCTTTTCATGTGCTTTAAAGGCGATTCGAATCTACCTCCTGAAATCTGTTTCCTGCAATTCTGCCTTGATTTCAAATCCTCTTCTTTGCCTTCCCTCAATATATTTGTGGACGAGAGTTATCATTTATAACTCTGCAGGTTTGTGAATTGCAGTGCCCTGAAGCTCCATTTTACAAGTCGCTTTTTTGGGAGCCGGCCGCAAAAGCGCAGGATGGCTTCAGGCCCTGTTCTGGTTCCGGGGGGCAGGCTGAGCCTGTGGTTAATTCTTCTTCCTGATGGGAAAATAGAGTGACCTGTGCCTGTCCCAACACCAAGAGCTAGTCTCTCATTGGTTCCCGGTCTTCCCGTTCATCCTCAGGACAAATTGCAACCTGTACGGAACAGGAGGTTAAAGGTGCTGATGCTCCAAGTAGGGAGATTGCTAGTAAAGTGGCTGGAATGGCGAACCCGAGCACAAGGAGATGAGAAATGAGGTGCGTTTTAGAAACCTTTCCCCATCACACGGTGTACCATCTTCTGGGTTTCTCATGCATGTTTTCGATGTAGGAAGATGCCCTTGAACCTGGAGATTTGGGACCCATGTGATGGGTAGCACGCAGTATTACTTTAAAGGGTCTGCGTTTGCTCACCCAACCTCACCAAACCTCTCAGCCCCAAGAGTGTCCACCCTTATGTCTCATCCAGCTGTGGGTCTAGATATGGTCAATCCAGGTTGCATCACAGCCCCTGAACGAATTGTGTAAGAATTTCTCTCTCTTTCTCTGTCTTTGTTTCATGGGTTTTTAAAAGTAATTTATTTTTATAATGGGGTTTAGCTGCTTTTCACGGCTATGTTTAGGCCGCTTTACACCCACTTGACACACTAACAGAGAGATATCAATACATAGGTTTTAAGATTATTACTAGTCAGATATATTCTTGTGCGGTGAATCGGGCGTGTTGAGTCCAGTTCTCTGAGCAAGGAGTAGGTCTTGTCTATTCCATATTGGGTTTATGGAACGGTATCTGAGCTAATTTGAAACTCTTGTTTTATGTATCACCCCACCTCACCTTTCCCGTTAAGCAGCCATAGTGTGTTTTCTGCATGTGTGACTCTGTTCTGTTTTGTAATTCAGTTCAAGTGTAACGGTTTTTACATTCCCTCTATAAGTGACACCTTATGAGAAGTGTCCTTTTCTGTGTGACTTATTTCACTTAGAATCGTCTTACCTAAATCCACTCATCATGCTGCTACTAGCCTTATGACATTGATTTCATGGCTGAGTGATATTCCATTGTACATAAGGACCACAACTTTTTTATCCATTTTTCGCTTTCCTGGGATATTTAAGGTGGAAGGAAGTGGAGGTCCTTGTCAACAGAGCAGCCCTAACCTTTGGGGTGCTTGTGTCTTGCTGATTTTCAATTTTCCCACTTTATCCCCCCATGCGTGGAAGTGCCCTATGCTCTCTAAGCTGTGTTTTTTAGATGTTTCAGGACACACCGTACACTTCTCCAGAGTGGCTGTTGGCAATTTACATCCCGCCCATCAGTGTAGCAAGGCTCCCATTTCTCCATGGCCTGTCCTGCATTTCTGGTTTTGACACTTTTTTCAGCATGGCCCTTTTGACCGATGGGAAGCGAGACTTCTTTGTAGCGCTGATTTGCCTTTCCAGGTTGCTTGGTTGGCCAAAAAGGGCGTATGCGTTTTTTCCTGAATATATTCAGGAAAAAACGCATACGCCCTTTTTGGCCAAGGGCATCATTGTCAACGTTTTGCCGCTTTTCATGTGCTTTAAAGGCGATTCGCATCTTCCTCCTGAAATCTGTTACCTGCAATTCTGCCTTGATTTCAAATCCTCTTCTTTGCCTTCCCTCAATATATTTGTGGACGAGAGTTATCATTTATAACTCTGCAGGTGTGTGAATTGCAGTGCCCTGAAGCTCCATTTTACAAGTCGCTTTTTTGGGAGCCGGCCGCAAAAGCGCAGGATGGCTTCAGGCCCTGTTCTGGTTCCGGGGGGCAGGCTGAGCCTGTGGTTAATTCTTCTTCCTGATGGGAAAATAGAGTGACCTGTGCCTGTCCCAACACCAAGAGCTAGTCTCTCATTGGTTCCCCGTCTTCCCGTTCATCCTCAGGACAAATTGCAACCTGTACGGAACAGGAGGTTAAAGGTGCTGATGCTCCAAGTAGGGAGATTGCTACTAAAGTGGCTGGAATGGCGAACCCGAGCACAAGGAGATGAGAAATGAGGTGCGTTTTAGAAACCTTTCCCCATCACACGGTGTACCATCTTCTGGGTTTCTCATGCATGTTTTCGATGTAGGAAGATGCCCTTGAACCTGGAGATTTGGGACCCATGCGATGGGTAGCACGCAGTATTACTTTAAAGGGTCTGCGTTTGCTCACCCAACCTCACCAAACCTCTCAGCCCCAAGAGTGTCCACCCTTATGTCTCATCCAGCTGTGGGTCTAGATATGGTCAATCCAGGTTGCATCACAGCCCCTGAACGAATTGTGTAAGAATTTCTCTCTCTTTCCCTGTCTTTGTTTCATGGGTTTTTAAAAGTAATTTATTTTTATAATGGGGTTTAGCTGCTTTTCACGGCTGTGTTTAGGCCGCTTTACACCCACTTGACACACTAACAGAGAGATATCAATACATAGGTTTTAAGATTATTACTAGTCAGATATATTCTTGTGCGGTGAATCGGGCGTGTTGAGTCCAGTTCTCTGAGCAAGGAGTAGGTCTTGTCTATTCCATATTGGGTTTATGGAACGGTATCTGAGCTAATTTGAAACTCTTGTTTTATGTATCACCCCACCTCACCTTTCCCGTTAAGCAGCCATAGTGTGTTTTCTGCATGTGTGACTCTGTTCTGTTTTGTAATTCAGTTCAAGTGTAACGGTTTTTACATTCCCTCTATAAGTGACACCTTATGAGAAGTGTCCTTTTCTGTGTGACTTATTTCACTTAGAATCGTCTTACCTAAATCCACTCATCATGCTGCTACTAGCCTTATGACATTGATTTCATGGCTGAGTGATATTCCATTGTACATAAGGACCACAACTTTTTTATCCATTTTTCGCTTTCCTGGGATATTTAAGGTGGAAGGAAGTGGAGGTCCTTGTCAACAGAGCAGCCCTAAACTTTGGGGTGCTTGTGTCTTGCTGATTTTCAATTTTCCCACTTTATCCCCCCATGCGTGGAAGTGCCCTATGCTCTCTAAGCTGTGTTTTTTAGATGTTTCAGGACACACCGTACACTTCTCCACAGTGGCTGTTGGCAATTTACATCCCGCCCATCAGTGTAGCAAGGCTCCCTTTTCTCCATGGCCTGTCCTGCATTTCTGGTTTTGACACTTTTTTCAGCATGGCCCTTTGGACCGATTGGAAGCGAGACTTGTTTGTAGCGCTGATTTGCCTTTGCAGGTTGCTTGGTTGGCAAAAAAGGGCGTATGCGTTTTTTCCTGAATATATTCAGGAAAAAACGCATACGCCCTTTTTGGCCAAGGGCATCATTGTCAACGTTTTGCCGCTTTTCATGTGCTTTAAAGGCGATTCGAATCTACCTCCTGAAATCTGTTTCCTGCAATTCTGCCTTGATTTCAAATCCTCTTCTTTGCCTTCCCTCAATATATTTGTGGACGAGAGTTATCATTTATAATTCTGCAGGTATGTGAATTGCAGTGCCCTGAAGCTCCATTTTACAAGTCGCTTTTTTGGGAGCCGGCCACAAAAGCGCAGGATGGCTTCAGGCCCTGTTCTGGTTCCGGGGGGCAGGCTGAGCCTGTGGTTAATTCTTCTTCCTGATGGGAAAATAGAGTGACCTGTGCCTGTCCCAACACCAAGAGCTAGTCTCTCATTGGTTCCCCGTCTTCCCGTTCATCCTCAGGACAAATTGCAACCTGTACGGAACAGGAGGTTAAAGGTGCTGATGCTCCAAGTAGGGAGATTGCTAGTAAAGTGGCTGGAATGGCGAACCCGAGCACAAGGAGATGAGAAATGAGGTGCGTTTTAGAAACCTTTCCCCATCACACGGTGTACCATCTTCTGGGTTTCTCATGCATGTTTTCGATGTAGGAAGATGCCCTTGAACCTGGAGATTTGGGACCCATGCCATGGGTAGCACGCAGTATTACTTTAAAGGGTCTGCGTTTGCTCACCCAACCTCACCAAACCTCTCAGCCCCAAGAGTGTCCACCCTTATGTCTCATCCAGCTGTGGGTCTAGATATGGTCAATCCAGGTTGCATCACAGCCCCTGAACGAATTGTGTAAGAATTTCTCTCTCTTTCCCTGTCTTTGTTTCATGGGTTTTTAAAAGTAATTTATTTTTATAATGGGGTTTAGCTGCTTTTCACGGCTGTGTTTAGGCTGCTTTACACCCACTTGACACACTAACAGAGAGATATCAATACATAGCTTTTTAGATTATTACTAGTCAGATATATTCTTGTGCGGTGAATCGGGCGTGTTGAGTCCAGTTCTCTGAGCAAGGAGTAGGTCTTGTCTATTACATATTGGGTTTATGGAACGGTATCTGAGCTAATTTGAAACTCTTGTTTTATGTATCACCCCACCTCACCTTTCCCGATAAGCAGCCATAGTGTGTTTTCTGCATGTGTGACTCTGTTCTGTTTTGTAATTCAGTTCAAGTGTAACGGTTTTTACATTCCCTCTATAAGTGACACCTTATGAGAAGTGTCCTTTTCTGTGTGACTTATTTCACTTAGAATCGTCTTACCTAAATCCACTCATCATGCTGCTACTAGCCTTATGACATTGATTTCATGGCTGAGTGATATTCCATTGTACATAAGGACCACAACTTTTTTATCCATTTTTCGCTTTCCTGGGATATTTAAGGTGGAAGGAAGTGGAGGTCCTTGTCAACAGAGCAGCCCTAACCTTTGGGGTGCTTGTGTCTTGCTGATTTTCAATTTTCCCACTTTATCCCCCCATGCGTGGAAGTGCCCTATGCTCTCTAAGCTGTGTTTTTTAGATGTTTCAGGACACACCGTACACTTCTCCAGAGTGGCTGTTGGCAATTTACATCCCGCCCATCAGTGTAGCAAGGCTCCCATTTCTCCATGGCCTGTCCTGCATTTCTGGTTTTGACACTTTTTTCAGCATGGCCCTTTTGACCGATGGGAAGCGAGACTTCTTTGTAGCGCTGATTTGCCTTTCCAGGTTGCTTGGTTGGCCAAAAAGGGCGTATGCGTTTTTTCCTGAATATATTCAGGAAAAAACGCATACGCCCTTTTTGGCCAAGGGCATCATTGTCAACGTTTTGCCGCTTTTCATGTGCTTTAAAGGCGATTCGCATCTACCTCCTGAAATCTGTTTCCTGCAATTCTGCCTTGATTTCAAATCCTCTTCTTTGCCTTCCCTCAATATATTTGTGGACGAGAGTTATCATTTATAACTCTGCAGGTGTGTGAATTGCAGTAACCTGAAGCTCCATTTTACAAGTCGCTTTTTTGGGAGACGGCCGCAAAAGCGCAGGATGGCTTCAGGCCCTGTTCTGGTTCCGGGGGGCAGGCTGAGCCTGTGGTTAATTCTTCTTCCTGATGGGAAAATAGAGTGACCTGTGCCTCTCCCAACACCAAGAGCTAGTCTCTCATTGGTTCCCGGTCTTCCCGTTCATCCTCAGGACAAATTGCAACCTGTACGGAACAGGAGGTTAAAGGTGCTGATGCTCCAAGTAGGGAGATTGCTAGTAAAGTGGCTGGAATGGCGAACCCGAGCACAAGGAGATGAGAAATGAGGTGCGTTTTAGAAACCTTTCCCCATCACACGGTGTACCATTTTCTGGGTTTCTCATGCATGTTTTCAATGTAGGAAGATGCCCTTGAACCTGGAGATTTGGGACCCATGCGATGGGTAGCACGCAGTATTACTTTAAAGGGTCTGCGTTTGCTCACCCAACCTCACCAAACCTCTCAGCCCCAAGAGTGTCCACCCTTATGTCTCATCCAGCTGTGGGTCTAGATATGGTCAATCCAGGTTGCATCACAGCCCCTGAACGAATTGTGTAAGAATTTCTCTCTCTTTCCCTGTCTTTGTTTCATGGGTTTTTAAAAGTAATTTATTTTTATAATGGGGTTTAGCTGCTTTTCACGGCTGTGTTTAGGCCGCTTTACACCCACTTGACACACTAACAGAGAGATATCAATACATAGGTTTTTAGATTATTACTAGTCAGATATATTCTTGTGCGGTGAATCGGGCGTGTTGAGTCCAGTTCTCTGAGCAAGGAGTAGGTCTTGTCTATTCCATATTGGGTTTATGGAACGGTATCTGAGCTAATTTGAAACTCTTGTTTTATGTATCACCCCACCTCACCTTTCCCGTTAAGCAGCCATAGTGTGTTTTCTGCATGTGTGACTCTGTTCTGTTTTGTAATTCAGTTCAAGTGTAACGGTTTTTACATTCCCTCTATAAGTGACACCTTATGAGAAGTGTCCTTTTCTGTGTGACTTATTTCACTTAGAATCGTCTTACCTAAATCCACTCATCATGCTGCTACTAGCCTTATGACATTGATTTCATGGCTGAGTGATATTCCATTGTACATAAGGACCACAACTTTTTTATCCATTTTTCGCTTTCCTGGGATATTTAAGGTGGAAGGAAGTGGAGGTCCTTGTCAACAGAGCAGCCCTAAACTTTGGGGTGCTTGTGTCTTGCTGATTTTCAATTTTCCCACTTTATCCCCCCATGCGTGGAAGTGCCCTATGCTCTCAAAGCTGTGTTTTTTAGATGTTTCAGGACACACCGTACACTTCTCCAGAGTGGCTGTTGGCAATTTACATCCCGCCCATCAGTGTAGCAAGGCTCCCTTTTCTCCATGGCCTGTCCTGCATTTCTGGTTTTGACACTTTTTTCAGCATGGCCCTTTGGACCGATGGGAAGCGAGACTTGTTTGTAGCGCTGATTTGCCTTTGCAGGTTGCTTGGTTGGCCAAAAAGGGCGTATGCGTTTTTTCCTGAATATATTCAGGAAAAAACGCATACGCCCTTTTTGGCCAAGGGCATCATTGTCAACGTTTTGCCGCTTTTCATGTGCTTTAAAGGCGATTCGAATCTACCTCCTGAAATCTGTTTCCTGCAATTCTGCCTTGATTTCAAATCCTCTTCTTTGCGTTCCCTCAATATATTTGTGGACGAGAGTTATCATTTATAACTCTGCAGGTTTGTGAATTGCAGTGCCCTGAAGCTCCATTTTACAAGTCGCTTTTTTGGGAGCCGGCCGCAAAAGCGCAGGATGGCTTCAGGCCCTGTTCTGGTTCCGGGGGGCAGGCTGAGCCTGTGGTTAATTCTTCTTCCTGATGGGAAAATAGAGTGACCTGTGCCTGTCCCAACACCAAGAGCTAGTCTCTCATTGGTTCCCCGTCTTCCCGTTCATCCTCAGGACAAATTGCAACCTGTACGGAACAGGAGGTTAAAGGTGCTGATGCTCCAAGTAGGGAGATTGCTAGTAAAGTGGCTGGAATGGCGAACCCGTGCACAAGGAGATGAGAAATGAGGTGCGTTTTAGAAACCTTTCCCCATCACACGGTGTACCATCTTCTGGGTTTCTCATGCATGTTTTCGATGTAGGAAGATGCCCTTGAACCTGGAGATTTGGGACCCATGCCATGGGTAGCACGCAGTATTACTTTAAAGGGTCTGCGTTTGCTCACCCAACCTCACCAAACCTCTCAGCCCCAAGAGTGTCCACCCTTATGTCTCATCCAGCTGTGGGTCTAGATATGGTCAATCCAGGTTGCATCACAGCCCCTGAACGAATTGTGTAAGAATTTCTCTCTCTTTCCCTGTCTTTGTTTCATGGGTTTTTAAAAGTAATTTATTTTTATAATGGGGTTTAGCTGCTTTTCACGGCTGTGTTTAGGCCGCTTTACACCCACTTGACACACTAACAGAGAGATATCAATACATAGGTTTTAAGATTATTACTAGTCAGATATATTCTTGTGCGGTGAATCGGGCGTGTTGAGTCCAGTTCTCTGAGCAAGGAGTAGGTCTTGTCTATTCCATATTGGGTTTATGGAACGGTATCTGAGCTAATTTGAAACTCTTGTTTTATGTATCACCCCACCTCACCTTTCCCGATAAGCAGCCATAGTGTGTTTTCTGCATGTGTGACTCTGTTCTGTTTTGTAATTCAGTTCAAGTGTAACGGTTTTTACATTCCCTCTATAAGTGACACCTTATGAGAAGTGTCCTTTTCTGTGTGACTTATTTCACTTAGAATCGTCTTACCTAAATCCACTCATCATGCTGCTACTAGCCTTATGACATTGATTTCATGGCTGAGTGATATTCCATTGTACATAAGGACCACAACTTTTTTATCCATTTTTCGCTTTCCTGGGATATTTAAGGTGGAAGGAAGTGGAGGTCCTTGTCAACAGAGCAGCCCTAAACTTTGGGGTGCTTGTGTCTTGCTGATTTTCAATTTTCCCACTTTATCCCCCCATGCGTGGAAGTGCCCTATGCTCTCTAAGCTGTGTTTTTTAGATGTTTCAGGACACACCGTACACTTCTCCACAGTGGCTGTTGGCAATTTACATCCCGCCCATCAGTGTAGCAAGGCTCCCTTTTCTCCATGGCCTGTCCTGCATTTCTGGTTTTGACACTTTTTTCAGCATGGCCCTTTGGACCGATTGGAAGCGAGACTTGTTTGTAGCGCTGATTTGCCTTTGCAGGTTGCTTGGTTGGCAAAAAAGGGCGTATGCGTTTTTTCCTGAATATATTCAGGAAAAAACGCATACGCCCTTTTTGGCCAAGGGCATCATTGTCAACGTTTTGCCGCTTTTCATGTGCTTTAAAGGCGATTCGAATCTACCTCCTGAAATCTGTTTCCTGCAATTCTGCCTTGATTTCAAATCCTCTTCTTTGCCTTCCCTCAATATATTTGTGGACGAGAGTTATCATTTATAATTCTGCAGGTATGTGAATTGCAGTGCCCTGAAGCTCCATTTTACAAGTCGCTTTTTTGGGAGCCGGCCGCAAAAGCGCAGGATGGCTTCAGGCCCTGTTCTGGTTCCGGGGGGCAGGCTGAGCCTGTGGTTAATTCTTCTTCCTGATGGGAAAATAGAGTGACCTGTGCCTGTCCCAACACCAAGAGCTAGTCTCTCATTGGTTCCCGGTCTTCCCGTTCATCCTCAGGACAAATTGCAACCTGTACGGAACAGGAGGTTAAAGGTGCTGATGCTCCAAGTAGGGAGATTGCTAGTAAAGTGGCTGGAATGGCGAACCCGAGCACAAGGAGATGAGAAATGAGGTGCGTTTTAGAAACCTTTCCCCATCACACGGTGTACCATCTTCTGGGTTTCTCATGCATGTTTTCGATGTAGGAAGATGCCCTTGAACCTGGAGATTTGGGACCCATGTGATGGGTAGCACGCAGTATTACTTTAAAGGGTCTGCGTTTGCTCACCCAACCTCACCAAACCTCTCAGCCCCAAGAGTGTCCACCCTTATGTCTCATCCAGCTGTGGGTCTAGATATGGTCAATCCAGGTTGCATCACAGCCCCTGAACGAATTGTGTAAGAATTTCTCTCTCTTTCCCTGTCTTTGTTTCATGGGTTTTTAAAAGTAATTTATTTTTATAATGGGGTTTAGCTGCTTTTCACGGCTGTGTTTAGGCCGCTTTACACCCACTTGACACACTAACAGAGAGATATCAATACATAGGTTTTAAGATTATTACTAGTCAGATATATTCTTGTGCGGTGAATCGGGCGTGTTGAGTCCAGGTCTCTGAGCAAGGAGTAGGTCTTGTCTATTCCATATTGGGTTTATGGAACGGTATCTGAGCTAATTTGAAACTCTTGTTTTATGTATCACCCCACCTCACCTTTCCCGTTAAGCAGCCATAGTGTGTTTTCTGCATGTGTGACTCTGTTCTGTTTTGTAATTCAGTTCAAGTGTAACGGTTTTTACATTCCCTCTATAAGTGACACCTTATGAGAAGTGTCCTTTTCTGTGTGACTTATTTCACTTAGAATCGTCTTACCTAAATCCACTCATCATGCTGCTACTAGCCTTATGACATTGATTTCATGGCTGAGTGATATTCCATTGTACATAAGGACCACAACTTTTTTATCCATTTTTCGCTTTCCTGGGATATTTAAGGTGGAAGGAAGTGGAGGTCCTTGTCAACAGAGCAGCCCTAACCTTTGGGGTGCTTGTGTCTTGCTGATTTTCAATTTTCCCACTTTATCCCCCCATGCGTGGAAGTGCCCTATGCTCTCTAAGCTGTGTTTTTTAGATGTTTCAGGACACACCGTACACTTCTCCAGAGTGGCTGTTGGCAATTTACATCCCGCCCATCAGTGTAGCAAGGCTCCCATTTCTCCATGGCCTGTCCTGCATTTCTGGTTTTGACACTTTTTTCAGCATGGCCCTTTTGACCGATGGGAAGCGAGACTTCTTTGTAGCGCTGATTTGCCTTTCCAGGTTGCTTGGTTGGCCAAAAAGGGCGTATGCGTTTTTTCCTGAAT
The DNA here is from genome assembly GCF_965194825.1 of Balaenoptera physalus. Lineage (NCBI taxonomy): Eukaryota > Metazoa > Chordata > Mammalia > Artiodactyla > Balaenopteridae > Balaenoptera > Balaenoptera physalus. The sequence continues at coordinate 442,520 of NW_028126238.1, read as the reverse complement.
ATATTCAGGAAAAAACGCATACGCCCTTTTTGGCCAAGGGCATCATTGTCAACGTTTTGCCGCTTTTCATGTGCTTTAAAGGCGATTCGCATCTTCCTCCTGAAATCTGTTACCTGCAATTCTGCCTTGATTTCAAATCCTCTTCTTTGCCTTCCCTCAATATATTTGTGGACGAGAGTTATCATTTATAACTCTGCAGGTGTGTGAATTGCAGTGCCCTGAAGCTCCATTTTACAAGTCGCTTTTTTGGGAGCCGGCCGCAAAAGCGCAGGATGGCTTCAGGCCCTGTTCTGGTTCCGGGGGGCAGGCTGAGCCTGTGGTTAATTCTTCTTCCTGATGGGAAAATAGAGTGACCTGTGCCTGTCCCAACACCAAGAGCTAGTCTCTCATTGGTTCCCCGTCTTCCCGTTCATCCTCAGGACAAATTGCAACCTGTACGGAACAGGAGGTTAAAGGTGCTGATGCTCCAAGTAGGGAGATTGCTACTAAAGTGGCTGGAATGGCGAACCCGAGCACAAGGAGATGAGAAATGAGGTGCGTTTTAGAAACCTTTCCCCATCACACGGTGTACCATCTTCTGGGTTTCTCATGCATGTTTTCGATGTAGGAAGATGCCCTTGAACCTGGAGATTTGGGACCCATGCGATGGGTAGCACGCAGTATTACTTTAAAGGGTCTGCGTTTGCTCACCCAACCTCACCAAACCTCTCAGCCCCAAGAGTGTCCACCCTTATGTCTCATCCAGCTGTGGGTCTAGATATGGTCAATCCAGGTTGCATCACAGCCCCTGAACGAATTGTGTAAGAATTTCTCTCTCTTTCCCTGTCTTTGTTTCATGGGTTTTTAAAAGTAATTTATTTTTATAATGGGGTTTAGCTGCTTTTCACGGCTGTGTTTAGGCCGCTTTACACCCACTTGACACACTAACAGAGAGATATCAATACATAGGTTTTAAGATTATTACTAGTCAGATATATTCTTGTGCGGTGAATCGGGCGTGTTGAGTCCAGTTCTCTGAGCAAGGAGTAGGTCTTGTCTATTCCATATTGGGTTTATGGAACGGTATCTGAGCTAATTTGAAACTCTTGTTTTATGTATCACCCCACCTCACCTTTCCCGTTAAGCAGCCATAGTGTGTTTTCTGCATGTGTGACTCTGTTCTGTTTTGTAATTCAGTTCAAGTGTAACGGTTTTTACATTCCCTCTATAAGTGACACCTTATGAGAAGTGTCCTTTTCTGTGTGACTTATTTCACTTAGAATCGTCTTACCTAAATCCACTCATCATGCTGCTACTAGCCTTATGACATTGATTTCATGGCTGAGTGATATTCCATTGTACATAAGGACCACAACTTTTTTATCCATTTTTCGCTTTCCTGGGATATTTAAGGTGGAAGGAAGTGGAGGTCCTTGTCAACAGAGCAGCCCTAAACTTTGGGGTGCTTGTGTCTTGCTGATTTTCAATTTTCCCACTTTATCCCCCCATGCGTGGAAGTGCCCTATGCTCTCTAAGCTGTGTTTTTTAGATGTTTCAGGACACACCGTACACTTCTCCACAGTGGCTGTTGGCAATTTACATCCCGCCCATCAGTGTAGCAAGGCTCCCTTTTCTCCATGGCCTGTCCTGCATTTCTGGTTTTGACACTTTTTTCAGCATGGCCCTTTGGACCGATTGGAAGCGAGACTTGTTTGTAGCGCTGATTTGCCTTTGCAGGTTGCTTGGTTGGCAAAAAAGGGCGTATGCGTTTTTTCCTGAATATATTCAGGAAAAAACGCATACGCCCTTTTTGGCCAAGGGCATCATTGTCAACGTTTTGCCGCTTTTCATGTGCTTTAAAGGCGATTCGAATCTACCTCCTGAAATCTGTTTCCTGCAATTCTGCCTTGATTTCAAATCCTCTTCTTTGCCTTCCCTCAATATATTTGTGGACGAGAGTTATCATTTATAATTCTGCAGGTATGTGAATTGCAGTGCCCTGAAGCTCCATTTTACAAGTCGCTTTTTTGGGAGCCGGCCGCAAAAGCGCAGGATGGCTTCAGGCCCTGTTCTGGTTCCGGGGGGCAGGCTGAGCCTGTGGTTAATTCTTCTTCCTGATGGGAAAATAGAGTGACCTGTGCCTGTCCCAACACCAAGAGCTAGTCTCTCATTGGTTCCCGGTCTTCCCGTTCATCCTCAGGACAAATTGCAACCTGTACGGAACAGGAGGTTAAAGGTGCTGATGCTCCAAGTAGGGAGATTGCTAGTAAAGTGGCTGGAATGGCGAACCCGAGCACAAGGAGATGAGAAATGAGGTGCGTTTTAGAAACCTTTCCCCATCACACGGTGTACCATCTTCTGGGTTTCTCATGCATGTTTTCGATGTAGGAAGATGCCCTTGAACCTGGAGATTTGGGACCCATGTGATGGGTAGCACGCAGTATTACTTTAAAGGGTCTGCGTTTGCTCACCCAACCTCACCAAACCTCTCAGCCCCAAGAGTGTCCACCCTTATGTCTCATCCAGCTGTGGGTCTAGATATGGTCAATCCAGGTTGCATCACAGCCCCTGAACGAATTGTGTAAGAATTTCTCTCTCTTTCCCTGTCTTTGTTTCATGGGTTTTTAAAAGTAATTTATTTTTATAATGGGGTTTAGCTGCTTTTCACGGCTGTGTTTAGGCCGCTTTACACCCACTTGACACACTAACAGAGAGATATCAATACATAGGTTTTAAGATTATTACTAGTCAGATATATTCTTGTGCGGTGAATCGGGCGTGTTGAGTCCAGGTCTCTGAGCAAGGAGTAGGTCTTGTCTATTCCATATTGGGTTTATGGAACGGTATCTGAGCTAATTTGAAACTCTTGTTTTATGTATCACCCCACCTCACCTTTCCCGTTAAGCAGCCATAGTGTGTTTTCTGCATGTGTGACTCTGTTCTGTTTTGTAATTCAGTTCAAGTGTAACGGTTTTTACATTCCCTCTATAAGTGACACCTTATGAGAAGTGTCCTTTTCTGTGTGACTTATTTCACTTAGAATCGTCTTACCTAAATCCACTCATCATGTTGCTACTAGCCTTATGACATTGATTTCATGGCTGAGTGATATTCCATTGTACATAAGGACCACAACTTTTTTATCCATTTTTCGCTTTCCTGGGATATTTAAGGTGGAAGGAAGTGGAGGTCCTTGTCAACAGAGCAGCCCTAACCTTTGGGGTGCTTGTGTCTTGCTGATTTTCAATTTTCCCACTTTATCCCCCCATGCGTGGAAGTGCCCTATGCTCTCTAAGCTGTGTTTTTTAGATGTTTCAGGACACACCGTACACTTCTCCAGAGTGGCTGTTGGCAATTTACATCCCGCCCATCAGTGTAGCAAGGCTCCCATTAATCCATGGCCTGTCCTGCATTTCTGGTTTTGACACTTTTTTCAGCATGGCCCTTTTGACCGATGGGAAGCGAGACTTCTTTGTAGCGCTGATTTGCCTTTCCAGGTTGCTTGGTTGGCCAAAAAGGGCGTATGCGTTTTTTCCTGAATATATTCAGGAAAAAACGCATACGCCCTTTTTGGCCAAGGGCATCATTGTCAACGTTTTGCCGCTTTTCATGTGCTTTAAAGGCGATTCGCATCTACCTCCTGAAATCTGTTTCCTGCAATTCTGCCTTGATTTCAAATCCTCTTCTTTGCCTTCCCTCAATATATTTGTGGACGAGAGTTATCATTTATAACTCTGCAGGTGTGTGAATTGCAGTAACCTGAAGCTCCATTTTACAAGTCGCTTTTTTGGGAGCCGGCCGCAAAAGCGCAGGATGGCTTCAGGCCCTGTTCTGGTTCCGGGGGGCAGGCTGAGCCTGTGGTTAATTCTTCTTCCTGATGGGAAAATAGAGTGACCTGTGCCTGTCCCAACACCAAGAGCTAGTCTCTCATTGGTTCCCGGTCTTCCCGTTCATCCTCAGGACAAATTGCAACCTGTACGGAACAGGAGGTTAAAGGTGCTGATGCTCCAAGTAGGGAGATTGCTAGTAAAGTGGCTGGAATGGCGAACCCGAGCACAAGGAGATGAGAAATGAGGTGCGTTTTAGAAACCTTTCCCCATCACACGGTGTACCATTTTCTGGGTTTCTCATGCATGTTTTCAATGTAGGAAGATGCCCTTGAACCTGGAGATTTGGGACCCATGCGATGGGTAGCACGCAGTATTACTTTAAAGGGTCTGCGTTTGCTCACCCAACCTCACCAAACCTCTCAGCCCCAAGAGTGTCCACCCTTATGTCTCATCCAGCTGTGGGTCTAGATATGGTCAATCCAGGTTGCATCACAGCCCCTGAACGAATTGTGTAAGAATTTCTCTCTCTTTCCCTGTCTTTGTTTCATGGGTTTTTAAAAGTAATTTATTTTTATAATGGGGTTTAGCTGCTTTTCACGGCTGTGTTTAGGCCGCTTTACACCCACTTGACACACTAACAGAGAGATATCAATACATAGGTTTTTAGATTATTACTAGTCAGATATATTCTTGTGCGGTGAATCGGGCGTGTTGAGTCCAGTTCTCTGAGCAAGGAGTAGGTCTTGTCTATTCCATATTGGGTTTATGGAACGGTATCTGAGCTAATTTGAAACTCTTGTTTTATGTATCACCCCACCTCACCTTTCCCGTTAAGCAGCCATAGTGTGTTTTCTGCATGTGTGACTCTGTTCTGTTTTGTAATTCAGTTCAAGTGTAACGGTTTTTACATTCCCTCTATAAGTGACACCTTATGAGAAGTGTCCTTTTCTGTGTGACTTATTTCACTTAGAATCGTCTTACCTAAATCCACTCATCATGCTGCTACTAGCCTTATGACATTGATTTCATGGCTGAGTGATATTCCATTGTACATAAGGACCACAACTTTTTTATCCATTTTTCGCTTTCCTGGGATATTTAAGGTGGAAGGAAGTGGAGGTCCTTGTCAACAGAGCAGCCCTAAACTTTGGGGTGCTTGTGTCTTGCTGATTTTCAATTTTCCCACTTTATCCCCCCATGCGTGGAAGTGCCCTATGCTCTCTAAGCTGTGTTTTTTAGATGTTTCAGGACACACCGTACACTTCTCCAGAGTGGCTGTTGGCAATTTACATCCCGCCCATCAGTGTAGCAAGGCTCCCTTTTCTCCATGGCCTGTCCTGCATTTCTGGTTTTGACACTTTTTTCAGCATGGCCCTTTGGACCGATGGGAAGCGAGACTTGTTTGTAGCGCTGATTTGCCTTTGCAGGTTGCTTGGTTGGCCAAAAAGGGCGTATGCGTTTTTTCCTGAATATATTCAGGAAAAAACGCATACGCCCTTTTTGGCCAAGGGCATCATTGTCAACGTTTTGCCGCTTTTCATGTGCTTTAAAGGCGATTCGAATCTACCTCCTGAAATCTGTTTCCTGCAATTCTGCCTTGATTTCAAATCCTCTTCTTTGCGTTCCCTCAATATATTTGTGGACGAGAGTTATCATTTATAACTCTGCAGGTTTGTGAATTGCAGTGCCCTGAAGCTCCATTTTACAAGTCGCTTTTTTGGGAGCCGGCCACAAAAGCGCAGGATGGCTTCAGGCCCTGTTCTGGTTCCGGGGGGCAGGCTGAGCCTGTGGTTAATTCTTCTTCCTGATGGGAAAATAGAGTGACCTGTGCCTGTCCCAACACCAAGAGCTAGTCTCTCATTGGTTCCCCGTCTTCCCGTTCATCCTCAGGACAAATTGCAACCTGTACGGAACAGGAGGTTAAAGGTGCTGATGCTCCAAGTAGGGAGATTGCTAGTAAAGTGGCTGGAATGGCGAACCCGAGCACAAGGAGATGAGAAATGAGGTGCGTTTTAGAAACCTTTCCCCATCACACGGTGTACCATCTTCTGGGTTTCTCATGCATGTTTTCGATGTAGGAAGATGCCCTTGAACCTGGAGATTTGGGACCCATGCCATGGGTAGCACGCAGTATTACTTTAAAGGGTCTGCGTTTGCTCACCCAACCTCACCAAACCTCTCAGCCCCAAGAGTGTCCACCCTTATGTCTCATCCAGCTGTGGGTCTAGATATGGTCAATCCAGGTTGCATCACAGCCCCTGAACGAATTGTGTAAGAATTTCTCTCTCTTTCCCTGTCTTTGTTTCATGGGTTTTTAAAAGTAATTTATTTTTATAATGGGGTTTAGCTGCTTTTCACGGCTGTGTTTAGGCTGCTTTACACCCACTTGACACACTAACAGAGAGATATCAATACATAGCTTTTTAGATTATTACTAGTCAGATATATTCTTGTGCGGTGAATCGGGCGTGTTGAGTCCAGTTCTCTGAGCAAGGAGTAGGTCTTGTCTATTACATATTGGGTTTATGGAACGGTATCTGAGCTAATTTGAAACTCTTGTTTTATGTATCACCCCACCTCACCTTTCCCGATAAGCAGCCATAGTGTGTTTTCTGCATGTGTGACTCTGTTCTGTTTTGTAATTCAGTTCAAGTGTAACGGTTTTTACATTCCCTCTATAAGTGACACCTTATGAGAAGTGTCCTTTTCTGTGTGACTTATTTCACTTAGAATCGTCTTACCTAAATCCACTCATCATGCTGCTACTAGCCTTATGACATTGATTTCATGGCTGAGTGATATTCCATTGTACATAAGGACCACAACTTTTTTATCCATTTTTCGCTTTCCTGGGATATTTAAGGTGGAAGGAAGTGGAGGTCCTTGTCAACAGAGCAGCCCTAACCTTTGGGGTGCTTGTGTCTTGCTGATTTTCAATTTTCCCACTTTATCCCCCCATGCGTGGAAGTGCCCTATGCTCTCTAAGCTGTGTTTTTTAGATGTTTCAGGACACACCGTACACTTCTCCAGAGTGGCTGTTGGCAATTTACATCCCGCCCATCAGTGTAGCAAGGCTCCCATTTCTCCATGGCCTGTCCTGCATTTCTGGTTTTGACACTTTTTTCAGCATGGCCCTTTTGACCGATGGGAAGCGAGACTTCTTTGTAGCGCTGATTTGCCTTTCCAGGTTGCTTGGTTGGCCAAAAAGGGCGTATGCGTTTTTTCCTGAATATATTCAGGAAAAAACGCATACGCCCTTTTTGGCCAAGGGCATCATTGTCAACGTTTTGCCGCTTTTCATGTGCTTTAAAGGCGATTCGCATCTACCTCCTGAAATCTGTTTCCTGCAATTCTGCCTTGATTTCAAATCCTCTTCTTTGCCTTCCCTCAATATATTTGTGGACGAGAGTTATCATTTATAACTCTGCAGGTGTGTGAATTGCAGTAACCTGAAGCTCCATTTTACAAGTCGCTTTTTTGGGAGACGGCCGCAAAAGCGCAGGATGGCTTCAGGCCCTGTTCTGGTTCCGGGGGGCAGGCTGAGCCTGTGGTTAATTCTTCTTCCTGATGGGAAAATAGAGTGACCTGTGCCTCTCCCAACACCAAGAGCTAGTCTCTCATTGGTTCCCGGTCTTCCCGTTCATCCTCAGGACAAATTGCAACCTGTACGGAACAGGAGGTTAAAGGTGCTGATGCTCCAAGTAGGGAGATTGCTAGTAAAGTGGCTGGAATGGCGAACCCGAGCACAAGGAGATGAGAAATGAGGTGCGTTTTAGAAACCTTTCCCCATCACACGGTGTACCATTTTCTGGGTTTCTCATGCATGTTTTCAATGTAGGAAGATGCCCTTGAACCTGGAGATTTGGGACCCATGCGATGGGTAGCACGCAGTATTACTTTAAAGGGTCTGCGTTTGCTCACCCAACCTCACCAAACCTCTCAGCCCCAAGAGTGTCCACCCTTATGTCTCATCCAGCTGTGGGTCTAGATATGGTCAATCCAGGTTGCATCACAGCCCCTGAACGAATTGTGTAAGAATTTCTCTCTCTTTCCCTGTCTTTGTTTCATGGGTTTTTAAAAGTAATTTATTTTTATAATGGGGTTTAGCTGCTTTTCACGGCTGTGTTTAGGCCGCTTTACACCCACTTGACACACTAACAGAGAGATATCAATACATAGGTTTTTAGATTATTACTAGTCAGATATATTCTTGTGCGGTGAATCGGGCGTGTTGAGTCCAGTTCTCTGAGCAAGGAGTAGGTCTTGTCTATTCCATATTGGGTTTATGGAACGGTATCTGAGCTAATTTGAAACTCTTGTTTTATGTATCACCCCACCTCACCTTTCCCGTTAAGCAGCCATAGTGTGTTTTCTGCATGTGTGACTCTGTTCTGTTTTGTAATTCAGTTCAAGTGTAACGGTTTTTACATTCCCTCTATAAGTGACACCTTATGAGAAGTGTCCTTTTCTGTGTGACTTATTTCACTTAGAATCGTCTTACCTAAATCCACTCATCATGCTGCTACTAGCCTTATGACATTGATTTCATGGCTGAGTGATATTCCATTGTACATAAGGACCACAACTTTTTTATCCATTTTTCGCTTTCCTGGGATATTTAAGGTGGAAGGAAGTGGAGGTCCTTGTCAACAGAGCAGCCCTAAACTTTGGGGTGCTTGTGTCTTGCTGATTTTCAATTTTCCCACTTTATCCCCCCATGCGTGGAAGTGCCCTATGCTCTCTAAGCTGTGTTTTTTAGATGTTTCAGGACACACCGTACACTTCTCCAGAGTGGCTGTTGGCAATTTACATCCCGCCCATCAGTGTAGCAAGGCTCCCTTTTCTCCATGGCCTGTCCTGCATTTCTGGTTTTGACACTTTTTTCAGCATGGCCCTTTGGACCGATGGGAAGCGAGACTTGTTTGTAGCGCTGATTTGCCTTTGCAGGTTGCTTGGTTGGCCAAAAAGGGCGTATGCGTTTTTTCCTGAATATATTCAGGAAAAAACGCATACGCCCTTTTTGGCCAAGGGCATCATTGTCAACGTTTTGCCGCTTTTCATGTGCTTTAAAGGCGATTCGAATCTACCTCCTGAAATCTGTTTCCTGCAATTCTGCCTTGATTTCAAATCCTCTTCTTTGCGTTCCCTCAATATATTTGTGGACGAGAGTTATCATTTATAACTCTGCAGGTTTGTGAATTGCAGTGCCCTGAAGCTCCATTTTACAAGTCGCTTTTTTGGGAGCCGGCCGCAAAAGCGCAGGATGGCTTCAGGCCCTGTTCTGGTTCCGGGGGGCAGGCTGAGCCTGTGGTTAATTCTTCTTCCTGATGGGAAAATAGAGTGACCTGTGCCTGTCCCAACACCAAGAGCTAGTCTCTCATTGGTTCCCCGTCTTCCCGTTCATCCTCAGGACAAATTGCAACCTGTACGGAACAGGAGGTTAAAGGTGCTGATGCTCCAAGTAGGGAGATTGCTAGTAAAGTGGCTGGAATGGCGAACCCGAGCACAAGGAGATGAGAAATGAGGTGCGTTTTAGAAACCTTTCCCCATCACACGGTGTACCATCTTCTGGGTTTCTCATGCATGTTTTCGATGTAGGAAGATGCCCTTGAACCTGGAGATTTGGGACCCATGCCATGGGTAGCACGCAGTATTACTTTAAAGGGTCTGCGTTTGCTCACCCAACCTCACCAAACCTCTCAGCCCCAAGAGTGTCCACCCTTATGTCTCATCCAGCTGTGGGTCTAGATATGGTCAATCCAGGTTGCATCACAGCCCCTGAACGAATTGTGTAAGAATTTCTCTCTCTTTCCCTGTCTTTGTTTCATGGGTTTTTAAAAGTAATTTATTTTTATAATGGGGTTTAGCTGCTTTTCACGGCTGTGTTTAGGCTGCTTTACACCCACTTGACACACTAACAGAGAGATATCAATACAGAGCTTTTTAGATTATTACTAGTCAGATATATTCTTGTGCGGTGAATCGGGCGTGTTGAGTCCAGTTCTCTGAGCAAGGAGTAGGTCTTGTCTATTACATATTGGGTTTATGGAACGGTATCTGAGCTAATTTGAAACTCTTGTTTTATGTATCACCCCACCTCACCTTTCCCGATAAGCAGCCATAGTGTGTTTTCTGCATGTGTGACTCTGTTCTGTTTTGTAATTCAGTTCAAGTGTAACGGTTTTTACATTCCCTCTATAAGTGACACCTTATGGGAAGTGTCCTTTTCTGTGTGACTTATTTCACTTAGAATCGTCTTACCTAAATCCACTCATCATGCTGCTACTAGCCTTATGACATTGATTTCATGGCTGAGTGATATTCCATTGTACATAAGGACCACAACTTTTTTATCCATTTTTCGCTTTCCTGGGATATTTAAGGTGGAAGGAAGTGGAGGTCCTTGTCAACAGAGCAGCCCTAACCTTTGGGGTGCTTGTGTCTTGCTGATTTTCAATTTTCCCACTTTATCCCCCCATGCGTGGAAGTGCCCTATGTTCTCTAAGCTGTGTTTTTTAGATGTTTCAGGACACACCGTACACTTCTCCAGAGTGGCTGTTGGCAATTTACATCCCGCCCATCAGTGTAGCAAGGCTCCCATTTCTCCATGGCCTGTCCTGCATTTCTGGTTTTGACACTTTTTTCAGCATGGCCCTTTTGACCGATGGGAAGCGAGACTTCTTTGTAGCGCTGATTTGCCTTTCCAGGTTGCTTGGTTGGCCAAAAAGGGCGTATGCGTTTTTTCCTGAATATATTCAGGAAAAAACGCATACGCCCTTTTTGGCCAAGGGCATCATTGTCAACGTTTTGCCGCTTTTCATGTGCTTTAAAGGCGATTCGAATCTACCTCCTGAAATCTGTTTCCTGCAATTCTGCCTTGATTTCAAATCCTCTTCTTTGCCTTCCCTCAATATATTTGTGGACGAGAGTTATCATTTATAACTCTGCAGGTTTGTGAATTGCAGTGCCCTGAAGCTCCATTTTACAAGTCGCTTTTTTGGGAGCCGGCCGCAAAAGCGCAGGATGGCTTCAGGCCCTGTTCTGGTTCCGGGGGGCAGGCTGAGCCTGTGGTTAATTCTTCTTCCTGATGGGAAAATAGAGTGACCTGTGCCTGTCCCAACACCAAGAGCTAGTCTCTCATTGGTTCCCGGTCTTCCCGTTCATCCTCAGGACAAATTGCAACCTGTACGGAACAGGAGGTTAAAGGTGCTGATGCTCCAAGTAGGGAGATTGCTAGTAAAGTGGCTGGAATGGCGAACCCGAGCACAAGGAGATGAGAAATGAGGTGCGTTTTAGAAACCTTTCCCCATCACACGGTGTACCATCTTCTGGGTTTCTCATGCATGTTTTCGATGTAGGAAGATGCCCTTGAACCTGGAGATTTGGGACCCATGTGATGGGTAGCACGCAGTATTACTTTAAAGGGTCTGCGTTTGCTCACCCAACCTCACCAAACCTCTCAGCCCCAAGAGTGTCCACCCTTATGTCTCATCCAGCTGTGGGTCTAGATATGGTCAATCCAGGTTGCATCACAGCCCCTGAACGAATTGTGTAAGAATTTCTCTCTCTTTCCCTGTCTTTGTTTCATGGGTTTTTAAAAGTAATTTATTTTTATAATGGGGTTTAGCTGCTTTTCACGGCTATGTTTAGGCCGCTTTACACCCACTTGACACACTAACAGAGAGATATCAATACATAGGTTTTAAGATTATTACTAGTCAGATATATTCTTGTGCGGTGAATCGGGCGTGTTGAGTCCAGTTCTCTGAGCAAGGAGTAGGTCTTGTCTATTCCATATTGGGTTTATGGAACGGTATCTGAGCTAATTTGAAACTCTTGTTTTATGTATCACCCCACCTCACCTTTCCCGTTAAGCAGCCATAGTGTGTTTTCTGCATGTGTGACTCTGTTCTGTTTTGTAATTCAGTTCAAGTGTAACGGTTTTTACATTCCCTCTATAAGTGACACCTTATGAGAAGTGTCCTTTTCTGTGTGACTTATTTCACTTAGAATCGTCTTACCTAAATCCACTCATCATGCTGCTACTAGCCTTATGACATTGATTTCATGGCTGAGTGATATTCCATTGTACATAAGGACCACAACTTTTTTATCCATTTTTCGCTTTCCTGGGATATTTAAGGTGGAAGGAAGTGGAGGTCCTTGTCAACAGAGCAGCCCTAACCTTTGGGGTGCTTGTGTCTTGCTGATTTTCAATTTTCCCACTTTATCCCCCCATGCGTGGAAGTGCCCTATGCTCTCTAAGCTGTGTTTTTTAGATGTTTCAGGACACACCGTACACTTCTCCAGAGTGGCTGTTGGCAATTTACATCCCGCCCATCAGTGTAGCAAGGCTCCCATTTCTCCATGGCCTGTCCTGCATTTCTGGTTTTGACACTTTTTTCAGCATGGCCCTTTTGACCGATGGGAAGCGAGACTTCTTTGTAGCGCTGATTTGCCTTTCCAGGTTGCTTGGTTGGCCAAAAAGGGCGTATGCGTTTTTTCCTGAATATATTCAGGAAAAAACGCATACGCCCTTTTTGGCCAAGGGCATCATTGTCAACGTTTTGCCGCTTTTCATGTGCTTTAAAGGCGATTCGCATCTACCTCCTGAAATCTGTTTCCTGCAATTCTGCCTTGATTTCAAATCCTCTTCTTTGCCTTCCCTCAATATATTTGTGGACGAGAGTTATCATTTATAACTCTGCAGGTGTGTGAATTGCAGTAACCTGAAGCTCCATTTTACAAGTCGCTTTTTTGGGAGACGGCCGCAAAAGCGCAGGATGGCTTCAGGCCCTGTTCTGGTTCCGGGGGGCAGGCTGAGCCTGTGGTTAATTCTTCTTCCTGATGGGAAAATAGAGTGACCTGTGCCTCTCCCAACACCAAGAGCTAGTCTCTCATTGGTTCCCGGTCTTCCCGTTCATCCTCAGGACAAATTGCAACCTGTACGGAACAGGAGGTTAAAGGTGCTGATGCTCCAAGTAGGGAGATTGCTAGTAAAGTGGCTGGAATGGCGAACCCGAGCACAAGGAGATGAGAAATGAGGTGCGTTTTAGAAACCTTTCCCCATCACACGGTGTACCATTTTCTGGGTTTCTCATGCATGTTTTCAATGTAGGAAGATGCCCTTGAACCTGGAGATTTGGGACCCATGCGATGGGTAGCACGCAGTATTACTTTAAAGGGTCTGCGTTTGCTCACCCAACCTCACCAAACCTCTCAGCCCCAAGAGTGTCCACCCTTATGTCTCATCCAGCTGTGGGTCTAGATATGGTCAATCCAGGTTGCATCACAGCCCCTGAACGAATTGTGTAAGAATTTCTCTCTCTTTCCCTGTCTTTGTTTCATGGGTTTTTAAAAGTAATTTATTTTTATAATGGGGTTTAGCTGCTTTTCACGGCTGTGTTTAGGCCGCTTTACACCCACTTGACACACTAACAGAGAGATATCAATACATAGGTTTTTAGATTATTACTAGTCAGATATATTCTTGTGCGGTGAATCGGGCGTGTTGAGTCCAGTTCTCTGAGCAAGGAGTAGGTCTTGTCTATTCCATATTGGGTTTATGGAACGGTATCTGAGCTAATTTGAAACTCTTGTTTTATGTATCACCCCACCTCACCTTTCCCGTTAAGCAGCCATAGTGTGTTTTCTGCATGTGTGACTCTGTTCTGTTTTGTAATTCAGTTCAAGTGTAACGGTTTTTACATTCCCTCTATAAGTGACACCTTATGAGAAGTGTCCTTTTCTGTGTGACTTATTTCACTTAGAATCGTCTTACCTAAATCCACTCATCATGCTGCTACTAGCCTTATGACATTGATTTCATGGCTGAGTGATATTCCATTGTACATAAGGACCACAACTTTTTTATCCATTTTTCGCTTTCCTGGGATATTTAAGGTGGAAGGAAGTGGAGGTCCTTGTCAACAGAGCAGCCCTAAACTTTGGGGTGCTTGTGTCTTGCTGATTTTCAATTTTCCCACTTTATCCCCCCATGCGTGGAAGTGCCCTATGCTCTCTAAGCTGTGTTTTTTAGATGTTTCAGGACACACCGTACACTTCTCCAGAGTGGCTGTTGGCAATTTACATCCCGCCCATCAGTGTAGCAAGGCTCCCTTTTCTCCATGGCCTGTCCTGCATTTCTGGTTTTGACACTTTTTTCAGCATGGCCCTTTGGACCGATGGGAAGCGAGACTTGTTTGTAGCGCTGATTTGCCTTTGCAGGTTGCTTGGTTGGCCAAAAAGGGCGTATGCGTTTTTTCCTGAATATATTCAGGAAAAAACGCATACGCCCTTTTTGGCCAAGGGCATCATTGTCAACGTTTTGCCGCTTTTCATGTGCTTTAAAGGCGATTCGAATCTACCTCCTGAAATCTGTTTCCTGCAATTCTGCCTTGATTTCAAATCCTCTTCTTTGCGTTCCCTCAATATATTTGTGGACGAGAGTTATCATTTATAACTCTGCAGGTTTGTGAATTGCAGTGCCCTGAAGCTCCATTTTACAAGTCGCTTTTTTGGGAGCCGGCCGCAAAAGCGCAGGATGGCTTCAGGCCCTGTTCTGGTTCCGGGGGGCAGGCTGAGCCTGTGGTTAATTCTTCTTCCTGATGGGAAAATAGAGTGACCTGTGCCTGTCCCAACACCAAGAGCTAGTCTCTCATTGGTTCCCCGTCTTCCCGTTCATCCTCAGGACAAATTGCAACCTGTACGGAACAGGAGGTTAAAGGTGCTGATGCTCCAAGTAGGGAGATTGCTAGTAAAGTGGCTGGAATGGCGAACCCGAGCACAAGGAGATGAGAAATGAGGTGCGTTTTAGAAACCTTTCCCCATCACACGGTGTACCATCTTCTGGGTTTCTCATGCATGTTTTCGATGTAGGAAGATGCCCTTGAACCTGGAGATTTGGGACCCATGCCATGGGTAGCACGCAGTATTACTTTAAAGGGTCTGCGTTTGCTCACCCAACCTCACCAAACCTCTCAGCCCCAAGAGTGTCCACCCTTATGTCTCATCCAGCTGTGGGTCTAGATATGGTCAATCCAGGTTGCATCACAGCCCCTGAACGAATTGTGTAAGAATTTCTCTCTCTTTCCCTGTCTTTGTTTCATGGGTTTTTAAAAGTAATTTATTTTTATAATGGGGTTTAGCTGCTTTTCACGGCTGTGTTTAGGCTGCTTTACACCCACTTGACACACTAACAGAGAGATATCAATACAGAGCTTTTTAGATTATTACTAGTCAGATATATTCTTGTGCGGTGAATCGGGCGTGTTGAGTCCAGTTCTCTGAGCAAGGAGTAGGTCTTGTCTATTACATATTGGGTTTATGGAACGGTATCTGAGCTAATTTGAAACTCTTGTTTTATGTATCACCCCACCTCACCTTTCCCGATAAGCAGCCATAGTGTGTTTTCTGCATGTGTGACTCTGTTCTGTTTTGTAATTCAGTTCAAGTGTAACGGTTTTTACATTCCCTCTATAAGTGACACCTTATGGGAAGTGTCCTTTTCTGTGTGACTTATTTCACTTAGAATCGTCTTACCTAAATCCACTCATCATGCTGCTACTAGCCTTATGACATTGATTTCATGGCTGAGTGATATTCCATTGTACATAAGGACCACAACTTTTTTATCCATTTTTCGCTTTCCTGGGATATTTAAGGTGGAAGGAAGTGGAGGTCCTTGTCAACAGAGCAGCCCTAACCTTTGGGGTGCTTGTGTCTTGCTGATTTTCAATTTTCCCACTTTATCCCCCCATGCGTGGAAGTGCCCTATGTTCTCTAAGCTGTGTTTTTTAGATGTTTCAGGACACACCGTACACTTCTCCAGAGTGGCTGTTGGCAATTTACATCCCGCCCATCAGTGTAGCAAGGCTCCCATTTCTCCATGGCCTGTCCTGCATTTCTGGTTTTGACACTTTTTTCAGCATGGCCCTTTTGACCGATGGGAAGCGAGACTTCTTTGTAGCGCTGATTTGCCTTTCCAGGTTGCTTGGTTGGCCAAAAAGGGCGTATGCGTTTTTTCCTGAATATATTCAGGAAAAAACGCATACGCCCTTTTTGGCCAAGGGCATCATTGTCAACGTTTTGCCGCTTTTCATGTGCTTTAAAGGCGATTCGAATCTACCTCCTGAAATCTGTTTCCTGCAATTCTGCCTTGATTTCAAATCCTCTTCTTTGCCTTCCCTCAATATATTTGTGGACGAGAGTTATCATTTATAACTCTGCAGGTTTGTGAATTGCAGTGCCCTGAAGCTCCATTTTACAAGTCGCTTTTTTGGGAGCCGGCCGCAAAAGCGCAGGATGGCTTCAGGCCCTGTTCTGGTTCCGGGGGGCAGGCTGAGCCTGTGGTTAATTCTTCTTCCTGATGGGAAAATAGAGTGACCTGTGCCTGTCCCAACACCAAGAGCTAGTCTCTCATTGGTTCCCGGTCTTCCCGTTCATCCTCAGGACAAATTGCAACCTGTACGGAACAGGAGGTTAAAGGTGCTGATGCTCCAAGTAGGGAGATTGCTAGTAAAGTGGCTGGAATGGCGAACCCGAGCACAAGGAGATGAGAAATGAGGTGCGTTTTAGAAACCTTTCCCCATCACACGGTGTACCATCTTCTGGGTTTCTCATGCATGTTTTCGATGTAGGAAGATGCCCTTGAACCTGGAGATTTGGGACCCATGTGATGGGTAGCACGCAGTATTACTTTAAAGGGTCTGCGTTTGCTCACCCAACCTCACCAAACCTCTCAGCCCCAAGAGTGTCCACCCTTATGTCTCATCCAGCTGTGGGTCTAGATATGGTCAATCCAGGTTGCATCACAGCCCCTGAACGAATTGTGTAAGAATTTCTCTCTCTTTCCCTGTCTTTGTTTCATGGGTTTTTAAAAGTAATTTATTTTTATAATGGGGTTTAGCTGCTTTTCACGGCTATGTTTAGGCCGCTTTACACCCACTTGACACACTAACAGAGAGATATCAATACATAGGTTTTAAGATTATTACTAGTCAGATATATTCTTGTGCGGTGAATCGGGCGTGTTGAGTCCAGTTCTCTGAGCAAGGAGTAGGTCTTGTCTATTCCATATTGGGTTTATGGAACGGTATCTGAGCTAATTTGAAACTCTTGTTTTATGTATCACCCCACCTCACCTTTCCCGTTAAGCAGCCATAGTGTGTTTTCTGCATGTGTGACTCTGTTCTGTTTTGTAATTCAGTTCAAGTGTAACGGTTTTTACATTCCCTCTATAAGTGACACCTTATGAGAAGTGTCCTTTTCTGTGTGACTTATTTCACTTAGAATCGTCTTACCTAAATCCACTCATCATGCTGCTACTAGCCTTATGACATTGATTTCATGGCTGAGTGATATTCCATTGTACATAAGGACCACAACTTTTTTATCCATTTTTCGCTTTCCTGGGATATTTAAGGTGGAAGGAAGTGGAGGTCCTTGTCAACAGAGCAGCCCTAACCTTTGGGGTGCTTGTGTCTTGCTGATTTTCAATTTTCCCACTTTATCCCCCCATGCGTGGAAGTGCCCTATGCTCTCTAAGCTGTGTTTTTTAGATGTTTCAGGACACACCGTACACTTCTCCAGAGTGGCTGTTGGCAATTTACATCCCGCCCATCAGTGTAGCAAGGCTCCCATTTCTCCATGGCCTGTCCTGCATTTCTGGTTTTGACACTTTTTTCAGCATGGCCCTTTTGACCGATGGGAAGCGAGACTTCTTTGTAGCGCTGATTTGCCTTTCCAGGTTGCTTGGTTGGCCAAAAAGGGCGTATGCGTTTTTTCCTGAATATATTCAGGAAAAAACGCATACGCCCTTTTTGGCCAAGGGCATCATTGTCAACGTTTTGCCGCTTTTCATGTGCTTTAAAGGCGATTCGCATCTTCCTCCTGAAATCTGTTACCTGCAATTCTGCCTTGATTTCAAATCCTCTTCTTTGCCTTCCCTCAATATATTTGTGGACGAGAGTTATCATTTATAACTCTGCAGGTTTGTGAATTGCAGTGCCCTGAAGCTCCATTTTACAAGTCGCTTTTTTGGGAGCCGGCCGCAAAAGCGCAGGATGGCTTCAGGCCCTGTTCTGGTTCCGGGGGGCAGGCTGAGCCTGTGGTTAATTCTTCTTCCTGATGGGAAAATAGAGTGACCTGTGCCTGTCCCAACACCAAGAGCTAGTCTCTCATTGGTTCCCCGTCTTCCCGTTCATCCTCAGGACAAATTGCAACCTGTACGGAACAGGAGGTTAAAGGTGCTGATGCTCCAAGTAGGGAGATTGCTACTAAAGTGGCTGGAATGGCGAATCCGAGCACAAGGAGATGAGAAATGAGGTGCGTTTTAGAAACCTTTCCCCATCACACGGTGTACCATCTTCTGGGTTTCTCATGCATGTTTTCGATGTAGGAAGATGCCCTTGAACCTGGAGATTTGGGACCCATGCAATGGGTAGCAGGCAGTATCACTTTAAAGGGTCTGCGTTTGCTCACCCAACCTCACCGAACCTCTCAGCCCCAAGAGTGTCCACCCTTATGTCTCATCCAGCTGTGGGTCTAGATATGGTCAATCCAGGTTGCATCACAGCCCCTGAACGAATTGTGTAAGAATTTCTCTCTCTTTCCCTGTCTTTGTTTCATGGATTTTTAAAAGTAATTTATTTTTATAATGGGGTTTAGCTGCTTTTCACGGCTGTGTTTAGGCCGCTTTACACCCACTTGACACACTAACAGAGAGATATCAATACATAGGTTTTTAGATTATTACTAGTCAGATATATTCTTGTGCGGTGAATCGGGCGTGTTGAGTCCAGTTCTCTGAGCAAGGAGTAGGTCTTGTCTATTACATATTGGGTTTATGGAACGGTATCTGAGCTAATTTGAAACTCTTGTTTTATGTATCACCCCACCTCACCTTTCCCGATAAGCAGCCATAGTGTGTTTTCTGCATGTGTGACTCTGTTCTGTTTTGTAATTCAGTTCAAGTGTAACGGTTTTAACATTCCCTCTATAAGTGACACCTTATGAGAAGTGTCCTTTTCTGTGTGACTTATTTCACTTAGAATCGTCTTACCTAAATCCACTCATCATGCTGCTACTAGCCTTATGACATTGATTTCATGGCTGAGTGATATTCCATTGTACATAAGGACCACAACTTTTTTATCCATTTTTCGCTTTCCTGGGATATTTAAGGTGGAAGGAAGTGGAGGTCCTTGTCAACAGAGCAGCCCTAACCTTTGGGGTGCTTGTGTCTTGCTGATTTTCAATTTTCCCACTTTATCCCCCCATGCGTGGAAGTGCCCTATGCTCTCTAAGCTGTGTTTTTTAGATGTTTCAGGACACACCGTACACTTCTCCAGAGTGGCTGTTGGCAATTTACATCCCGCCCATCAGTGTAGCAAGGCTCCCATTTCTCCATGGCCTGTCCTGCATTTCTGGTTTTGACACTTTTTTCAGCATGGCCCTTTTGACCGATGGGAAGCGAGACTTCTTTGTAGCGCTGATTTGCCTTTCCAGGTTGCTTGGTTGGCCAAAAAGGGCGTATGCGTTTTTTCCTGAATATATTCAGGAAAAAACGCATACGCCCTTTTTGGCCAAGGGCATCATTGTCAACGTTTTGCCGCTTTTCATGTGCTTTAAAGGCGATTCGCATCTACCTCCTGAAATCTGTTTCCTGCAATTCTGCCTTGATTTCAAATCCTCTTCTTTGCCTTCCCTCAATATATTTGTGGACGAGAGTTATCATTTATAACTCTGCAGGTGTGTGAATTGCAGTAACCTGAAGCTCCATTTTACAAGTCGCTTTTTTGGGAGCCGGCCGCAAAAGCGCAGGATGGCTTCAGGCCCTGTTCTGGTTCCGGGGGGCAGGCTGAGCCTGTGGTTAATTCTTCTTCCTGATGGGAAAATAGAGTGACCTGTGCCTGTCCCAACACCAAGAGCTAGTCTCTCATTGGTTCCCGGTCTTCCCGTTCATCCTCAGGACAAATTGCAACCTGTACGGAACAGGAGGTTAAAGGTGCTGATGCTCCAAGTAGGGAGATTGCTAGTAAAGTGGCTGGAATGGCGAACCCGAGCACAAGGAGATGAGAAATGAGGTGCGTTTTAGAAACCTTTCCCCATCACACGGTGTACCATTTTCTGGGTTTCTCATGCATGTTTTCAATGTAGGAAGATGCCCTTGAACCTGGAGATTTGGGACCCATGCGATGGGTAGCACGCAGTATTACTTTAAAGGGTCTGCGTTTGCTCACCCAACCTCACCAAACCTCTCAGCCCCAAGAGTGTCCACCCTTATGTCTCATCCAGCTGTGGGTCTAGATATGGTCAATCCAGGTTGCATCACAGCCCCTGAACGAATTGTGTAAGAATTTCTCTCTCTTTCCCTGTCTTTGTTTCATGGGTTTTTAAAAGTAATTTATTTTTATAATGGGGTTTAGCTGCTTTTCACGGCTGTGTTTAGGCCGCTTTACACCCACTTGACACACTAACAGAGAGATATCAATACATAGGTTTTTAGATTATTACTAGTCAGATATATTCTTGTGCGGTGAATCGGGCGTGTTGAGTCCAGTTCTCTGAGCAAGGAGTAGGTCTTGTCTATTCCATATTGGGTTTATGGAACGGTATCTGAGCTAATTTGAAACTCTTGTTTTATGTATCACCCCACCTCACCTTTCCCGTTAAGCAGCCATAGTGTGTTTTCTGCATGTGTGACTCTGTTCTGTTTTGTAATTCAGTTCAAGTGTAACGGTTTTTACATTCCCTCTATAAGTGACACCTTATGAGAAGTGTCCTTTTCTGTGTGACTTATTTCACTTAGAATCGTCTTACCTAAATCCACTCATCATGCTGCTACTAGCCTTATGACATTGATTTCATGGCTGAGTGATATTCCATTGTACATAAGGACCACAACTTTTTTATCCATTTTTCGCTTTCCTGGGATATTTAAGGTGGAAGGAAGTGGAGGTCCTTGTCAACAGAGCAGCCCTAAACTTTGGGGTGCTTGTGTCTTGCTGATTTTCAATTTTCCCACTTTATCCCCCCATGCGTGGAAGTGCCCTATGCTCTCTAAGCTGTGTTTTTTAGATGTTTCAGGACACACCGTACACTTCTCCAGAGTGGCTGTTGGCAATTTACATCCCGCCCATCAGTGTAGCAAGGCTCCCTTTTCTCCATGGCCTGTCCTGCATTTCTGGTTTTGACACTTTTTTCAGCATGGCCCTTTGGACCGATGGGAAGCGAGACTTGTTTGTAGCGCTGATTTGCCTTTGCAGGTTGCTTGGTTGGCCAAAAAGGGCGTATGCGTTTTTTCCTGAATATATTCAGGAAAAACCGCATACGCCCTTTTTGGCCAAGGGCATCATTGTCAACGTTTTGCCGCTTTTCATGTGCTTTAAAGGCGATTCGAATCTACCTCCTGAAATCTGTTTCCTGCAATTCTGCCTTGATTTCAAATCCTCTTCTTTGCGTTCTCTCAATATATTTGTGGACGAGAGTTATCATTTATAACTCTGCAGGTTTGTGAATTGCAGTGCCCTGAAGCTCCATTTTACAAGTCGCTTTTTTGGGAGCCGGCCACAAAAGCGCAGGATGGCTTCAGGCCCTGTTCTGGTTCCGGGGGGCAGGCTGAGCCTGTGGTTAATTCTTCTTCCTGATGGGAAAATAGAGTGACCTGTGCCTGTCCCAACACCAAGAGCTAGTCTCTCATTGGTTCCCCGTCTTCCCGTTCATCCTCAGGACAAATTGCAACCTGTACGGAACAGGAGGTTAAAGGTGCTGATGCTCCAAGTAGGGAGATTGCTAGTAAAGTGGCTGGAATGGCGAACCCGAGCACAAGGAGATGAGAAATGAGGTGCGTTTTAGAAACCTTTCCCCATCACACGGTGTACCATCTTCTGGGTTTCTCATGCATGTTTTCGATGTAGGAAGATGCCCTTGAACCTGGAGATTTGGGACCCATGCCATGGGTAGCACGCAGTATTACTTTAAAGGGTCTGCGTTTGCTCACCCAACCTCACCAAACCTCTCAGCCCCAAGAGTGTCCACCCTTATGTCTCATCCAGCTGTGGGTCTAGATATGGTCAATCCAGGTTGCATCACAGCCCCTGAACGAATTGTGTAAGAATTTCTCTCTCTTTCCCTGTCTTTGTTTCATGGGTTTTTAAAAGTAATTTATTTTTATAATGGGGTTTAGCTGCTTTTCACGGCTGTGTTTAGGCTGCTTTACACCCACTTGACACACTAACAGAGAGATATCAATACATAGCTTTTTAGATTATTACTAGTCAGATATATTCTTGTGCGGTGAATCGGGCGTGTTGAGTCCAGTTCTCTGAGCAAGGAGTAGGTCTTGTCTATTACATATTGGGTTTATGGAACGGTATCTGAGCTAATTTGAAACTCTTGTTTTATGTATCACCCCACCTCACCTTTCCCGATAAGCAGCCATAGTGTGTTTTCTGCATGTGTGACTCTGTTCTGTTTTGTAATTCAGTTCAAGTGTAACGGTTTTTACATTCCCTCTATAAGTGACACCTTATGAGAAGTGTCCTTTTCTGTGTGACTTATTTCACTTAGAATCGTCTTACCTAAATCCACTCATCATGCTGCTACTAGCCTTATGACATTGATTTCATGGCTGAGTGATATTCCATTGTACATAAGGACCACAACTTTTTTATCCATTTTTCGCTTTCCTGGGATATTTAAGGTGGAAGGAAGTGGAGGTCCTTGTCAACAGAGCAGCCCTAACCTTTGGGGTGCTTGTGTCTTGCTGATTTTCAATTTTCCCACTTTATCCCCCCATGCGTGGAAGTGCCCTATGCTCTCTAAGCTGTGTTTTTTAGATGTTTCAGGACACACCGTACACTTCTCCAGAGTGGCTGTTGGCAATTTACATCCCGCCCATCAGTGTAGCAAGGCTCCCATTTCTCCATGGCCTGTCCTGCATTTCTGGTTTTGACACTTTTTTCAGCATGGCCCTTTTGACCGATGGGAAGCGAGACTTCTTTGTAGCGCTGATTTGCCTTTCCAGGTTGCTTGGTTGGCCAAAAAGGGCGTATGCGTTTTTTCCTGAATATATTCAGGAAAAAACGCATACGCCCTTTTTGGCCAAGGGCATCATTGTCAACGTTTTGCCGCTTTTCATGTGCTTTAAAGGCGATTCGCATCTTCCTCCTGAAATCTGTTTCCTGCAATTCTGCCTTGATTTCAAATCCTCTTCTTTGCCTTCCCTCAATATATTTGTGGACGAGAGTTATCATTTATAACTCTGCAGGTGTGTGAATTGCAGTAACTTGAAGCTCGATTTTACAAGTCGCTTTTTTGGGAGCCGGCCGCAAAAGCGCAGGATGGCTTCAGGCCCTGTTCTGGTTCCGGGGGGCAGGCTGAGCCTGTGGTTAATTCTTCTTCCTGATGGGAAAATAGAGTGACCTGTGCCTCTCCCAACACCAAGAGCTAGTCTCTCATTGGTTCCCGGTCTTCCCGTTCATCCTCAGGACAAATTGCAACCTGTACGGAACAGGAGGTTAAAGGTGCTGATGCTCCAAGTAGGGAGATTGCTAGTAAAGTGGCTGGAATGGCGAACCCGAGCACAAGGAGATGAGAAATGAGGTGCGTTTTAGAAACCTTTCCCCATCACACGGTGTACCATTTTCTGGGTTTCTCATGCATGTTTTCAATGTAGGAAGATGCCCTTGAACCTGGAGATTTGGGACCCATGCGATGGGTAGCACGCAGTATTACTTTAAAGGGTCTGCGTTTGCTCACCCAACCTCACCAAACCTCTCAGCCCCAAGAGTGTCCACCCTTATGTCTCATCCAGCTGTGGGTCTAGATATGGTCAATCCAGGTTGCATCACAGCCCCTGAACGAATTGTGTAAGAATTTCTCTCTCTTTCCCTGTCTTTGTTTCATGGGTTTTTAAAAGTAATTTATTTTTATAATGGGGTTTAGCTGCTTTTCACGGCTGTGTTTAGGCCGCTTTACACCCACTTGACACACTAACAGAGAGATATCAATACATAGGTTTTTAGATTATTACTAGTCAGATATATTCTTGTGCGGTGAATCGGGCGTGTTGAGTCCAGTTCTCTGAGCAAGGAGTAGGTCTTGTCTATTCCATATTGGGTTTATGGAACGGTATCTGAGCTAATTTGAAACTCTTGTTTTATGTATCACCCCACCTCACCTTTCCCGTTAAGCAGCCATAGTGTGTTTTCTGCATGTGTGACTCTGTTCTGTTTTGTAATTCAGTTCAAGTGTAACGGTTTTTACATTCCCTCTATAAGTGACACCTTATGAGAAGTGTCCTTTTCTGTGTGACTTATTTCACTTAGAATCGTCTTACCTAAATCCACTCATCATGCTGCTACTAGCCTTATGACATTGATTTCATGGCTGAGTGATATTCCATTGTACATAAGGACCACAACTTTTTTATCCATTTTTCGCTTTCCTGGGATATTTAAGGTGGAAGGAAGTGGAGGTCCTTGTCAACAGAGCAGCCCTAAACTTTGGGGTGCTTGTGTCTTGCTGATTTTCAATTTTCCCACTTTATCCCCCCATGCGTGGAAGTGCCCTATGCTCTCTAAGCTGTGTTTTTTAGATGTTTCAGGACACACCGTACACTTCTCCAGAGTGGCTGTTGGCAATTTACATCCCGCCCATCAGTGTAGCAAGGCTCCCTTTTCTCCATGGCCTGTCCTGCATTTCTGGTTTTGACACTTTTTTCAGCATGGCCCTTTGGACCGATGGGAAGCGAGACTTGTTTGTAGCGCTGATTTGCCTTTGCAGGTTGCTTGGTTGGCCAAAAAGGGCGTATGCGTTTTTTCCTGAATATATTCAGGAAAAAACGCATACGCCCTTTTTGGCCAAGGGCATCATTGTCAACGTTTTGCCGCTTTTCATGTGCTTTAAAGGCGATTCGAATCTACCTCCTGAAATCTGTTTCCTGCAATTCTGCCTTGATTTCAAATCCTCTTCTTTGCCTTCCCTCAATATATTTTTGGACGAGAGTTATCATTTATAACTCTGCAGGTTTGTGAATTGCAGTGCCCTGAAGCTCCATTTTACAAGTCGCTTTTTTGGGAGCCGGCCGCAAAAGCGCAGGATGGCTTCAGGCCCTGTTCTGGTTCCGGGGGGCAGGCTGAGCCTGTGGTTAATTCTTCTTCCTGATGGGAAAATAGAGTGACCTGTGCCTGTCCCAACACCAAGAGCTAGTCTCTCATTGGTTCCCCGTCTTCCCGTTCATCCTCAGGACAAATTGCAACCTGTACGGAACAGGAGGTTAAAGGTGCTGATGCTCCAAGTAGGGAGATTGCTAGTAAAGTGGCTGGAATGGCGAACCCGAGCACAAGGAGATGAGAAATGAGGTGCGTTTTAGAAACCTTTCCCCATCACACGGTGTACCATCTTCTGGGTTTCTCATGCATGTTTTCGATGTAGGAAGATGCCCTTGAACCTGGAGATTTGGGACCCATGCCATGGGTAGCACGCAGTATTACTTTAAAGGGTCTGCGTTTGCTCACCCAACCTCACCAAACCTCTCAGCCCCAAGAGTGTCCACCCTTATGTCTCATCCAGCTGTGGGTCTAGATATGGTCAATCCAGGTTGCATCACAGCCCCTGAACGAATTGTGTAAGAATTTCTCTCTCTTTCCCTGTCTTTGTTTCATGGGTTTTTAAAAGTAATTTATTTTTATAATGGGGTTTAGCTGCTTTTCACGGCTGTGTTTAGGCTGCTTTACACCCACTTGACACACTAACAGAGAGATATCAATACATAGCTTTTTAGATTATTACTAGTCAGATATATTCTTGTGCGGTGAATCGGGCATGTTGAGTCCAGTTCTCTGAGCAAGGAGTAGGTCTTGTCTATTACATATTGGGTTTATGGAACGGTATCTGAGCTAATTTGAAACTCTTGTTTTATGTATCACCCCACCTCACCTTTCCCGATAAGCAGCCATAGTGTGTTTTCTGCATGTGTGACTCTGTTCTGTTTTGTAATTCAGTTCAAGTGTAACGGTTTTTACATTCCCTCTATAAGTGACACCTTATGGGAAGTGTCCTTTTCTGTGTGACTTATTTCACTTAGAATCGTCTTACCTAAATCCACTCATCATGCTGCTACTAGCCTTATGACATTGATTTCATGGCTGAGTGATATTCCATTGTACATAAGGACCACAACTTTTTTATCCATTTTTCGCTTTCCTGGGATATTTAAGGTGGAAGGAAGTGGAGGTCCTTGTCAACAGAGCAGCCCTAACCTTTGGGGTGCTTGTGTCTTGCTGATTTTCAATTTTCCCACTTTATCCCCCCATGCGTGGAAGTGCCCTATGTTCTCTAAGCTGTGTTTTTTAGATGTTTCAGGACACACCGTACACTTCTCCAGAGTGGCTGTTGGCAATTTACATCCCGCCCATCAGTGTAGCAAGGCTCCCATTTCTCCATGGCCTGTCCTGCATTTCTGGTTTTGACACTTTTTTCAGCATGGCCCTTTTGACCGATGGGAAGCGAGACTTCTTTGTAGCGCTGATTTGCCTTTCCAGGTTGCTTGGTTGGCCAAAAAGGGCGTATGCGTTTTTTCCTGAATATATTCAGGAAAAAACGCATACGCCCTTTTTGGCCAAGGGCATCATTGTCAACGTTTTGCCCCTTTTCATGTGCTTTAAAGGCGATTCGAATCTACCTCCTGAAATCTGTTTCCTGCAATTCTGCCTTGATTTCAAATCCTCTTCTTTGCCTTCCCTCAATATATTTGTGGACGAGAGTTATCATTTATAACTCTGCAGGTTTGTGAATTGCAGTGCCCTGAAGCTCCATTTTACAAGTCGCTTTTTTGGGAGCCGGCCGCAAAAGCGCAGGATGGCTTCAGGCCCTGTTCTGGTTCCGGGGGGCAGGCTGAGCCTGTGGTTAATTCTTCTTCCTGATGGGAAAATAGAGTGACCTGTGCCTGTCCCAACACCAAGAGCTAGTCTCTCATTGGTTCCCGGTCTTCCCGTTCATCCTCAGGACAAATTGCAACCTGTACGGAACAGGAGGTTAAAGGTGCTGATGCTCCAAGTAGGGAGATTGCTAGTAAAGTGGCTGGAATGGCGAACCCGAGCACAAGGAGATGAGAAATGAGGTGCGTTTTAGAAACCTTTCCCCATCACACGGTGTACCATCTTCTGGGTTTCTCATGCATGTTTTCGATGTAGGAAGATGCCCTTGAACCTGGAGATTTGGGACCCATGCAATGGGTAGCAGGCAGTATCACTTTAAAGGGTCTGCGTTTGCTCACCCAACCTCACCGAACCTCTCAGCCCCAAGAGTGTCCACCCTTATGTCTCATCCAGCTGTGGGTCTAGATATGGTCAATCCAGGTTGCATCACAGCCCCTGAACGAATTGTGTAAGAATTTCTCTCTCTTTCCCTGTCTTTGTTTCATGGGTTTTTAAAAGTAATTTATTTTTATAATGGGGTTTAGCTGCTTTTCACGGCTGTGTTTAGGCCGCTTTACACCCACTTGACACACTAACAGAGAGATATCAATACATAGGTTTTAAGATTATTACTAGTCAGATATATTCTTGTGCGGTGAATCGGGCGTGTTGAGTCCAGTTCTCTGAGCAAGGAGTAGGTCTTGTCTATTCCATATTGGGTTTATGGAACGGTATCTGAGCTAATTTGAAACTCTTGTTTTATGTATCACCCCACCTCACCTTTCCCGTTAAGCAGCCATAGTGTGTTTTCTGCATGTGTGACTCTGTTCTGTTTTGTAATTCAGTTCAAGTGTAACGGTTTTTACATTCCCTCTATAAGTGACACCTTATGAGAAGTGTCCTTTTCTGTGTGACTTATTTCACTTAGAATCGTCTTACCTAAATCCACTCATCATGCTGCTACTAGCCTTATGACTTTGATTTCATGGCTGAGTGATATTCCATTGTACATAAGGACCACAACTTTTTTATCCATTTTTCGCTTTCCTGGGATATTTAAGGTGGAAGGAAGTGGAGGTCCTTGTCAACAGAGCAGCCCTAACCTTTGGGGTGCTTGTGTCTTGCTGATTTTCAATTTTCCCACTTTATCCCCCCATGCGTGGAAGTGCCCTATGCTCTCTAAGCTGTGTTTTTTAGATGTTTCAGGACACACCGTACACTTCTCCAGAGTGGCTGTTGGCAATTTACATCCCGCCCATCAGTGTAGCAAGGCTCCCATTTCTCCATGGCCTGTCCTGCATTTCTGGTTTTGACACTTTTTTCAGCATGGCCCTTTTGACCGATGGGAAGCGAGACTTCTTTGTAGCGCTGATTTGCCTTTCCAGGTTGCTTGGTTGGCCAAAAAGGGCGTATGCGTTTTTTCCTGAATATATTCAGGAAAAAACGCATACGCCCTTTTTGGCCAAGGGCATCATTGTCAACGTTTTGCCGCTTTTCATGTGCTTTAAAGGCGATTCGCATCTTCCTCCTGAAATCTGTTTCCTGCAATTCTGCCTTGATTTCAAATCCTCTTCTTTGCCTTCCCTCAATATATTTGTGGACGAGAGTTATCATTTATAACTCTGCAGGTTTGTGAATTGCAGTGCCCTGAAGCTCCATTTTACAAGTCGCTTTTTTGGGAGCCGGCCGCAAAAGCGCAGGATGGCTTCAGGCCCTGTTCTGGTTCCGGGGGGCAGGCTGAGCCTGTGGTTAATTCTTCTTCCTGATGGGAAAATAGAGTGACCTGTGCCTGTCCCAACACCAAGAGCTAGTCTCTCATTGGTTCCCCGTCTTCCCGTTCATCCTCAGGACAAATTGCAACCTGTACGGAACAGGAGGTTAAAGGTGCTGATGCTCCAAGTAGGGAGATTGCTACTAAAGTGGCTGGAATGGCGAACCCGAGCACAAGGAGATGAGAAATGAGGTGCGTTTTAGAAACCTTTCCCCATCACACGGTGTACCATCTTCTGGGTTTCTCATGCATGTTTTCGATGTAGGAAGATGCCCTTGAACCTGGAGATTTGGGACCCATGCAATGGGTAGCAGGCAGTATCACTTTAAAGGGTCTGCGTTTGCTCACCCAACCTCACCGAACCTCTCAGCCCCAAGAGTGTCCACCCTTATGTCTCATCCAGCTGTGGGTCTAGATATGGTCAATCCAGGTTGCATCACAGCCCCTGAACGAATTGTGTAAGAATTTCTCTCTCTTTCCCTGTCTTTGTTTCATGGATTTTTAAAAGTAATTTATTTTTATAATGGGGTTTAGCTGCTTTTCACGGCTGTGTTTAGGCCGCTTTACACCCACTTGACACACTAACAGAGAGATATCAATACATAGGTTTTAAGATTATTACTAGTCAGATATATTCTTGTGCGGTGAATCGGGCGTGTTGAGTCCAGTTCTCTGAGCAAGGAGTAGGTCTTGTCTATTCCATATTGGGTTTATGGAACGGTATCTGAGCTAATTTGAAACTCTTGTTTTATGTATCACCCCACCTCACCTTTCCCGTTAAGCAGCCATAGTGTGTTTTCTGCATGTGTGACTCTGCTCTGTTTTGTAATTCAGTTCAAGTGTAACGGTTTTTACATTCCCTCTATAAGTGACACCTTATGAGAAGTGTCCTTTTCTGTGTGACTTATTTCACTTAGAATCGTCTTACCTAAATCCACTCATCATGCTGCTACTAGCCTTATGACATTGATTTCATGGCTGAGTGATATTCCATTGTACATAAGGACCACAACTTTTTTATCCATTTTTCGCTTTCCTGGGATATTTAAGGTGGAAGGAAGTGGAGGTCCTTGTCAACAGAGCAGCCCTAAACTTTGGGGTGCTTGTGTCTTGCTGATTTTCAATTTTCCCACTTTATCCCCCCATGCGTGGAAGTGCCCTATGCTCTCTAAGCTGTGTTTTTTAGATGTTTCAGGACACACCGTACACTTCTCCAGAGTGGCTGTTGGCAATTTACATCCCGCCCATCAGTGTAGCAAGGCTCCCTTTTCTCCATGGCCTGTCCTGCATTTCTAGTTTTGACACTTTTTTCAGCATGGCCCTTTGCACCGATGGGAAGCGAGACTTGTTTGTAGTGCTGATTTGCCTTTGCAGGTTGCTTGGTTGGCCAAAAAGGGCGTATGCGTTTTTTCCTGAATATATTCAGGAAAAAACGCATACGCCCTTTTTGGCCAAGGGCATCATTGTCAACGTTTTGCCGCTTTTCATGTGCTTTAAAGGCGATTCGAATCTACCTCCTGAAATCTGTTTCCTGCAATTCTGCCTTGATTTCAAATCCTCTTCTTTGCCTTCCCTCAATATATTTGTGGACGAGAGTTATCATTTATAACTCTGCAGGTTTGTGAATTGCAGTGCCCTGAAGCTCCATTATACAAGTCGCTTTTTCGGGAGCCGTCTGCAAAAGCGCAGGATGGCTTCAGGCCCTGTTCTGGTTCCGGGGGGCAGGCTGAGCCTGTGGTTAATTCTTCTTCCTGATGGGAAAATAGAGTGACCTGTGCCTGTCCCAACACCAAGAGCTAGTCTCTCATTGGTTCCCCGTCTTCCCGTTCATCCTCAGGACAAATTGCAACCTGTACGGAACAGGAGGTTAAAGGTGCTGATGCTCCAAGTAGGGAGATTGCTAGTAAAGTGGCTGGAATGGCGAACCCGAGCACAAGGAGATGAGAAATGAGGTGCGTTTTAGAAACCTTTCCCCATCACACGGTGTACCATCTTCTGGGTTTCTCATGCATGTTTTCGATGTAGGAAGATGCCCTTGAACCTGGAGATTTGGGACCCATGCGATGGGTAGCACGCAGTATTACTTTAAAGGGTCTGCGTTTGCTCACCCAACCTCACCAAACCTCTCAGCCCCAAGAGTGTCCACCCTTATGTCTCATCCAGCTGTGGGTCTAGATATGGTCAATCCAGGTTGCATCACAGCCCCTGAACGAATTGTGTAAGAATTTCTCTCTCTTTCCCTGTCTTTGTTTCATGGGTTTTTAAAAGTAATTTATTTTTATAATGGGGTTTAGCTGCTTTTCACGGCTGTGTTTAGGCCGCTTTACACCCACTTGACACACTAACAGAGAGATATCAATACATAGGTTTTAAGATTATTACTAGTCAGATATATTCTTGTGCGGTGAATCGGGCGTGTTGAGTCCAGTTCTCTGAGCAAGGAGTAGGTCTTGTCTATTACATATTGGGTTTATGGAACGGTATCTGAGCTAATTTGAAACTCTTGTTTTATGTATCACCCCACCTCACCTTTCCCGTTAAGCAGCCATAGTGTGTTTTCTGCATGTGTGACTCTGTTCTGTTTTGTAATTCAGTTCAAGTGTAACGGTTTTTACATTCCCTCTATAAGTGACACCTTATGAGAAGTGTCCTTTTCTGTGTGACTTATTTCACTTAGAATCGTCTTACCTAAATCCACTCATCATGCTGCTACTAGCCTTATGACATTGATTTCATGGCTGAGTGATATTCCATTGTACATAAGGACCACAACTTTTTTATCCATTTTTCGCTTTCCTGGGATATTTAAGGTGGAAGGAAGTGGAGGTCCTTGTCAACAGAGCAGCCCTAAACTTTGGGGTGCTTGTGTCTTGCTGATTTTCAATTTTCCCACTTTATCCCCCCATGCGTGGAAGTGCCCTATGCTCTCTAAGCTGTGTTTTTTAGATGTTTCAGGACACACCGTACACCTCTCCAGAGTGGCTGTTGGCAATTTACATCCCGCCCATCAGTGTAGCGAGGCTCCCATTTCTCCATGGCCTGTCCTGCATTTCTGGTTTTGACACTTTTTTCAGCATGGCCCTTTGGACCGATGGGAAGCGAGACTTCTTTGTAGCGCTGATTTGCCTTTCCAGGTTGCTTGGTTGGCCAAAAAGGGCGTATGCGTTTTTTCCTGAATATATTCAGGAAAAAACGCATACGCCCTTTTTGGCCAAGGGCATCATTGTCAACGTTTTGCCGCTTTTCATGTGCTTTAAAGGCGATTCGAATCTACCTCCTGAAATCTGTTTCCTGTAATTCTGCCTTGATTTCAAATCCTCTTCTTTGCCTTCCCTCAATATATTTGTGGACGAGAGTTATCATTTATAACTCTGCAGGTTTGTGAATTGCAGTGCCCTGAAGCTCCATTTTACAAGTCGCTTTTTTGGGAGCCGGCCGCAAAAGCGCAGGATGGCTTCAGGCCCTGTTCTGGTTCCGGGGGGCAGGCTGAGCCTGTGGTTAATTCTTCTTCCTGATGGGAAAATAGAGTGACCTGTGCCTGTCCCAACACCAAGAGCTAGTCTCTCATTGGTTCCCCGTCTTCCCGTTCATCCTCAGGACAAATTGCAACCTGTACGGAACAGGAGGTTAAAGGTGCTGATGCTCCAAGTAGGGAGATTGCTAGTAAAGTGGCTGGAATGGCGAACCCGAGCACAAGGAGATGAGAAATGAGGTGCGTTTTAGAAACCTTTCCCCATCACACGGTGTACCATCTTCTGGGTTTCTCATGCATGTTTTCGATGTAGGAAGATGCCCTTGAACCTGGAGATTTGGGACCCATGCGATGGGTAGCACGCAGTATTACTTTAAAGGGTCTGCGTTTGCTCACCCAACCTCACCAAAACTCTCAGCCCCAAGAGTGTCCACCCTTATGTCTCATCCAGCTGTGGGTCTAGATATGGTCAATCCAGGTTGCATCACAGCCCCTGAACGAATTGTGTAAGAATTTCTCTCTCTTTCCCTGTCTTTGTTTCATGGGTTTTTAAAAGTAATTTATTTTTATAATGGGGTTTAGCTGCTTTTCACGGCTGTGTTTAGGCCGCTTTACACCCACTTGACACACTAACAGAGAGATATCAATACATAGGTTTTAAGATTATTACTAGTCAGATATATTCTTGTGCGGTGAATCAGGCGTGTTGAGTCCAGTTCTCTGAGCAAGGAGTAGGTCTTGTCTATTCCATATTGGGTTTATGGAACGGTATCTGAGCTAATTTGAAACTCTTGTTTTATGTATCACCCCACCTCACCTTTCCCGTTAAGCAGCCATAGTGTGTTTTCTGCATGTGTGACTCTGCTCTGTTTTGTAATTCAGTTCAAGTGTAACGGTTTTTACATTCCCTCTATAAGTGACACCTTATGAGAAGTGTCCTTTTCTGTGTGACTTATTTCACTTAGAATCGTCTTACCTAAATCCACTCATCATGCTGCTACTAGCCTTATGACATTGATTTCATGGCTGAGTGATATTCCATTGTACATAAGGACCACAACTTTTTTATCCATTTTTCGCTTTCCTGGGATATTTAAGGTGGAAGGAAGTGGAGGTCCTTGTCAACAGAGCAGCCCTAACCTTTGGGGTGCTTGTGTCTTGCTGATTTTCAATTTTCCCACTTTATACCCCCATGCGTGGAAGTGCCCTATGCTCTCTAAGCTGTGTTTTTTAGATGTTTCAGGACACACCGTACACTTCTCCAGAGTGGCTGTTGGCAGTTTACATCCCGCCCATCAGTGTAGCAAGGCTCCCATTTCTCCATGGCCTGTCCTGCATTTCTGGTTTTGACACTTTTTTCAGCATGGCCCTTTTGACCGATGGGAAGCGAGACTTCTTTGTAGCGCTGATTTGCCTTTCCAGGTTGCTTGGTTGGCCAAAAAGGGCGTATGCGTTTTTTCCTGAATATATTCAGGAAAAAACGCATACGCCCTTTTTGGCCAAGGGCATCATTGTCAACGTTTTGCCGCTTTTCATGTGCTTTAAAGGCGATTCGAATCTACCTCCTGAAATCTGTTTCCTGCAATTCTGCCTTGATTTCAAATCCTCTTCTTTGCCTTCCCTCAATATATTTGTGGACGAGAGTTATCATTTATAACTCTGCAGGTTTGTGAATTGCAGTGCCCTGAAGCTCCATTTTACAAGTCGCTTTTTTGGGAGCCGGCCGCAAAAGTGCAGGATGGCTTCAGGCCCTGTTCTGGTTCCGGGGGGCAGGCTGAGCCTGTGGTTAATTCTTCTTCCTGATGGGAAAATAGAGTGACCTGTGCCTGTCCCAACACCAAGAGCTAGTCTCTCATTGGTTCCCCGTCTTCCCGTTCATCCTCAGGACAAATTGCAACCTGTACGGAACAGGAGGTTAAAGGTGCTGATGCTCCAAGTAGGGAGATTGCTAGTAAAGTGGCTGGAATGGCGAACCCGAGCACAAGGAGATGAGAAATGAGGTGCGTTTTAGAAACCTTTCCCCATCACACGGTGTACCATCTTCTGGGTTTCTCATGCATGTTTCGATGTAGGAAGATGCCCTTGAACCTGGAGATTTGGGACCCATGCGATGGGTAGCACGCAGTATTACTTTAAAGGGTCTGCGTTTGCTCACCCAACCTCACCAAACCTCTCAGCCCCAAGAGTGTCCACCCTTATGTCTCATCCAGCTGTGGGTCTAGATATGGTCAATCCAGGTTGCATCACAGCCCCTGAACGAATTGTGTAAGAATTTCTCTCTCTTTCCCTGTCTTTGTTTCATGGGTTTTTAAAAGTAATTTATTTTTATAATGGGGTTTAGCTGCTTTTCACGGCTGTGTTTAGGCCGCTTTACACCCACTTGACACACTAACAGAGAGATATCAATACATAGGTTTTTAGATTATTACTAGTCAGATATATTCTTGTGCGGTGAATCGGGCGTGTTGAGTCCAGTTCTCTGAGCAAGGAGTAGGTCTTGTCTATTACATATTGGGTTTATGGAACGGTATCTGAGCTAATTTGAAACTCTTGTTTTATGTATCACCCCACCTCACCTTTCCCGTTAAGCAGCCATAGTGTGTTTTCTGCATGTGTGACTCTGTTCTGTTTTGTAATTCAGTTCAAGTGTAACGGTTTTTACATTCCCTCTATAAGTGACACCTTATGAGAAGTGTCCTTTTCTGTGTGACTTATTTCACTTAGAATCGTCTTACCTAAATCCACTCATCATGCTGCTACTAGCCTTATGACATTGATTTCATGGCTGAGTGATATTCCATTGTACATAAGGACCACAACTTTTTTATCCATTTTTCGCTTTCCTGGGATATTTAAGGTGGAAGGAAGTGGAGGTCCTTGTCAACAGAGCAGCCCTAAACTTTGGGGTGCTTGTGTCTTGCTGATTTTCAATTTTCCCACTTTATCCCCCCATGCGTGGAAGTGGCCTATGCTCTCTAAGCTGTGCTTTTTAGATGTTTCAGGACACACCGTACACTTCTCCAGAGTGGCTGTTGGCAATTTACATCCCGCCCATCAGTGTAGCAAGGCTCCCATTTCTCCATGGCCTGTCCTGCATTTCTGGTTTTGACACTTTTTTCAGCATGGCCCTTTTGACCGATGGGAAGCGAGACTTCTTTGTAGCGCTGATTTGCCTTTCCAGGTTGCTTGGTTGGCCAAAAAGGGCGTATGCGTTTTTTCCTGAATGTATTCAGGAAAAAACGCATACGCCCTTTTTGGCCAAGGGCATCATTGTCAACGTTTTGCCGCTTTTCATGTGCTTTAAAGGCGATTCGAATCTACCTCCTGAAATCTGTTTCCTGCAATTCTGCCTTGATTTCAAATCCTCTTCTTTGCCTTCCCTCAATATATTTGTGGACGAGAGTTATCATTTATAACTCTGCAGGTTTGTGAATTGCAGTGCCCTGAAACTCCATTTTACAAGTCGCTTTTTCGGGAGCCGGCCGCAAAAGCGCAGGATGGCTTCAGGCCCTGTTCTGGTTCCGGGGGGCAGGCTGAGCCTGTGGTTAATTCTTCTTCCTGATGGGAAAATAGAGTGACCTGTGCCTGTCCCAACACCAAGAGCTAGTCTCTCATTGGTTCCCCGTCTTCCCGTTCATCCTCAGGACAAATTGCAACCTGTACGGAACAGGAGGTTAAAGGTGCTGATGCTCCAAGTAGGGAGATTGCTAGTAAAGTGGCTGGAATGGCGAACCCGAGCACAAGGAGATGAGAAATGAGGTGCATTTTAGAAACCTTTCCCCATCACACGGTGTACCATCTTCTGGGTTTCTCATGC
The DNA here is from genome assembly GCF_965194825.1 of Balaenoptera physalus. Taxonomy (NCBI): domain Eukaryota; kingdom Metazoa; phylum Chordata; class Mammalia; order Artiodactyla; family Balaenopteridae; genus Balaenoptera; species Balaenoptera physalus. The sequence continues at coordinate 406,729 of NW_028126238.1, read as the reverse complement.
ATGTTTTCGATGTAGGAAGATGCCCTTGAACCTGGAGATTTGGGACCCATGCGATGGGTAGCACGCAGTATTACTTTAAAGGGTCTGCGTTTGCTCACCCAACCTCACCAAACCTCTCAGCCCCAAGAGTGTCCACCCTTATGTCTCATCCAGCTGTGGGTCTAGATATGGTCAATCCAGGTTGCATCACAGCCCCTGAACGAATTGTGTAAGAATTTCTCTCTCTTTCCCTGTCTTTGTTTCATGGGTTTTTAAAAGTAATTTATTTTTATAATGGGGTTTAGCTGCTTTTCACGGCTGTGTTTATGCCGCTTTACACCCACTTGACACACTAACAGAGAGATATCAATACATAGGTTTTTAGATTATTACTAGTCAGATATATTCTTGTGCGGTGAATCGGGCGTGTTGAGTCCAGTTCTCTGAGCAAGGAGTAGGTCTTGTCTATTCCATATTGGGTTTATGGAACGGTATCTGAGCTAATTTGAAACTCTTGTTTTATGTATCACCCCACCTCACCTTTCCCGTTAAGCAGCCATAGTGTGTTTTCTGCATGTGTGACTCTGTTCTGTTTTGTAATTCAGTTCAAGTGTAACGGTTTTTACATTCCCTCTATAAGTGACACCTTATGAGAAGTGTCCTTTTCTGTGTGAATTATTTCACTTAGAATCGTCTTACCTAAATCCACTCATCATGCTGCTAGTAGCCTTATGACATTGATTTCATGGCTGAGTGATATTCCATTGTACATAAGGACCACAACTTTTTTATCCATTTTTCGCTTTCCTGGGATATTTAAGGTGGAAGGAAGTGGAGGTCCTTGTCAACAGAGCAGCCCTAAACTTTGGGGTGCTTGTGTCTTGCTGATTTTCAATTTTCCCACTTTATCCCCCCATGCGTGGAAGTGCCCTATGCTCTCTAAGCTGTGTTTTTTAGATGTTTCAGGACACACCGTACACTTCTCCAGAGTGGCTGTTGGCAATTTACATCCCGCCCATCAGTGTAGCAAGGCTCCCATTTCTCCATGGCCTGTCCTGCATTTCTGGTTTTGACACTTTTTTCAGCATGGCCCTTTTGACCGATGGGAAGCGAGACTTCTTTGTAGCGCTGATTTGCCTTTCCAGGTTGCTTGGTTGGCCAAAAAGGGCGTATGCGTTTTTTCCTGAATATATTCAGGAAAAAACGCATACGCCCTTTCTGGCCAAGGGCATCATTGTCAACGTTTTGCCGCTTTTCATGTGCTTTAAAGGCGATTCGAATCTACCTCCTGAAATCTGTTTCCTGCAATTCTGCCTTGATTTCAAATCCTCTTCTTTGCCTTCCCTCAATATATTTGTGGACGAGAGTTATCATTTATAACTCTGCAGGTGTGTGAATTGCAGTGCCCTGAAGCTCCATTTTACAAGTCGCTTTTTTGGGAGCCGGCCGCAAAAGCGCAGGATGGCTTCAGGCCCTGTTCTGGTTCCGGGGGGCAGGCTGAGCCTGTGGTTAATTCTTCTTCCTGATGGGAAAATAGAGTGACCTGTGCCTGTCCCAACACCAAGAGCTAGTCTCTCATTGGTTCCCGGTCTTCCCGTTCATCCTCAGGACAAATTGCAACCTGTACGGAACAGGAGGTTAAAGGTGCTGATGCTCCAAGTAGGGAGATTGCTAGTAAAGTGGCTGGAATGGCGAACCCGAGCACAAGGAGATGAGAAATGAGGTGCGTTTTAGAAACCTTTCCCCATCACACGGTGTACCATCTTCTGGGTTTCTCATGCATGTTTTCGATGTAGGAAGATGCCCTTGAACCTGGAGATTTGGGACCCATGCGATGGGTAGCACGCAGTATTACTTTAAAGGGTCTGCGTTTGCTCACCCAACCTCACCAAACCTCTCAGCCCCAAGAGTGTCCACCCTTATGTCTCATCCAGCTGTGGGTCTAGATATGGTCAATCCAGGTTGCATCACAGCCCCTGAACGAATTGTGTAAGAATTTCTCTCTCTTTCCCTGTCTTTGTTTCATGGGTTTTTAAAAGTAATTTATTTTTATAATGGGGTTTAGCTGCTTTTCACGGCTGTGTTTAGGCCGCTTTACACCCACTTGACACACTAACAGAGAGATATCAATACATAGGTTTTAAGATTATTACTAGTCAGATATATTCTTGTGCGGTGAATCGGGCGTGTTGAGTCCAGTTCTCTGAGCAAGGAGTAGGTCTTGTCTATTCCATATTGGGTTTATGGAACGGTATCTGAGCTAATTTGAAACTCTTGTTTTATGTATCACCCCACCTCACCTTTCCCGTTAAGCAGCCATAGTGTGTTTTCTGCATGTGTGACTCTGTTCTGTTTTGTAATTCAGTTCAAGTGTAACGGTTTTTACATTCCCTCTATAAGTGACACCTTATGAGAAGTGTCCTTTTCTGTGTGACTTATTTCACTTAGAATCGTCTTACCTAAATCCACTCATCATGCTGCTACTAGCCTTATGACATTGATTTCATGGCTGAGTGATATTCCATTGTACATAAGGACCACAACTTTTTTATCCATTTTTCGCTTTCCTGGGATATTTAAGGTGGAAGGAAGTGGAGGTCCTTGTCAACAGAGCAGCCCTAACCTTTGGGGTGCTTGTGTCTTGCTGATTTTCAATTTTCCCACTTTATCCCCCCATGCGTGGAAGTGCCCTATGCTCTCTAAGCTGTGTTTTTTAGATGTTTCAGGACACACCGTACACTTCTCCAGAGTGGCTGTTGGCAATTTACATCCCGCCCATCAGTGTAGCAAGGCTCCCATTTCTCCATGGCCTGTCCTGCATTTCTGGTTTTGACACTTTTTTCAGCATGGCCCTTTTGACCGATGGGAAGCGAGACTTCTTTGTAGCGCTGATTTGCCTTTCCAGGTTGCTTGGTTGGCCAAAAAGGGCGTATGCGTTTTTTCCTGAATATATTCAGGAAAAAACGCATACGCCCTTTTTGGCCAAGGGCATCATTGTCAACGTTTTGCCGCTTTTCATGTGCTTTAAAGGCGATTCGAATCTACCTCCTGAAATCTGTTTCCTGCAATTCTGCCTTGATTTCAAATCCTCTTCTTTGCCTTCCCTCAATATATTTGTGGACGAGAGTTATCATTTATAACTCTGCAGGTTTGTGAATTGCAGTGCCCTGAAGCTCCATTTTACAAGTCGCTTTTTTGGGAGCCGGCCGCAAAAGCGCAGGATGGCTTCAGGCCCTGTTCTGGTTCCGGGGGGCAGGCTGAGCCTGTGGTTAATTCTTCTTCCTGATGGGAAAATAGAGTGACCTGTGCCTGTCCCAACACCAAGAGCTAGTCTCTCATTGGTTCCCGGTCTTCCCGTTCATCCTCAGGACAAATTGCAACCTGTACGGAACAGGAGGTTAAAGGTGCTGATGCTCCAAGTAGGGAGATTGCTAGTAAAGTGGCTGGAATGGCGAACCCGAGCACAAGGAGATGAGAAATGAGGTGCGTTTTAGAAACCTTTCCCCATCACACGGTGTACCATCTTCTGGGTTTCTCATGCATGTTTTCGATGTAGGAAGATGCCCTTGAACCTGGAGATTTGGGACCCATGTGATGGGTAGCACGCAGTATTACTTTAAAGGGTCTGCGTTTGCTCACCCAACCTCACCAAACCTCTCAGCCCCAAGAGTGTCCACCCTTATGTCTCATCCAGCTGTGGGTCTAGATATGGTCAATCCAGGTTGCATCACAGCCCCTGAACGAATTGTGTAAGAATTTCTCTCTCTTTCCCTGTCTTTGTTTCATGGGTTTTTAAAAGTAATTTATTTTTATAATGGGGTTTAGCTGCTTTTCACGGCTGTGTTTAGGCCGCTTTACACCCACTTGACACACTAACAGAGAGATATCAATACATAGGTTTTAAGATTATTACTAGTCAGATATATTCTTGTGCGGTGAATCGGGCGTGTTGAGTCCAGTTCTCTGAGCAAGGAGTAGGTCTTGTCTATTACATATTGGGTTTATGGAACGGTATCTGAGCTAATTTGAAACTCTTGTTTTATGTATCACCCCACCTCACCTTTCCCGTTAAGCAGCCATAGTGTGTTTTCTGCATGTGTGACTCTGTTCTGTTTTGTAATTCAGTTCAAGTGTAACGGTTTTTACATTCCCTCTATAAGTGACACCTTATGAGAAGTGTCCTTTTCTGTGTGACTTATTTCACTTAGAATCGTCTTACCTAAATCCACTCATCATGCTGCTACTAGCCTTATGACATTGATTTCATGGCTGAGTGATATTCCATTGTACATAAGGACCACAACTTTTTTATCCATTTTTCGCTTTCCTGGGATATTTAAGGTGGAAGGAAGTGGAGGTCCTTGTCAACAGAGCAGCCCTAACCTTTGGGGTGCTTGTGTCTTGCTGATTTTCAATTTTCCCACTTTATCCCCCCATGCGTGGAAGTGCCCTATGCTCTCTAAGCTGTGTTTTTTAGATGTTTCAGGACACACCGTACACTTCTCCAGAGTGGCTGTTGGCAATTTACATCCCGCCCATCAGTGTAGCAAGGCTCCCATTTCTCCATGGCCTGTCCTGCATTTCTGGTTTTGACACTTTTTTCAGCATGGCCCTTTGGACCGATGGGAAGCGAGACTTGTTTGTAGCGCTGATTTGCCTTTGCAGGTTGCTTGGTTGGCCAAAAAGGGCGTATGCGTTTTTTCCTGAATATATTCAGGAAAAAACGCATACGCCCTTTTTGGCCAAGGGCATCATTGTCAACGTTTTGCCGCTTTTCATGTGCTTTAAAGGCGATTCGAATCTACCTCCTGAAATCTGTTTCCTGCAATTCTGCCTTGATTTCAAATCCTCTTCTTTGCCTTCCCTCAATATATTTGTGGACGAGAGTTATCATTTATAACTCTGCAGGTCTGTGAATTGCAGTGCCCTGAAGCTCCATTTTACAAGTCGCTTTTTTGGGACCCGGCTGCAAAAGCGCAGGATGGCTTCAGGCCCTGTTCTGGTTCCGGGGGGCAGGCTGAGCCTGTGGTTAATTCTTCTTCCTGATGGGAAAATAGAGTGACCTGTGCCTGTCCCAACACCAAGAGCTAGTCTCTCATTGGTTCCCCGTCTTCCCGTTCATCCTCAGGACAAATTGCAACCTGTACGGAACAGGAGGTTAAAGGTGCTGATGCTCCAAGTAGGGAGATTGCTAGTAAAGTGGCTTGAATGGCGAACCCGAGCACAAGGAGATGAGAAATGAGGTGCGTTTTAGAAACCTTTCCCCATCACACGGTGTACCATCTTCTGGGTTTCTCATGCATGTTTTCGATGTAGGAAGATGCCCTTGAACCTGGAGATTTGGGACCCATGCGATGGGTAGCACGCAGTATTACTTTAAAGGGTCTGCGTTTGCTCACCCAACCTCACCAAACCTCTCAGCCCCAAGAGTGTCCACCCTTATGTCTCATCCAGCTGTGGGTCTAGATATGGTCAATCCAGGTTGCATCACAGCCCCTGAACGAATTGTGTAAGAATTTCTCTCTCTTTCCCTGTCTTTGTTTCATGGGTTTTTAAAAGTAATTTATTTTTATAATGGGGTTTAGCTGCTTTTCACGGCTGTGTTTAGGCCGCTTTACACCCACTTGACACACTAACAGAGAGATATCAATACATAGGTTTTTAGATTATTACTAGTCAGATATATTCTTGTGCGGTGAATCGGGCGTGTTGAGTCCAGTTCTCTGAGCAAGGAGTAGGTCTTGTCTATTACATATTGGGTTTATGGAACGGTATCTGAGCTAATTTGAAACTCTTGTTTTATGTATCACCCCACCTCACCTTTCCCGATAAGCAGCCATAGTGTGTTTTCTGCATGTGTGACTCTGTTCTGTTTTGTAATTCAGTTCAAGTGTAACGGTTTTAACATTCCCTCTATAAGTGACACCTTATGAGAAGTGTCCTTTTCTGTGTGACTTATTTCACTTAGAATCGTCTTACCTAAATCCACTCATCATGCTGCTACTAGCCTTATGACATTGATTTCATGGCTGAGTGATATTCCATTGTACATAAGGACCACAACTTTTTTATCCATTTTTCGCTTTCCTGGGATATTTAAGGTGGAAGGAAGTGGAGGTCCTTGTCAACAGAGCAGCCCTAACCTTTGGGGTGCTTGTGTCTTGCTGATTTTCAATTTTCCCACTTTATCCCCCCATGCGTGGAAGTGCCCTATGCTCTCTAAGCTGTGTTTTTTAGATGTTTCAGGACACACCGTACACTTCTCCAGAGTGGCTGTTGGCAATTTACATCCCGCCCATCAGTGTAGCAAGGCTCCCATTTCTCCATGGCCTGTCCTGCATTTCTGGTTTTGACACTTTTTTCAGCATGGCCCTTTTGACCGATGGGAAGCGAGACTTCTTTGTAGCGCTGATTTGCCTTTCCAGGTTGCTTGGTTGGCCAAAAAGGGCGTATGCGTTTTTTCCTGAATATATTCAGGAAAAAACGCATACGCCCTTTTTGGCCAAGGGCATCATTGTCAACGTTTTGCCGCTTTTCATGTGCTTTAAAGGCGATTCGAATCTACCTCCTGAAATCTGTTTCCTGCAATTCTGCCTTGATTTCAAATCCTCTTCTTTGCCTTCCCTCAATATATTTGTGGACGAGAGTTATCATTTATAACTCTGCAGGTTTGTGAATTGCAGTGCCCTGAAGCTCCATTTTACAAGTCGCTTTTTTGGGAGCCGGCTGCAAAAGCGCAGGATGGCTTCAGGCCCTGTTCTGGTTCCGGGGGGCAGGCTGAGCCTGTGGTTAATTCTTCTTCCTGATGGGAAAATAGAGTGACCTGTGCCTGTCCCAACACCAAGAGCTAGTCTCTCATTGGTTCCCCGTCTTCCCGTTCATCCTCAGGACAAATTGCAACCTGTACGGAACAGGAGGTTAAAGGTGCTGATGCTCCAAGTAGGGAGATTGCTAGTAAAGTGGCTTGAATGGCGAACCCGAGCACAAGGAGATGAGAAATGAGGTGCGTTTTAGAAACCTTTCCCCATCACACGGTGTACCATCTTCTGGGTTTCTCATGCATGTTTTCGATGTAGGAAGATGCCCTTGAACCTGGAGATTTGGGACCCATGCGATGGGTAGCACGCAGTATTACTTTAAAGGGTCTGCGTTTGCTCACCCAACCTCACCAAACCTCTCAGCCCCAAGAGTGTCCACCCTTATGTCTCATCCAGCTGTGTGTCTAGATATGGTCAATCCAGGTTGCATCACAGCCCCTGAACGAATTGTGTAAGAATTTCTCTCTCTTTCCCTGTCTTTGTTTCATGGGTTTTTAAAAGTAATTTATTTTTATAATGGGGTTTAGCTGCTTTTCACGGCTGTGTTTAGGCCGCTTTACACCCACTTGACACACTAACAGAGAGATATCAATACATAGGTTTTTAGATTATTACTAGTCAGATATATTCTTGTGCGGTGAATCGGGCGTGTTGAGTCCAGTTCTCTGAGCAAGGAGTAGGTCTTGTCTATTACATATTGGGTTTATGGAACGGTATCTGAGCTAATTTGAAACTCTTGTTTTATGTATCACCCCACCTCACCTTTCCCGATAAGCAGCCATAGTGTGTTTTCTGCATGTGTGACTCTGTTCTGTTTTGTAATTCAGTTCAAGTGTAACGGTTTTAACATTCCCTCTATAAGTGACACCTTATGAGAAGTGTCCTTTTCTGTGTGACTTATTTCACTTAGAATCGTCTTACCTAAATCCACTCATCATGCTGCTACTAGCCTTATGACATTGATTTCATGGCTGAGTGATATTCCATTGTACATAAGGACCACAACTTTTTTATCCATTTTTCGCTTTCCTGGGATATTTAAGGTGGAAGGAAGTGGAGGTCCTTGTCAACAGAGCAGCCCTAACCTTTGGGGTGCTTGTGTCTTGCTGATTTTCAATTTTCCCACTTTATCCCCCCATGCGTGGAAGTGCCCTATGCTCTCTAAGCTGTGTTTTTTAGATGTTTCAGGACACACCGTACACTTCTCCAGAGTGGCTGTTGGCAATTTACATCCCGCCCATCAGTGTAGCAAGGCTCCCATTTCTCCATGGCCTGTCCTGCATTTCTGGTTTTGACACTTTTTTCAGCATGGCCCTTTTGACCGATGGGAAGCGAGACTTCTTTGTAGCGCTGATTTGCCTTTCCAGGTTGCTTGGTTGGCCAAAAAGGGCGTATGCGTTTTTTCCTGAATATATTCAGGAAAAAACGCATACGCCCTTTTTGGCCAAGGGCATCATTGTCAACGTTTTGCCGCTTTTCATGTGCTTTAAAGGCGATTCGCATCTACCTCCTGAAATCTGTTTCCTGCAATTCTGCCTTGATTTCAAATCCTCTTCTTTGCCTTCCCTCAATATATTTGTGGACGAGAGTTATCATTTATAACTCTGCAGGTGTGTGAATTGCAGTAACCTGAAGCTCCATTTTACAAGTCGCTTTTTTGGGAGCCGGCCGCAAAAGCGCAGGATGGCTTCAGGCCCTGTTCTGGTTCCGGGGGGCAGGCTGAGCCTGTGGTTAATTCTTCTTCCTGATGGGAAAATAGAGTGACCTGTGCCTGTCCCAACACCAAGAGCTAGTCTCTCATTGGTTCCCGGTCTTCCCGTTCATCCTCAGGACAAATTGCAACCTGTACGGAACAGGAGGTTAAAGGTGCTGATGCTCCAAGTAGGGAGATTGCTAGTAAAGTGGCTGGAATGGCGAACCCGAGCACAAGGAGATGAGAAATGAGGTGCGTTTTAGAAACCTTTCCCCATCACACGGTGTACCATTTTCTGGGTTTCTCATGCATGTTTTCAATGTAGGAAGATGCCCTTGAACCTGGAGATTTGGGACCCATGCGATGGGTAGCACGCAGTATTACTTTAAAGGGTCTGCGTTTGCTCACCCAACCTCACCAAACCTCTCAGCCCCAAGAGTGTCCACCCTTATGTCTCATCCAGCTGTGGGTCTAGATATGGTCAATCCAGGTTGCATCACAGCCCCTGAACGAATTGTGTAAGAATTTCTCTCTCTTTCCCTGTCTTTGTTTCATGGGTTTTTAAAAGTAATTTATTTTTATAATGGGGTTTAGCTGCTTTTCACGGCTGTGTTTAGGCCGCTTTACACCCACTTGACACACTAACAGAGAGATATCAATACATAGGTTTTTAGATTATTACTAGTCAGATATATTCTTGTGCGGTGAATCGGGCGTGTTGAGTCCAGTTCTCTGAGCAAGGAGTAGGTCTTGTCTATTCCATATTGGGTTTATGGAACGGTATCTGAGCTAATTTGAAACTCTTGTTTTATGTATCACCCCACCTCACCTTTCCCGTTAAGCAGCCATAGTGTGTTTTCTGCATGTGTGACTCTGTTCTGTTTTGTAATTCAGTTCAAGTGTAACGGTTTTTACATTCCCTCTATAAGTGACACCTTATGAGAAGTGTCCTTTTCTGTGTGACTTATTTCACTTAGAATCGTCTTACCTAAATCCACTCATCATGCTGCTACTAGCCTTATGACATTGATTTCATGGCTGAGTGATATTCCATTGTACATAAGGACCACAACTTTTTTATCCATTTTTCGCTTTCCTGGGATATTTAAGGTGGAAGGAAGTGGAGGTCCTTGTCAACAGAGCAGCCCTAAACTTTGGGGTGCTTGTGTCTTGCTGATTTTCAATTTTCCCACTTTATCCCCCCATGCGTGGAAGTGCCCTATGCTCTCTAAGCTGTGTTTTTTAGATGTTTCAGGACACACCGTACACTTCTCCAGAGTGGCTGTTGGCAATTTACATCCCGCCCATCAGTGTAGCAAGGCTCCCTTTTCTCCATGGCCTGTCCTGCATTTCTGGTTTTGACACTTTTTTCAGCATGGCCCTTTGGACCGATGGGAAGCGAGACTTGTTTGTAGCGCTGATTTGCCTTTGCAGGTTGCTTGGTTGGCCAAAAAGGGCGTATGCGTTTTTTCCTGAATATATTCAGGAAAAAACGCATACGCCCTTTTTGGCCAAGGGCATCATTGTCAACGTTTTGCCGCTTTTCATGTGCTTTAAAGGCGATTCGAATCTACCTCCTGAAATCTGTTTCCTGCAATTCTGCCTTGATTTCAAATCCTCTTCTTTGCGTTCCCTCAATATATTTGTGGACGAGAGTTATCATTTATAACTCTGCAGGTTTGTGAATTGCAGTGCCCTGAAGCTCCATTTTACAAGTCGCTTTTTTGGGAGCCGGCCACAAAAGCGCAGGATGGCTTCAGGCCCTGTTCTGGTTCCGGGGGGCAGGCTGAGCCTGTGGTTAATTCTTCTTCCTGATGGGAAAATAGAGTGACCTGTGCCTGTCCCAACACCAAGAGCTAGTCTCTCATTGGTTCCCCGTCTTCCCGTTCATCCTCAGGACAAATTGCAACCTGTACGGAACAGGAGGTTAAAGGTGCTGATGCTCCAAGTAGGGAGATTGCTAGTAAAGTGGCTGGAATGGCGAACCCGAGCACAAGGAGATGAGAAATGAGGTGCGTTTTAGAAACCTTTCCCCATCACACGGTGTACCATCTTCTGGGTTTCTCATGCATGTTTTCGATGTAGGAAGATGCCCTTGAACCTGGAGATTTGGGACCCATGCCATGGGTAGCACGCAGTATTACTTTAAAGGGTCTGCGTTTGCTCACCCAACCTCACCAAACCTCTCAGCCCCAAGAGTGTCCACCCTTATGTCTCATCCAGCTGTGGGTCTAGATATGGTCAATCCAGGTTGCATCACAGCCCCTGAACGAATTGTGTAAGAATTTCTCTCTCTTTCCCTGTCTTTGTTTCATGGGTTTTTAAAAGTAATTTATTTTTATAATGGGGTTTAGCTGCTTTTCACGGCTGTGTTTAGGCTGCTTTACACCCACTTGACACACTAACAGAGAGATATCAATACATAGCTTTTTAGATTATTACTAGTCAGATATATTCTTGTGCGGTGAATCGGGCGTGTTGAGTCCATTTCTCTGAGCAAGGAGTAGGTCTTGTCTATTACATATTGGGTTTATGGAACGGTATCTGAGCTAATTTGAAACTCTTGTTTTATGTATCACCCCACCTCACCTTTCCCGATAAGCAGCCATAGTGTGTTTTCTGCATGTGTGACTCTGTTCTGTTTTGTAATTCAGTTCAAGTGTAACGGTTTTTACATTCCCTCTATAAGTGACACCTTATGGGAAGTGTCCTTTTCTGTGTGACTTATTTCACTTAGAATCGTCTTACCTAAATCCACTCATCATGCTGCTACTAGCCTTATGACATTGATTTCATGGCTGAGTGATATTCCATTGTACATAAGGACCACAACTTTTTTATCCATTTTTCGCTTTCCTGGGATATTTAAGGTGGAAGGAAGTGGAGGTCCTTGTCAACAGAGCAGCCCTAACCTTTGGGGTGCTTGTGTCTTGCTGATTTTCAATTTTCCCACTTTATCCCCCCATGCGTGGAAGTGCCCTATGCTCTCTAAGCTGTGTTTTTTAGATGTTTCAGGACACACCGTACACTTCTCCAGAGTGGCTGTTGGCAATTTACATCCCGCCCATCAGTGTAGCAAGGCTCCCATTTCTCCATGGCCTGTCCTGCATTTCTGGTTTTGACACTTTTTTCAGCATGGCCCTTTTGACCGATGGGAAGCGAGACTTCTTTGTAGCGCTGATTTGCCTTTCCAGGTTGCTTGGTTGGCCAAAAAGGGCGTATGCGTTTTTTCCTGAATATATTCAGGAAAAAACGCATACGCCCTTTTTGGCCAAGGGCATCATTGTCAACGTTTTGCCGCTTTTCATGTGCTTTAAAGGCGATTCGCATCTACCTCCTGAAATCTGTTTCCTGCAATTCTGCCTTGATTTCAAATCCTCTTCTTTGCCTTCCCTCAATATATTTGTGGACGAGAGTTATCATTTATAACTCTGCAGGTGTGTGAATTGCAGTAACCTGAAGCTCCATTTTACAAGTCGCTTTTTTGGGAGCCGGCCGCAAAAGCGCAGGATGGCTTCAGGCCCTGTTCTGGTTCCGGGGGGCAGGCTGAGCCTGTGGTTAATTCTTCTTCCTGATGGGAAAATAAAGTGACCTGTGCCTCTCCCAACACCAAGAGCTAGTCTCTCATTGGTTCCCGGTCTTCCCGTTCATCCTCAGGACAAATTGCAACCTGTACGGAACAGGAGGTTAAAGGTGCTGATGCTCCAAGTAGGGAGATTGCTAGTAAAGTGGCTGGAATGGCGAACCCGAGCACAAGGAGATGAGAAATGAGGTGCGTTTTAGAAACCTTTCCCCATCACACGGTGTACCATTTTCTGGGTTTCTCATGCATGTTTTCAATGTAGGAAGATGCCCTTGAACCTGGAGATTTGGGACCCATGCGATGGGTAGCACGCAGTATTACTTTAAAGGGTCTGCGTTTGCTCACCCAACCTCACCAAACCTCTCAGCCCCAAGAGTGTCCACCCTTATGTCTCATCCAGCTGTGGGTCTAGATATGGTCAATCCAGGTTGCATCACAGCCCCTGAACGAATTGTGTAAGAATTTCTCTCTCTTTCCCTGTCTTTGTTTCATGGGTTTTTAAAAGTAATTTATTTTTATAATGGGGTTTAGCTGCTTTTCACGGCTGTGTTTAGGCCGCTTTACACCCACTTGACACACTAACAGAGAGATATCAATACATAGGTTTTTAGATTATTACTAGTCAGATATATTCTTGTGCGGTGAATCGGGCGTGTTGAGTCCAGTTCTCTGAGCAAGGAGTAGGTCTTGTCTATTCCATATTGGGTTTATGGAACGGTATCTGAGCTAATTTGAAACTCTTGTTTTATGTATCACCCCACCTCACCTTTCCCGTTAAGCAGCCATAGTGTGTTTTCTGCATGTGTGACTCTGTTCTGTTTTGTAATTCAGTTCAAGTGTAACGGTTTTTACATTCCCTCTATAAGTGACACCTTATGAGAAGTGTCCTTTTCTGTGTGACTTATTTCACTTAGAATCGTCTTACCTAAATCCACTCATCATGCTGCTACTAGCCTTATGACATTGATTTCATGGCTGAGTGATATTCCATTGTACATAAGGACCACAACTTTTTTATCCATTTTTCGCTTTCCTGGGATATTTAAGGTGGAAGGAAGTGGAGGTCCTTGTCAACAGAGCAGCCCTAAACTTTGGGGTGCTTGTGTCTTGCTGATTTTCAATTTTCCCACTTTATCCCCCCATGCGTGGAAGTGCCCTATGCTCTCTAAGCTGTGTTTTTTAGATGTTTCAGGACACACCGTACACTTCTCCAGAGTGGCTGTTGGCAATTTACATCCCGCCCATCAGTGTAGCAAGGCTCCCTTTTCTCCATGGCCTGTCCTGCATTTCTGGTTTTGACACTTTTTTCAGCATGGCCCTTTGGACCGATGGGAAGCGAGACTTGTTTGTAGCGCTGATTTGCCTTTGCAGGTTGCTTGGTTGGCCAAAAAGGGCGTATGCGTTTTTTCCTGAATATATTCAGGAAAAAACGCATACGCCCTTTTTGGCCAAGGGCATCATTGTCAACGTTTTGCCGCTTTTCATGTGCTTTAAAGGCGATTCGAATCTACCTCCTGAAATCTGTTTCCTGCAATTCTGCCTTGATTTCAAATCCTCTTCTTTGCGTTCCCTCAATATATTTGTGGACGAGAGTTATCATTTATAACTCTGCAGGTTTGTGAATTGCAGTGCCCTGAAGCTCCATTTTACAAGTCGCTTTTTTGGGAGCCGGCCGCAAAAGCGCAGGATGGCTTCAGGCCCTGTTCTGGTTCCGGGGGGCAGGCTGAGCCTGTGGTTAATTCTTCTTCCTGATGGGAAAATAGAGTGACCTGTGCCTGTCCCAACACCAAGAGCTAGTCTCTCATTGGTTCCCCGTCTTCCCGTTCATCCTCAGGACAAATTGCAACCTGTACGGAACAGGAGGTTAAAGGTGCTGATGCTCCAAGTAGGGAGATTGCTAGTAAAGTGGCTGGAATGGCGAACCCGAGCACAAGGAGATGAGAAATGAGGTGCGTTTTAGAAACCTTTCCCCATCACACGGTGTACCATCTTCTGGGTTTCTCATGCATGTTTTCGATGTAGGAAGATGCCCTTGAACCTGGAGATTTGGGACCCATGCCATGGGTAGCACGCAGTATTACTTTAAAGGGTCTGCGTTTGCTCACCCAACCTCACCAATCCTCTCAGCCCCAAGAGTGTCCACCCTTATGTCTCATCCAGCTGTGGGTCTAGATATGGTCAATCCAGGTTGCATCACAGCCCCTGAACGAATTGTGTAAGAATTTCTCTCTCTTTCCCTGTCTTTGTTTCATGGGTTTTTAAAAGTAATTTATTTTTATAATGGGGTTTAGCTGCTTTTCACGGCTGTGTTTAGGCTGCTTTACACCCACTTGACACACTAACAGAGAGATATCAATACATAGCTTTTTAGATTATTACTAGTCAGATATATTCTTGTGCGGTGAATCGGGCGTGTTGAGTCCAGTTCTCTGAGCAAGGAGTAGGTCTTGTCTATTACATATTGGGTTTATGGAACGGTATCTGAGCTAATTTGAAACTCTTGTTTTATGTATCACCCCACCTCACCTTTCCCGATAAGCAGCCATAGTGTGTTTTCTGCATGTGTGACTCTGTTCTGTTTTGTAATTCAGTTCAAGTGTAACGGTTTTTACATTCCCTCTATAAGTGACACCTTATGGGAAGTGTCCTTTTCTGTGTGACTTATTTCACTTAGAATCGTCTTACCTAAATCCACTCATCATGCTGCTACTAGCCTTATGACATTGATTTCATGGCTGAGTGATATTCCATTGTACATAAGGACCACAACTTTTTTATCCATTTTTCGCTTTCCTGGGATATTTAAGGTGGAAGGAAGTGGAGGTCCTTGTCAACAGAGCAGCCCTAACCTTTGGGGTGCTTGTGTCTTGCTGATTTTCAATTTTCCCACTTTATCCCCCCATGCGTGGAAGTGCCCTATGTTCTCTAAGCTGTGTTTTTTAGATGTTTCAGGACACACCGTACACTTCTCCAGAGTGGCTGTTGGCAATTTACATCCCGCCCATCAGTGTAGCAAGGCTCCCATTTCTCCATGGCCTGTCCTGCATTTCTGGTTTTGACACTTTTTTCAGCATGGCCCTTTTGACCGATGGGAAGCGAGACTTCTTTGTAGCGCTGATTTGCCTTTCCAGGTTGCTTGGTTGGCCAAAAAGGGCGTATGCGTTTTTTCCTGAATATATTCAGGAAAAAACGCATACGCCCTTTTTGGCCAAGGGCATCATTGTCAACGTTTTGCCGCTTTTCATGTGCTTTAAAGGCGATTCGAATCTACCTCCTGAAATCTGTTTCCTGCAATTCTGCCTTGATTTCAAATCCTCTTCTTTGCCTTCCCTCAATATATTTGTGGACGAGAGTTATCATTTATAACTCTGCAGGTTTGTGAATTGCAGTGCCCTGAAGTTCCATTTTACAAGTCGCTTTTTTGGGAGCCGGCCGCAAAAGCGCAGGATGGCTTCAGGCCCTGTTCTGGTTCCGGGGGGCAGGCTGAGCCTGTGGTTAATTCTTCTTCCTGATGGGAAAATAGAGTGACCTGTGCCTGTCCCAACACCAAGAGCTAGTCTCTCATTGGTTCCCGGTCTTCCCGTTCATCCTCAGGACAAATTGCAACCTGTACGGAACAGGAGGTTAAAGGTGCTGATGCTCCAAGTAGGGAGATTGCTAGTAAAGTGGCTGGAATGGCGAACCCGAGCACAAGGAGATGAGAAATGAGGTGCGTTTTAGAAACCTTTCCCCATCACACGGTGTACCATCTTCTGGGTTTCTCATGCATGTTTTCGATGTAGGAAGATGCCCTTGAACCTGGAGATTTGGGACCCATGTGATGGGTAGCACGCAGTATTACTTTAAAGGGTCTGCGTTTGCTCACCCAACCTCACCAAACCTCTCAGCCCCAAGAGTGTCCACCCTTATGTCTCATCCAGCTGTGGGTCTAGATATGGTCAATCCAGTTTGCATCACAGCCCCTGAACGAATTGTGTAAGAATTTCTCTCTCTTTCCCTGTCTTTGTTTCATGGGTTTTTAAAAGTAATTTATTTTTATAATGGGGTTTAGCTGCTTTTCACGGCTGTGTTTAGGCCGCTTTACACCCACTTGACACACTAACAGAGAGATATCAATACATAGGTTTTAAGATTATTACTAGTCAGATATATTCTTGTGCGGTGAATCGGGCGTGTTGAGTCCAGTTCTCTGAGCAAGGAGTAGGTCTTGTCTATTCCATATTGGGTTTATGGAACGGTATCTGAGCTAATTTGAAACTCTTGTTTTATGTATCACCCCACCTCACCTTTCCCGTTAAGCAGCCATAGTGTGTTTTCTGCATGTGTGACTCTGTTCTGTTTTGTAATTCAGTTCAAGTGTAACGGTTTTTACATTCCCTCTATAAGTGACACCTTATGAGAAGTGTCCTTTTCTGTGTGACTTATTTCACTTAGAATCGTCTTACCTAAATCCACTCATCATGCTGCTACTAGCCTTATGACATTGATTTCATGGCTGAGTGATATTCCATTGTACATAAGGACCACAACTTTTTTATCCATTTTTCGCTTTCCTGGGATATTTAAGGTGGAAGGAAGTGGAGGTCCTTGTCAACAGAGCAGCCCTAACCTTTGGGGTGCTTGTGTCTTGCTGATTTTCAATTTTCCCACTTTATCCCCCCATGCGTGGAAGTGCCCTATGCTCTCTAAGCTGTGTTTTTTAGATGTTTCAGGACACACCGTACACTTCTCCAGAGTGGCTGTTGGCAATTTACATCCCGCCCATCAGTGTAGCAAGGCTCCCATTTCTCCATGGCCTGTCCTGCATTTCTGGTTTTGACACTTTTTTCAGCATGGCCCTTTTGACCGATGGGAAGCGAGACTTCTTTGTAGCGCTGATTTGCCTTTCCAGGTTGCTTGGTTGGCCAAAAAGTGCGTATGCGTTTTTTCCTGAATATATTCAGGAAAAAACGCATACGCCCTTTTTGGCCAAGGGCATCATTGTCAACGTTTTGCCGCTTTTCATGTGCTTTAAAGGCGATTCGCATCTTCCTCCTGAAATCTGTTTCCTGCAATTCTGCCTTGATTTCAAATCCTCTTCTTTGCCTTCCCTCAATATATTTGTGGACGAGAGTTATCATTTATAACTCTGCAGGTTTGTGAATTGCAGTGCCCTGAAGCTCCATTTTACAAGTCGCTTTTTTGGGAGCCGGCCGCAAAAGCGCAGGATGGCTTCAGGCCCTGTTCTGGTTCCGGGGGGCAGGCTGAGCCTGTGGTTAATTCTTCTTCCTGATGGGAAAATAGAGTGACCTGTGCCTGTCCCAACACCAAGAGCTAGTCTCTCATTGGTTCCCCGTCTTCCCGTTCATCCTCAGGACAAATTGCAACCTGTACGGAACAGGAGGTTAAAGGTGCTGATGCTCCAAGTAGGGAGATTGCTACTAAAGTGGCTGGAATGGCGAATCCGAGCACAAGGAGATGAGAAATGAGGTGCGTTTTAGAAACCTTTCCCCATCACACGGTGTACCATCTTCTGGGTTTCTCATGCATGTTTTCGATGTAGGAAGATGCCCTTGAACCTGGAGATTTGGGACCCATGCAATGGGTAGCAGGCAGTATCACTTTAAAGGGTCTGCGTTTGCTCACCCAACCTCACCGAACCTCTCAGCCCCAAGAGTGTCCACCCTTATGTCTCATCCAGCTGTGGGTCTAGATATGGTCAATCCAGGTTGCATCACAGCCCCTGAACGAATTGTGTAAGAATTTCTCTCTCTTTCCCTGTCTTTGTTTCATGGATTTTTAAAAGTAATTTATTTTTATAATGGGGTTTAGCTGCTTTTCACGGCTGTGTTTAGGCCGCTTTACACCCACTTGACACACTAACAGAGAGATATCAATACATAGGTTTTTAGATTATTACTAGTCAGATATATTCTTGTGCTGTGAATCGGGCGTGTTGAGTCCAGTTCTCTGAGCAAGGAGTAGGTCTTGTCTATTACATATTGGGTTTATGGAACGGTATCTGAGCTAATTTGAAACTCTTGTTTTATGTATCACCCCACCTCACCTTTCCCGATAAGCAGCCATAGTGTGTTTTCTGCATGTGTGACTCTGTTCTGTTTTGTAATTCAGTTCAAGTGTAACGGTTTTAACATTCCCTCTAAAAGTGACACCTTATGAGAAGTGTCCTTTTCTGTGTGACTTATTTCACTTAGAATCGTCTTACCTAAATCCACTCATCATGCTGCTACTAGCCTTATGACATTGATTTCATGGCTGAGTGATATTCCATTGTACATAAGGACCACAACTTTTTTATCCATTTTTCGCTTTCCTGGGATATTTAAGGTGGAAGGAAGTGGAGGTCCTTGTCAACAGAGCAGCCCTAACCTTTGGGGTGCTTGTGTCTTGCTGATTTTCAATTTTCCCACTTTATCCCCCCATGCGTGGAAGTGCCCTATGCTCTCTAAGCTGTGTTTTTTAGATGTTTCAGGACACACCGTACACTTCTCCAGAGTGGCTGTTGGCAATTTACATCCCGCCCATCAGTGTAGCAAGGCTCCCATTTCTCCATGGCCTGTCCTGCATTTCTGGTTTTGACACTTTTTTCAGCATGGCCCTTTTGACCGATGGGAAGCGAGACTTCTTTGTAGCGCTGATTTGCCTTTCCAGGTTGCTTGGTTGGCCAAAAAGGGCGTATGCGTTTTTTCCTGAATATATTCAGGAAAAAACGCATACGCCCTTTTTGGCCAAGGGCATCATTGTCAACGTTTTGCCGCTTTTCATGTGCTTTAAAGGCGATTCGCATCTACCTCCTGAAATCTGTTTCCTGCAATTCTGCCTTGATTTCAAATCCTCTTCTTTGCCTTCCCTCAATATATTTGTGGACGAGAGTTATCATTTATAACTCTGCAGGTGTGTGAATTGCAGTAACCTGAAGCTCCATTTTACAAGTCGCTTTTTTGGGAGCCGGCCGCAAAAGCGCAGGATGGCTTCAGGCCCTGTTCTGGTTCCGGGGGGCAGGCTGAGCCTGTGGTTAATTCTTCTTCCTGATGGGAAAATAGAGTGACCTGTGCCTGTCCCAACACCAAGAGCTAGTCTCTCATTGGTTCCCGGTCTTCCCGTTCATCCTCAGGACAAATTGCAACCTGTACGGAACAGGAGGTTAAAGGTGCTGATGCTCCAAGTAG
The DNA here is from genome assembly GCF_965194825.1 of Balaenoptera physalus. Lineage (NCBI taxonomy): Eukaryota > Metazoa > Chordata > Mammalia > Artiodactyla > Balaenopteridae > Balaenoptera > Balaenoptera physalus. Next base: position 387,487 of record NW_028126238.1, on the reverse strand, counting down.
GGAGATTGCTAGTAAAGTGGCTGGAATGGCGAACCCGAGCACAAGGAGATGAGAAATGAGGTGCGTTTTAGAAACCTTTCCCCATCACACGGTGTACCATTTTCTGGGTTTCTCATGCATGTTTTCAATGTAGGAAGATGCCCTTGAACCTGGAGATTTGGGACCCATGCGATGGGTAGCACGCAGTATTACTTTAAAGGGTCTGCGTTTGCTCACCCAACCTCACCAAACCTCTCAGCCCCAAGAGTGTCCACCCTTATGTCTCATCCAGCTGTGGGTCTAGATATGGTCAATCCAGGTTGCATCACAGCCCCTGAACGAATTGTGTAAGAATTTCTCTCTCTTTCCCTGTCTTTGTTTCATGGGTTTTTAAAAGTAATTTATTTTTATAATGGGGTTTAGCTGCTTTTCACGGCTGTGTTTAGGCCGCTTTACACCCACTTGACACACTAACAGAGGGATATCAATACATAGGTTTTTAGATTATTACTAGTCAGATATATTCTTGTGCGGTGAATCGGGCGTGTTGAGTCCAGTTCTCTGAGCAAGGAGTAGGTCTTGTCTATTCCATATTGGGTTTATGGAACGGTATCTGAGCTAATTTGAAACTCTTGTTTTATGTATCACCCCACCTCACCTTTCCCGTTAAGCAGCCATAGGGTGTTTTCTGCATGTGTGACTCTGTTCTGTTTTGTAATTCAGTTCAAGTGTAACGGTTTTTACATTCCCTCTATAAGTGACACCTTATGAGAAGTGTCCTTTTCTGTGTGACTTATTTCACTTAGAATCGTCTTACCTAAATCCACTCATCATGCTGCTACTAGCCTTATGACATTGATTTCATGGCTGAGTGATATTCCATTGTACATAAGGACCACAACTTTTTTATCCATTTTTCGCTTTCCTGGGATATTTAAGGTGGAAGGAAGTGGAGGTCCTTGTCAACAGAGCAGCCCTAAACTTTGGGGTGCTTGTGTCTTGCTGATTTTCAATTTTCCCACTTTATCCCCCCATGCGTGGAAGTGCCCTATGCTCTCTAAGCTGTGTTTTTTAGATGTTTCAGGACACACCGTACACTTCTCCAGAGTGGCTGTTGGCAATTTACATCCCGCCCATCAGTGTAGCAAGGCTCCCTTTTCTCCATGGCCTGTCCTGCATTTCTGGTTTTGACACTTTTTTCAGCATGGCCCTTTGGACCGATGGGAAGCGAGACTTGTTTGTAGCGCTGATTTGCCTTTGCAGGTTGCTTGGTTGGCCAAAAAGGGCGTATGCGTTTTTTCCTGAATATATTCAGGAAAAAACGCATACGCCCTTTTTGGCCAAGGGCATCATTGTCAACGTTTTGCCGCTTTTCATGTGCTTTAAAGGCGATTCGAATCTACCTCCTGAAATCTGTTTCCTGCAATTCTGCCTTGATTTCAAATCCTCTTCTTTGCGTTCCCTCAATATATTTGTGGACGAGAGTTATCATTTATAACTCTGCAGGTTTGTGAATTGCAGTGCCCTGAAGCTCCATTTTACAAGTCGCTTTTTTGGGAGCCGGCCACAAAAGCGCAGGATGGCTTCAGGCCCTGTTCTGGTTCCGGGGGGCAGGCTGAGCCTGTGGTTAATTCTTCTTCCTGATGGGAAAATAGAGTGACCTGTGCCTGTCCCAACACCAAGAGCTAGTCTCTCATTGGTTCCCCGTCTTCCCGTTCATCCTCAGGACAAATTGCAACCTGTACGGAACAGGAGGTTAAAGGTGCTGATGCTCCAAGTAGGGAGATTGCTAGTAAAGTGGCTGGAATGGCGAACCCGAGCACAAGGAGATGAGAAATGAGGTGCGTTTTAGAAACCTTTCCCCATCACACGGTGTACCATCTTCTGGGTTTCTCATGCATGTTTTCGATGTAGGAAGATGCCCTTGAACCTGGAGATTTGGGACCCATGCCATGGGTAGCACGCAGTATTACTTTAAAGGGTCTGCGTTTGCTCACCCAACCTCACCAAACCTCTCAGCCCCAAGAGTGTCCACCCTTATGTCTCATCCAGCTGTGGGTCTAGATATGGTCAATCCAGGTTGCATCACAGCCCCTGAACGAATTGTGTAAGAATTTCTCTCTCTTTCCCTGTCTTTGTTTCATGGGTTTTTAAAAGTAATTTATTTTTATAATGGGGTTTAGCTGCTTTTCACGGCTGTGTTTAGGCTGCTTTACACCCACTTGACACACTAACAGAGAGATATCAATACATAGCTTTTTAGATTATTACTAGTCAGATATATTCTTGTGCGGTGAATCGGGCGTGTTGAGTCCAGTTCTCTGAGCAAGGAGTAGGTCTTGTCTATTACATATTGGGTTTATGGAACGGTATCTGAGCTAATTTGAAACTCTTGTTTTATGTATCACCCCACCTCACCTTTCCCGATAAGCAGCCATAGTGTGTTTTCTGCATGTGTGACTCTGTTCTGTTTTGTAATTCAGTTCAAGTGTAACGGTTTTTACATTCCCTCTATAAGTGACACCTTATGGGAAGTGTCCTTTTCTGTGTGACTTATTTCACTTAGAATCGTCTTACCTAAATCCACTCATCATGCTGCTACTAGCCTTATGACATTGATTTCATGGCTGAGTGATATTCCATTGTACATAAGGACCACAACTTTTTTATCCATTTTTCGCTTTCCTGGGATATTTAAGGTGGAAGGAAGTGGAGGTCCTTGTCAACAGAGCAGCCCTAACCTTTGGGGTGCTTGTGTCTTGCTGATTTTCAATTTTCCCACTTTATCCCCCCATGCGTGGAAGTGCCCTATGCTCTCTAAGCTGTGTTTTTTAGATGTTTCAGGACACACCGTACACTTCTCCAGAGTGGCTGTTGGCAATTTACATCCCGCCCATCAGTGTAGCAAGGCTCCCATTTCTCCATGGCCTGTCCTGCATTTCTGGTTTTGACACTTTTTTCAGCATGGCCCTTTTGACCGATGGGAAGCGAGACTTCTTTGTAGCGCTGATTTGCCTTTCCAGGTTGCTTGGTTGGCCAAAAAGGGCGTATGCGTTTTTTCCTGAATATATTCAGGAAAAAACGCATACGCCCTTTTTGGCCAAGGGCATCATTGTCAACGTTTTGCCGCTTTTCATGTGCTTTAAAGGCGATTCGCATCTACCTCCTGAAATCTGTTTCCTGCAATTCTGCCTTGATTTCAAATCCTCTTCTTTGCCTTCCCTCAATATATTTGTGGACGAGAGTTATCATTTATAACTCTGCAGGTGTGTGAATTGCAGTAACCTGAAGCTCCATTTTACAAGTCGCTTTTTTGGGAGCCGGCCGCAAAAGCGCAGGATGGCTTCAGGCCCTGTTCTGGTTCCGGGGGGCAGGCTGAGCCTGTGGTTAATTCTTCTTCCTGATGGGAAAATAGAGTGACCTGTGCCTCTCCCAACACCAAGAGCTAGTCTCTCATTGGTTCCCGGTCTTCCCGTTCATCCTCAGGACAAATTGCAACCTGTACGGAACAGGAGGTTAAAGGTGCTGATGCTCCAAGTAGGGAGATTGCTAGTAAAGTGGCTGGAATGGCGAACCCGAGCACAAGGAGATGAGAAATGAGGTGCGTTTTAGAAACCTTTCCCCATCACACGGTGTACCATTTTCTGGGTTTCTCATGCATGTTTTCAATGTAGGAAGATGCCCTTGAACCTGGAGATTTGGGACCCATGCGATGGGTAGCACGCAGTATTACTTTAAAGGGTCTGCGTTTGCTCACCCAACCTCACCAAACCTCTCAGCCCCAAGAGTGTCCACCCTTATGTCTCATCCAGCTGTGGGTCTAGATATGGTCAATCCAGGTTGCATCACAGCCCCTGAACGAATTGTGTAAGAATTTCTCTCTCTTTCCCTGTCTTTGTTTCATGGGTTTTTAAAAGTAATTTATTTTTATAATGGGGTTTAGCTGCTTTTCACGGCTGTGTTTAGGCCGCTTTACACCCACTTGACACACTAACAGAGAGATATCAATACATAGGTTTTTAGATTATTACTAGTCAGATATATTCTTGTGCGGTGAATCGGGCGTGTTGAGTCCAGTTCTCTGAGCAAGGAGTAGGTCTTGTCTATTCCATATTGGGTTTATGGAACGGTATCTGAGCTAATTTGAAACTCTTGTTTTATGTATCACCCCACCTCACCTTTCCCGTTAAGCAGCCATAGTGTGTTTTCTGCATGTGTGACTCTGTTCTGTTTTGTAATTCAGTTCAAGTGTAACGGTTTTTACATTCCCTCTATAAGTGACACCTTATGAGAAGTGTCCTTTTCTGTGTGACTTATTTCACTTAGAATCGTCTTACCTAAATCCACTCATCATGCTGCTACTAGCCTTATGACATTGATTTCATGGCTGAGTGATATTCCATTGTACATAAGGACCACAACTTTTTTATCCATTTTTCGCTTTCCTGGGATATTTAAGGTGGAAGGAAGTGGAGGTCCTTGTCAACAGAGCAGCCCTAAACTTTGGGGTGCTTGTGTCTTGCTGATTTTCAATTTTCCCACTTTATCCCCCCATGCGTGGAAGTGCCCTATGCTCTCTAAGCTGTGTTTTTTAGATGTTTCAGGACACACCGTACACTTCTCCAGAGTGGCTGTTGGCAATTTACATCCCGCCCATCAGTGTAACAAGGCTCCCTTTTCTCCATGGCCTGTCCTGCATTTCTGGTTTTGACACTTTTTTCAGCATGGCCCTTTGGACCGATGGGAAGCGAGACTTGTTTGTAGCGCTGATTTGCCTTTGCAGGTTGCTTGGTTGGCCAAAAAGGGCGTATGCGTTTTTTCCTGAATATATTCAGGAAAAAACGCATACGCCCTTTTTGGCCAAGGGCATCATTGTCAACGTTTTGCCGCTTTTCATGTGCTTTAAAGGCGATTCGAATCTACCTCCTGAAATCTGTTTCCTGCAATTCTGCCTTGATTTCAAATCCTCTTCTTTGCGTTCCCTCAATATATTTGTGGACGAGAGTTATCATTTATAACTCTGCAGGTTTGTGAATTGCAGTGCCCTGAAGCTCCATTTTACAAGTCGCTTTTTTGGGAGCCGGCCGCAAAAGCGCAGGATGGCTTCAGGCCCTGTTCTGGTTCCGGGGGGCAGGCTGAGCCTGTGGTTAATTCTTCTTCCTGATGGGAAAATAGAGTGACCTGTGCCTGTCCCAACACCAAGAGCTAGTCTCTCATTGGTTCCCCGTCTTCCCGTTCATCCTCAGGACAAATTGCAACCTGTACGGAACAGGAGGTTAAAGGTGCTGATGCTCCAAGTAGGGAGATTGCTAGTAAAGTGGCTGGAATGGCGAACCCGAGCACAAGGAGATGAGAAATGAGGTGCGTTTTAGAAACCTTTCCCCATCACACGGTGTACCATCTTCTGGGTTTCTCATGCATGTTTTCGATGTAGGAAGATGCCCTTGAACCTGGAGATTTGGGACCCATGCCATGGGTAGCATGCAGTATTACTTTAAAGGGTCTGCGTTTGCTCACCCAACCTCACCAAACCTCTCAGCCCCAAGAGTGTCCACCCTTATGTCTCATCCAGCTGTGGGTCTAGATATGGTCAATCCAGGTTGCATCACAGCCCCTGAACGAATTGTGTAAGAATTTCTCTCTCTTTCCCTGTCTTTGTTTCATGGGTTTTTAAAAGTAATTTATTTTTATAATGGGGTTTAGCTGCTTTTCACGGCTGTGTTTAGGCTGCTTTACACCCACTTGACACACTAACAGAGAGATATCAATACATAGCTTTTTAGATTATTACTAGTCAGATATATTCTTGTGCGGTGAATCGGGCGTGTTGAGTCCAGTTCTCTGAGCAAGGAGTAGGTCTTGTCTATTACATATTGGGTTTATGGAACGGTATCTGAGCTAATTTGAAACTCTTGTTTTATGTATCACCCCACCTCACCTTTCCCGATAAGCAGCCATAGTGTGTTTTCTGCATGTGTGACTCTGTTCTGTTTTGTAATTCAGTTCAAGTGTAACGGTTTTTACATTCCCTCTATAAGTGACACCTTATGGGAAGTGTCCTTTTCTGTGTGACTTATTTCACTTAGAATCGTCTTACCTAAATCCACTCATCATGCTGCTACTAGCCTTATGACATTGATTTCATGGCTGAGTGATATTCCATTGTACATAAGGACCACAACTTTTTTATCCATTTTTCGCTTTCCTGGGATATTTAAGGTGGAAGGAAGTGGAGGTCCTTGTCAACAGAGCAGCCCTAACCTTTGGGGTGCTTGTGTCTTGCTGATTTTCAATTTTCCCACTTTATCCCCCCATGCGTGGAAGTGCCCTATGTTCTCTAAGCTGTGTTTTTTAGATGTTTCAGGACACACCGTACACTTCTCCAGAGTGGCTGTTGGCAATTTACATCCCGCCCATCAGTGTAGCAAGGCTCCCATTTCTCCATGGCCTGTCCTGCATTTCTGGTTTTGACACTTTTTTCAGCATGGCCCTTTTGACCGATGGGAAGCGAGACTTGTTTGTAGCGCTGATTTGCCTTTGCAGGTTGCTTGGTTGGCCAAAAAGGGCGTATGCGTTTTTTCCTGAATATATTCAGGAAAAAACGCATACGCCCTTTTTGGCCAAGGGCATCATTGTCAACGTTTTGCCGCTTTTCATGTGCTTTAAAGGCGATTCGAATCTACCTCCTGAAATCTGTTTCCTGCAATTCTGCCTTGATTTCAAATCCTCTTCTTTGCCTTCCCTCAATATATTTGTGGACGAGAGTTATCATTTATAACTCTGCAGGTTTGTGAATTGCAGTGCCCTGAAGCTCCATTTTACAAGTCGCTTTTTTGGGAGCCGGCCGCAAAAGCGCAGGATGGCTTCAGGCCCTGTTCTGGTTCCGGGGGGCAGGCTGAGCCTGTGGTTAATTCTTCTTCCTGATGGGAAAATAGAGTGACCTGTGCCTGTCCCAACACCAAGAGCTAGTCTCTCATTGGTTCCCGGTCTTCCCGTTCATCCTCAGGACAAATTGCAACCTGTACGGAACAGGAGGTTAAAGGTGCTGATGCTCCAAGTAGGGAGATTGCTAGTAAAGTGGCTGGAATGGCGAACCCGAGCACAAGGAGATGAGAAATGAGGTGCGTTTTAGAAACCTTTCCCCATCACACGGTGTACCATCTTCTGGGTTTCTCATGCATGTTTTCGATGTAGGAAGATGCCCTTGAACCTGGAGATTTGGGACCCATGTGATGGGTAGCACGCAGTATTACTTTAAAGGGTCTGCGTTTGCTCACCCAACCTCACCAAACCTCTCAGCCCCAAGAGTGTCCACCCTTATGTCTCATCCAGCTGTGGGTCTAGATATGGTCAATCCAGGTTGCATCACAGCCCCTGAACGAATTGTGTAAGAATTTCTCTCTCTTTCCCTGTCTTTGTTTCATGGGTTTTTAAAAGTAATTTATTTTTATAATGGGGTTTAGCTGCTTTTCACGGCTGTGTTTAGGCCGCTTTACACCCACTTGACACACTAACAGAGAGATATCAATACATAGGTTTTTAGATTATTACTAGTCAGATATATTCTTGTGCGGTGAATCGGGCGTGTTGAGTCCAGTTCTCTGAGCAAGGAGTAGGTCTTGTCTATTCCATATTGGGTTTATGGAACGGTATCTGAGCTAATTTGAAACTCTAGTTTTATGTATCACCCCACCTCACCTTTCCCGTTAAGCAGCCATAGTGTGTTTTCTGCATGTGTGACTCTGTTCTGTTTTGTAATTCAGTTCAAGTGTAACGGTTTTTACATTCCCTCTATAAGTGACACCTTATGAGAAGTGTCCTTTTCTGTGTGACTTATTTCACTTAGAATCGTCTTACCTAAATCCACTCATCATGCTGCTACTAGCCTTATGACATTGATTTCATGGCTGAGTGATATTCCATTGTACATAAGGACCACAACTTTTTTATCCATTTTTCGCTTTCCTGGGATATTTAAGGTGGAAGGAAGTGGAGGTCCTTGTCAACAGAGCAGCCCTAACCTTTGGGGTGCTTGTGTCTTGCTGATTTTCAATTTTCCCACTTTATCCCCCCATGCGTGGAAGTGCCCTATGCTCTCTAAGCTGTGTTTTTTAGATGTTTCAGGACACACCGTACACTTCTCCAGAGTGGCTGTTGGCAATTTACATCCCGCCCATCAGTGTAACAAGGCTCCCTTTTCTCCATGGCCTGTCCTGCATTTCTGGTTTTGACACTTTTTTCAGCATGGCCCTTTGGACCGATGGGAAGCGAGACTTGTTTGTAGCGCTGATTTGCCTTTGCAGGTTGCTTGGTTGGCCAAAAAGGGCGTATGCGTTTTTTCCTGAATATATTCAGGAAAAAACGCATACGCCCTTTTTGGCCAAGGGCATCATTGTCAACGTTTTGCCGCTTTTCATGTGCTTTAAAGGCGATTCGAATCTACCTCCTGAAATCTGTTTCCTGCAATTCTGCCTTGATTTCAAATCCTCTTCTTTGCGTTCCCTCAATATATTTGTGGACGAGAGTTATCATTTATAACTCTGCAGGTTTGTGAATTGCAGTGCCCTGAAGCTCCATTTTACAAGTCGCTTTTTTGGGAGCCGGCCGCAAAAGCGCAGGATGGCTTCAGGCCCTGTTCTGGTTCCGGGGGGCAGGCTGAGCCTGTGGTTAATTCTTCTTCCTGATGGGAAAATAGAGTGACCTGTGCCTGTCCCAACACCAAGAGCTAGTCTCTCATTGGTTCCCCGTCTTCCCGTTCATCCTCAGGACAAATTGCAACCTGTACGGAACAGGAGGTTAAAGGTGCTGATGCTCCAAGTAGGGAGATTGCTAGTAAAGTGGCTGGAATGGCGAACCCGAGCACAAGGAGATGAGAAATGAGGTGCGTTTTAGAAACCTTTCCCCATCACACGGTGTACCATCTTCTGGGTTTCTCATGCATGTTTTCGATGTAGGAAGATGCCCTTGAACCTGGAGATTTGGGACCCATGCGATGGGTAGCACGCAGTATTACTTTAAAGGGTCTGCGTTTGCTCACCCAACCTCACCAAACCTCTCAGCCCCAAGAGTGTCCACCCTTATGTCTCATCCAGCTGTGGGTCTAGATATGGTCAATCCAGGTTGCATCACAGCCCCTGAACGAATTGTGTAAGAATTTCTCTCTCTTTCCCTGTCTTTGTTTCATGGGTTTTTAAAAGTAATTTATTTTTATAATGGGGTTTAGCTGCTTTTCACGGCTGTGTTTAGGCTGCTTTACACCCACTTGACACACTAACAGAGAGATATCAATACATAGCTTTTTAGATTATTACTAGTCAGATATATTCTTGTGCGGTGAATCGGGCGTGTTGAGTCCAGTTCTCTGAGCAAGGAGTAGGTCTTGTCTATTACATATTGGGTTTATGGAACGGTATCTGAGCTAATTTGAAACTCTTGTTTTATGTATCACCCCACCTCACCTTTCCCGATAAGCAGCCATAGTGTGTTTTCTGCATGTGTGACTCTGTTCTGTTTTGTAATTCAGTTCAAGTGTAACGGTTTTTACATTCCCTCTATAAGTGACACCTTATGGGAAGTGTCCTTTTCTGTGTGACTTATTTCACTTAGAATCGTCTTACCTAAATCCACTCATCATGCTGCTACTAGCCTTATGACATTGATTTCATGGCTGAGTGATATTCCATTGTACATAAGGACCACAACTTTTTTATCCATTTTTCGCTTTCCTGGGATATTTAAGGTGGAAGGAAGTGGAGGTCCTTGTCAACAGAGCAGCCCTAACCTTTGGGGTGCTTGTGTCTTGCTGATTTTCAATTTTCCCACTTTATCCCCCCATGCGTGGAAGTGCCCTATGTTCTCTAAGCTGTGTTTTTTAGATGTTTCAGGACACACCGTACACTTCTCCAGAGTGGCTGTTGGCAATTTACATCCCGCCCATCAGTGTAGCAAGGCTCCCATTTCTCCATGGCCTGTCCTGCATTTCTGGTTTTGACACTTTTTTCAGCATGGCCCTTTTGACCGATGTGAAGCGAGACTTGTTTGTAGCGCTGATTTGCCTTTGCAGGTTGCTTGGTTGGCCAAAAAGGGCGTATGCGTTTTTTCCTGAATATATTCAGGAAAAAACGCATACGCCCTTTTTGGCCAAGGGCATCATTGTCAACGTTTTGCCGCTTTTCATGTGCTTTAAAGGCGATTCGAATCTACCTCCTGAAATCTGTTTCCTGCAATTCTGCCTTGATTTCAAATCCTCTTCTTTGCCTTCCCTCAATATATTTGTGGACGAGAGTTATCATTTATAACTCTGCAGGTTTGTGAATTGCAGTGCCCTGAAGCTCCATTTTACAAGTCGCTTTTTTGGGAGCCGGCCGCAAAAGCGCAGGATGGCTTCAGGCCCTGTTCTGGTTCCGGGGGGCAGGCTGAGCCTGTGGTTAATTCTTCTTCCTGATGGGAAAATAGAGTGACCTGTGCCTGTCCCAACACCAAGAGCTAGTCTCTCATTGGTTCCCGGTCTTCCCGTTCATCCTCAGGACAAATTGCAACCTGTACGGAACAGGAGGTTAAAGGTGCTGATGCTCCAAGTAGGGAGATTGCTAGTAAAGTGGCTGGAATGGCGAACCCGAGCACAAGGAGATGAGAAATGAGGTGCGTTTTAGAAACCTTTCCCCATCACACGGTGTACCATCTTCTGGGTTTCTCATGCATGTTTTCGATGTAGGAAGATGCCCTTGAACCTGGAGATTTGGGACCCATGTGATGGGTAGCACGCAGTATTACTTTAAAGGGTCTGCGTTTGCTCACCCAACCTCACCAAACCTCTCAGCCCCAAGAGTGTCCACCCTTATGTCTCATCCAGCTGTGGGTCTAGATATGGTCAATCCAGGTTGCATCACAGCCCCTGAACGAATTGTGTAAGAATTTCTCTCTCTTTCCCTGTCTTTGTTTCATGGGTTTTTAAAAGTAATTTATTTTTATAATGGGGTTTAGCTGCTTTTCACGGCTGTGTTTAGGCCGCTTTACACCCACTTGACACACTAACAGAGAGATATCAATACATAGGTTTTAAGATTATTACTAGTCAGATATATTCTTGTGCGGTGAATCGGGCGTGTTGAGTCCAGTTCTCTGAGCAAGGAGTAGGTCTTGTCTATTCCATATTGGGTTTATGGAACGGTATCTGAGCTAATTTGAAACTCTAGTTTTATGTATCACCCCACCTCACCTTTCCCGTTAAGCAGCCATAGTGTGTTTTCTGCATGTGTGACTCTGTTCTGTTTTGTAATTCAGTTCAAGTGTAACGGTTTTTACATTCCCTCTATAAGTGACACCTTATGAGAAGTGTCCTTTTCTGTGTGACTTATTTCACTTAGAATCGTCTTACCTAAATCCACTCATCATGCTGCTACTAGCCTTATGACATTGATTTCATGGCTGAGTGATATTCCATTGTACATAAGGACCACAACTTTTTTATCCATTTTTCGCTTTCCTGGGATATTTAAGGTGGAAGGAAGTGGAGGTCCTTGTCAACAGAGCAGCCCTAAACTTTGGGGTGCTTGTGTCTTGCTGATTTTCAATTTTCCCACTTTATCCCCCCATGCGTGGAAGTGCCCTATGCTCTCTAAGCTGTGTTTTTTAGATGTTTCAGGACACACCGTACACTTCTCCAGAGTGGCTGTTGGCAATTTACATCCCGCCCATCAGTGTAGCAAGGCTCCCTTTTCTCCATGGCCTGTCCTGCATTTCTAGTTTTGACACTTTTTTCAGCATGGCCCTTTGGACCTATGGGAAGCGAGACTTGTTTGTAGTGCTGATTTGCCTTTGCAGGTTGCTTGGTTGGCCAAAAAGGGCGTATGCGTTTTTTCCTGAATATATTCAGGAAAAAACGCATACGCCCTTTTTGGCCAAGGGCATCATTGTCAACGTTTTGCCGCTTTTCATGTGCTTTAAAGGCGATTCGAATCTACCTCCTGAAATCTGTTTCCTGCAATTCTGCCTTGATTTCAAATCCTCTTCTTTGCCTTCCCTCAATATATTTGTGGACGAGAGTTATCATTTATAACTCTGCAGGTTTGTGAATTGCAGTGCCCTGAAGCTCCATTTTACAAGTCGCTTTTTCGGGAGCCGTCTGCAAAAGCGCAGGATGGCTTCAGGCCCTGTTCTGGTTCCGGGGGGCAGGCTGAGCCTGTGGTTAATTCTTCTTCCTGATGGGAAAATAGAGTGACCTGTGCCTGTCCCAACACCAAGAGCTAGTCTCTCATTGGTTCCCCGTCTTCCCGTTCATCCTCAGGACAAATTGCAACCTGTACGGAACAGGAGGTTAAAGGTGCTGATGCTCCAAGTAGGGAGATTGCTAGTAAAGTGGCTGGAATGGTGAACCCGAGCACAAGGAGATGAGAAATGAGGTGCGTTTTAGAAACCTTTCCCCATCACACGGTGTACCATCTTCTGGGTTTCTCATGCATGTTTTCGATGTAGGAAGATGCCCTTGAACCTGGAGATTTGGGACCCATGCGATGGGTAGCACGCAGTATTACTTTAAAGGGTCTGCGTTTGCTCACCCAACCTCACCAAACCTCTCAGCCCCAAGAGTGTCCACCCTTATGTCTCATCCAGCTGTGGGTCTAGATATGGTCAATCCAGGTTGCATCACAGCCCCTGAACGAATTGTGTAAGAATTTCTCTCTCTTTCCCTTTCTTTGTTTCATGGGTTTTTAAAAGTAATTTATTTTTATAATGGGGTTTAGCTGCTTTTCACGGCTGTGTTTAGGCCGCTTTACACCCACTTGACACACTAACAGAGAGATATCAATACATAGGTTTTAAGATTATTACTAGTCAGATATATTCTTGTGCGGTGAATCGGGCGTGTTGAGTCCAGTTCTCTGAGCAAGGAGTAGGTCTTGTCTATTACATATTGGGTTTATGGAACGGTATCTGAGCTAATTTGAAACTCTTGTTTTATGTATCACCCCACCTCACCTTTCCCGTTAAGCAGCCATAGTGTGTTTTCTGCATGTGTGACTCTGTTCTGTTTTGTAATTCAGTTCAAGTGTAACGGTTTTTACATTCCCTCTATAAGTGACACCTTATGAGAAGTGTCCTTTTCTGTGTGACTTATTTCACTTAGAATCGTCTTACCTAAATCCACTCATCATGCTGCTACTAGCCTTATGACATTGATTTCATGGCTGAGTGATATTCCATTGTACATAAGGACCACAACTTTTTTATCCATTTTTCGCTTTCCTGGGATATTTAAGGTGGAAGGAAGTGGAGGTCCTTGTCAACAGAGCAGCCCTAAACTTTGGGGTGCTTGTGTCTTGCTGATTTTCAATTTTCCCACTTTATCCCCCCATGCGTGGAAGTGCCCTATGCTCTCTAAGCTGTGTTTTTTAGATGTTTCAGGACACACCGTACACCTCTCCAGAGTGGCTGTTGGCAATTTACATCCCGCCCATCAGTGTAGCGAGGCTCCCATTTCTCCATGGCCTGTCCTGCATTTCTGGTTTTGACACTTTTTTCAGCATGGCCCTTTGGACCGATGGGAAGCGAGACTTCTTTGTAGCGCTGATTTGCCTTTCCAGGTTGCTTGGTTGGCCAAAAAGGGCGTATGCGTTTTTTCCTGAATATATTCAGGAAAAAACGCATACGCCCTTTTTGGCCAAGGGCATCATTGTCAACGTTTTGCCGCTTTTCATGTGCTTTAAAGGCGATTCGAATCTACCTCCTGAAATCTGTTTCCTGTAATTCTGCCTTGATTTCAAATCCTCTTCTTTGCCTTCCCTCAATATATTTGTGGACGAGAGTTATCATTTATAACTCTGCAGGTTTGTGAATTGCAGTGCCCTGAAGCTCCATTTTACAAGTCGCTTTTTTGGGAGCCGGCCGCAAAAGCGCAGGATGGCTTCAGGCCCTGTTCTGGTTCCGGGAGGCAGGCTGAGCCTGTGGTTAATTCTTCTTCCTGATGGGAAAATAGAGTGACCTGTGCCTGTCCCAACACCAAGAGCTAGTCTCTCATTGGTTCCCCGTCTTCCCGTTCATCCTCAGGACAAATTGCAACCTGTACGGAACAGGAGGTTAAAGGTGCTGATGCTCCAAGTAGGGAGATTGCTAGTAAAGTGGCTGGAATGGCGAACCCGAGCACAAGGAGATGAGAAATTAGGTGCGTTTTAGAAACCTTTCCCCATCACACGGTGTACCATCTTCTGGGTTTCTCATGCATGTTTTCGATGTAGGAAGATGCCCTTGAACCTGGAGATTTGGGACCCATGCGATGGGTAGCACGCAGTATTACTTTAAAGGGTCTGCGTTTGCTCACCCAACCTCACCAAAACTCTCAGCCCCAAGAGTGTCCACCCTTATGTCTCATCCAGCTGTGGGTCTAGATATGGTCAATCCAGGTTGCATCACAGCCCCTGAACGAATTGTGTAAGAATTTCTCTCTCTTTCCCTGTCTTTGTTTCATGGGTTTTTAAAAGTAATTTATTTTTATAATGGGGTTTAGCTGCTTTTCACGGCTGTGTTTAGGCCGCTTTACACCCACTTGACACACTAACAGAGAAATATCAATACATAGGTTTTAAGATTATTACTAGTCAGATATATTCTTGTGCGGTGAATCAGGCGTGTTGAGTCCAGTTCTCTGAGCAAGGAGTAGGTCTTGTCTATTCCATATTGGGTTTATGGAACGGTATCTGAGCTAATTTGAAACTCTTGTTTTATGTATCACCCCACCTCACCTTTCCCGTTAAGCAGCCATAGTGTGTTTTCTGCATGTGTGACTCTGCTCTGTTTTGTAATTCAGTTCAAGTGTAACGGTTTTTACATTCCCTCTATAAGTGACACCTTATGAGAAGTGTCCTTTTCTGTGTGACTTATTTCACTTAGAATCGTCTTACCTAAATCCACTCATCATGCTGCTACTAGCCTTATGACATTGATTTCATGGCTGAGTGATATTCCATTGTACATAAGGACCACAACTTTTTTATCCATTTTTCGCTTTCCTGGGATATTTAAGGTGGAAGGAAGTGGAGGTCCTTGTCAACAGAGCAGCCCTAACCTTTGGGGTGCTTGTGTCTTGCTGATTTTCAATTTTCCCACTTTATACCCCCATGCGTGGAAGTGCCCTATGCTCTCTAAGCTGTGTTTTTTAGATGTTTCAGGACACACCGTACACTTCTCCAGAGTGGCTGTTGGCAATTTACATCCCGCCCATCAGTGTAGCAAGGCTCCCATTTCTCCATGGCCTGTCCTGCATTTCTGGTTTTGACACTTTTTTCAGCATGGCCCTTTTGACCGATGGGAAGCGAGACTTCTTTGTAGCGCTGATTTGCCTTTCCAGGTTGCTTGGTTGGCCAAAAAGGGCGTATGCGTTTTTTCCTGAATATATTCAGGAAAAAACGCATACGCCCTTTTTGGCCAAGGGCATCATTGTCAACGTTTTGCCGCTTTTCATGTGCTTTAAAGGCGATTCGCATCTTCCTCCTGAAATCTGTTTCCTGCAATTCTGCCTTGATTTCAAATCCTCTTCTTTGCCTTCCCTCAATATATTTGTGGACGAGAGTTATCATTTATAACTCTGCAGGTTTGTGAATTGCAGTGCCCTGAAGCTCCATTTTACAAGTCGCTTTTTTGGGAGCCGGCCGCAAAAGTGCAGGATGGCTTCAGGCCCTGTTCTGGTTCCGGGGGGCAGGCTGAGCCTGTGGTTAATTCTTCTTCCTGATGGGAAAATAGAGTGACCTGTGCCTGTCCCAACACCAAGAGCTAGTCTCTCATTGGTTCCCCGTCTTCCCGTTCATCCTCAGGACAAATTGCAACCTGTACGGAACAGGAGGTTAAAGGTGCTGATGCTCCAAGTAGGGAGATTGCTAGTAAAGTGGCTGGAATGGCGAACCCGAGCACAAGGAGATGAGAAATGAGGTGCGTTTTAGAAACCTTTCCCCATCACACGGTGTACCATCTTCTGGGTTTCTCATGCATGTTTTCGATGTAGGAAGATGCCCTTGAACCTGGAGATTTGGGACCCATGCGATGGGTAGCACGCAGTATTACTTTAAAGGGTCTGCGTTTGCTCACCCAACCTCACCGAACCTCTCAGCCCCAAGAGTGTCCACCCTTATGTCTCATCCAGCTGTGGGTCTAGATATGGTCAATCCAGGTTGCATCACAGCCCCTGAACGAATTGTGTAAGAAATTCTCTCTCTTTCCCTGTCTTTGTTTCATGGATTTTTAAAAGTAATTTAATTTTATAATGGGGTTTAGCTGCTTTTCACGGCTGTGTTTAGGCCGCTTTACACCCACTTGACACACTAACAGAGAGATATCAATACATAGGTTTTAAGATTATTACTAGTCAGATATATTCTTGTGCGGTGAATCGGGCGTGTTGAGTCCAGTTCTCTGAGCAAGGAGTAGGTCTTGTCTATTCCATATTGGGTTTATGGAACGGTATCTGAGCTAATTTGAAACTCTTGTTTTATGTATCACCCCACCTCACCTTTCCCGTTAAGCAGCCATAGTGTGTTTTCTGCATGTGTGACTCTGTTCTGTTTTGTAATTCTGTTCAAGTGTAACGGTTTTTACATTCCCTCTATAAGTGACACCTTATGAGAAGTGTCCTTTTCTGTGTGAGTTATTTCACTTAGAATCGTCTTACCTAAATCCACTCATCATGCTGCTACTAGCCTTATGACATTGATTTCATGGCTGAGTGATATTCCATTGTACATAAGGACCACAACTTTTTTATCCATTTTTCGCTTTCCTGGGATATTCAAGGTGGAAGGAAGTGGAGGTCCTTGTCAACAGAGCAGCCCTAACCTTTGGGGTGCTTGTGTCTTGCTGATTTTCAATTTTCCCACTTTATCCCCCCATGCGTGGAAGTGCCCTATGCTCTCTAAGCTGTGTTTTTTAGATGTTTCAGGACACACCGTACACTTCTCCAGAGTGGCTGTTGGCAATTTACATCCCGCCCATCAGTGTAGCAAGGCTCCCATTTCTCCATGGCCTGTCCTGCATTTCTGGTTTTGACACTTTTTTCAGCATGGCCCTTTTGACCGATGGGAAGCGAGACTTCTTTGTAGCGCTGATTTGCCTTTCCAGGTTGCTTGGTTGGCCAAAAAGGGCGTATGCGTTTTTTCCTGAATATATTCAGGAAAAAACGCATACGCCCTTTTTGGCCAAGGGCATCATTGTCAACGTTTTGCCGCTTTTCATGTGCTTTAAAGGCGATTCGCATCTTCCTCCTGAAATCTGTTTCCTGCAATTCTGCCTTGATTTCAAATCCTCTTCTTTGCCTTCCCTCAATATATTTGTGGACGAGAGTTATCATTTATAACTCTGCAGGTTTGTGAATTGCAGTGCCCTGAAGCTCCATTTTACAAGTCGCTTTTTTGGGAGCCGGCCGCAAAAGCGCAGGATGGCTTCAGGCCCTGTTCTGGTTCCGGGGGGCAGGCTGAGCCTGTGGTTAATTCTTCTTCCTGATGGGAAAATAGAGTGACCTGTGCCTGTCCCAACACCAAGAGCTAGTCTCTCATTGGTTCCCGGTCTTCCCGTTCATCCTCAGGACAAATTGCAACCTGTACGGAACAGGAGGTTAAAGGTGCTGATGCTCCAAGTAGGGAGATTGCTAGTAAAGTGGCTGGAATGGCGAACCCGAGCACAAGGAGATGAGAAATGAGGTGCGTTTTAGAAACCTTTCCCCATCACACGGTGTACCATCTTCTGGGTTTCTCATGCATGTTTTCGATGTAGGAAGATGCCCTTGAACCTGGAGATTTGGGACCCATGCGATGGGTAGCACGCAGTATTACTTTAAAGGGTCTGCGTTTGCTCACCCAACCTCACCGAACCTCTCAGCCCCAAGAGTGTCCACCCTTATGTTTCATCCAGCTGTGGGTCTAGATATGGTCAATCCAGGTTGCATCACAGCCCCTGAACGAATTGTGTAAGAATTTCTCTCTCTTTCCCTGTCTTTGTTTCATGGGTTTTTAAAAGTAATTTATTTTTATAATGGGGTTTAGCTGCTTTTCACGGCTGTGTTTAGGCCGCTTTACACCCACTTGACACACTAACAGAGAGATATCAATACATAGGTTTTAAGATTATTACTAGTCAGATATATTCCTGTGCGGTGAATCGGGCGTGTTGAGTCCAGTTCTCTGAGCAAGGAGTAGGTCTTGTCTATTCCATATTGGGTTTATGGAACGGTATCTGAGCTAATTTGAAACTCTTGTTTTATGTATCACCCCACCTCACCTTTCCCGTTAAGCAGCCATAGTGTGTTTTCTGCATGTGTGACTCTGCTCTGTTTTGTAATTCAGTTCAAGTGTAACGGTTTTTACATTCCCTCTATAAGTGACACCTTATGAGAAGTGTCCTTTTCTGTGTGACTTATTTCACTTAGAATCGTCTTACCTAAATCCACTCATCATGCTGCTACTAGCCTTATGACATTGATTTCATGGCTGAGTGATATTCCATAGTACATAAGGACCACAACTTTTTTATCCATTTTTCGCTTTCCTGGGATATTTAAGGTGGAAGGAAGTGGAGGTCCTTGTCAACAGAGCAGCCCTAACCTTTGGGGTGCTTGTGTCTTGCTGATTTTCAATTTTCCCACTTTATCCCCCCATGCGTGGAAGTGCCCTATGCTCTCTAAGCTGTGTTTTTTAGATGTTTCAGGACACACCGTACACTTCTCCAGAGTGGCTGTTGGCAATTTACATCCCGCCCATCAGTGTAGCAAGGCTCCCATTTCTCCATGGCCTGTCCTGCATTTCTGGTTTTGACACTTTTTTCAGCATGGCCCTTTTGACCAATGGGAAGCGAGACTTCTTTGTAGCGCTGATTTGCCTTTCCAGGTTGCTTGGTTGGCCAAAAAGGGCGTATGCGTTTTTTCCTGAATATATTCAGGAAAAAACGCATACGCCCTTTTTGGCCAAGGGCATCATTGTCAACGTTTTGCCGCTTTTCATGTGCTTTAAAGGCGATTCGCATCTTCCTCCTGAAATCTGTTTCCTGCAATTCTGCCTTGATTTCAAATCCTCTTCTTTGCCTTCCCTCAATATATTTGTGGACGAGAGTTATCATTTATAACTCTGCAGGTTTGTGAATTGCAGTGCCCTGAAGCTCCATTTTACAAGTCGCTTTTTTGGGAGCCGGCCGCAAAAGCGCAGGATGGCTTCAGGCCCTGTTCTGGTTCCGGGGGGCAGGCTGAGCCTGTGGTTAATTCTTCTTCCTGATGGGAAAATAGGGTGACCTGTGCCTGTCCCAACACCAAGAGCTATTCTCTCACTGGTTCCCCGTCTTCCCGTTCATCCTCAGGACAAATTGCAACCTGTACGGAACAGGAGGTTAAAGGTGCTGATGCTCCAAGTAGGGAGATTGCTAGTAAAGTGGCTGGAATGGCGAACCCGAGCACAAGGAGATGAGAAATGAGGTGCGTTTTAGAAACCTTTCCCCATCACACGGTGTACCATCTTCTGGGTTTCTCATGCATGTTTTCGATGTAGGAAGATGCCCTTGAACCTGGAGATTTGGGACCCATGCGATGGGTAGCACGCAGTATTACTTTAAAGGGTCTGCGTTTGCTCACCCAACCTCACCGAACCTCTCAGCCCCAAGAGTGTCCACCCTTATGTCTCATCCAGCTGTGGGTCTAGATATGGTCAATCCAGGTTGCATCACAGCCCCTGAACGAATTGTGTAAGAATTTCTCTCTCTTTCCCTGTCTTTGTTTCATGGGTTTTTAAAAGTAATTTATTTTTATAATGGGGTTTAGCTGCTTTTCACGGCTGTGTTTAGGCCGCTTTACACCCACTTGACACACTAACAGAGAGATATCAATACATAGGTTTTAAGATTATTACTAGTCAGATATATTCCTGTGCGGTGAATCGGGCGTGTTGAGTCCAGTTCTCTGAGCAAGGAGTAGGTCTTGTCTATTCCATATTGGGTTTATGGAACGGTATCTGAGCTAATTTGAAACTCTTGTTTTATGTATCACCCCACCTCACCTTTCCCGTTAAGCAGCCATAGTGTGTTTTCTGCATGTGTGACTCTGTTCTGTTTTGTAATTCAGTTCAAGTGTAACGGTTTTTACATTCCCTCTATAAGTGACACCTTATGAGAAGTGTCCTTTTCTGTGTGACTTATTTCACTTAGAATCGTCTTACCTAAATCCACTCATCATGCTGCTACTAGCCTTATGACATTGATTTCATGGCTGAGTGATATTCCATTGTACATAAGGACCACAACTTTTTTATCCATTTTTCGCTTTCCTGGGATATTTAAGGTGGAAGGAAGTGGAGGTCCTTGTCAACAGAGCAGCCCTAACCTTTGGGGTGCTTGTGTCTTGCTGATTTTCAATTTTCCCACTTTATCCCCCCATGCGTGGAAGTGCCCTATGCTCTCTAAGCTGTGTTTTTTAGATGTTTCAGGACACACCGTACACTTCTCCAGAGTGGCTGTTGGCAATTTACATCCCGCCCATCAGTGTAGCAAGGCTCCCATTTCTCCATGGCCTGTCCTGCATTTCTGGTTTTGACACTTTTTTCAGCATGGCCCTTTTGACCGATGGGAAGCGAGACTTCTTTGTAGCGCTGATTTGCCTTTCCAGGTTGCTTGGTTGGCCAAAAAGGGCGTATGCGTTTTTTCCTGAATATATTCAGGAAAAAACGCATATGCCCTTTTTGGCCAAGGGCATCATTGTCAACGTTTTGCCGCTTTTCATGTGCTTTAAAGGCGATTCGCATCTTCCTCCTGAAATCTGTTTCCTGCAATTCTGCCTTGATTTCAAATCCTCTTCTTTGCCTTCCCTCAATATATTTGTGGACGAGAGTTATCATTTATAACTCTGCAGGTTTGTGAATTGCAGTGCCCTGAAGCTCCATTTTACAAGTCGCTTTTTTGGGAGCCGGCCGCAAAAGCGCAGGATGGCTTCAGGCCCTGTTCTGGTTCCGGGGGGCAGGCTGAGCCTGTGGTTAATTCTTCTTCCTGATGGGAAAATAGAGTGACCTGTGCCTGTCCCAACACCAAGAGCTAGTCTCTCATTGGTTCCCGGTCTTCCCGTTCATCCTCAGGACAAATTGCAACCTGTACGGAACAGGAGGTTAAAGGTGCTGATGCTCCAAGTAGGGAGATTGCTAGTAAAGTGGCTGGAATGGCGAACCCGAGCACAAGGAGATGAGAAATGAGGTGCGTTTTAGAAACCTTTCCCCATCACACGGTGTACCATCTTCTGGGTTTCTCATGCATGTTTTCGATGTAGGAAGATGCCCTTGAACCTGGAGATTTGGGACCCATGCGATGGGTAGCACGCAGTATTACTTTAAAGGGTCTGCGTTTGCTCACCCAACCTCACCGAACCTCTCAGCCCCAAGAGTGTCCACCCTTATGTTTCATCCAGCTGTGGGTCTAGATATGGTCAATCCAGGTTGCATCACAGCCCCTGAACGAATTGTGTAAGAATTTCTCTCTCTTTCCCTGTCTTTGTTTCATGGGTTTTTAAAAGTAATTTATTTTTATAATGGGGTTTAGCTGCTTTTCACGGCTGTGCTTAGGCCGCTTTACACCCACTTGACACACTAACAGAGAGATATCAATACATAGGTTTTAAGATTATTACTAGTCAGATATATTCTTGTGCGGTGAATCGGGCGTGTTGAGTCCAGTTCTCTGAGCAAGGAGTAGGTCTTGTCTATTCCATATTGGGTTTATGGAACGGTATCTGAGCTAATTTGAAACTCTTGTTTTATGTATCACCCCACCTCACCTTTCCCGTTAAGCAGCCATAGTGTGTTTTCTGCATGTGTGACTCTGCTCTGTTTTGTAATTCAGTTCAAGTGTAACGGTTTTTACATTCCCTCTATAAGTGACACCTTATGAGAAGTGTCCTTTTCTGTGTGACTTATTTCACTTAGAATCGTCTTACCTAAATCCACTCATCATGCTGCTACTAGCCTTATGACATTGATTTCATGGCTGAGTGATATTCCATAGTACATAAGGACCACAACTTTTTTATCCATTTTTCGCTTTCCTGGGATATTTAAGGTGGAAGGAAGTGGAGGTCCTTGTCAACAGAGCAGCCCTAACCTTTGGGGTGCTTGTGTCTTGCTGATTTTCAATTTTCCCACTTTATCCCCCCATGCGTGGAAGTGCCCTATGCTCTCTAAGCTGTGTTTTTTAGATGTTTCAGGACACACCGTACACTT
Organism: Balaenoptera physalus; assembly: GCF_965194825.1. NCBI lineage: Eukaryota > Metazoa > Chordata > Mammalia > Artiodactyla > Balaenopteridae > Balaenoptera > Balaenoptera physalus. Next base: position 365,288 of record NW_028126238.1, on the reverse strand, counting down.
CTCCAGAGTGGCTGTTGGCAATTTACATCCCGCCCATCAGTGTAGCAAGGCTCCCATTTCTCCATGGCCTGTCCTGCATTTCTGGTTTTGACACTTTTTTCAGCATGGCCCTTTTGACCGATGGGAAGCGAGACTTCTTTGTAGCGCTGATTTGCCTTTCCAGGTTGCTTGGTTGGCCAAAAAGGGCGTATGCGTTTTTTCCTGAATATATTCAGGAAAAAACGCATACGCCCTTTTTGGCCAAGGGCATCATTGTCAACGTTTTGCCGCTTTTCATGTGCTTTAAAGGCGATTCGCATCTTCCTCCTGAAATCTGTTTCCTGCAATTCTGCCTTGATTTCAAATCCTCTTCTTTGCCTTCCCTCAATATATTTGTGGACGAGAGTTATCATTTATAACTCTGCAGGTTTGTGAATTGCAGTGCCCTGAAGCTCCATTTTACAAGTCGCTTTTTTGGGAGCCGGCCGCAAAAGCGCAGGATGGCTTCAGGCCCTGTTCTGGTTCCGGGGGGCAGGCTGAGCCTGTGGTTAATTCTTCTTCCTGATGGGAAAATAGAGTGACCTGTGCCTGTCCCAACACCAAGAGCTAGTCTCTCACTGGTTCCCCGTCTTCCCGTTCATCCTCCGGACAAATTGCAACCTGTACGGAACAGGAGGTTAAAGGTGCTGATGCTCCAAGTAGGGAGATTGCTAGTAAAGTGGCTGGAATGGCGAACCCGAGCACAAGGAGATGAGAAATGAGGTGCGTTTTAGAAACCTTTCCCCATCACACGGTGTACCATCTTCTGGGTTTCTCATGCATGTTTTCGATGTAGGAAGATGCCCTTGAACCTGGAGATTTGGGACCCATGCGATGGGTAGCACGCAGTATTACTTTAAAGGGTCTGCGTTTGCTCACCCAACCTCACCGAACCTCTCAGCCCCAAGAGTGTCCACCCTTATGTCTCATCCAGCTGCGGGTCTAGATATGGTCAATCCAGGTTGCATCACAGCCTCTGAACGAATTGTGTAAGAATTTCTCTCTCTTTCCCTGTCTTTGTTTCATGGGTTTTTAAAAGTAATTTATTTTTATAATGGGGTTTAGCTGCTTTTCACGGCTGTGTTTAGGCCGCTTTACACCCACTTGACACACTAACAGAGAGATATCAATACATAGGTTTTAAGATTATTACTAGTCAGATATATTCCTGTGCGGTGAATCGGGCGTGTTGAGTCCAGTTCTCTGAGCAAGGAGTAGGTCTTGTCTATTCCATATTGGGTTTATGGAACGGTATCTGAGCTAATTTGAAACTCTTGTTTTATGTATCACCCCACCTCACCTTTCCCGTTAAGCAGCCATAGTGTGTTTTCTGCATGTGTGACTCTGTTCTGTTTTGTAATTCAGTTCAAGTGTAACGGTTTTTACATTCCCTCTATAAGTGACACCTTATGAGAAGTGTCCTTTTCTGTGTGACTTATTTCACTTAGAATCGTCTTACCTAAATCCACTCATCATGCTGCTACTAGCCTTATGACATTGATTTCATGGCTGAGTGATATTCCATTGTACATAAGGACCACAACTTTTTTATCCATTTTTCGCTTTCCTGGGATATTTAAGGTGGAAGGAAGTGGAGGTCCTTGTCAACAGAGCAGCCCTAACCTTTGGGGTGCTTGTGTCTTGCTGATTTTCAATTTTCCCACTTTATCCCCCCATGCGTGGAAGTGCCCTATGCTCTCTAAGCTGTGTTTTTTAGATGTTTCAGGACACACCGTACACTTCTCCAGAGTGGCTGTTGGCAATTTACATCCCGCCCATCAGTGTAGCAAGGCTCCCATTTCTCCATGGCCTGTCCTGCATTTCTGGTTTTGACACTTTTTTCAGCATGGCCCTTTTGACCGATGGGAAGCGAGACTTCTTTGTAGCGCTGATTTGCCTTTCCAGGTTGCTTGGTTGGCCAAAAAGGGCGTATGCGTTTTTTCCTGAATATATTCAGGAAAAAACGCATACGCCCTTTTTGGCCAAGGGCATCATTGTCAACGTTTTGCCGCTTTTCATGTGCTTTAAAGGCGATTCGCATCTTCCTCCTGAAATCTGTTTCCTGCAATTCTGCCTTGATTTCAAATCCTCTTCTTTGCCTTCCCTCAATATATTTGTGGACGAGAGTTATCATTTATAACTCTGCAGGTTTGTGAATTGCAGTGCCCTGAAGCTCCATTTTACAAGTCGCTTTTTTGGGAGCCGGCCGCAAAAGCGCAGGATGGCTTCAGGCCCTGTTCTGGTTCCGGGGGGCAGGCTGAGCCTGTGGTTAATTCTTCTTCCTGATGGGAAAATAGAGTGACCTGTGCCTGTCCCAACACCAAGAGCTAGTCTCTCATTGGTTCCCCGTCTTCCCGTTCATCCTCAGGACAAATTGCAACCTGTACGGAACAGGAGGTTAAAGGTGCTGATGCTCCAAGTAGGGAGATTGCTACTAAAGTGGCTGGAATGGCGAACCCGAGCACAAGGAGATGAGAAATGAGGTGCGTTTTAGAAACCTTTCCCCATCACACGGTGTACCATCTTCTGGGTTTCTCATGCATGTTTTCGATGTAGGAAGATGCCCTTGAACCTGGAGATTTGGGACCCATGCAATGGGTAGCAGGCAGTATCACTTTAAAGGGTCTGCGTTTGCTCACCCAACCTCACCGAACCTCTCAGCCCCAAGAGTGTCCACCCTTATGTCTCATCCAGCTGTGGGTCTAGATATGGTCAATCCAGGTTGCATCACAGCCCCTGAACGAATTGTGTAAGAATTTCTCTCTCTTTCCCTGTCTTTGTTTCATGGATTTTTAAAAGTAATTTATTTTTATAATGGGGTTTAGCTGCTTTTCACGGCTGTGTTTAGGCCGCTTTACACCCACTTGACACACTAACAGAGAGATATCAATACATAGGTTTTAAGATTATTACTAGTCAGATATATTCTTGTGCGGTGAATCGGGCGTGTTGAGTCCAGTTCTCTGAGCAAGGAGTAGGTCTTGTCTATTCCATATTGGGTTTATGGAACGGTATCTGAGCTAATTTGAAACTCTTGTTTTATGTATCACCCCACCTCACCTTTCCCGTTAAGCAGCCATAGTGTGTTTTCTGCATGTGTGACTCTGCTCTGTTTTGTAATTCAGTTCAAGTGTAACGGTTTTTACATTCCCTCTATAAGTGACACCTTATGAGAAGTGTCCTTTTCTGTGTGACTTATTTCACTTAGAATCGTCTTACCTAAATCCACTCATCATGCTGCTACTAGCCTTATGACATTGATTTCATGGCTGAGTGATATTCCATTGTACATAAGGACCACAACTTTTTTATCCATTTTTCGCTTTCCTGGGATATTTAAGGTGGAAGGAAGTGGAGGTCCTTGTCAACAGAGCAGCCCTAAACTTTGGGGTGCTTGTGTCTTGCTGATTTTCAATTTTCCCACTTTATCCCCCCATGCGTGGAAGTGCCCTATGCTCTCTAAGCTGTGTTTTTTAGATGTTTCAGGACACACCGTACACTTCTCCAGAGTGGCTGTTGGCAATTTACATCCCGCCCATCAGTGTAGCAAGGCTCCCTTTTCTCCATGGCCTGTCCTGCATTTCTAGTTTTGACACTTTTTTCAGCATGGCCCTTTGGACCTATGGGAAGCGAGACTTGTTTGTAGTGCTGATTTGCCTTTGCAGGTTGCTTGGTTGGCCAAAAAGGGCGTATGCGTTTTTTCCTGAATATATTCAGGAAAAAACGCATACGCCCTTTTTGGCCAAGGGCATCATTGTCAACGTTTTGCCGCTTTTCATGTGCTTTAAAGGCGATTCGAATCTACCTCCTGAAATCTGTTTCCTGCAATTCTGCCTTGATTTCAAATCCTCTTCTTTGCCTTCCCTCAATATATTTGTGGACGAGAGTTATCATTTATAACTCTGCAGGTTTGTGAATTGCAGTGCCCTGAAGCTCCATTTTACAAGTCGCTTTTTCGGGAGCCGTCTGCAAAAGCGCAGGATGGCTTCAGGCCCTGTTCTGGTTCCGGGGGGCAGGCTGAGCCTGTGGTTAATTCTTCTTCCTGATGGGAAAATAGAGTGACCTGTGCCTGTCCCAACACCAAGAGCTAGTCTCTCATTGGTTCCCCGTCTTCCCGTTCATCCTCAGGACAAATTGCAACCTGTACGGAACAGGAGGTTAAAGGTGCTGATGCTCCAAGTAGGGAGATTGCTAGTAAAGTGGCTGGAATGGCGAACCCGAGCACAAGGAGATGAGAAATGAGGTGCGTTTTAGAAACCTTTCCCCATCACACGGTGTACCATCTTCTGGGTTTCTCATGCATGTTTTCGATGTAGGAAGATGCCCTTGAACCTGGAGATTTGGGACCCATGCGATGGGTAGCACGCAGTATTACTTTAAAGGGTCTGCGTTTGCTCACCCAACCTCACCAAACCTCTCAGCCCCAAGAGTGTCCACCCTTATGTCTCATCCAGCTGTGGGTCTAGATATGGTCAATCCAGGTTGCATCACAGCCCCTGAACGAATTGTGTAAGAATTTCTCTCTCTTTCCCTGTCTTTGTTTCATGGGTTTTTAAAAGTAATTTATTTTTATAATGTGGTTTAGCTGCTTTTCACGGCTGTGTTTAGGCCGCTTTACACCCACTTGACACACTAACAGAGAGATATCAATACATAGGTTTTAAGATTATTACTAGTCAGATATATTCTTGTGCGGTGAATCGGGCGTGTTGAGTCCAGTTCTCTGAGCAAGGAGTAGGTCTTGTCTATTACATATTGGGTTTATGGAACGGTATCTGAGCTAATTTGAAACTCTTGTTTTATGTATCACCCCACCTCACCTTTCCCGTTAAGCAGCCATAGTGTGTTTTCTGCATGTGTGACTCTGTTCTGTTTTGTAATTCAGTTCAAGTGTAACGGTTTTTACATTCCCTCTATAAGTGACACCTTATGAGAAGTGTCCTTTTCTGTGTGACTTATTTCACTTAGAATCGTCTTACCTAAATCCACTCATCATGCTGCTACTAGCCTTATGACATTGATTTCATGGCTGAGTGATATTCCATTGTACATAAGGACCACAACTTTTTTATCCATTTTTCGCTTTCCTGGGATATTTAAGGTGGAAGGAAGTGGAGGTCCTTGTCAACAGAGCAGCCCTAAACTTTGGGGTGCTTGTGTCTTGCTGATTTTCAATTTTCCCACTTTATCCCCCCATGCGTGGAAGTGCCCTATGCTCTCTAAGCTGTGTTTTTTAGATGTTTCAGGACACACCGTACACCTCTCCAGAGTGGCTGTTGGCAATTTACATCCCACCCATCAGTGTAGCGAGGCTCCCATTTCTCCATGGCCTGTCCTGCATTTCTGGTTTTGACACTTTTTTCAGCATGGCCCTTTGGACCGATGGGAAGCGAGACTTCTTTGTAGCGCTGATTTGCCTTTCCAGGTTGCTTGGTTGGCCAAAAAGGGCGTATGCGTTTTTTCCTGAATATATTCAGGAAAAAACGCATACGCCCTTTTTGGCCAAGGGCATCATTGTCAACGTTTTGCCGCTTTTCATGTGCTTTAAAGGCGATTCGAATCTACCTCCTGAAATCTGTTTCCTGTAATTCTGCCTTGATTTCAAATCCTCTTCTTTGCCTTCCCTCAATATATTTGTGGACGAGAGTTATCATTTATAACTCTGCAGGTTTGTGAATTGCAGTGCCCTGAAGCTCCATTTTACAAGTCGCTTTTTTGGGAGCCGGCCGCAAAAGCGCAGGATGGCTTCAGGCCCTGTTCTGGTTCCGGGGGGCAGGCTGAGCCTGTGGTTAATTCTTCTTCCTGATGGGAAAATAGAGTGACCTGTGCCTGTCCCAACACCAAGAGCTAGTCTCTCATTGGTTCCCCGTCTTCCCGTTCATCCTCAGGACAAATTGCAACCTGTACGGAACAGGAGGTTAAAGGTGCTGATGCTCCAAGTAGGGAGATTGCTAGTAAAGTGGCTGGAATGGCGAACCCGAGCACAAGGAGATGAGAAATGAGGTGCGTTTTAGAAACCTTTCCCCATCACACGGTGTACCATCTTCTGGGTTTCTCATGCATGTTTTCGATGTAGGAAGATGCCCTTGAACCTGGAGATTTGGGACCCATGCGATGGGTAGCACGCAGTATTACTTTAAAGGGTCTGCGTTTGCTCACCCAACCTCACCGAACCTCTCAGCCCCAAGAGTGTCCACCCTTATGTCTCATCCAGCTGTGGGTCTAGATATGGTCAATCCAGGTTGCATCACAGCCCCTGAACGAATTGTGTAAGAATTTCTCTCTCTTTCCCTGTCTTTGTTTCATGGGTTTTTAAAAGTAATTTATTTTTATAATGGGGTTTAGCTGCTTTTCACGGCTGTGTTTAGGCCGCTTTACACCCACTTGACACACTAACAGAGAGATATCAATACATAGGTTTTAAGATTATTACTAGTCAGATATATTCCTGTGCGGTGAATCGGGCGTGTTGAGTCCAGTTCTCTGAGCAAGGAGTAGGTCTTGTCTATTCCATATTGGGTTTATGGAACGGTATCTGAGCTAATTTGAAACTCTTGTTTTATGTATCACCCCACCTCACCTTTCCCGTTAAGCAGCCATAGTGTGTTTTCTGCATGTGTGACTCTGTTCTGTTTTGTAATTCAGTTCAAGTGTAACGGTTTTTACATTCCCTCTATAAGTGACACCTTATGAGAAGTGTGCTTTTCTGTGTGACTTATTTCACTTAGAATCGTCTTACCTAAATCCACTCATCATGCTGCTACTAGCCTTATGACATTGATTTCATGGCTGAGTGATATTCCATTGTACATAAGGACCACAACTTTTTTATCCATTTTTCGCTTTCCTGGGATATTTAAGGTGGAAGGAAGTGGAGGTCCTTGTCAACAGAGCAGCCCTAACCTTTGGGGTGCTTGTGTCTTGCTGATTTTCAATTTTCCCACTTTATCCCCCCATGCGTGGAAGTGCCCTATGCTCTCTAAGCTGTGTTTTTTAGATGTTTCAGGACACACCGTACACTTCTCCAGAGTGGCTGTTGGCAATTTACATCCCGCCCATCAGTGTAGCAAGGCTCCCATTTCTCCATGGCCTGTCCTGCATTTCTGGTTTTGACACTTTTTTCAGCATGGCCCTTTTGACCGATGGGAAGCGAGACTTCTTTGTAGCGCTGATTTGCCTTTCCAGGTTGCTTGGTTGGCCAAAAAGGGCGTATGCGTTTTTTCCTGAATATATTCAGGAAAAAACGCATACGCCCTTTTTGGCCAAGGGCATCATTGTCAACGTTTTGCCGCTTTTCATGTGCTTTAAAGGCGATTCGCATCTTCCTCCTGAAATCTGTTTCCTGCAATTCTGCCTTGATTTCAAATCCTCTTCTTTGCCTTCCCTCAATATATTTGTGGACGAGAGTTATCATTTATAACTCTGCAGGTTTGTGAATTGCAGTGCCCTGAAGCTCCATTTTACAAGTCGCTTTTTTGGGAGCCGGCCGCAAAAGCGCAGGATGGCTTCAGGCCCTGTTCTGGTTCCGGGGGGCAGGCTGAGCCTGTGGTTAATTCTTCTTCCTGATGGGAAAATAGAGTGACCTGTGCCTGTCCCAACACCAAGAGCTAGTCTCTCATTGGTTCCCGGTCTTCCCGTTCATCCTCAGGACAAATTGCAACCTGTACGGAACAGGAGGTTAAAGGTGCTGATGCTCCAAGTAGGGAGATTGCTAGTAAAGTGGCTGGAATGGCGAACCCGAGCACAAGGAGATGAGAAATGAGGTGCGTTTTAGAAACCTTTCCCCATCACACGGTGTACCATCTTCTGGGTTTCTCATGCATGTTTTCGATGTAGGAAGATGCCCTTGAACCTGGAGATTTGGGACCCATGCGATGGGTAGCACGCAGTATTACTTTAAAGGGTCTGCGTTTGCTCACCCAACCTCACCGAACCTCTCAGCCCCAAGAGTGTCCACCCTTATGTTTCATCCAGCTGTGGGTCTAGATATGGTCAATCCAGGTTGCATCACAGCCCCTGAACGAATTGTGTAAGAATTTCTCTCTCTTTCCCTGTCTTTGTTTCATGGGTTTTTAAAAGTAATTTATTTTTATAATGGGGTTTAGCTGCTTTTCACGGCTGTGTTTAGGCCGCTTTACACCCACTTGACACACTAACAGAGAGATATCAATACATAGGTTTTAAGATTATTACTAGTCAGATATATTCTTGTGCGGTGAATCGGGCGTGTTGAGTCCAGTTCTCTGAGCAAGGAGTAGGTCTTGTCTATTCCATATTGGGTTTATGGAACGGTATCTGAGCTAATTTGAAACTCTTGTTTTATGTATCACCCCACCTCACCTTTCCCGTTAAGCAGCCATAGTGTGTTTTCTGCATGTGTGACTCTGCTCTGTTTTGTAATTCAGTTCAAGTGTAACGGTTTTTACATTCCCTCTATAAGTGACACCTTATGAGAAGTGTCCTTTTCTGTGTGACTTATTTCACTTAGAATCGTCTTACCTAAATCCACTCATCATGCTGCTACTAGCCTTATGACATTGATTTCATGGCTGAGTGATATTCCATAGTACATAAGGACCACAACTTTTTTATCCATTTTTCGCTTTCCTGGGATATTTAAGGTGGAAGGAAGTGGAGGTCCCTTGTCAACAGAGCAGCCCTAACGTTTGGGGTGCTTGTGTCTTGCTGATTTTCAATTTTCCCACTTTATCCCCCCATGCGTGGAAGTGCCCCTATGCTCTCTAAGCTGTGTTTTTTAGATGTTTCAGGACACACCGTACACTTCTCCAGAGTGGCTGTTGGCAATTTACATCCCGCCCATCAGTGTAGCAAGGCTCCCATTTCTCCATGGCCTGTCCTGCATTTCTGGTTTTGACACTTTTTTCAGCATGGCCCTTTTGACCGATGGGAAGCGAGACTTCTTTGTAGCGCTGATTTGCCTTTCCAGGTTGCTTGGTTGGCCAAAAAGGGCGTATGCGTTTTTTCCTGAATATATTCAGGAAAAAAACGCATACGCCCTTTTTGGCCAAGGGCATCATTGTCAACGTTTTGCCGCTTTTCATGTGCTTTAAAGGCGATTCGCATCTTCCTCCTGAAATCTGTTTCCTGCAATTCTGCCTTGATTTCAAATCCTCTTCTTTGCCTTCCCTCAATATATTTGTGGACGAGAGTTATCATTTATAACTCTGCAGGTTTGTGAATTGCAGTGCCCTGAAGCTCCATTTTACAAGTCGCTTTTTTGGGAGCCGGCCGCAAAAGCGCAGGATGGCTTCAGGCCCTGTTCTGGTTCCGGGGGGCAGGCTGAGCCTGTGGTTAATTCTTCTTCCTGATGGGAAAATAGAGTGACCTGTGCCTGTCCCAACACCAAGAGCTAGTCTCTCACTGGTTCCCCGTCTTCCCGTTCATCCTCCGGACAAATTGCAACCTGTACGGAACAGGAGGTTAAAGGTGCTGATGCTCCAAGTAGGGAGATTGCTAGTAAAGTGGCTGGAATGGCGAACCCGAGCACAAGGAGATGAGAAATGAGGTGCGTTTTAGAAACCTTTCCCCATCACACGGTGTACCATCTTCTGGGTTTCTCATGCATGTTTTCGATGTAGGAAGATGCCCTTGAACCTGGAGATTTGGGACCCATGCGATGGGTAGCACGCAGTATTACTTTAAAGGGTCTGCGTTTGCTCACCCAACCTCACCGAACCTCTCAGCCCCAAGAGTGTCCACCCTTATGTCTCATCCAGCTGCGGGTCTAGATATGGTCAATCCAGGTTGCATCACAGCCCCTGAACGAATTGTGTAAGAATTTCTCTCTCTTTCCCTGTCTTTGTTTCATGGGTTTTTAAAAGTAATTTATTTTTATAATGGGGTTTAGCTGCTTTTCACGGCTGTGTTTAGGCCGCTTTACACCCACTTGACACACTAACAGAGAGATATCAATACATAGGTTTTAAGATTATTACTAGTCAGATATATTCCTGTGCGGTGAATCGGGCGTGTTGAGTCCAGTTCTCTGAGCAAGGAGTAGGTCTTGTCTATTCCATATTGGGTTTATGGAACGGTATCTGAGCTAATTTGAAACTCTTGTTTTATGTATCACCCCACCTCACCTTTCCCGTTAAGCAGCCATAGTGTGTTTTCTGCATGTGTGACTCTGTTCTGTTTTGTAATTCAGTTCAAGTGTAACGGTTTTTACATTCCCTCTATAAGTGACACCTTATGAGAAGTGTCCTTTTCTGTGTGACTTATTTCACTTAGAATCGTCTTACCTAAATCCACTCATCATGCTGCTACTAGCCTTATGACATTGATTTCATGGCTGAGTGATATTCCATTGTACATAAGGACCACAACTTTTTTATCCATTTTTCGCTTTCCTGGGATATTTAAGGTGGAAGGAAGTGGAGGTCCTTGTCAACAGAGCAGCCCTAACCTTTGGGGTGCTTGTGTCTTGCTGATTTTCAATTTTCCCACTTTATCCCCCCATGCGTGGAAGTGCCCTATGCTCTCTAAGCTGTGTTTTTTAGATGTTTCAGGACACACCGTACACTTCTCCAGAGTGGCTGTTCGCAATTTACATCCCGCCCATCAGTGTAGCAAGGCTCCCATTTCTCCATGGCCTGTCCTGCATTTCTGGTTTTGACACTTTTTTCAGCATGGCCCTTTTGACCGATGGGAAGCGAGACTTCTTTGTAGCGCTGATTTGCCTTTCCAGGTTGCTTGGTTGGCCAAAAAGGGCGTATGCGTTTTTTCCTGAATATATTCAGGAAAAAACGCATACGCCCTTTTTGGCCAAGGGCATCATTGTCAACGTTTTGCCGCTTTTCATGTGCTTTAAAGGCGATTCGCATCTTCCTCCTGAAATCTGTTTCCTGCAATTCTGCCTTGATTTCAAATCCTCTTCTTTGCCTTCCCTCAATATATTTGTGGACGAGAGTTATCATTTATAACTCTGCAGGTTTGTGAATTGCAGTGCCCTGAAGCTCCATTTTACAAGTCGCTTTTTTGGGAGCCGGCCGCAAAAGCGCAGGATGGCTTCAGGCCCTGTTCTGGTTCCGGGGGGCAGGCTGAGCCTGTGGTTAATTCTTCTTCCTGATGGGAAAATAGAGTGACCTGTGCCTGTCCCAACACCAAGAGCTAGTCTCTCATTGGTTCCCCGTCTTCCCGTTCATCCTCAGGACAAATTGCAACCTGTACGGAACAGGAGGTTAAAGGTGCTGATGCTCCAAGTAGGGAGATTGCTACTAAAGTGGCTGGAATGGCGAACCCGAGCACAAGGAGATGAGAAATGAGGTGCGTTTTAGAAACCTTTCCCCATCACACGGTGTACCATCTTCTGGGTTTCTCATGCATGTTTTCGATGTAGGAAGATGCCCTTGAACCTGGAGATTTGGGACCCATGCAATGGGTAGCAGGCAGTATCACTTTAAAGGGTCTGCGTTTGCTCACCCAACCTCACCGAACCTCTCAGCCCCAAGAGTGTCCACCCTTATGTCTCATCCAGCTGTGGGTCTAGATATGGTCAATCCAGGTTGCATCACAGCCCCTGAACGAATTGTGTAAGAATTTCTCTCTCTTTCCCTGTCTTTGTTTCATGGATTTTTAAAAGTAATTTATTTTTATAATGGGGTTTAGCTGCTTTTCACGGCTGTGTTTAGGCCGCTTTACACCCACTTGACACACTAACAGAGAGATATCAATACATAGGTTTTAAGATTATTACTAGTCAGATATATTCTTGTGCGGTGAATCGGGCGTGTTGAGTCCAGTTCTCTGAGCAAGGAGTAGGTCTTGTCTATTCCATATTGGGTTTATGGAACGGTATCTGAGCTAATTTGAAACTCTTGTTTTATGTATCACCCCACCTCACCTTTCCCGTTAAGCAGCCATAGTGTGTTTTCTGCATGTGTGACTCTGCTCTGTTTTGTAATTCAGTTCAAGTGTAACGGTTTTTACATTCCCTCTATAAGTGACACCTTATGAGAAGTGTCCTTTTCTGTGTGACTTATTTCACTTAGAATCGTCTTACCTAAATCCACTCATCATGCTGCTACTAGCCTTATGACATTGATTTCATGGCTGAGTGATATTCCATTGTACATAAGGACCACAACTTTTTTATCCATTTTTCGCTTTCCTGGGATATTTAAGGTGGAAGGAAGTGGAGGTCCTTGTCAACAGAGCAGCCCTAAACTTTGGGGTGCTTGTGTCTTGCTGATTTTCAATTTTCCCACTTTATCCCCCCATGCGTGGAAGTGCCCTATGCTCTCTAAGCTGTGTTTTTTAGATGTTTCAGGACACACCGTACACTTCTCCAGAGTGGCTGTTGGCAATTTACATCCCGCCCATCAGTGTAGCAAGGCTCCCTTTTCTCCATGGCCTGTCCTGCATTTCTAGTTTTGACACTTTTTTCAGCATGGCCCTTTGGACCTATGGGAAGCGAGACTTGTTTGTAGTGCTGATTTGCCTTTGCAGGTTGCTTGGTTGGCCAAAAAGGGCGTATGCGTTTTTTCCTGAATATATTCAGGAAAAAACGCATACGCCCTTTTTGGCCAAGGGCATCATTGTCAACGTTTTGCCGCTTTTCATGTGCTTTAAAGGCGATTCGAATCTACCTCCTGAAATCTGTTTCCTGCAATTCTGCCTTGATTTCAAATCCTCTTCTTTGCCTTCCCTCAATATATTTGTGGACGAGAGTTATCATTTATAACTCTGCAGGTTTGTGAATTGCAGTGCCCTGAAGCTCCATTTTACAAGTCGCTTTTTCGGGAGCCGTCTGCAAAAGCGCAGGATGGCTTCAGGCCCTGTTCTGGTTCCGCGGGGCAGGCTGAGCCTGTGGTTAATTCTTCTTCCTGATGGGAAAATAGAGTGACCTGTGCCTGTCCCAACACCAAGAGCTAGTCTCTCATTGGTTCCCCGTCTTCCCGTTCATCCTCAGGACAAATTGCAACCTGTACGGAACAGGAGGTTAAAGGTGCTGATGCTCCAAGTAGGGAGATTGCTAGTAAAGTGGCTGGAATGGCGAACCCGAGCACAAGGAGATGAGAAATGAGGTGCGTTTTAGAAACCTTTCCCCATCACACGGTGTACCATCTTCTGGGTTTCTCATGCATGTTTTCGATGTAGGAAGATGCCCTTGAACCTGGAGATTTGGGACCCATGCGATGGGTAGCACGCAGTATTACTTTAAAGGGTCTGCGTTTGCTCACCCAACCTCACCAAACCTCTCAGCCCCAAGAGTGTCCACCCTTATGTCTCATCCAGCTGTGGGTCTAGATATGGTCAATCCAGGTTGCATCACAGCCCCTGAACGAATTGTGTAAGAATTTCTCTCTCTTTCCCTGTCTTTGTTTCATGGGTTTTTAAAAGTAATTTATTTTTATAATGGGGTTTAGCTGCTTTTCACGGCTGTGTTTAGGCCGCTTTACACCCACTTGACACACTAACAGAGAGATATCAATACATAGGTTTTAAGATTATTACTAGTCAGATATATTCTTGTGCGGTGAATCGGGCGTGTTGAGTCCAGTTCTCTGAGCAAGGAGTAGGTCTTGTCTATTACATATTGGGTTTATGGAACGGTATCTGAGCTAATTTGAAACTCTTGTTTTATGTATCACCCCACCTCACCTTTCCCGTTAAGCAGCCATAGTGTGTTTTCTGCATGTGTGACTCTGTTCTGTTTTGTAATTCAGTTCAAGTGTAACGGTTTTTACATTCCCTCTATAAGTGACACCTTATGAGAAGTGTCCTTTTCTGTGTGACTTATTTCACTTAGAATCGTCTTACCTAAATCCACTCATCATGCTGCTACTAGCCTTATGACATTGATTTCATGGCTGAGTGATATTCCATTGTACATAAGGACCACAACTTTTTTATCCATTTTTCGCTTTCCTGGGATATTTAAGGTGGAAGGAAGTGGAGGTCCTTGTCAACAGAGCAGCCCTAAACTTTGGGGTGCTTGTGTCTTGCTGATTTTCAATTTTCCCACTTTATCCCCCCATGCGTGGAAGTGCCCTATGCTCTCTAAGCTGTGTTTTTTAGATGTTTCAGGACACACCGTACACCTCTCCAGAGTGGCTGTTGGCAATTTACATCCCACCCATCAGTGTAGCGAGGCTCCCATTTCTCCATGGCCTGTCCTGCATTTCTGGTTTTGACACTTTTTTCAGCATGGCCCTTTGGACCGATGGGAAGCGAGACTTCTTTGTAGCGCTGATTTGCCTTTCCAGGTTGCTTGGTTGGCCAAAAAGGGCGTATGCGTTTTTTCCTGAATATATTCAGGAAAAAACGCATACGCCCTTTTTGGCCAAGGGCATCATTGTCAACGTTTTGCCGCTTTTCATGTGCTTTAAAGGCGATTCGAATCTACCTCCTGAAATCTGTTTCCTGTAATTCTGCCTTGATTTCAAATCCTCTTCTTTGCCTTCCCTCAATATATTTGTGGACGAGAGTTATCATTTATAACTCTGCAGGTTTGTGAATTGCAGTGCCCTGAAGCTCCATTTTACAAGTCGCTTTTTTGGGAGCCGGCCGCAAAAGCGCAGGATGGCTTCAGGCCCTGTTCTGGTTCCGGGGGGCAGGCTGAGCCTGTGGTTAATTCTTCTTCCTGATGGGAAAATAGAGTGACCTGTGCCTGTCCCAACACCAAGAGCTAGTCTCTCATTGGTTCCCCGTCTTCCCGTTCATCCTCAGGACAAATTGCAACCTGTACGGAACAGGAGGTTAAAGGTGCTGATGCTCCAAGTAGGGAGATTGCTAGTAAAGTGGCTGGAATGGCGAACCCGAGCACAAGGAGATGAGAAATGAGGTGCGTTTTAGAAACCTTTCCCCATCACACGGTGTACCATCTTCTGGGTTTCTCATGCATGTTTTCGATGTAGGAAGATGCCCTTGAACCTGGAGATTTGGGACCCATGCGATGGGTAGCACGCAGTATTACTTTAAAGGGTCTGCGTTTGCTCACCCAACCTCACCAAAACTCTCAGCCCCAAGAGTGTCCACCCTTATGTCTCATCCAGCTGTGGGTCTAGATATGGTCAATCCAGGTTGCATCACAGCCCCTGAACGAATTGTGTAAGAATTTCTCTCTCTTTCCCTGTCTTTGTTTCATGGGTTTTTAAAAGTAATTTATTTTTATAATGGGGTTTAGCTGCTTTTCACGGCTGTGTTTAGGCCGCTTTACACCCACTTGACACACTAACAGAGAGATATCAATACATAGGTTTTAAGATTATTACTAGTCAGATATATTCTTGTGCGGTGAATCAGGCGTGTTGAGTCCAGTTCTCTGAGCAAGGAGTAGGTCTTGTCTATTCCATATTGGGTTTATGGAACGGTATCTGAGCTAATTTGAAACTCTTGTTTTATGTATCACCCCACCTCACCTTTCCCGTTAAGCAGCCATAGTGTGTTTTCTGCATGTGTGACTCTGCTCTGTTTTGTAATTCAGTTCAAGTGTAACGGTTTTTACATTCCCTCTATAAGTGACACCTTATGAGAAGTGTGCTTTTCTGTGTGACTTATTTCACTTAGAATCGTCTTACCTAAATCCACTCATCATGCTGCTACTAGCCTTATGACATTGATTTCATGGCTGAGTGATATTCCATTGTACATAAGGACCACAACTTTTTTATCCATTTTTCGCTTTCCTGGGATATTTAAGGTGGAAGGAAGTGGAGGTCCTTGTCAACAGAGCAGCCCTAACCTTTGGGGTGCTTGTGTCTTGCTGATTTTCAATTTTCCCACTTTATACCCCCATGCGTGGAAGTGCCCTATGCTCTCTAAGCTGTGTTTTTTAGATGTTTCAGGACACACCGTACACTTCTCCAGAGTGGCTGTTGGCAATTTACATCCCGCCCATCAGTGTAGCAAGGCTCCCATTTCTCCATGGCCTGTCCTGCATTTCTGGTTTTGACACTTTTTTCAGCATGGCCCTTTTGACCGATGGGAAGCGAGACTTCTTTGTAGCGCTGATTTGCCTTTCCAGGATGCTTGGTTGGCCAAAAAGGGCGTATGCGTTTTTTCCTGAATATATTCAGGAAAAAACGCATACGCCCTTTTTGGCCAAGGGCATCATTGTCAACGTTTTGCCGCTTTTCATGTGCTTTAAAGGCGATTCGCATCTTCCTCCTGAAATCTGTTTCCTGCAATTCTGCCTTGATTTCAAATCCTCTTCTTTGCCTTCCCTCAATATATTTGTGGACGAGAGTTATCATTTATAACTCTGCAGGTTTGTGAATTGCAGTGCCCTGAAGCTCCATTTTACAAGTCGCTTTTTTGGGAGCCGGCCGCAAAAGTGCAGGATGGCTTCAGGCCCTGTTCTGGTTCCGGGGGGCAGGCTGAGCCTGTGGTTAATTCTTCTTCCTGATGGGAAAATAGAGTGACCTGTGCCTGTCCCAACACCAAGAGCTAGTCTCTCATTGGTTCCCCGTCTTCCCGTTCATCCTCAGGACAAATTGCAACCTGTACGGAACAGGAGGTTAAAGGTGCTGATGCTCCAAGTAGGGAGATTGCTAGTAAAGTGGCTGGAATGGCGAACCCGAGCACAAGGAGATGAGAAATGAGGTGCGTTTTAGAAACCTTTCCCCATCACACGGTGTACCATCTTCTGGGTTTCTCATGCATGTTTTCGATGTAGGAAGATGCCCTTGAACCTGGAGATTTGGGACCCATGCGATGGGTAGCACGCAGTATTACTTTAAAGGGTCTGCGTTTGCTCACCCAACCTCACCGAACCTCTCAGCCCCAAGAGTGTCCACCCTTATGTCTCATCCAGCTGTGGGTCTAGATATGGTCAATCCAGGTTGCATCACAGCCCCTGAACGAATTGTGTAAGAAATTCTCTCTCTTTCCCTGTCTTTGTTTCATGGATTTTTAAAAGTAATTTAATTTTATAATGGGGTTTAGCTGCTTTTCACGGCTGTGTTTAGGCCGCTTTACACCCACTTGACACACTAACAGAGAGATATCAATACATAGGTTTTAAGATTATTACTAGTCAGATATATTCTTGTGCGGTGAATCGGGCGTGTTGAGTCCAGTTCTCTGAGCAAGGAGTAGGTCTTGTCTATTCCATATTGGGTTTATGGAACGGTATCTGAGCTAATTTGAAACTCTTGTTTTATGTATCACCCCACCTCACCTTTCCCGTTAAGCAGCCATAGTGTGTTTTCTGCATGTGTGACTCTGTTCTGTTTTGTAATTCTGTTCAAGTGTAACGGTTTTTACATTCCCTCTATAAGTGACACCTTATGAGAAGTGTCCTTTTCTGTGTGAGTTATTTCACTTAGAATCGTCTTACCTAAATCCACTCATCATGCTGCTACTAGCCTTATGACATTGATTTCATGGCTGAGTGATATTCCATTGTACATAAGGACCACAACTTTTTTATCCATTTTTCGCTTTCCTGGGATATTTAAGGTGGAAGGAAGTGGAGGTCCTTGTCAACAGAGCAGCCCTAACCTTTGGGGTGCTTGTGTCTTGCTGATTTTCAATTTTCCCACTTTATCCCCCCATGCGTGGAAGTGCCCTATGCTCTCTAAGCTGTGTTTTTTAGATGTTTCAGGACACACCGTACACTTCTCCAGAGTGGCTGTTGGCAATTTACATCCCGCCCATCAGTGTAGCAAGGCTCCCATTTCTCCATGGCCTGTCCTGCATTTCTGGTTTTGACACTTTTTTCAGCATGGCCCTTTTGACCGATGGGAAGCGAGACTTCTTTGTAGCGCTGATTTGCCTTTCCAGGTTGCTCGGTTGGCCAAAAAGGGCGTATGCGTTTTTTCCTGAATATATTCAGGAAAAAACGCATACGCCCTTTTTGGCCAAGGGCATCATTGTCAACGTTTTGCCGCTTTTCATGTGCTTTAAAGGCGATTCGCATCTTCCTCCTGAAATCTGTTTCCTGCAATTCTGCCTTGATTTCAAATCCTCTTCTTTGCCTTCCCTCAATATATTTGTGGACGAGAGTTATCATTTATAACTCTGCAGGTTTGTGAATTGCAGTGCCCTGAAGCTCCATTTTACAAGTCGCTTTTTTGGGAGCCGGCCGCAAAAGCGCAGGATGGCTTCAGGCCCTGTTCTGGTTCCGGGGGGCAGGCTGAGCCTGTGGTTAATTCTTCTTCCTGATGGGAAAATAGAGTGACCTGTGCCTGTCCCAACACCAAGAGCTAGTCTCTCATTGGTTCCCGGTCTTCCCGTTCATCCTCAGGACAAATTGCAACCTGTACGGAACAGGAGGTTAAAGGTGCTGATGCTCCAAGTAGGGAGATTGCTAGTAAAGTGGCTGGAATGGCGAACCCGAGCACAAGGAGATGAGAAATGAGGTGCGTTTTAGAAACCTTTCCCCATCACACGGTGTACCATCTTCTGGGTTTCTCATGCATGTTTTCGATGTAGGAAGATGCCCTTGAACCTGGAGATTTGGGACCCATGCGATGGGTAGCACGCAGTATTACTTTAAAGGGTCTGCGTTTGCTCACCCAACCTCACCGAACCTCTCAGCCCCAAGAGTGTCCACCCTTATGTTTCATCCAGCTGTGGGTCTAGATATGGTCAATCCAGGTTGCATCACAGCCCCTGAACGAATTGTGTAAGAATTTCTCTCTCTTTCCCTGTCTTTGTTTCATGGGTTTTTAAAAGTAATTTATTTTTATAATGGGGTTTAGCTGCTTTTCACGGCTGTGTTTAGGCCGCTTTACACCCACTTGACACACTAACAGAGAGATATCAATACATAGGTTTTAAGATTATTACTAGTCAGATATATTCCTGTGCGGTGAATCGGGCGTGTTGAGTCCAGTTCTCTGAGCAAGGAGTAGGTCTTGTCTATTCCATATTGGGTTTATGGAACGGTATCTGAGCTAATTTGAAACTCTTGTTTTATGTATCACCCCACCTCACCTTTCCCGTTAAGCAGCCATAGTGTGTTTTCTGCATGTGTGACTCTGCTCTGTTTTGTAATTCAGTTCAAGTGTAACGGTTTTTACATTCCCTCTATAAGTGACACCTTATGAGAAGTGTCCTTTTCTGTGTGACTTATTTCACTTAGAATCGTCTTATCTAAATCCACTCATCATGCTGCTACTAGCCTTATGACATTGATTTCATGGCTGAGTGATATTCCATAGTACATAAGGACCACAACTTTTTTATCCATTTTTCGCTTTCCTGGGATATTTAAGGTGGAAGGAAGTGGAGGTCCTTGTCAACAGAGCAGCCCTAACCTTTGGGGTGCTTGTGTCTTGCTGATTTTCAATTTTCCCACTTTATCCCCCCATGCGTGGAAGTGCCCTATGCTCTCTAAGCTGTGTTTTTTAGATGTTTCAGGACACACCGTACACTTCTCCAGAGTGGCTGTTGGCAATTTACATCCCGCCCATCAGTGTAGCAAGGCTCCCATTTCTCCATGGCCTGTCCTGCATTTCTGGTTTTGACACTTTTTTCAGCATGGCCCTTTTGACCAATGGGAAGCGAGACTTCTTTGTAGCGCTGATTTGCCTTTCCAGGTTGCTTGGTTGGCCAAAAAGGGCGTATGCGTTTTTTCCTGAATATATTCAGGAAAAAACGCATACGCACTTTTTGGCCAAGGGCATCATTGTCAAGGTTTTGCCGCTTTTCATGTGCTTTAAAGGCGATTCGCATCTTCCTCCTGAAATCTGTTTCCTGCAATTCTGCCTTGATTTCAAATCCTCTTCTTTGCCTTCCCTCAATATATTTGTGGACGAGAGTTATCATTTATAACTCTGCAGGTTTGTGAATTGCAGTGCCCTGAAGCTCCATTTTACAAGTCGCTTTTTTGGGAGCCGGCCGCAAAAGCGCAGGATGGCTTCAGGCCCTGTTCTGGTTCCGGGGGGCAGGCTGAGCCTGTGGTTAATTCTTCTTCCTGATGGGAAAATAGGGTGACCTGTGCCTGTCCCAACACCAAGAGCTATTCTCTCACTGGTTCCCCGTCTTCCCGTTCATCCTCAGGACAAATTGCAACCTGTACGGAACAGGAGGTTAAAGGTGCTGATGCTCCAAGTAGGGAGATTGCTAGTAAAGTGGCTGGAATGGCGAACCCGAGCACAAGGAGATGAGAAATGAGGTGCGTTTTAGAAACCTTTCCCCATCACACGGTGTACCATCTTCTGGGTTTCTCATGCATGTTTTCGATGTAGGAAGATGCCCTTGAACCTGGAGATTTGGGACCCATGCGATGGGTAGCACGCAGTATTACTTTAAAGGGTCTGCGTTTGCTCACCCAACCTCACCGAACCTCTCAGCCCCAAGAGTGTCCACCCTTATGTCTCATCCAGCTGTGGGTCTAGATATGGTCAATCCAGGTTGCATCACAGCCCCTGAACGAATTGTGTAAGAATTTCTCTCTCTTTCCCTGTCTTTGTTTCATGGGTTTTTAAAAGTAATTTATTTTTATAATGGGGTTTAGCTGCTTTTCACGGCTGTGTTTAGGCCGCTTTACACCCACTTGACACACTAACAGAGAGATATCAATACATAGGTTTTAAGATTATTACTAGTCAGATATATTCCTGTGCGGTGAATCGGGCGTGTTGAGTCCAGTTCTCTGAGCAAGGAGTAGGTCTTGTCTATTCCATATTGGGTTTATGGAACGGTATCTGAGCTAATTTGAAACTCTTGTTTTATGTATCACCCCACCTCACCTTTCCCGTTAAGCAGCCATAGTGTGTTTTCTGCATGTGTGACTCTGTTCTGTTTTGTAATTCAGTTCAAGTGTAACGGTTTTTACATTCCCTCTATAAGTGACACCTTATGAGAAGTGTCCTTTTCTGTGTGACTTATTTCACTTAGAATCGTCTTACCTAAATCCACTCATCATGCTGCTACTAGCCTTATGACATTGATTTCATGGCTGAGTGATATTCCATTGTACATAAGGACCACAACTTTTTTATCCATTTTTCGCTTTCCTGGGATATTTAAGGTGGAAGGAAGTGGAGGTCCTTGTCAACAGAGCAGCCCTAACCTTTGGGGTGCTTGTGTCTTGCTGATTTTCAATTTTCCCACTTTATCCCCCCATGCGTGGAAGTGCCCTATGCTCTCTAAGCTGTGTTTTTTAGATGTTTCAGGACACACCGTACACTTCTCCAGAGTGGCTGTTGGCAATTTACATCCCGCCCATCAGTGTAGCAAGGCTCCCATTTCTCCATGGCCTGTCCTGCATTTCTGGTTTTGACACTTTTTTCAGCATGGCCCTTTTGACCGATGGGAAGCGAGACTTCTTTGTAGCGCTGATTTGCCTTTCCAGGTTGCTTGGTTGGCCAAAAAGGGCGTATGCGTTTTTTCCTGAATATATTCAGGAAAAAACGCATACGCCCTTTTTGGCCAAGGGCATCATTGTCAACGTTTTGCCGCTTTTCATGTGCTTTAAAGGCGATTCGCATCTTCCTCCTGAAATCTGTTTCCTGCAATTCTGCCTTGATTTCAAATCCTCTTCTTTGCCTTCCCTCAATATATTTGTGGACGAGAGTTATCATTTATAACTCTGCAGGTTTGTGAATTGCAGTGCCCTGAAGCTCCATTTTACAAGTCGCTTTTTTGGGAGCCGGCCGCAAAAGCGCAGGATGGCTTCAGGCCCTGTTCTGGTTCCGGGGGGCAGGCTGAGCCTGTGGTTAATTCTTCTTCCTGATGGGAAAATAGAGTGACCTGTGCCTGTCCCAACACCAAGAGCTAGTCTCTCATTGGTTCCCGGTCTTCCCGTTCATCCTCAGGACAAATTGCAACCTGTACGGAACAGGAGGTTAAAGGTGCTGATGCTCCAAGTAGGGAGATTGCTAGTAAAGTGGCTGGAATGGCGAACCCGAGCACAAGGAGATGAGAAATGAGGTGCGTTTTAGAAACCTTTCCCCATCACACGGTGTACCATCTTCTGGGTTTCTCATGCATGTTTTCGATGTAGGAAGATGCCCTTGAACCTGGAGATTTGGGACCCATGCGATGGGTAGCACGCAGTATTACTTTAAAGGGTCTGCGTTTGCTCACCCAACCTCACCGAACCTCTCAGCCCCAAGAGTGTCCACCCTTATGTTTCATCCAGCTGTGGGTCTAGATATGGTCAATCCAGGTTGCATCACAGCCCCTGAACGAATTGTGTAAGAATTTCTCTCTCTTTCCCTGTCTTTGTTTCATGGGTTTTTAAAAGTAATTTATTTTTATAATGGGGTTTAGCTGCTTTTCACGGCTGTGTTTAGGCCGCTTTACACCCACTTGACACACTAACAGAGAGATATCAATACATAGGTTTTAAGATTATTACTAGTCAGATATATTCTTGTGCGGTGAATCGGGCGTGTTGAGTCCAGTTCTCTGAGCAAGGAGTAGGTCTTGTCTATTCCATATTGGGTTTATGGAACGGTATCTGAGCTAATTTGAAACTCTTGTTTTATGTATCACCCCACCTCACCTTTCCCGTTAAGCAGCCATAGTGTGTTTTCTGCATGTGTGACTCTGCTCTGTTTTGTAATTCAGTTCAAGTGTAACGGTTTTTACATTCCCTCTATAAGTGACACCTTATGAGAAGTGTCCTTTTCTGTGTGACTTATTTCACTTAGAATCGTCTTACCTAAATCCACTCATCATGCTGCTACTAGCCTTATGACATTGATTTCATGGCTGAGTGATATTCCATAGTACATAAGGACCACAACTTTTTTATCCATTTTTCGCTTTCCTGGGATATTTAAGGTGGAAGGAAGTGGAGGTCCTTGTCAACAGAGCAGCCCTAACCTTTGGGGTGCTTGTGTCTTGCTGATTTTCAATTTTCCCACTTTATCCCCCCATGCGTGGAAGTGCCCTATGCTCTCTAAGCTGTGTTTTTTAGATGTTTCAGGACACACCGTACACTTCTCCAGAGTGGCTGTTGGCAATTTACATCCCGCCCATCAGTGTAGCAAGGCTCCCATTTCTCCATGGCCTGTCCTGCATTTCTGGTTTTGACACTTTTTTCAGCATGGCCCTTTTGACAGATGGGAAGCGAGACTTCTTTGTAGCGCTGATTTGCCTTTCCAGGTTGCTTGGTTGGCCAAAAAGGGCGTATGCGTTTTTTCCTGAATATATTCAGGAAAAAACGCATACGCCCTTTTTGGCCAAGGGCATCATTGTCAACGTTTTGCCGCTTTTCATGTGCTTTAAAGGCGATTCGCATCTTCCTCCTGAAATCTGTTTCCTGCAATTCTGCCTTGATTTCAAATCCTCTTCTTTGCCTTCCCTCAATATATTTGTGGACGAGAGTTATCATTTATAACTCTGCAGGTTTGTGAATTGCAGTGCCCTGAAGCTCCATTTTACAAGTCGCTTTTTTGGGAGCCGGCCGCAAAAGCGCAGGATGGCTTCAGGCCCTGTTCTGGTTCCGGGGGGCAGGCTGAGCCTGTGGTTAATTCTTCTTCCTGATGGGAAAATAGAGTGACCTGTGCCTGTCCCAACACCAAGAGCTAGTCTCTCACTGGTTCCCCGTCTTCCCGTTCATCCTCCGGACAAATTGCAACCTGTACGGAACAGGAGGTTAAAGGTGCTTATGCTCCAAGTAGGGAGATTGCTAGTAAAGTGGCTGGAATGGCGAACCCGAGCACAAGGAGATGAGAAATGAGGTGCGTTTTAGAAACCTTTCCCCATCACACGGTGTACCATCTTCTGGGTTTCTCATGCATGTTTTCGATGTAGGAAGATGCCCTTGAACCTGGAGATTTGGGACC
The DNA here is from genome assembly GCF_965194825.1 of Balaenoptera physalus. Lineage (NCBI taxonomy): Eukaryota > Metazoa > Chordata > Mammalia > Artiodactyla > Balaenopteridae > Balaenoptera > Balaenoptera physalus. The sequence goes on along the minus strand of NW_028126238.1, from coordinate 341,559 downwards.
CATGCGATGGGTAGCACGCAGTATTACTTTAAAGGGTCTGCGTTTGCTCACCCAACCTCACCGAACCTCTCAGCCCCAAGAGTGTCCACCCTTATGTCTCATCCAGCTGCGGGTCTAGATATGGTCAATCCAGGTTGCATCACAGCCCCTGAACGAATTGTGTAAGAATTTCTCTCTCTTTCCCTGTCTTTGTTTCATGGGTTTTTAAAAGTAATTTATTTTTATAATGGGGTTTAGCTGCTTTTCACGGCTGTGTTTAGGCCGCTTTACACCCACTTGACACACTAACAGAGAGATATCAATACATAGGTTTTAAGATTATTACTAGTCAGATATATTCCTGTGCGGTGAATCGGGCGTGTTGAGTCCAGTTCTCTGAGCAAGGAGTAGGTCTTGTCTATTCCATATTGGGTTTATGGAACGGTATCTGAGCTAATTTGAAACTCTTGTTTTATGTATCACCCCACCTCACCTTTCCCGTTAAGCAGCCATAGTGTGTTTTCTGCATGTGTGACTCTGTTCTGTTTTGTAATTCAGTTCAAGTGTAACGGTTTTTACATTCCCTCTATAAGTGACACCTTATGAGAAGTGTCCTTTTCTGTGTGACTTATTTCACTTAGAATCGTCTTACCTAAATCCACTCATCATGCTGCTACTAGCCTTATGACATTGATTTCATGGCTGAGTGATATTCCATTGTACATAAGGACCACAACTTTTTTATCCATTTTTCGCTTTCCTGGGATATTTAAGGTGGAAGGAAGTGGAGGTCCTTGTCAACAGAGCAGCCCTAACCTTTGGGGTGCTTGTGTCTTGCTGATTTTCAATTTTCCCACTTTATCCCCCCATGCGTGGAAGTGCCCTATGCTCTCTAAGCTGTGTTTTTTAGATGTTTCAGGACACACCGTACACTTCTCCAGAGTGGCTGTTGGCAATTTACATCCCGCCCATCAGTGTAGCAAGGCTCCCATTTCTCCATGGCCTGTCCTGCATTTCTGGTTTTGACACTTTTTTCAGCATGGCCCTTTTGACCGATGGGAAGCGAGACTTCTTTGTAGCGCTGATTTGCCTTTCCAGGTTGCTTGGTTGGCCAAAAAGGGCGTATGCGTTTTTTCCTGAATATATTCAGGAAAAAACGCATACGCCCTTTTTGGCCAAGGGCATCATTGTCAACGTTTTGCCGCTTTTCATGTGCTTTAAAGGCGATTCGCATCTTCCTCCTGAAATCTGTTTCCTGCAATTCTGCCTTGATTTCAAATCCTCTTCTTTGCCTTCCCTCAATATATTTGTGGACGAGAGTTATCATTTATAACTCTGCAGGTTTGTGAATTGCAGTGCCCTGAAGCTCCATTTTACAAGTCGCTTTTTTGGGAGCCGGCCGCAAAAGCGCAGGATGGCTTCAGGCCCTGTTCTGGTTCCGGGGGGCAGGCTGAGCCTGTGGTTAATTCTTCTTCCTGATGGGAAAATAGAGTGACCTGTGCCTGTCCCAACACCAAGAGCTAGTCTCTCATTGGTTCCCGGTCTTCCCGTTCATCCTCAGGACAAATTGCAACCTGTACGGAACAGGAGGTTAAAGGTGCTGATGCTCCAAGTAGGGAGATTGCTAGTAAAGTGGCTGGAATGGCGAACCCGAGCACAAGGAGATGAGAAATGAGGTGCGTTTTAGAAACCTTTCCCCATCACACGGTGTACCATCTTCTGGGTTTCTCATGCATGTTTTCGATGTAGGAAGATGCCCTTGAACCTGGAGATTTGGGACCCATGCGATGGGTAGCACGCAGTATTACTTTAAAGGGTCTGCGTTTGCTCACCCAACCTCACCGAACCTCTCAGCCCCAAGAGTGTCCACCCTTATGTTTCATCCAGCTGTGGGTCTAGATATGGTCAATCCAGGTTGCATCACAGCCCCTGAACGAATTGTGTAAGAATTTCTCTCTCTTTCCCTGTCTTTGTTTCATGGGTTTTTAAAAGTAATTTATTTTTATAATGGGGTTTAGCTGCTTTTCATGGCTGTGTTTAGGCCGCTTTACACCCACTTGACACACTAACAGAGAGATATCAATACATAGGTTTTAAGATTATTACTAGTCAGATATATTCTTGTGCGGTGAATCGGGCGTGTTGAGTCCAGTTCTCTGAGCAAGGAGTAGGTCTTGTCTATTCCATATTGGGTTTATGGAACGGTATCTGAGCTAATTTGAAACTCTTGTTTTATGTATCACCCCACCTCACCTTTCCCGTTAAGCAGCCATAGTGTGTTTTCTGCATGTGTGACTCTGCTCTGTTTTGTAATTCAGTTCAAGTGTAACGGTTTTTACATTCCCTCTATAAGTGACACCTTATGAGAAGTGTCCTTTTCTGTGTGACTTATTTCACTTAGAATCGTCTTACCTAAATCCACTCATCATGCTGCTACTAGCCTTATGACATTGATTTCATGGCTGAGTGATATTCCATAGTACATAAGGACCACAACTTTTTTATCCATTTTTCGCTTTCCTGGGATATTTAAGGTGGAAGGAAGTGGAGGTCCTTGTCAACAGAGCAGCCCTAACCTTTGGGGTGCTTGTGTCTTGCTGATTTTCAATTTTCCCACTTTATCCCCCCATGCGTGGAAGTGCCCTATGTTCTCTAAGCTGTGTTTTTTAGATGTTTCAGGACACACCGTACACTTCTCCAGAGTGGCTGTTGGCAATTTACATCCCGCCCATCAGTGTAGCAAGGCTCCCATTTCTCCATGGCCTGTCCTGCATTTCTGGTTTTGACACTTTTTTCAGCATGGCCCTTTTGACCGATGGGAAGCGAGACTTCTTTGTAGCGCTGATTTGCCTTTCCAGGTTGCTTGGTTGGCCAAAAAGGGCGTATGCGTTTTTTCCTGAATATATTCAGGAAAAAACGCATACGCCCTTTTTGGCCAAGGGCATCATTGTCAACGTTTTGCCGCTTTTCATGTGCTTTAAAGGCGATTCGCATCTTCCTCCTGAAATCTGTTTCCTGCAATTCTGCCTTGATTTCAAATCCTCTTCTTTGCCTTCCCTCAATATATTTGTGGACGAGAGTTATCATTTATAACTCTGCAGGTTTGTGAATTGCAGTGCCCTGAAGCTCCATTTTACAAGTCGCTTTTTTGGGAGCCGGCCGCAAAAGCGCAGGATGGCTTCAGGCCCTGTTCTGGTTCCGGGGGGCAGGCTGAGCCTGTGGTTAATTCTTCTTCCTGATGGGAAAATAGAGTGACCTGTGCCTGTCCCAACACCAAGAGCTAGTTTCTCACTGGTTCCCCGTCTTCCCGTTCATCCTCCGGACAAATTGCAACCTGTACGGAACAGGAGGTTAAAGGTGCTGATGCTCCAAGTAGGGAGATTGCTAGTAAAGTGGCTGGAATGGCGAACCCGAGCACAAGGAGATGAGAAATGAGGTGCGTTTTAGAAACCTTTCCCCATCACACGGTGTACCATCTTCTGGGTTTCTCATGCATGTGTTCGATGTAGGAAGATGCCCTTGAACCTGGAGATTTGGGACCCATGAGATGGGTAGCACGCAGTATTACTTTAAAGGGTCTGCGTTTGCTCACCCAACCTCACCGAACCTCTCAGCCCCAAGAGTGTCCACCCTTATGTCTCATCCAGCTGCGGGTCTAGATATGGTCAATCCAGGTTGCATCACAGCCCCTGAACGAATTGTGTAAGAATTTCTCTCTCTTTCCCTGTCTTTGTTTCATGGGTTTTTAAAAGTAATTTATTTTTATAATGGGGTTTAGCTGCTTTTCACGGCTGTGTTTAGGCCGCTTTACACCCACTTGACACACTAACAGAGAGATATCAATACATAGGTTTTAAGATTATTACTAGTCAGATATATTCTTGTGCGGTGAATCGGGCGTGTTGAGTCCAGTTCTCTGAGCAAGGAGTAGGTCTTGTCTATTCCATATTGGGTTTATGGAACGGTATCTGAGCTAATTTGAAACTCTTGTTTTATGTATCACCCCACCTCACCTTTCCCGTTAAGCAGCCATAGTGTGTTTTCTGCATGTGTGACTCTGTTCTGTTTTGTAATTCTGTTCAAGTGTAACGGTTTTTACATTCCCTCTATAAGTGACACCTTATGAGAAGTGTCCTTTTCTGTGTGACTTATTTCACTTAGAATCGTCTTACCTAAATCCACTCATCATGCTGCTACTAGCCTTATGACATTGATTTCATGGCTGAGTGATATTCCATTGTACATAAGGACCACAACTTTTTTATCCATTTTTCGCTTTCCTGGGATATTTAAGGTGGAAGGAAGTGGAGGTCCTTGTCAACAGAGCAGCCCTAACCTTTGGGGTGCTTGTGTCTTGCTGATTTTCAATTTTCCCACTTTATCCCCCCATGCGTGGAAGTGCCCTATGCTCTCTAAGCTGTGTTTTTTAGATGTTTCAGGACACACCGTACACTTCTCCAGAGTGGCTGTTGGCAATTTACATCCCGCCCATCAGTGTAGCAAGGCTCCCATTTCTCCATGGCCTGTCCTGCATTTCTGGTTTTGACACTTTTTTCAGCATGGCCCTTTTGACCGATGGGAAGCGAGACTTCTTTGTAGCGCTGATTTGCCTTTCCAGGTTGCTTGGTTGGCCAAAAAGGGCGTATGCGTTTTTTCCTGAATATATTCAGGAAAAAACGCATACGCCCTTTTTGGCCAAGGGCATCATTGTCAACGTTTTGCCGCTTTTCATGTGCTTTAAAGGCGATTCGCATCTTCCTCCTGAAATCTGTTTCCTGCAATTCTGCCTTGATTTCAAATCCTCTTCTTTGCCTTCCCTCAATATATTTGTGGACGAGAGTTATCATTTATAACTCTGCAGGTTTGTGAATTGCAGTGCCCTGAAGCTCCATTTTACAAGTCGCTTTTTTGGGAGCCGGCCGCAAAAGCGCAGGATGGCTTCAGGCCCTGTTCTGGTTCCGGGGGGCAGGCTGAGCCTGTGGTTAATTCTTCTTCCTGATGGGAAAATAGAGTGACCTGTGCCTGTCCCAACACCAAGAGCTAGTCTCTCATTGGTTCCCCGTCTTCCCGTTCATCCTCAGGACAAATTGCAACCTGTACGGAACAGGAGGTTAAAGGTGCTGATGCTCCAAGTAGGGAGATGGCTAGTAAAGTGGCTGGAATGGCGAACCCGAGCACAAGGAGATGAGAAATGAGGTGCGTTTTAGAAACCTTTCCCCATCACACGGTGTACCATCTTCTGGGTTTCTCATGCATGTTTTCGATGTAGGAAGATGCCCTTGAACCTGGAGATTTGGGACCCATGCGATGGGTAGCACGCAGTATTACTTTAAAGGGTCTGCGTTTGCTCACCCAACCTCACCGAACCTCTCAGCTCCAAGAGTGTCCACCCTTATGTCTCATCCAGCTGTGGGTCTAGATATGGTCAATCCAGGTTGCATCACAGCCCCTGAACGAATTGTGTAAGAATTTCTCTCTCTTTCCCTGTCTTTGTTTCATGGGTTTTTAAAAGTAATTTATTTTTATAATGGGGTTTAGCTGCTTTTCACGGCTGTGTTTAGGCCGCTTTACACCCACTTGACACACTAACAGAGAGATATCAATACATAGGTTTTAAGATTATTACTAGTCAGATATATTCTTGTGCGGTGAATCGGGCGTGTTGAGTCCAGTTCTCTGAGCAAGGAGTAGGTCTTGTCTATTCCATATTGGGTTTATGGAACGGTATCTGAGCTAATTTGAAACTCTTGTTTTATGTATCACCCCACCTCACCTTTCCCGTTAAGCAGCCATAGTGTGTTTTCTGCATGTGTGACTCTGTTCTGTTTTGTAATTCAGTTCAAGTGTAACGGTTTTTACATTCCCTCTATAAGTGACACCTTATGAGAAGTGTCCTTTTCTGTGTGACTTATTTCACTTAGAATCGTCTTACCTAAATCCACTCATCATGCTGCTACTAGCCTTATGACATTGATTTCATGGCTGAGTGATATTCCATTGTACATAAGGACCACAACTTTTTTATCCATTTTTCGCTTTCCTGGGATATTTAAGGTGGAAGGAAGTGGAGGTCCTTGTCAACAGAGCAGCCCTAACCTTTGGGGTGCTTGTGTCTTGCTGATTTTCAATTTTCCCACTTTATCCCCCCATGCGTGGAAGTGCCCTATGCTCTCTAAGCTGTGTTTTTTAGGTGTTTCAGGACACACCGTACACTTCTCCAGAGTGGCTGTTGGCAATTTACATCCCGCCCATCAGTGTAGCAAGGCTCCCATTTCTCCATGGCCTGTCCTGCATTTCTGGTTTTGACACTTTTTTCAGCATGGCCCTTTTGACCGATGGGAAGCGAGACTTCTTTGTAGCGCTGATTTGCCTTTCCAGGTTGCTTGGTTGGCCAAAAAGGGCGTATGCGTTTTTTCCTGAATATATTCAGGAAAAAACGCATACGCCCTTTTTGGCCAAGGGCATCATTGTCAACGTTTTGCCGCTTTTCATGTGCTTTAAAGGCGATTCGCATCTTCCTCCTGAAATCTGTTTCCTGCAATTCTGCCTTGATTTCAAATCCTCTTCTTTGCCTTCCCTCAATATATTTGTGGACGAGAGTTATCATTTATAACTCTGCAGGTTTGTGAATTGCAGTGCCCTGAAGCTCGATTTTACAAGTCGCTTTTTTGGGAGCCGGCCGCAAAAGCGCAGGATGGCTTCAGGCCCTGTTCTGGTTCTGGGGGGCAGGCTGAGCCTGTGGTTAATTCTTCTTCGTGATGGGAAAATAGAGTGACCTGTGCCTGTCCCAACACCAAGAGCTAGTCTCTCATTGGTTCCCCGTCTTCCCGTTCATCCTCAGGACAAATTGCAACCTGTACGGAACAGGAGGTTAAAGGTGCTGATGCTCCAAGTAGGGAGATTGCTAGTAAAGTGGCTGGAATGGCGAACCCGAGCACAAGGAGATGAGAAATGAGGTGCGTTTTAGAAACCTTTCCCCATCACACGGTGTACCATCTTCTGGGTTTCTCATGCATGTTTTCGATGTAGGAAGATGCCCTTGAACCTGGAGATTTGGGACCCATGCGATGGGTAGCACGCAGTATTACTTTAAAGGGTCTGCGTTTGCTCACCCAACCTCACCGAACCTCTCAGCCCCAAGAGTGTCCACCCTTATGTCTCATCCAGCTGTGGGTCTAGATATGGTCAATCCAGGTTGCATCACAGCCCCTGAACGAATTGTGTAAGAATTTCTCTCTCTTTCCCTGTCTTTGTTTCATGGGTTTTTAAAAGTAATTTATTTTTATAATGGGGTTTAGCTGCTTTTCATGGCTGTGTTTAGGCCGCTTTACACCCACTTGACACACTAACAGAGAGATATCAATACATAGGTTTTAAGATTATTACTAGTCAGATATATTCTTGTGCGGTGAATGGGGCGTGTTGAGTCCAGTTCTCTGAGCAAGGAGTAGGTCTTGTCTATTCCATATTGGGTTTATGGAACGGTATCTGAGCTAATTTGAAACTCTTGTTTTATGTATCACCCCACCTCACCTTTCCCGTTAAGCAGCCATAGTGTGTTTTCTGCATGTGTGACTCTGCTCTGTTTTGTAATTCAGTTCAAGTGTAACGGTTTTTACATTCCCTCTATAAGTGACACCTTATGAGAAGTGTCCTTTTCTGTGTGACTTATTTCACTTAGAATCGTCTTACCTAAATCCACTCATCATGCTGCTACTAGCCTTATGACATTGATTTCATGGCTGAGTGATATTCCATAGTACATAAGGACCACAACTTTTTTATCCATTTTTCGCTTTCCTGGGATATTTAAGGTGGAAGGAAGTGGAGGTCCTTGTCAACAGAGCAGCCCTAACCTTTGGGGTGCTTGTGTCTTGCTGATTTTCAATTTTCCCACTTTATCCCCCCATGCGTGGAAGTGCCCTATGCTCTCTAAGCTGTGTTTTTTAGATGTTTCAGGACACACCGTACACTTCTCCAGAGTGGCTGTTGGCAATTTACATCCCGCCCATCAGTGTAGCAAGGCTCCCATTTCTCCATGGCCTGTCCTGCATTTCTGGTTTTGACACTTTTTTCAGCATGGCCCTTTTGACCGATGGGAAGCGAGACTTCTTTGTAGCGCTGATTTGCCTTTCCAGGTTGCTTGGTTGGCCAAAAAGGGCGTATGCGTTTTTTCCTGAATATATTCAGGAAAAAACGCATACGCCCTTTTTGGCCAAGGGCATCATTGTCAACGTTTTGCCGCTTTTCATGTGCTTTAAAGGCGATTCGCATCTTCCTCCTGAAATCTGTTTCCTGCAATTCTGCCTTGATTTCAAATCCTCTTCTTTGCCTTCCCTCAATATATTTGTGGACGAGAGTTATCATTTATAACTCTGCAGGTTTGTGAATTGCAGTGCCCTGAAGCTCCATTTTACAAGTCGCTTTTTTGGGAGCCGGCCGCAAAAGCGCAGGATGGCTTCAGGCCCTGTTCTGGTTCCGGGGGGCAGGCTGAGCCTGTGGTTAATTCTTCTTCCTGATGGGAAAATAGAGTGACCTGTGCCTGTCCCAACACCAAGAGCTAGTCTCTCATTGGTTCCCCGTCTTCCCGTTCATCCTCAGGACAAATTGCAACCTGTACGGAACAGGAGGTTAAAGGTGCTGATGCTCCAAGTAGGGAGATGGCTAGTAAAGTGGCTGGAATGGCGAACCCGAGCACAAGGAGATGAGAAATGAGGTGCGTTTTAGAAACCTTTCCCCATCACACGGTGTACCATCTTCTGGGTTTCTCATGCATGTTTTCGATGTAGGAAGATGCCCTTGAACCTGGAGATTTGGGACCCATGCGATGGGTAGCACGCAGTATTACTTTAAAGGGTCTGCGTTTGCTCACCCAACCTCACCGAACCTCTCAGCTCCAAGAGTGTCCACCCTTATGTCTCATCCAGCTGTGGGTCTAGATATGGTCAATCCAGGTTGCATCACAGCCCCTGAACGAATTGTGTAAGAATTTCTCTCTCTTTCCCTGTCTTTGTTTCATGGGTTTTTAAAAGTAATTTATTTTTATAATGGGGTTTAGCTGCTTTTCACGGCTGTGTTTAGGCCGCTTTACACCCACTTGACACACTAACAGAGAGATATCAATACATAGGTTTTAAGATTATTACTAGTCAGATATATTCTTGTGCGGTGAATCGGGCGTGTTGAGTCCAGTTCTCTGAGCAAGGAGTAGGTCTTGTCTATTCCATATTGGGTTTATGGAACGGTATCTGAGCTAATTTGAAACTCTTGTTTTATGTATCACCCCACCTCACCTTTCCCGTTAAGCAGCCATAGTGTGTTTTCTGCATGTGTGACTCTGTTCTGTTTTGTAATTCAGTTCAAGTGTAACGGTTTTTACATTCCCTCTATAAGTGACACCTTATGAGAAGTGTCCTTTTCTGTGTGACTTATTTCACTTAGAATCGTCTTACCTAAATCCACTCATCATGCTGCTACTAGCCTTATGACATTGATTTCATGGCTGAGTGATATTCCATTGTACATAAGGACCACAACTTTTTTATCCATTTTTCGCTTTCCTGGGATATTTAAGGTGGAAGGAAGTGGAGGTCCTTGTCAACAGAGCAGCCCTAACCTTTGGGGTGCTTGTGTCTTGCTGATTTTCAATTTTCCCACTTTATCCCCCCATGCGTGGAAGTGCCCTATGCTCTCTAAGCTGTGTTTTTTAGATGTTTCAGGACACACCGTACACTTCTCCAGAGTGGCTGTTGGCAATTTACATCCCGCCCATCAGTGTAGCAAGGCTCCCATTTCTCCATGGCCTGTCCTGCATTTCTGGTTTTGACACTTTTTTCAGCATGGCCCTTTTGACCGATGGGAAGCGAGACTTCTTTGTAGCGCTGATTTGCCTTTCCAGGTTGCTTGGTTGGCCAAAAAGGGCGTATGCGTTTTTTCCTGAATATATTCAGGAAAAAACGCATACGCCCTTTTTGGCCAAGGGCATCATTGTCAACGTTTTGCCGCTTTTCATGTGCTTTAAAGGCGATTCGCATCTTCCTCCTGAAATCTGTTTCCTGCAATTCTGCCTTGATTTCAAATCCTCTTCTTTGCCTTCCCTCAATATATTTGTGGACGAGAGTTATCATTTATAACTCTGCAGGTTTGTGAATTGCAGTGCCCTGAAGCTCGATTTTACAAGTCGCTTTTTTGGGAGCCGGCCGCAAAAGCGCAGGATGGCTTCAGGCCCTGTTCTGGTTCTGGGGGGCAGGCTGAGCCTGTGGTTAATTCTTCTTCGTGATGGGAAAATAGAGTGACCTGTGCCTGTCCCAACACCAAGAGCTAGTCTCTCATTGGTTCCCCGTCTTCCCGTTCATCCTCAGGACAAATTGCAACCTGTACGGAACAGGAGGTTAAAGGTGCTGATGCTCCAAGTAGGGAGATTGCTAGTAAAGTGGCTGGAATGGCGAACCCGAGCACAAGGAGATGAGAAATGAGGTGCGTTTTAGAAACCTTTCCCCATCACACGGTGTACCATCTTCTGGGTTTCTCATGCATGTTTTCGATGTAGGAAGATGCCCTTGAACCTGGAGATTTGGGACCCATGCGATGGGTAGCACGCAGTATTACTTTAAAGGGTCTGCGTTTGCTCACCCAACCTCACCGAACCTCTCAGCCCCAAGAGTGTCCACCCTTATGTCTCATCCAGCTGTGGGTCTAGATATGGTCAATCCAGGTTGCATCACAGCCCCTGAACGAATTGTGTAAGAATTTCTCTCTCTTTCCCTGTCTTTGTTTCATGGGTTTTTAAAAGTAATTTATTTTTATAATGGGGTTTAGCTGCTTTTCATGGCTGTGTTTAGGCCGCTTTACACCCACTTGACACACTAACAGAGAGATATCAATACATAGGTTTTAAGATTATTACTAGTCAGATATATTCTTGTGCGGTGAATGGGGCGTGTTGAGTCCAGTTCTCTGAGCAAGGAGTAGGTCTTGTCTATTCCATATTGGGTTTATGGAACGGTATCTGAGCTAATTTGAAACTCTTGTTTTATGTATCACCCCACCTCACCTTTCCCGTTAAGCAGCCATAGTGTGTTTTCTGCATGTGTGACTCTGCTCTGTTTTGTAATTCAGTTCAAGTGTAACGGTTTTTACATTCCCTCTATAAGTGACACCTTATGAGAAGTGTCCTTTTCTGTGTGACTTATTTCACTTAGAATCGTCTTACCTAAATCCACTCATCATGCTGCTACTAGCCTTATGACATTGATTTCATGGCTGAGTGATATTCCATAGTACATAAGGACCACAACTTTTTTATCCATTTTTCGCTTTCCTGGGATATTTAAGGTGGAAGGAAGTGGAGGTCCTTGTCAACAGAGCAGCCCTAACCTTTGGGGTGCTTGTGTCTTGCTGATTTTCAATTTTCCCACTTTATCCCCCCATGCGTGGAAGTGCCCTATGCTCTCTAAGCTGTGTTTTTTAGATGTTTCAGGACACACCGTACACTTCTCCAGAGTGGCTGTTGGCAATTTACATCCCGCCCATCAGTGTAGCAAGGCTCCCATTTCTCCATGGCCTGTCCTGCATTTCTGGTTTTGACACTTTTTTCAGCATGGCCCTTTTGACCGATGGGAAGCGAGACTTCTTTGTAGCGCTGATTTGCCTTTCCAGGTTGCTTGGTTGGCCAAAAAGGGCGTATGCGTTTTTTCCTGAATATATTCAGGAAAAAACGCATACGCCCTTTTTGGCCAAGGGCATCATTGTCAACGTTTTGCCGCTTTTCATGTGCTTTAAAGGCGATTCGCATCTTCCTCCTGAAATCTGTTTCCTGCAATTCTGCCTTGATTTCAAATCCTCTTCTTTGCCTTCCCTCAATATATTTGTGGACGAGAGTTATCATTTATAACTCTGCAGGTTTGTGAATTGCAGTGCCCTGAAGCTCCATTTTACAAGTCGCTTTTTTGGGAGCCGGCCGCAAAAGCGCAGGATGGCTTCAGGCCCTGTTCTGGTTCCGGGGGGCAGGCTGAGCCTGTGGTTAATTCTTCTTCCTGATGGGAAAATAGAGTGACCTGTGCCTGTCCCAACACCAAGAGCTAGTCTCTCATTGGTTCCCGGTCTTCCCGTTCATCCTCAGGACAAATTGCAACCTGTACGGAACAGGAGGTTAAAGGTGCTGATGCTCCAAGTAGGGAGATTGCTAGTAAAGTGGCTGGAATGGCGAACCCGAGCACAAGGAGATGAGAAATGAGGTGCGTTTTAGAAACCTTTCCCCATCACACGGTGTACCATCTTCTGGGTTTCTCATGCATGTTTTCGATGTAGGAAGATGCCCTTGAACCTGGAGATTTGGGACCCATGCGATGGGTAGCACGCAGTATTACTTTAAAGGGTCTGCGTTTGCTCACCCAACCTCACCGAACCTCTCAGCCCCAAGAGTGTCCACCCTTATGTTTCATCCAGCTGTGGGTCTAGATATGGTCAATCCAGGTTGCATCACAGCCCCTGAACGAATTGTGTAAGAATTTCTCTCTCTTTCCCTGTCTTTGTTTCATGGGTTTTTAAAAGTAATTTATTTTTATAATGGGGTTTAGCTGCTTTTCACGGCTGTGTTTAGGCCGCTTTACACCCACTTGACACACTAACAGAGAGATATCAATACATAGGTTTTAAGATTATTACTAGTCAGATATATTCTTGTGCGGTGAATCGGGCGTGTTGAGTCCAGTTCTCTGAGCAAGGAGTAGGTCTTGTCTATTCCATATTGGGTTTATGGAACGGTATCTGAGCTAATTTGAAACTCTTGTTTTATGTATCACCCCACCTCACCTTTCCCGTTAAGCAGCCATAGTGTGTTTTCTGCATGTGTGACTCTGCTCTGTTTTGTAATTCAGTTCAAGTGTAACGGTTTTTACATTCCCTCTATAAGTGACACCTTATGAGAAGTGTCCTTTTCTGTGTGACTTATTTCACTTAGAATCGTCTTACCTAAATCCACTCATCATGCTGCTACTAGCCTTATGACATTGATTTCATGGCTGAGTGATATTCCATAGTACATAAGGACCACAACTTTTTTATCCATTTTTCGCTTTCCTGGGATATTTAAGGTGGAAGGAAGTGGAGGTCCTTGTCAACAGAGCAGCCCTAACCTTTGGGGTGCTTGTGTCTTGCTGATTTTCAATTTTCCCACTTTATCCCCCCATGCGTGGAAGTGCCCTATGCTCTCTAAGCTGTGTTTTTTAGATGTTTCAGGACACACCGTACACTTCTCCAGAGTGGCTGTTGGCAATTTACATCCCGCCCATCAGTGTAGCAAGGCTCCCATTTCTCCATGGCCTGTCCTGCATTTCTGGTTTTGACACTTTTTTCAGCATGGCCCTTTTGACAGATGGGAAGCGAGACTTCTTTGTAGCGCTGATTTGCCTTTCCAGGTTGCTTGGTTGGCCAAAAAGGGCGTATGCGTTTTTTCCTGAATATATTCAGGAAAAAACGCATACGCCCTTTTTGGCCAAGGGCATCATTGTCAACGTTTTGCCGCTTTTCATGTGCTTTAAAGGCGATTCGCATCTTCCTCCTGAAATCTGTTTCCTGCAATTCTGCCTTGATTTCAAATCCTCTTCTTTGCCTTCCCTCAATATATTTGTGGACGAGAGTTATCATTTATAACTCTGCAGGTTTGTGAATTGCAGTGCCCTGAAGCTCCATTTTACAAGTCGCTTTTTTGGGAGCCGGCCGCAAAAGCGCAGGATGGCTTCAGGCCCTGTTCTGGTTCCGGGGGGCAGGCTGAGCCTGTGGTTAATTCTTCTTCCTGATGGGAAAATAGAGTGACCTGTGCCTGTCCCAACACCAAGAGCTAGTCTCTCACTGGTTCCCCGTCTTCCCGTTCATCCTCCGGACAAATTGCAACCTGTACGGAACAGGAGGTTAAAGGTGCTGATGCTCCAAGTAGGGAGATTGCTAGTAAAGTGGCTGGAATGGCGAACCCGAGCACAAGGAGATGAGAAATGAGGTGCGTTTTAGAAACCTTTCCCCATCACACGGTGTACCATCTTCTGGGTTTCTCATGCATGTTTTCGATGTAGGAAGATGCCCTTGAACCTGGAGATTTGGGACCCATGCGATGGGTAGCACGCAGTATTACTTTAAAGGGTCTGCGTTTGCTCACCCAACCTCACCGAACCTCTCAGCCCCAAGAGTGTCCACCCTTATGTCTCATCCAGCTGCGGGTCTAGATATGGTCAATCCAGGTTGCATCACAGCCCCTGAACGAATTGTGTAAGAATTTCTCTCTCTTTCCCTGTCTTTGTTTCATGGGTTTTTAAAAGTAATTTATTTTTATAATGGGGTTTAGCTGCTTTTCACGGCTGTGTTTAGGCCGCTTTACACCCACTTGACACACTAACAGAGAGATATCAATACATAGGTTTTAAGATTATTACTAGTCAGATATATTCCTGTGCGGTGAATCGGGCGTGTTGAGTCCAGTTCTCTGAGCAAGGAGTAGGTCTTGTCTATTCCATATTGGGTTTATGGAACGGTATCTGAGCTAATTTGAAACTCTTGTTTTATGTATCACCCCACCTCACCTTTCCCGTTAAGCAGCCATAGTGTGTTTTCTGCATGTGTGACTCTGTTCTGTTTTGTAATTCAGTTCAAGTGTAACGGTTTTTACATTCCCTCTATAAGTGACACCTTATGAGAAGTGTCCTTTTCTGTGTGACTTATTTCACTTAGAATCGTCTTACCTAAATCCACTCATCATGCTGCTACTAGCCTTATGACATTGATTTCATGGCTGAGTGATATTCCATTGTACATAAGGACCACAACTTTTTTATCCATTTTTCGCTTTCCTGGGATATTTAAGGTGGAAGGAAGTGGAGGTCCTTGTCAACAGAGCAGCCCTAACCTTTGGGGTGCTTGTGTCTTGCTGATTTTCAATTTTCCCACTTTATCCCCCCATGCGTGGAAGTGCCCTATGTTCTCTAAGCTGTGTTTTTTAGATGTTTCAGGACACACCGTACACTTCTCCAGAGTGGCTGTTGGCAATTTACATCCCGCCCATCAGTGTAGCAAGGCTCCCATTTCTCCATGGCCTGTCCTGCATTTCTGGTTTTGACACTTTTTTCAGCATGGCCCTTTTGACCGATGGGAAGCGAGACTTCTTTGTAGCGCTGATTTGCCTTTCCAGGTTGCTTGGTTGGCCAAAAAGGGCGTATGCGTTTTTTCCTGAATATATTCAGGAAAAAACGCATACGCCCTTTTTGGCCAAGGGCATCATTGTCAACGTTTTGCCGCTTTTCATGTGCTTTAAAGGCGATTCGCATCTTCCTCCTGAAATCTGTTTCCTGCAATTCTGCCTTGATTTCAAATCCTCTTCTTTGCCTTCCCTCAATATATTTGTGGACGAGAGTTATCATTTATAACTCTGCAGGTTTGTGAATTGCAGTGCCCTGAAGCTCCATTTTACAAGTCGCTTTTTTGGGAGCCGGCCGCAAAAGCGCAGGATGGCTTCAGGCCCTGTTCTGGTTCCGGGGGGCAGGCTGAGCCTGTGGTTAATTCTTCTTCCTGATGGGAAAATAGAGTGACCTGTGCCTGTCCCAACACCAAGAGCTAGTCTCTCACTGGTTCCCCGTCTTCCCGTTCATCCTCCGGACAAATTGCAACCTGTACGGAACAGGAGGTTAAAGGTGCTGATGCTCCAAGTAGGGAGATTGCTAGTAAAGTGGCTGGAATGGCGAACCCGAGCACAAGGAGATGAGAAATGAGGTGCGTTTTAGAAACCTTTCCCCATCACACGGTGTACCATCTTCTGGGTTTCTCATGCATGTGTTCGATGTAGGAAGATGCCCTTGAACCTGGAGATTTGGGACCCATGAGATGGGTAGCACGCAGTATTACTTTAAAGGGTCTGCGTTTGCTCACCCAACCTCACCGAACCTCTCAGCCCCAAGAGTGTCCACCCTTATGTCTCATCCAGCTGCGGGTCTAGATATGGTCAATCCAGGTTGCATCACAGCCCCTGAACGAATTGTGTAAGAATTTCTCTCTCTTTCCCTGTCTTTGTTTCATGGGTTTTTAAAAGTAATTTATTTTTATAATGGGGTTTAGCTGCTTTTCACGGCTGTGTTTAGGCCGCTTTACACCCACTTGACACACTAACAGAGAGATATCAATACATAGGTTTTAAGATTATTACTAGTCAGATATATTCTTGTGCGGTGAATCGGGCGTGTTGAGTCCAGTTCTCTGAGCAAGGAGTAGGTCTTGTCTATTCCATATTGGGTTTATGGAACGGTATCTGAGCTAATTTGAAACTCTTGTTTTATGTATCACCCCACCTCACCTTTCCCGTTAAGCAGCCATAGTGTGTTTTCTGCATGTGTGACTCTGTTCTGTTTTGTAATTCTGTTCAAGTGTAACGGTTTTTACATTCCCTCTATAAGTGACACCTTATGAGAAGTGTCCTTTTCTGTGTGACTTATTTCACTTAGAATCGTCTTACCTAAATCCACTCATCATGCTGCTACTAGCCTTATGACATTGATTTCATGGCTGAGTGATATTCCATTGTACATAAGGACCACAACTTTTTTATCCATTTTTCGCTTTCCTGGGATATTTAAGGTGGAAGGAAGTGGAGGTCCTTGTCAACAGAGCAGCCCTAACCTTTGGGGTGCTTGTGTCTTGCTGATTTTCAATTTTCCCACTTTATCCCCCCATGCGTGGAAGTGCCCTATGCTCTCTAAGCTGTGTTTTTTAGATGTTTCAGGACACACCGTACACTTCTCCAGAGTGGCTGTTGGCAATTTACATCCCGCCCATCAGTGTAGCAAGGCTCCCATTTCTCCATGGCCTGTACTGCATTTCTGGTTTTGACACTTTTTTCAGCATGGCCCTTTTGACCGATGGGAAGCGAGACTTCTTTGTAGCGCTGATTTGCCTTTCCAGGTTGCTTGGTTGGCCAAAAAGGGCGTATGCGTTTTTTCCTGAATATATTCAGGAAAAAACGCATACGCCCTTTTTGGCCAAGGGCATCATTGTCAACGTTTTGCCGCTTTTCATGTGCTTTAAAGGCGATTCGCATCTTCCTCCTGAAATCTGTTTCCTGCAATTCTGCCTTGATTTCAAATCCTCTTCTTTGCCTTCCCTCAATATATTTGTGGACGAGAGTTATCATTTATAACTCTGCAGGTTTGTGAATTGCAGTGCCCTGAAGCTCCATTTTACAAGTCGCTTTTTTGGGAGCCGGCCGCAAAAGCGCAGGATGGCTTCAGGCCCTGTTCTGGTTCCGGGGGGCAGGCTGAGCCTGTGGTTAATTCTTCTTCCTGATGGGAAAATAGAGTGACCTGTGCCTGTCCCAACACCAAGAGCTAGTCTCTCATTGGTTCCCCGTCTTCCCGTTCATCCTCAGGACAAATTGCAACCTGTACGGAACAGGAGGTTAAAGGTGCTGATGCTCCAAGTAGGGAGATGGCTAGTAAAGTGGCTGGAATGGCGAACCCGAGCACAAGGAGATGAGAAATGAGGTGCGTTTTAGAAACCTTTCCCCATCACACGGTGTACCATCTTCTGGGTTTCTCATGCATGTTTTCGATGTAGGAAGATGCCCTTGAACCTGGAGATTTGGGACCCATGCGATGGGTAGCACGCAGTATTACTTTAAAGGGTCTGCGTTTGCTCACCCAACCTCACCGAACCTCTCAGCTCCAAGAGTGTCCACCCTTATGTCTCATCCAGCTGTGGGTCTAGATATGGTCAATCCAGGTTGCATCACAGCCCCTGAACGAATTGTGTAAGAATTTCTCTCTCTTTCCCTGTCTTTGTTTCATGGGTTTTTAAAAGTAATTTATTTTTATAATGGGGTTTAGCTGCTTTTCACGGCTGTGTTTAGGCCGCTTTACACCCACTTGACACACTAACAGAGAGATATCAATACATAGGTTTTAAGATTATTACTAGTCAGATATATTCTTGTGCGGTGAATCGGGCGTGTTGAGTCCAGTTCTCTGAGCAAGGAGTAGGTCTTGTCTATTCCATATTGGGTTTATGGAACGGTATCTGAGCTAATTTGAAACTCTTGTTTTATGTATCACCCCACCTCACCTTTCCCGTTAAGCAGCCATAGTGTGTTTTCTGCATGTGTGACTCTGTTCTGTTTTGTAATTCAGTTCAAGTGTAACGGTTTTTACATTCCCTCTATAAGTGACACCTTATGAGAAGTGTCCTTTTCTGTGTGACTTATTTCACTTAGAATCGTCTTACCTAAATCCACTCATCATGCTGCTACTAGCCTTATGACATTGATTTCATGGCTGAGTGATATTCCATTGTACATAAGGACCACAACTTTTTTATCCATTTTTCGCTTTCCTGGGATATTTAAGGTGGAAGGAAGTGGAGGTCCTTGTCAACAGAGCAGCCCTAACCTTTGGGGTGCTTGTGTCTTGCTGATTTTCAATTTTCCCACTTTATCCCCCCATGCGTGGAAGTGCCCTATGCTCTCTAAGCTGTGTTTTTTAGATGTTTCAGGACACACCGTACACTTCTCCAGAGTGGCTGTTGGCAATTTACATCCCGCCCATCAGTGTAGCAAGGCTCCCATTTCTCCATGGCCTGTCCTGCATTTCTGGTTTTGACACTTTTTTCAGCATGGCCCTTTTGACCGATGGGAAGCGAGACTTCTTTGTAGCGCTGATTTGCCTTTCCAGGTTGCTTGGTTGGCCAAAAAGGGCGTATGCGTTTTTTCCTGAATATATTCAGGAAAAAACGCATACGCCCTTTTTGGCCAAGGGCATCATTGTCAACGTTTTGCCGCTTTTCATGTGCTTTAAAGGCGATTCGCATCTTCCTCCTGAAATCTGTTTCCTGCAATTCTGCCTTGATTTCAAATCCTCTTCTTTGCCTTCCCTCAATATATTTGTGGACGAGAGTTATCATTTATAACTCTGCAGGTTTGTGAATTGCAGTGCCCTGAAGCTCGATTTTACAAGTCGCTTTTTTGGGAGCCGGCCGCAAAAGCGCAGGATGGCTTCAGGCCCTGTTCTGGTTCTGGGGGGCAGGCTGAGCCTGTGGTTAATTCTTCTTCGTGATGGGAAAATAGAGTGACCTGTGCCTGTCCCAACACCAAGAGCTAGTCTCTCATTGGTTCCCCGTCTTCCCGTTCATCCTCAGGACAAATTGCAACCTGTACGGAACAGGAGGTTAAAGGTGCTGATGCTCCAAGTAGGGAGATTGCTAGTAAAGTGGCTGGAATGGCGAACCCGAGCACAAGGAGATGAGAAATGAGGTGCGTTTTAGAAACCTTTCCCCATCACACGGTGTACCATCTTCTGGGTTTCTCATGCATGTTTTCGATGTAGGAAGATGCCCTTGAACCTGGAGATTTGGGACCCATGCGATGGGTAGCACGCAGTATTACTTTAAAGGGTCTGCGTTTGCTCACCCAACCTCACCGAACCTCTCAGCCCCAAGAGTGTCCACCCTTATGTCTCATCCAGCTGCGGGTCTAGATATGGTCAATCCAGGTTGCATCACAGCCCCTGAACGAATTGTGTAAGAATTTCTCTCTCTTTCCCTGTCTTTGTTTCATGGGTTTTTAAAAGTAATTTATTTTTATAATGGGGTTTAGCTGCTTTTCACGGCTGTGTTTAGGCCGCTTTACACCCACTTGACACACTAACAGAGAGATATCAATACATAGGTTTTAAGATTATTACTAGTCAGATATATTCCTGTGCGGTGAATCGGGCGTGTTGAGTCCAGTTCTCTGAGCAAGGAGTAGGTCTTGTCTATTCCATATTGGGTTTATGGAACGGTATCTGAGCTAATTTGAAACTCTTGTTTTATGTATCACCCCACCTCACCTTTCCCGTTAAGCAGCCATAGTGTGTTTTCTGCATGTGTGACTCTGTTCTGTTTTGTAATTCAGTTCAAGTGTAACGGTTTTTACATTCCCTCTATAAGTGACACCTTATGAGAAGTGTCCTTTTCTGTGTGACTTATTTCACTTAGAATCGTCTTACCTAAATCCACTCATCATGCTGCTACTAGCCTTATGACATTGATTTCATGGCTGAGTGATATTCCATTGTACATAAGGACCACAACTTTTTTATCCATTTTTCGCTTTCCTGGGATATTTAAGGTGGAAGGAAGTGGAGGTCCTTGTCAACAGAGCAGCCCTAACCTTTGGGGTGCTTGTGTCTTGCTGATTTTCAATTTTCCCACTTTATCCCCCCATGCGTGGAAGTGCCCTATGCTCTCTAAGCTGTGTTTTTTAGATGTTTCAGGACACACCGTACACTTCTCCAGAGTGGCTGTTGGCAATTTACATCCCGCCCATCAGTGTAGCAAGGCTCCCATTTCTCCATGGCCTGTCCTGCATTTCTGGTTTTGACACTTTTTTCAGCATGGCCCTTTTGACCGATGGGAAGCGAGACTTCTTTGTAGCGCTGATTTGCCTTTCCAGGTTGCTTGGTTGGCCAAAAAGGGCGTATGCGTTTTCTCCTGAATATATTCAGGAAAAAACGCATACGCCCTTTTTGGCCAAGGGCATCATTGTCAACGTTTTGCCGCTTTTCATGTGCTTTAAAGGCGATTCGCATCTTCCTCCTGAAATCTGTTTCCTGCAATTCTGCCTTGATTTCAAATCCTCTTCTTTGCCTTCCCTCAATATATTTGTGGACGAGAGTTATCATTTATAACTCTGCAGGTTTGTGAATTGCAGTGCCCTGAAGCTCCATTTTACAAGTCGCTTTTTTGGGAGCCGGCCGCAAAAGCGCAGGATGGCTTCAGGCCCTGTTCTGGTTCCGGGGGGCAGGCTGAGCCTGTGGTTAATTCTTCTTCCTGATGGGAAAATAGAGTGACCTGTGCCTGTCCCAACACCAAGAGCTAGTCTCTCACTGGTTCCCCGTCTTCCCGTTCATCCTCCGGACAAATTGCAACCTGTACGGAACAGGAGGTTAAAGGTGCTGATGCTCCAAGTAGGGAGATTGCTAGTAAAGTGGCTGGAATGGCGAACCCGAGCACAAGGAGATGAGAAATGAGGTGCGTTTTAGAAACCTTTCCCCATCACACGGTGTACCATCTTCTGGGTTTCTCATGCATGTGTTCGATGTAGGAAGATGCCCTTGAACCTGGAGATTTGGGACCCATGAGATGGGTAGCACGCAGTATTACTTTAAAGGGTCTGCGTTTGCTCACCCAACCTCACCGAACCTCTCAGCCCCAAGAGTGTCCACCCTTATGTCTCATCCAGCTGCGGGTCTAGATATGGTCAATCCAGGTTGCATCACAGCCCCTGAACGAATTGTGTAAGAATTTCTCTCTCTTTCCCTGTCTTTGTTTCATGGGTTTTTAAAAGTAATTTATTTTTATAATGGGGTTTAGCTGCTTTTCACGGCTGTGTTTAGGCCGCTTTACACCCACTTGACACACTAACAGAGAGATATCAATACATAGGTTTTAAGATTATTACTAGTCAGATATATTCTTGTGCGGTGAATCGGGCGTGTTGAGTCCAGTTCTCTGAGCAAGGAGTAGGTCTTGTCTATTCCATATTGGGTTTATGGAACGGTATCTGAGCTAATTTGAAACTCTTGTTTTATGTATCACCCCACCTCACCTTTCCCGTTAAGCAGCCATAGTGTGTTTTCTGCATGTGTGACTCTGTTCTGTTTTGTAATTCTGTTCAAGTGTAACGGTTTTTACATTCCCTCTATAAGTGACACCTTATGAGAAGTGTCCTTTTCTGTGTGACTTATTTCACTTAGAATCGTCTTACCTAAATCCACTCATCATGCTGCTACTAGCCTTATGACATTGATTTCATGGCTGAGTGATATTCCATTGTACATAAGGACCACAACTTTTTTATCCATTTTTCGCTTTCCTGGGATATTTAAGGTGGAAGGAAGTGGAGGTCCTTGTCAACAGAGCAGCCCTAACCTTTGGGGTGCTTGTGTCTTGCTGATTTTCAATTTTCCCACTTTATCCCCCCATGCGTGGAAGTGCCCTATGCTCTCTAAGCTGTGTTTTTTAGATGTTTCAGGACACACCGTACACTTCTCCAGAGTGGCTGTTGGCAATTTACATCCCGCCCATCAGTGTAGCAAGGCTCCCATTTCTCCATGGCCTGTACTGCATTTCTGGTTTTGACACTTTTTTCAGCATGGCCCTTTTGACCGATGGGAAGCGAGACTTCTTTGTAGCGCTGATTTGCCTTTCCAGGTTGCTTGGTTGGCCAAAAAGGGCGTATGCGTTTTCTCCTGAATATATTCAGGAAAAAACGCATACGCCCTTTTTGGCCAAGGGCATCATTGTCAACGTTTTGCCGCTTTTCATGTGCTTTAAAGGCGATTCGCATCTTCCTCCTGAAATCTGTTTCCTGCAATTCTGCCTTGATTTCAAATCCTCTTCTTTGCCTTCCCTCAATATATTTGTGGACGAGAGTTATCATTTATAACTCTGCAGGTTTGTGAATTGCAGTGCCCTGAAGCTCCATTTTACAAGTCGCTTTTTTGGGAGCCGGCCGCAAAAGCGCAGGATGGCTTCAGGCCCTGTTCTGGTTCCGGGGGGCAGGCTGAGCCTGTGGTTAATTCTTCTTCCTGATGGGAAAATAGAGTGACCTGTGCCTGTCCCAACACCAAGAGCTAGTCTCTCATTGGTTCCCCGTCTTCCCGTTCATCCTCAGGACAAATTGCAACCTGTACGGAACAGGAGGTTAAAGGTGCTGATGCTCCAAGTAGGGAGATGGCTAGTAAAGTGGCTGGAATGGCGAACCCGAGCACAAGGAGATGAGAAATGAGGTGCGTTTTAGAAACCTTTCCCCATCACACGGTGTACCATCTTCTGGGTTTCTCATGCATGTTTTCGATGTAGGAAGATGCCCTTGAACCTGGAGATTTGGGACCCATGCGATGGGTAGCACGCAGTATTACTTTAAAGGGTC
Organism: Balaenoptera physalus; assembly: GCF_965194825.1. NCBI lineage: Eukaryota > Metazoa > Chordata > Mammalia > Artiodactyla > Balaenopteridae > Balaenoptera > Balaenoptera physalus. The sequence goes on along the minus strand of NW_028126238.1, from coordinate 318,641 downwards.
TGCGTTTGCTCACCCAACCTCACCGAACCTCTCAGCCCCAAGAGTGTCCACCCTTATGTCTCATCCAGCTGTGGGTCTAGATATGGTCAATCCAGGTTGCATCACAGCCCCTGAACGAATTGTGTAAGAATTTCTCTCTCTTTCCCTGTCTTTGTTTCATGGGTTTTTAAAAGTAATTTATTTTTATAATGGGGTTTAGCTGCTTTTCACGGCTGTGTTTAGGCCGCTTTACACCCACTTGACACACTAACAGAGAGATATCAATACATAGGTTTTAAGATTATTACTAGTCAGATATATTCTTGTGCGGTGAATCGGGCGTGTTGAGTCCAGTTCTCTGAGCAAGGAGTAGGTCTTGTCTATTCCATATTGGGTTTATGGAACGGTATCTGAGCTAATTTGAAACTCTTGTTTTATGTATCACCCCACCTCACCTTTCCCGTTAAGCAGCCATAGTGTGTTTTCTGCATGTGTGACTCTGTTCTGTTTTGTAATTCAGTTCAAGTGTAACGGTTTTTACATTCCCTCTATAAGTGACACCTTATGAGAAGTGTCCTTTTCTGTGTGACTTATTTCACTTAGAATCGTCTTACCTAAATCCACTCATCATGCTGCTACTAGCCTTATGACATTGATTTCATGGCTGAGTGATATTCCATTGTACATAAGGACCACAACTTTTTTATCCATTTTTCGCTTTCCTGGGATATTTAAGGTGGAAGGAAGTGGAGGTCCTTGTCAACAGAGCAGCCCTAACCTTTGGGGTGCTTGTGTCTTGCTGATTTTCAATTTTCCCACTTTATCCCCCCATGCGTGGAAGTGCCCTATGCTCTCTAAGCTGTGTTTTTTAGATGTTTCAGGACACACCGTACACTTCTCCAGAGTGGCTGTTGGCAATTTACATCCCGCCCATCAGTGTAGCAAGGCTCCCATTTCTCCATGGCCTGTCCTGCATTTCTGGTTTTGACACTTTTTTCAGCATGGCCCTTTTGACCGATGGGAAGCGAGACTTCTTTGTAGCGCTGATTTGCCTTTCCAGGTTGCTTGGTTGGCCAAAAAGGGCGTATGCGTTTTTTCCTGAATATATTCAGGAAAAAACGCATACGCCCTTTTTGGCCAAGGGCATCATTGTCAACGTTTTGCCGCTTTTCATGTGCTTTAAAGGCGATTCGCATCTTCCTCCTGAAATCTGTTTCCTGCAATTCTGCCTTGATTTCAAATCCTCTTCTTTGCCTTCCCTCAATATATTTGTGGACGAGAGTTATCATTTATAACTCTGCAGGTTTGTGAATTGCAGTGCCCTGAAGCTCCATTTTACAAGTCGCTTTTTTGGGAGCCGGCCGCAAAAGCGCAGGATGGCTTCAGGCCCTGTTCTGGTTCCGGGGGGCAGGCTGAGCCTGTGGTTAATTCTTCTTCCTGATGGGAAAATAGAGTGACCTGTGCCTGTCCCAACACCAAGAGCTAGTCTCTCACTGGTTCCCCGTCTTCCCGTTCATCCTCAGGACAAATTGCAACCTGTACGGAACAGGAGGTTAAAGGTGCTGATGCTCCAAGTAGGGAGATTGCTAGTAAAGTGGCTGGAATGGCGAACCCGAGCACAAGGAGATGAGAAATGAGGTGCGTTTTAGAAACCTTTCCCCATCACACGGTGTACCATCTTCTGGGTTTCTCATGCATGTTTTCGATGTAGGAAGATGCCCTTGAACCTGGAGATTTGGGACCCATGCGATGGGTAGCACGCAGTATTACTTTAAAGGGTCTGCGTTTGCTCACCCAACCTCACCGAACCTCTCAGCCCCAAGAGTGTCCACCCTTATGTCTCATCCAGCTGTGGGTCTAGATATGGTCAATCCAGGTTGCATCACAGCCCCTGAACGAATTGTGTAAGAATTTCTCTCTCTTTCCCTGTCTTTGTTTCATGGGTTTTTAAAAGTAATTTATTTTTATAATGGGGTTTAGCTGCTTTTCACGGCTGTGTTTAGGCCGCTTTACACCCACTTGACACACTAACAGAGAGATATCAATACATAGGTTTTAAGATTATTACTAGTCAGATATATTCTTGTGCGGTGAATCGGGCGTGTTGAGTCCAGTTCTCTGAGCAAGGAGTAGGTCTTGTCTATTCCATATTGGGTTTATGGAACGGTATCTGAGCTAATTTGAAACTCTTGTTTTATGTATCACCCCACCTCACCTTTCCCGTTAAGCAGCCATAGTGTGTTTTCTGCATGTGTGACTCTGCTCTGTTTTGTAATTCAGTTCAAGTGTAACGGTTTTTACATTCCCTCTATAAGTGACACCTTATGAGAAGTGTCCTTTTCTGTGTGACTTATTTCACTTAGAATCGTCTTACCTAAATCCACTCATCATGCTGCTACTAGCCTTATGACATTGATTTCATGGCTGAGTGATATTCCATTGTACATAAGGACCACAACTTTTTTATCCATTTTTCGCTTTCCTGGGATATTTAAGGTGGAAGGAAGTGGAGGTCCTTGTCAACAGAGCAGCCCTAAACTTTGGGGTGCTTGTGTCTTGCTGATTTTCAATTTTCCCACTTTATCCCCCCATGCGTGGAAGTGCCCTATGCTCTCTAAGCTGTGTTTTTTAGATGTTTCAGGACACACCGTACACTTCTCCAGAGTGGCTGTTGGCAATTTACATCCCGCCCATCAGTGTAGCAAGGCTCCCATTTCTCCATGGCCTGTCCTGCATTTCTGGTTTTGACACTTTTTTCAGCATGGCCCTTTTGACCGATGGGAAGCGAGACTTCTTTGTAGCGCTGATTTGCCTTTCCAGGTTGCTTGGTTGGCCAAAAAGGGCGTATGCGTTTTTTCCTGAATATATTCAGGAAAAAACGCATACGCCCTTTTTGGCCAAGGGCATCATTGTCAACGTTTTGCCGCTTTTCATGTGCTTTAAAGGCGATTCGCATCTTCCTCCTGAAATCTGTTTCCTGCAATTCTGCCTTGATTTCAAATCCTCTTCTTTGCCTTCCCTCAATATATTTGTGGACGAGAGTTATCATTTATAACTCTGCAGGTTTGTGAATTGCAGTGCCCTGAAGCTCCATTTTACAAGTCGCTTTTTTGGGAGCCGGCCGCAAAAGCGCAGGATGGCTTCAGGCCCTGTTCTGGTTCCGGGGCGCAGGCTGAGCCTGTGGTTAATTCTTCTTCCTGATGGGAAAATAGAGTGACCTGTGCCTGTCCCAACACCAAGAGCTAGTCTCTCATTGGTTCCCCGTCTTCCCGTTCATCCTCAGGACAAATTGCAACCTGTACGGAACAGGAGGTTAAAGGTGCTGATGCTCCAAGTAGGGAGATTGCTAGTAAAGTGGCTGGAATGGCGAACCCGAGCACAAGGAGATGAGAAATGAGGTGCGTTTTAGAAACCTTTCCCCATCACACGGTGTACCATCTTCTGGGTTTCTCATGCATGTTTTCGATGTAGGAAGATGCCCTTGAACCTGGAGATTTGGGACCCATGCGATGGGTAGCACGCAGTATTACTTTAAAGGGTCTGCGTTTGCTCACCCAACCTCACCGAACCTCTCAGCCCCAAGAGTGTCCACCCTTATGTCTCATCCAGCTGTGGGTCTAGATATGGTCAATCCAGGTTGCATCACAGCCCCTGAACGAATTGTGTAAGAATTTCTCTCTCTTTCCCTGTCTTTGTTTCATGGGTTTTTAAAAGTAATTTATTTTTATAATGGGGTTTAGCTGCTTTTCACGGCTGTGTTTAGGCCGCTTTACACCCACTTGACACACTAACAGAGAGATATCAATACATAGGTTTTAAGATTATTACTAGTCAGATATATTCTTGTGCGGTGAATCGGGCGTGTTGAGTCCAGTTCTCTGAGCAAGGAGTAGGTCTTGTCTATTCCATATTGGGTTTATGGAACGGTATCTGAGCTAATTTGAAACTCTTGTTTTATGTATCACCCCACCTCACCTTTCCCGTTAAGCAGCCATAGTGTGTTTTCTGCATGTGTGACTCTGCTCTGTTTTGTAATTCAGTTCAAGTGTAACGGTTTTTACATTCCCTCTATAAGTGACACCTTATGAGAAGTGTCCTTTTCTGTGTGACTTATTTCACTTAGAATCGTCTTACCTAAATCCACTCATCATGCTGCTACTAGCCTTATGACATTGATTTCATGGCTGAGTGATATTCCATTGTACATAAGGACCACAACTTTTTTATCCATTTTTCGCTTTCCTGGGATATTTAAGGTGGAAGGAAGTGGAGGTCCTTGTCAACAGAGCAGCCCTAACCTTTGGGGTGCTTGTGTCTTGCTGATTTTCAATTTTCCCACTTTATCCCCCCATGCGTGGAAGTGCCCTATGCTCTCTAAGCTGTGTTTTTTAGATGTTTCAGGACACACCGTACACTTCTCCAGAGTGGCTGTTGGCAATTTACATCCCGCCCATCAGTGTAGCAAGGCTCCCATTTCTCCATGGCCTGTCCTGCATTTCTTGTTTTGACACTTTTTTCAGCATGGCCCTTTTGACCGATGGGAAGCGAGACTTCTTTGTAGCGCTGATTTGCCTTTCCAGGTTGCTTGGTTGGCCAAAAAGGGCGTATGCGTTTTTTCCTGAATATATTCAGGAAAAAACGCATACGCCCTTTTTGGCCAAGGGCATCATTGTCAACGTTTTGCCGCTTTTCATGTGCTTTAAAGGCGATTCGCATCTTCCTCCTGAAATCTGTTTCCTGCAATTCTGCCTTGATTTCAAATCCTCTTCTTTGCCTTCCCTCAATATATTTGTGGACGAGAGTTATCATTTATAACTCTGCAGGTTTGTGAATTGCAGTGCCCTGAAGCTCCATTTTACAAGTCGCTTTTTTGGGAGCCGGCCGCAAAAGCGCAGGATGGCTTCAGGCCCTGTTCTGGTTCCGGGGGGCAGGCTGAGCCTGTGGTTAATTCTTCTTCCTGATGGGAAAATAGAGTGACCTGTGCCTGTCCCAACACCAAGAGCTAGTCTCTCACTGGTTCCCCGTCTTCCCGTTCATCCTCAGGACAAATTGCAACCTGTACGGAACAGGAGGTTAAAGGTGCTGATGCTCCAAGTAGGGAGATTGCTAGTAAAGTGGCTGGAATGGCGAACCCGAGCACAAGGAGATGAGAAATGAGGTGCGTTTTAGAAACCTTTCCCCATCACACGGTGTACCATCTTCTGGGTTTCTCATGCATGTTTTCGATGTAGGAAGATGCCCTTGAACCTGGAGATTTGGGACCCATGCGATGGGTAGCACGCAGTATTACTTTAAAGGGTCTGCGTTTGCTCACCCAACCTCACCGAACCTCTCAGCCCCAAGAGTGTCCACCCTTATGTCTCATCCAGCTGTGGGTCTAGATATGGTCAATCCAGGTTGCATCACAGCCCCTGAACGAATTGTGTAAGAATTTCTCTCTCTTTCCCTGTCTTTGTTTCATGGGTTTTTAAAAGTAATTTATTTTTATAATGGGGTTTAGCTGCTTTTCACGGCTGTGTTTAGGCCGCTTTACACCCACTTGACACACTAACAGAGAGATATCAATACATAGGTTTTAAGATTATTACTAGTCAGATATATTCTTGTGCGGTGAATCGGGCGTGTTGAGTCCAGTTCTCTGAGCAAGGAGTAGGTCTTGTCTATTCCATATTGGGTTTATGGAACGGTATCTGAGCTAATTTGAAACTCTTGTTTTATGTATCACCCCACCTCACCTTTCCCGTTAAGCAGCCATAGTGTGTTTTCTGCATGTGTGACTCTGCTCTGTTTTGTAATTCAGTTCAAGTGTAACGGTTTTTACATTCCCTCTATAAGTGACACCTTATGAGAAGTGTCCTTTTCTGTGTGACTTATTTCACTTAGAATCGTCTTACCTAAATCCACTCATCATGCTGCTACTAGCCTTATGACATTGATTTCATGGCTGAGTGATATTCCATTGTACATAAGGACCACAACTTTTTTATCCATTTTTCGCTTTCCTGGGATATTTAAGGTGGAAGGAAGTGGAGGTCCTTGTCAACAGAGCAGCCCTAAACTTTGGGGTGCTTGTGTCTTGCTGATTTTCAATTTTCCCACTTTATCCCCCCATGCGTGGAAGTGCCCTATGCTCTCTAAGCTGTGTTTTTTAGATGTTTCAGGACACACCGTACACTTCTCCAGAGTGGCTGTTGGCAATTTACATCCCGCCCATCAGTGTAGCAAGGCTCCCATTTCTCCATGGCCTGTCCTGCATTTCTGGTTTTGACACTTTTTTCAGCATGGCCCTTTTGACCGATGGGAAGCGAGACTTCTTTGTAGCGCTGATTTGCCTTTCCAGGTTGCTTGGTTGGCCAAAAAGGGCGTATGCGTTTTTTCCTGAATATATTCAGGAAAAAACGCATACGCCCTTTTTGGCCAAGGGCATCATTGTCAACGTTTTGCCGCTTTTCATGTGCTTTAAAGGCGATTCGCATCTTCCTCCTGAAATCTGTTTCCTGCAATTCTGCCTTGATTTCAAATCCTCTTCTTTGCCTTCCCTCAATATATTTGTGGACGAGAGTTATCATTTATAACTCTGCAGGTTTGTGAATTGCAGTGCCCTGAAGCTCCATTTTACAAGTCGCTTTTTTGGGAGCCGGCCGCAAAAGCGCAGGATGGCTTCAGGCCCTGTTCTGGTTCCGGGGGGCAGGCTGAGCCTGTGGTTAATTCTTCTTCCTGATGGGAAAATAGAGTGACCTGTGCCTGTCCCAACACCAAGAGCTAGTCTCTCACTGGTTCCCCGTCTTCCCGTTCATCCTCAGGACAAATTGCAACCTGTACGGAACAGGAGGTTAAAGGTGCTGATGCTCCAAGTAGGGAGATTGCTAGTAAAGTGGCTGGAATGGCGAACCCGAGCACAAGGAGATGAGAAATGAGGTGCGTTTTAGAAACCTTTCCCCATCACACGGTGTACCATCTTCTGGGTTTCTCATGCATGTTTTCGATGTAGGAAGATGCCCTTGAACCTGGAGATTTGGGACCCATGCGATGGGTAGCACGCAGTATTATTTTAAAGGGTCTGCGTTTGCTCACCCAACCTCACCGAACCTCTCAGCCCCAAGAGTGTCCACCCTTATGTCTCATCCAGCTGTGGGTCTAGATATGGTCAATCCAGGTTGCATCACAGCCCCTGAACGAATTGTGTAAGAATTTCTCTCTCTTTCCCTGTCTTTGTTTCATGGGTTTTTAAAAGTAATTTATTTTTATAATGGGGTTTAGCTGCTTTTCACGGCTGTGTTTAGGCCGCTTTACACCCACTTGACACACTAACAGAGAGATATCAATACATAGGTTTTAAGATTATTACTAGTCAGATATATTCTTGTGCGGTGAATCGGGCGTGTTGAGTCCAGTTCTCTGAGCAAGGAGTAGGTCTTGTCTATTCCATATTGGGTTTATGGAACGGTATCTGAGCTAATTTGAAACTCTTGTTTTATGTATCACCCCACCTCACCTTTCCCGTTAAGCAGCCATAGTGTGTTTTCTGCATGTGTGACTCTGCTCTGTTTTGTAATTCAGTTCAAGTGTAACGGTTTTTACATTCCCTCTATAAGTGACACCTTATGAGAAGTGTCCTTTTCTGTGTGACTTATTTCACTTAGAATCGTCTTACCTAAATCCACTCATCATGCTGCTACTAGCCTTATGACATTGATTTCATGGCTGAGTGATATTCCATTGTACATAAGGACCACAACTTTTTTATCCATTTTTCGCTTTCCTGGGATATTTAAGGTGGAAGGAAGTGGAGGTCCTTGTCAACAGAGCAGCCCTAAACTTTGGGGTGCTTGTGTCTTGCTGATTTTCAATTTTCCCACTTTATCCCCCCATGCGTGGAAGTGCCCTATGCTCTCTAAGCTGTGTTTTTTAGATGTTTCAGGACACACCGTACACTTCTCCAGAGTGGCTGTTGACAATTTACATCCCGCCCATCAGTGTAGCAAGGCTCCCATTTCTCCATGGCCTGTCCTGCATTTCTGGTTTTGACACTTTTTTCAGCATGGCCCTTTTGACCGATGGGAAGCGAGACTTCTTTGTAGCGCTGATTTGCCTTTCCAGGTTGCTTGGTTGGCCAAAAAGGGCGTATGCGTTTTCTCCTGAATATATTCAGGAAAAAACGCATACGCCCTTTTTGGCCAAGGGCATCATTGTCAACGTTTTGCCGCTTTTCATGTGCTTTAAAGGCGATTCGCATCTTCCTCCTGAAATCTCTTTCCTGCAATTCTGCCTTGATTTCAAATCCTCTTCTTTGCCTTCCCTCAATATATTTGTGGACGAGAGTTATCATTTATAACTCTGCAGGTTTGTGAATTGCAGTGCCCTGAAGCTCCATTTTACAAGTCGCTTTTTTGGGAGCCGGCCACAAAAGCGCAGGATGGCTTCAGGCCCTGTTCTGGTTCCGGGGGGCAGGCTGAGCCTGTGGTTAATTCTTCTTCCTGATGGGAAAATAGAGTGACCTGTGCCTGTCCCAACACCAAGAGCTAGTCTCTCATTGGTTCCCCGTCTTCCCGTTCATCCTCAGGACAAATTGCAACCTGTACGGAACAGGAGGTTAAAGGTGCTGATGCTCCAAGTAGGGAGATTGCTAGTAAAGTGGCTGGAATGGCGAACCCGAGCACAAGGAGATGAGAAATGAGGTGCGTTTTAGAAACCTTTCCCCATCACACGGTGTACCATCTTCTGGGTTTCTCATGCATGTTTTCGATGTAGGAAGATGCCCTTGAACCTGGAGATTTGGGACCCATGCGATGGGTAGCACGCAGTATTACTTTAAAGGGTCTGCGTTTGCTCACCCAACCTCACCGAACCTCTCAGCCCCAAGAGTGTCCACCCTTATGTCTCATCCAGCTGTGGATCTAGATATGGTCAATCAAGGTTGCATCACAGCCCCTGAACGAATTGTGTAAGAATTTCTCTCTCTTTCCCTGTCTTTGTTTCATGGGTTTTTAAAAGTAATTTATTTTTATAATGGGGTTTAGCTGCTTTTCACGGCTGTGTTTAGGCCGCTTTACACCCACTTGACACACTAACAGAGAGATATCAATACATAGGTTTTAAGATTATTACTAATCAGATATATTCTTGTGCGGTGAATCGGGCGTGTTGAGTCCAGTTCTCTGAGCAAGGAGTAGGTCTTGTCTATTCCATATTGGGTTTATGGAACGGTATCTGAGCTAATTTGAAACTCTTGTTTTATGTATCACCCCACCTCACCTTTCCCGTTAAGCAGCCATAGTGTGTTTTCTGCATGTGTGACTCTGTTCTGTTTTGTAATTCAGTTCAAGTGTAACGGTTTTTACATTCCCTCTATAAGTGACACCTTATGAGAAGTGTCCTTTTCTGTGTGACTTATTTCACTTAGAATCGTCTTACCTAAATCCACTCATCATGCTGCTACTAGCCTTATGACATTGATTTCATGGCTGAGTGATATTCCATTGTACATAAGGACCACAACTTTTTTATCCATTTTTCGCTTTCCTGGGATATTTAAGGTGGAAGGAAGTGGAGGTCCTTGTCAACAGAGCAGCCCTAACCTTTGGGGTGCTTGTGTCTTGCTGATTTTCAATTTTCCCACTTTATCCCCCCATGCGTGGAAGTGCCCTATGCTCTCTAAGCTGTGTTTTTTAGATGTTTCAGGACACACCGTACACTTCTCCAGAGTGGCTGTTGGCAATTTATATCCCGCCCATCAGTGTAGCAAGGCTCCCATTTCTCCATGGCCTGTCCTGCATTTCTGGTTTTGACACTTTTTTCAGCATGGCCCTTTTGACCGATGGGAAGCGAGACTTCTTTGTAGCGCTGATTTGCCTTTCCAGGTTGCTTGGTTGGCCAAAAAGGGCGTATGCGTTTTTTCCTGAATATATTCAGGAAAAAACGCATACGCCCTTTTTGGCCAAGGGCATCATTGTCAACGTTTTGCCGCTTTTCATGTGCTTTAAAGGCGATTCGCATCTTCCTCCTGAAATCTGTTTCCTGCAATTCTGCCTTGATTTCAAATCCTCTTCTTTGCCTTCCCTCAATATATTTGTGGACGAGAGTTATCATTTATAACTCTGCAGGTTTGTGAATTGCAGTGCCCTGAAGCTCCATTTTACAAGTCGCTTTTTTGGGAGCCGGCCGCAAAAGCGCAGGATGGCTTCAGGCCCTGTTCTGGTTCCGGGGGGCAGGCTGAGCCTGTGGTTAATTCTTCTTCCTGATGGGAAAATAGAGTGACCTGTGCCTGTCCCAACACCAAGAGCTAGTCTCTCATTGGTTCCCCGTCTTCCCGTTCATCCTCAGGACAAATTGCAACCTGTACGGAACAGGAGGTTAAAGGTGCTGATGCTCCAAGTAGGGAGATTGCTAGTAAAGTGGCTGGAATGGCGAACCCGAGCACAAGGAGATGAGAAATGAGGTGCGTTTTAGAAACCTTTCCCCATCACACGGTGTACCATCTTCTGGGTTTCTCATGCATGTTTTCGATGTAGGAAGATGCCCTTGAACCTGGAGATTTGGGACCCATGCGATGGGTAGCACGCAGTATTACTTTAAAGGGTCTGCGTTTGCTCACCCAACCTCACCGAACCTCTCAGCCCCAAGAGTGTCCACCCTTATGTCTCATCCAGCTGTGGGTCTAGATATGGTCAATCCAGGTTGCATCACAGCCCCTGAACGAATTGTGTAAGAATTTCTCTCTCTTTCCCTGTCTTTGTTTCATGGGTTTTTAAAAGTAATTTATTTTTATAATGGGGTTTAGCTGCTTTTCACGGCTGTGTTTAGGCCGCTTTACACCCACTTGACACACTAACAGAGAGATATCAATACATAGGTTTTAAGATTATTACTAGTCAGATATATTCTTGTGCGGTGAATCGGGCGTGTTGAGTCCAGTTCTCTGAGCAAGGAGTAGGTCTTGTCTATTCCATATTGGGTTTATGGAACGGTATCTGAGCTAATTTGAAACTCTTGTTTTATGTATCACCCCACCTCACCTTTCCCGTTAAGCAGCCATAGTGTGTTTTCTGCATGTGTGACTCTGTTCTGTTTTGTAATTCAGTTCAAGTGTAACGGTTTTTACATTCCCTCTATAAGTGACACCTTATGAGAAGTGTCCTTTTCTGTGTGACTTATTTCACTTAGAATCGTCTTACCTAAATCCACTCATCATGCTGCTACTAGCCTTATGACATTGATTTCATGGCTGAGTGATATTCCATTGTACATAAGGACCACAACTTTTTTATCCATTTTTCGCTTTCCTGGGATATTTAAGGTGGAAGGAAGTGGAGGTCCTTGTCAACAGAGCAGCCCTAACCTTTGGGGTGCTTGTGTCTTGCTGATTTTCAATTTTCCCACTTTATCCCCCCATGCGTGGAAGTGCCCTATGCTCTCTAAGCTGTGTTTTTTAGATGTTTCAGGACACACCGTACACTTCTCCAGAGTGGCTGTTGGCAATTTATATCCCGCCCATCAGTGTAGCAAGGCTCCCATTTCTCCATGGCCTGTCCTGCATTTCTGGTTTTGACACTTTTTTCAGCATGGCCCTTTTGACCGATGGGAAGCGAGACTTCTTTGTAGCGCTGATTTGCCTTTCCAGGTTGCTTGGTTGGCCAAAAAGGGCGTATGCGTTTTTTCCTGAATATATTCAGGAAAAAACGCATACGCCCTTTTTGGCCAAGGGCATCATTGTCAACGTTTTGCCGCTTTTCATGTGCTTTAAAGGCGATTCGCATCTTCCTCCTGAAATCTGTTTCCTGCAATTCTGCCTTGATTTCAAATCCTCTTCTTTGCCTTCCCTCAATATATTTGTGGACGAGAGTTATCATTTATAACTCTGCAGGTTTGTGAATTGCAGTGCCCTGAAGCTCCATTTTACAAGTCGCTTTTTTGGGAGCCGGCCGCAAAAGCGCAGGATGGCTTCAGGCCCTGTTCTGGTTCCGGGGGGCAGGCTGAGCCTGTGGTTAATTCTTCTTCCTGATGGGAAAATAGAGTGACCTGTGCCTGTCCCAACACCAAGAGCTAGTCTCTCATTGGTTCCCCGTCTTCCCGTTCATCCTCAGGACAAATTGCAACCTGTACGGAACAGGAGGTTAAAGGTGCTGATGCTCCAAGTAGGGAGATTGCTAGTAAAGTGGCTGGAATGGCGAACCCGAGCACAAGGAGATGAGAAATGAGGTGCGTTTTAGAAACCTTTCCCCATCACACGGTGTACCATCTTCTGGGTTTCTCATGCATGTTTTCGATGTAGGAAGATGCCCTTGAACCTGGAGATTTGGGACCCATGCGATGGGTAGCACGCAGTATTACTTTAAAGGGTCTGCGTTTGCTCACCCAACCTCACCGAACCTCTCAGCCCCAAGAGTGTCCACCCTTATGTCTCATCCAGCTGTGGGTCTAGATATGGTCAATCCAGGTTGCATCACAGCCCCTGAACGAATTGTGTAAGAATTTCTCTCTCTTTCCCTGTCTTTGTTTCATGGGTTTTTAAAAGTAATTTATTTTTATAATGGGGTTTAGCTGCTTTTCACGGCTGTGTTTAGGCCGCTTTACACCCACTTGACACACTAACAGAGAGATATCAATACATAGGTTTTAAGATTATTACTAGTCAGATATATTCTTGTGCGGTGAATCGGGCGTGTTGAGTCCAGTTCTCTGAGCAAGGAGTAGGTCTTGTCTATTCCATATTGGGTTTATGGAACGGTATCTGAGCTAATTTGAAACTCTTGTTTTATGTATCACCCCACCTCACCTTTCCCGTTAAGCAGCCATAGTGTGTTTTCTGCATGTGTGACTCTGTTCTGTTTTGTAATTCAGTTCAAGTGTAACGGTTTTTACATTCCCTCTATAAGTGACACCTTATGAGAAGTGTCCTTTTCTGTGTGACTTATTTCACTTAGAATCGTCTTACCTAAATCCACTCATCATGCTGCTACTAGCCTTATGACATTGATTTCATGGCTGAGTGATATTCCATTGTACATAAGGACCACAACTTTTTTATCCATTTTTCGCTTTCCTGGGATATTTAAGGTGGAAGGAAGTGGAGGTCCTTGTCAACAGAGCAGCCCTAAACTTTGGGGTGCTTGTGTCTTGCTGATTTTCAATTTTCCCACTTTATCCCCCCATGCGTGGAAGTGCCCTATGCTCTCTAAGCTGTGTTTTTTAGATGTTTCAGGACACACCGTACACTTCTCCAGAGTGGCTGTTGGCAATTTACATCCCGCCCATCAGTGTAGCAAGGCTCCCATTTCTCCATGGCCTGTCCTGCATTTCTGGTTTTGACACTTTTTTCAGCATGGCCCTTTTGACCGATGGGAAGCGAGACTTCTTTGTAGCGCTGATTTGCCTTTCCAGGTTGCTTGGTTGGCCAAAAAGGGCGTATGCGTTTTCTCCTGAATATATTCAGGAAAAAACGCATACGCCCTTTTTGGCCAAGGGCATCATTGTCAACGTTTTGCCGCTTTTCATGTGCTTTAAAGGCGATTCGCATCTTCCTCCTGAAATCTGTTTCCTGCAATTCTGCCTTGATTTCAAATCCTCTTCTTTGCCTTCCCTCAATATATTTGTGGACGAGAGTTATCATTTATAACTCTGCAGGTTTGTGAATTGCAGTGCCCTGAAGCTCCATTTTACAAGTCGCTTTTTTGGGAGCCGGCCGCAAAAGCGCAGGATGGCTTCAGGCCCTGTTCTGGTTCCGGGGGGCAGGCTGAGCCTGTGGTTAATTCTTCTTCCTGATGGGAAAATAGAGTGACCTGTGCCTGTCCCAACACCAAGAGCTAGTCTCTCATTGGTTCCCCGTCTTCCCGTTCATCCTCAGGACAAATTGCAACCTGTACGGAACAGGAGGTTAAAGGTGCTGATGCTCCAAGTAGGGAGATTGCTAGTAAAGTGGCTGGAATGGCGAACCCGAGCACAAGGAGATGAGAAATGAGGTGCGTTTTAGAAACCTTTCCCCATCACACGGTGTACCATCTTCTGGGTTTCTCATGCATGTTTTCGATGTAGGAAGATGCCCTTGAACCTGGAGATTTGGGACCCATGCGATGGGTAGCACGCAGTATTACTTTAAAGGGTCTGCGTTTGCTCACCCAACCTCACCGAACCTCTCAGCCCCAAGAGTGTCCACCCTTATGTCTCATCCAGCTGTGGGTCTAGATATGGTCAATCCAGGTTGCATCACAGCCCCTGAACGAATTGTGTAAGAATTTCTCTCTCTTTCCCTGTCTTTGTTTCATGGGTTTTTAAAAGTAATTTATTTTTATAATGGGGTTTAGCTGCTTTTCACGGCTGTGTTTAGGCCGCTTTACACCCACTTGACACACTAACAGAGAGATATCAATACATAGGTTTTAAGATTATTACTAGTCAGATATATTCTTGTGCGGTGAATCGGGCGTGTTGAGTCCAGTTCTCTGAGCAAGGAGTAGGTCTTGTCTATTCCATATTGGGTTTATGGAACGGTATCTGAGCTAATTTGAAACTCTTGTTTTATGTATCACCCCACCTCACCTTTCCCGTTAAGCAGCCATAGTGTGTTTTCTGCATGTGTGACTCTGTTCTGTTTTGTAATTCAGTTCAAGTGTAACGGTTTTTACATTCCCTCTATAAGTGACACCTTATGAGAAGTGTCCTTTTCTGTGTGACTTATTTCACTTAGAATCGTCTTACCTAAATCCACTCATCATGCTGCTACTAGCCTTATGACATTGATTTCATGGCTGAGTGATATTCCATTGTACATAAGGACCACAACTTTTTTATCCATTTTTCGCTTTCCTGGGATATTTAAGGTGGAAGGAAGTGGAGGTCCTTGTCAACAGAGCAGCCCTAAACTTTGGGGTGCTTGTGTCTTGCTGATTTTCAATTTTCCCACTTTATCCCCCCATGCGTGGAAGTGCCCTATGCTCTCTAAGCTGTGTTTTTTAGATGTTTCAGGACACACCGTACACTTCTCCAGAGTGGCTGTTGGCAATTTACATCCCGCCCATCAGTGTAGCAAGGCTCCCATTTCTCCATGGCCTGTCCTGCATTTCTGGTTTTGACACTTTTTTCAGCATGGCCCTTTTGACCGATGGGAAGCGAGACTTCTTTGTAGCGCTGATTTGCCTTTCCAGGTTGCTTGGTTGGCCAAAAAGGGCGTATGCGTTTTCTCCTGAATATATTCAGGAAAAAACGCATACGCCCTTTTTGGCCAAGGGCATCATTGTCAACGTTTTGCCGCTTTTCATGTGCTTTAAAGGCGATTCGCATCTTCCTCCTGAAATCTGTTTCCTGCAATTCTGCCTTGATTTCAAATCCTCTTCTTTGCCTTCCCTCAATATATTTGTGGACGAGAGTTATCATTTATAACTCTGCAGGTTTGTGAATTGCAGTGCCCTGAAGCTCCATTTTACAAGTCGCTTTTTTGGGAGCCGGCCGCAAAAGCGCAGGATGGCTTCAGGCCCTGTTCTGGTTCCGGGGGGCAGGCTGAGCCTGTGGTTAATTCTTCTTCCTGATGGGAAAATAGAGTGACCTGTGCCTGTCCCAACACCAAGAGCTAGTCTCTCATTGGTTCCCCGTCTTCCCGTTCATCCTCAGGACAAATTGCAACCTGTACGGAACAGGAGGTTAAAGGTGCTGATGCTCCAAGTAGGGAGATTGCTAGTAAAGTGGCTGGAATGGCGAACCCGAGCACAAGGAGATGAGAAATGAGGTGCGTTTTAGAAACCTTTCCCCATCACACGGTGTACCATCTTCTGGGTTTCTCATGCATGTTTTCGATGTAGGAAGATGCCCTTGAACCTGGAGATTTGGGACCCATGCGATGGGTAGCACGCAGTATTACTTTAAAGGGTCTGCGTTTGCTCACCCAACCTCACCGAACCTCTCAGCCCCAAGAGTGTCCACCCTTATGTCTCATCCAGCTGTGGGTCTAGATATGGTCAATCCAGGTTGCATCACAGCCCCTGAACGAATTGTGTAAGAATTTCTCTCTCTTTCCCTGTCTTTGTTTCATGGGTTTTTAAAAGTAATTTATTTTTATAATGGGGTTTAGCTGCTTTTCACGGCTGTGTTTAGGCCGCTTTACACCCACTTGACACACTAACAGAGAGATATCAATACATAGGTTTTAAGATTATTACTAGTCAGATATATTCTTGTGCGGTGAATCGGGCGTGTTGAGTCCAGTTCTCTGAGCAAGGAGTAGGTCTTGTCTATTCCATATTGGGTTTATGGAACGGTATCTGAGCTAATTTGAAACTCTTGTTTTATGTATCACCCCACCTCACCTTTCCCGTTAAGCAGCCATAGTGTGTTTTCTGCATGTGTGACTCTGTTCTGTTTTGTAATTCAGTTCAAGTGTAACGGTTTTAACATTCCCTCTATAAGTGACACCTTATGAGAAGTGTCCTTTTCTGTGTGACTTATTTCACTTAGAATCGTCTTACCTAATTCCACTCATCATGCTGCTACTAGCCTTATGACATTGATTTCATGGCTGAGTGATATTCCATTGTACATAAGGACCACAACTTTTTTATCCATTTTTCGCTTTCCTGGGATATTTAAGGTGGAAGGAAGTGGAGGTCCTTGTCAACAGAGCAGCCCTAACCTTTGGGGTGCTTGTGTCTTGCTGATTTTCAATTTTCCCACTTTATCCCCCCATGCGTGGAAGTGCCCTATGCTCTCTAAGCTGTGTTTTTTAGATGTTTCAGGACACACCGTACACTTCTCCAGAGTGGCTGTTGGCAATTTACATCCCGCCCATCAGTGTAGCAAGGCTCCCATTTCTCCATGGCCTGTCCTGCATTTCTGGTTTTGACACTTTTTTCAGCATGGCCCTTTTGACCGATGGGAAGCGAGACTTCTTTGTAGCGCTGATTTGCCTTTCCAGGTTGCTTGGTTGGCCAAAAAGGGCGTATGCGTTTTCTCCTGAATATATTCAGGAAAAAACGCATACGCCCTTTTTGGCCAAGGGCATCATTGTCAACGTTTTGCCGCTTTTCATGTGCTTTAAAGGCGATTCGCATCTTCCTCCTGAAATCTGTTTCCTGCAATTCTGCCTTGATTTCAAATCCTCTTCTTTGCCTTCCCTCAATATATTTGTGGACGAGAGTTATCATTTATAACTCTGCAGGTTTGTGAATTGCAGTGCCCTGAAGCTCCATTTTACAAGTCGCTTTTTTGGGAGCCGGCCGCAAAAGCGCAGGATGGCTTCAGGCCCTGTTCTGGTTCCGGGGGGCAGGCTGAGCCTGTGGTTAATTCTTCTTCCTGATGGGAAAATAGAGTGACCTGTGCCTGTCCCAACACCAAGAGCTAGTCTTCTTCTTGGTTCCCCGTCTTCCCGTTCATCCTCAGGACAAATTGCAACCTGTACGGAACAGGAGGTTAAAGGTGCTGATGCTCCAAGTAGGGAGATTGCTAGTAAAGTGGCTGGAATGGCGAACCCGAGCACAAGGAGATGAGAAATGAGGTGCGTTTTAGAAACCTTTCCCCATCACACGGTATACATTCATCTGGGTTTCTCATGCATGTTTTCGATGTAGGAAGATGCCCTTGAACCTGGAGATTTGGGACCCATGCGATGGGTAGCACGCAGTATTACTTTAAAGGGTCTGCGTTTGCTCACCCAACCTCACCGAACCTCTCAGCCCCAAGAGTGTCCACCCTTATGTCTCATCCAGCTGTGGGTCTAGATATGGTCAATCCAGGTTGCATCACAGCCCCTGAACGAATTGTGTAAGAATTTCTCTCTCTTTCCCTGTCTTTGTTTCATGGGTTTTTAAAAGTAATTTATTTTTATAATGGGGTTTAGCTGCTTTTCACGGCTGTGTTTAGGCCGCTTTACACCCACTTGACACACTAACAGAGAGATATCAATACATAGGTTTTAAGATTATTACTAGTCAGATATATTCTTGTGCGGTGAATCGGGCGTGTTGAGTCCAGTTCTCTGAGCAAGGAGTAGGTCTTGTCTATTCCATATTGGGTTTATGGAACGGTATCTGAGCTAATTTGAAACTCTTGTTTTATGTATCACCCCACCTCACCTTTCCCGTTAAGCAGCCATAGTGTGTTTTCTGCATGTGTGACTCTGTTCTGTTTTGTAATTCAGTTCAAGTGTAACGGTTTTTACATTCCCTCTATAAGTGACACCTTATGAGAAGTGTCCTTTTCTGTGTGACTTATTTCACTTAGAATCGTCTTACCTAAATCCACTCATCATGCTGCTGCTAGCCTTATGACATTGATTTCATGGCTGAGTGATATTCCATTGTACATAAGGACCACAACTTTTTTATCCATTTTTCGCTTTCCTGGGATATTTAAGGTGGAAGGAAGTGGAGGTCCTTGTCAACAGAGCAGCCCTAACCTTTGGGGTGCTTGTGTCTTGCTGATTTTCAATTTTCCCACTTTATCCCCCCATGCGTGGAAGTGCCCTATGCTCTCTAAGCTGTGTTTTTTAGATGTTTCAGGACACACCGTACACTTCTCCAGAGTGGCTGTTGGCAATTTACATCCCGCCCATCAGTGTAGCAAGGCTCCCATTTCTCCATGGCCTGTCCTGCATTTCTGGTTTTGACACTTTTTTCAGCATGGCCCTTTTGACCGATGGGAAGCGAGACTTCTTTGTAGCGCTGATTTGCCTTTCCAGGTTGCTTGGTTGGCCAAAAAGGGCGTATGCGTTTTCTCCTGAATATATTCAGGAAAAAACGCATACGCCCTTTTTGGCCAAGGGCATCATTGTCAACGTTTTGCCGCTTTTCATGTGCTTTAAAGGCGATTCGCATCTTCCTCCTGAAATCTGTTTCCTGCAATTCTGCCTTGATTTCAAATCCTCTTCTTTGCCTTCCCTCAATATATTTGTGGACGAGAGTTATCATTTATAACTCTGCAGGTTTGTGAATTGCAGTGCCCTGAAGCTCCATTTTACAAGTCGCTTTTTTGGGAGCCGGCCGCAAAAGCGCAGGATGGCTTCAGGCCCTGTTCTGGTTCCGGGGGGCAGGCTGAGCCTGTGGTTAATTCTTCTTCCTGATGGGAAAATAGAGTGACCTGTGCCTGTCCCAACACCAAGAGCTAGTCTCTCATTGGTTCCCCGTCTTCCCGTTCATCCTCAGGACAAATTGCAACCTGTACGGAACAGGAGGTTAAAGGTGCTGATGCTCCAAGTAGGGAGATTGCTAGTAAAGTGGCTGGAATGGCGAACCCGAGCACAAGGAGATGAGAAATGAGGTGCGTTTTAGAAACCTTTCCCCATCACACCGTGTACCATCTTCTGGGTTTCTCATGCATGTTTTCGATGTAGGAAGATGCCCTTGAACCTGGAGATTTGGGACCCATGCGATGGGTAGCACGCAGTATTACTTTAAAGGGTCTGCGTTTGCTCACCCAACCTCACCGAACCTCTCAGCCCCAAGAGTGTCCACCCTTATGTCTCATCCAGCTGTGGGTCTAGATATGGTCAATCCAGGTTGCATCACAGCCCCTGAACGAATTGTGTAAGAATTTCTCTCTCTTTCCCTGTCTTTGTTTCATGGGTTTTTAAAAGTAATTTATTTTTATAATGGGGTTTAGCTGCTTTTCACGGCTGTGTTTAGGCCGCTTTACACCCACTTGACACACTAACAGAGAGATATCAATACATAGGTTTTAAGATTATTACTAGTCAGATATATTCTTGTGCGGTGAATCGGGCGTGTTGAGTCCAGTTCTCTGAGCAAGGAGTAGGTCTTGTCTATTCCATATTGGGTTTATGGAACGGTATCTGAGCTAATTTGAAACTCTTGTTTTATGTATCACCCCACCTCACCTTTCCCGTTAAGCAGCCATAGTGTGTTTTCTGCATGTGTGACTCTGTTCTGTTTTGTAATTCAGTTCAAGTGTAACGGTTTTTACATTCCCTCTATAAGTGACACCTTATGAGAAGTGTCCTTTTCTGTGTGACTTATTTCACTTAGAATCGTCTTACCTAAATCCACTCATCATGCTGCTGCTAGCCTTATGACATTGATTTCATGGCTGAGTGATATTCCATTGTACATAAGGACCACAACTTTTTTATCCATTTTTCGCTTTCCTGGGATATTTAAGGTGGAAGGAAGTGGAGGTCCTTGTCAACAGAGCAGCCCTAACCTTTGGGGTGCTTGTGTCTTGCTGATTTTCAATTTTCCCACTTTATCCCCCCATGCGTGGAAGTGCCCTATGCTCTCTAAGCTGTGTTTTTTAGATGTTTCAGGACACACCGTACACTTCTCCAGAGTGGCTGTTGGCAATTTACATCCCGCCCATCAGTGTAGCAAGGCTCCCATTTCTCCATGGCCTGTCCTGCATTTCTGGTTTTGACACTTTTTTCAGCATGGCCCTTTTGACCGATGGGAAGCGAGACTTCTTTGTAGCGCTGATTTGCCTTTCCAGGTTGCTTGGTTGGCCAAAAAGGGCGTATGCGTTTTCTCCTGAATATATTCAGGAAAAAACGCATACGCCCTTTTTGGCCAAGGGCATCATTGTCAACGTTTTGCCGCTTTTCATGTGCTTTAAAGGCGATTCGCATCTTCCTCCTGAAATCTGTTTCCTGCAATTCTGCCTTGATTTCAAATCCTCTTCTTTGCCTTCCCTCAATATATTTGTGGACGAGAGTTATCATTTATAACTCTGCAGGTTTGTGAATTGCAGTGCCCTGAAGCTCCATTTTACAAGTCGCTTTTTTGGGAGGCGGCCGCAAAAGCGCAGGATGGCTTCAGGCCCTGTTCTGGTTCCGGGGGGCAGGCTGAGCCTGTGGTTAATTCTTCTTCCTGATGGGAAAATAGAGTGACCTGTGCCTGTCCCAACACCAAGAGCTAGTCTCTCATTGGTTCCCCGTTTTCCCGTTCATCCTCAGGACAAATTGCAACCTGTACGGAACAGGAGGTTAAAGGTGCTGATGCTCCAAGTAGGGAGATTGCTAGTAAAGTGGCTGGAATGGAGAACCCGAGCACAAGGAGATGAGAAATGAGGTGCGTTTTAGAAACCTTTCCCCATCACACGGTGTACCATCTTCTGGGTTTCTAATGCATGTTTTCGATGTAGGAAGATGCCCTTGAACCTGGAGATTTGGGACCCATGCGATGGGTAGCACGCAGTATTACTTTAAAGGGTCTGCGTTTGCTCACCCAACCTCACCGAACCTCTCAGCCCCAAGAGTGTCCACCCTTATGTCTCATCCAGCTGTGGGTCTAGATATGGTCAATCCAGGTTGCATCACAGCCCCTGAACGAATTGTGTAAGAATTTCTCTCTCTTTCCCTGTCTTTGTTTCATGGGTTTTTAAAAGTAATTTATTTTTATAATGGGGTTTAGCTGCTTTTCACGGCTGTGTTTAGGCCGCTTTACACCCACTTGACACACTAACAGAGAGATATCAATACATAGGTTTTAAGATTATTACTAGTCAGATATATTCTTGTGCGGTGAATCGGGCGTGTTGAGTCCAGTTCTCTGAGCAAGGAGTAGGTCTTGTCTATTCCATATTGGGTTTATGGAACGGTATCTGAGCTAATTTGAAACTCTTGTTTTATGTATCACCCCACCTCACCTTTCCCGTTAAGCAGCCATAGTGTGTTTTCTGCATGTGTGACTCTGTTCTGTTTTGTAATTCAGTTCAAGTGTAACGGTTTTTACATTCCCTCTATAAGTGACACCTTATGAGAAGTGTCCTTTTCTGTGTGACTTATTTCACTTAGAATCGTCTTACCTAAATCCACTCATCATGCTGCTGCTAGCCTTATGACATTGATTTCATGGCTGAGTGATATTCCATTGTACATAAGGACCACAACTTTTTTATCCATTTTTCGCTTTCCTGGGATATTTAAGGTGGAAGGAAGTGGAGGTCCTTGTCAACAGAGCAGCCCTAACCTTTGGGGTGCTTGTGTCTTGCTGATTTTCAATTTTCCCACTTTATCCCCCCATGCGTGGAAGTGCCCTATGCTCTCTAAGCTGTGTTTTTTAGATGTTTCAGGACACACCGTACACTTCTCCAGAGTGGCTGTTGGCAATTTACATCCCGCCCATCAGTGTAGCAAGGCTCCCATTTCTCCATGGCCTGTCCTGCATTTCTGGTTTTGACACTTTTTTCAGCATGGCCCTTTTGACCGATGGGAAGCGAGACTTCTTTGTAGCGCTGATTTGCCTTTCCAGGTTGCTTGGTTGGCCAAAAAGGGCGTATGCGTTTTTTCCTGAATATATTCAGGAAAAAACGCATACGCCCTTTTTGGCCAAGGGCATCATTGTCAACGTTTTGCCGCTTTTCATGTGCTTTAAAGGCGATTCGCATCTTCCTCCTGAAATCTGTTTCCTGCAATTCTGCCTTGATTTCAAATCCTCTTCTTTGCCTTCCCTCAATATATTTGTGGACGAGAGTTATCATTTATAACTCTGCAGGTTTGTGAATTGCAGTGCCCTGAAGCTCCATTTTACAAGTCGCTTTTTTGGGAGCCGGCCGCAAAAGCGCAGGATGGCTTCAGGCCCTGTTCTGGTTCCGGGGGGCAGGCTGAGCCTGTGGTTAATTCTTCTTCCTGATGGGAAAGTAGAGTGACCTGTGCCTGTCCCAACACCAAGAGCTAGTCTTCTTCTTGGTTCCCCGTCTTCCCGTTCATCCTCAGGACAAATTGCAACCTGTACGGAACAGGAGGTTAAAGGTGCTGATGCTCCAAGTAGGGAGATTGCTAGTAAAGTGGCTGGAATGGCGAACCCGAGCACAAGGAGATGAGAAATGAGGTGCGTTTTAGAAACCTTTCCCCATCACACGGTATACATTCTTCTGGGTTTCTCATGCATGTTTTCGATGTAGGAAGATGCCCTTGAACCTGGAGATTTGGGACCCATGCGATGGGTAGCACGCAGTATTACTTTAAAGGGTCTGCGTTTGCTCACCCAACCTCACCGAACCTCTCAGCCCCAAGAGTGTCCACCCTTATGTCTCATCCAGCTGTGGGTCTAGATATGGTCAATCCAGGTTGCATCACAGCCCCTGAACGAATTGTGTAAGAATTTCTCTCTCTTTCCCTGTCTTTGTTTCATGGGTTTTTAAAAGTAATTTATTTTTATAATGGGGTTTAGCTGCTTTTCACGGCTGTGTTTAGGCCGCTTTACACCCACTTGACACACTAACAGAGAGATATCAATACATAGGTTTTAAGATTATTACTAGTCAGATATATTCTTGTGCGGTGAATCGGGCGTGTTGAGTCCAGTTCTCTGAGCAAGGAGTAGGTCTTGTCTATTCCATATTGGGTTTATGGAACGGTATCTGAGCTAATTTGAAACTCTTGTTTTATGTATCACCCCACCTCACCTTTCCCGTTAAGCAGCCATAGTGTGTTTTCTGCATGTGTGACTCTGTTCTGTTTTGTAATTCAGTTCAAGTGTAACGGTTTTTACATTCCCTCTATAAGTGACACCTTATGAGAAGTGTCCTTTTCTGTGTGACTTATTTCACTTAGAATCGTCTTACCTAAATCCACTCATCATGCTGCTGCTAGCCTTATGACATTGATTTCATGGCTGAGTGATATTCCATTGTACATAAGGACCACAACTTTTTTATCCATTTTTCGCTTTCCTGGGATATTTAAGGTGGAAGGAAGTGGAGGTCCTTGTCAACAGAGCAGCCCTAACCTTTGGGGTGCTTGTGTCTTGCTGATTTTCAATTTTCCCACTTTATCCCCCCATGCGTGGAAGTGCCCTATGCTCTCTAAGCTGTGTTTTTTAGATGTTTCAGGACACACCGTACACTTCTCCAGAGTGGCTGTTGGCAATTTACATCCCGCCCATCAGTGTAGCAAGGCTCCCATTTCTCCATGGCCTGTCCTGCATTTCTGGTTTTGACACTTTTTTCAGCATGGCCCTTTTGACCGATGGGAAGCGAGACTTCTTTGTAGCGCTGATTTGCCTTTCCAGGTTGCTTGGTTGGCCAAAAAGGGCGTATGCGCTTTTTCCTGAATATATTCAGGAAAAAACGCATACGCCCTTTTTGGCCAAGGGCATCATTGTCAACGTTTTGCCGCTTTTCATGTGCTTTAAAGGCGATTCGCATCTTCCTCCTGAAATCTCTTTCCTGCAATTCTGCCTTGATTTCAAATCCTCTTCTTTGCCTTCCCTCAATATATTTGTGGACGAGAGTTATCATTTATAACTCTGCAGGTTTGTGAATTGCAGTGCCCTGAAGCTCCATTTTACAAGTCGCTTTTTTGGGAGCCGGCCGCAAAAGCGCAGGATGGCTTCAGGCCCTGTTCTGGTTCCGGGGGGCAGGCTGAGCCTGTGGTTAATTCTTCTTCCTGATGGGAAAATAGAGTGACCTGTGCCTGTCCCAACACCAAGAGCTAGTCTCTCACTGGTTCCCCGTCTTCCCGTTCATCCTCAGGACAAATTGCAACCTGTACGGAACAGGAGGTTAAAGGTGCTGATGCTCCAAGTAGGGAGATTGCTAGTAAAGTGGCTGGAATGGCGAACCCGAGCACAAGGAGATGAGAAATGAGGTGCGTTTTAGAAACCTTTCCCCATCACACGGTGTACCATCTTCTGGGTTTCTCATGCATGTTTTCGATGTAGGAAGATGCCCTTGAACCTGGAGATTTGGGACCCATGCGATGGGTAGCACGCAGTATTACTTTAAAGGGTCTGCGTTTGCTCACCCAACCTCACCGAACCTCTCAGCCCCAAGAGTGTCCACCCTTATGTCTCATCCAGCTGTGGGTCTAGATATGGTCAATCCAGGTTGCATCACAGCCCCTGAACGAATTGTGTAAGAATTTCTCTCTCTTTCCCTGTCTTTGTTTCATGGGTTTTTAAAAGTAATTTATTTTTATAATGGGGTTTAGCTGCTTTTCACGGCTGTGTTTAGGCCGCTTTACACCCACTTGACACACTAACAGAGAGATATCAATACATAGGTTTTAAGATTATTACTAGTCAGATATATTCTTGTGCGGTGAATCGGGCGTGTTGAGTCCAGTTCTCTGAGCAAGGAGTAGGTCTTGTCTATTCCATATTGGGTTTATGGAACGGTATCTGAGCTAATTTGAAACTCTTGTTTTATGTATCACTCCACCTCACCTTTCCCGTTAAGCAGCCATAGTGTGTTTTCCGCATGTGTGACTCTGTTCTGTTTTGTAATTCAGTTCAAGTGTAACGGTTTTTACATTCCCTCTATAAGTGACACCTTATGAGAAGTGTCCTTTTCTGTGTGACTTATTTCACTTAGAATCGTCTTACCTAAATCCACTCATCATGCTGCTGCTAGCCTTATGACATTGATTTCATGGCTGAGTGATATTCCATTGTACATAAGGACCACAACTTTTTTATCCATTTTTCGCTTTCCTGGGATATTTAAGGTGGAAGGAAGTGGAGGTCCTTGTCAACAGAGCAGCCCTAACCTTTGGGGTGCTTGTGTCTTGCTGATTTTCAATTTTCCCACTTTATCCCCCCATGCGTGGAAGTGCCCTATGCTCTCTAAGCTGTGTTTTTTAGATGTTTCAGGACACACCGTACACTTCTCCAGAGTGGCTGTTGGCAATTTACATCCCGCCCATCAGTGTAGCAAGGCTCCCATTTCTCCATGGCCTGTCCTGCATTTCTGGTTTTGACACTTTTTTCAGCATGGCCCTTTTGACCGATGGGAAGCGAGACTTCTTTGTAGCGCTGATTTGCCTTTCCAGGTTGCTTGGTTGGCCAAAAAGGGCGTATGCGTTTTTTCCTGAATATATTCAGGAAAAAACGCATACGCCCTTTTTGGCCAAGGGCATCATTGTCAACGTTTTGCCGCTTTTCATGTGCTTTAAAGGCGATTCGCATCTTCCTCCTGAAATCTGTTTCCTGCAATTCTGCCTTGATTTCAAATCCTCTTCTTTGCCTTCCCTCAATATATTTGTGGACGAGAGTTATCATTTATAACTCTGCAGGTTTGTGAATTGCAGTGCCCTGAAGCTCCATTTTACAAGTCGCTTTTTTGGGAGCCGGCCGCAAAAGCGCAGGATGGCTTCAGGCCCTGTTCTGGTTCCGGGGGGCAGGCTGAGCCTGTGGTTAATTCTTCTTCCTGATGGGAAAATAGAGTGACCTGTGCCTGTCCCAACACCAAGAGCTAGTCTCTCACTGGTTCCCCGTCTTCCCGTTCATCCTCAGGACAAATTGCAACCTGTACGGAACAGGAGGTTAAAGGTGCTGATGCTCCAAGTAGGGAGATTGCTAGTAAAGTGGCTGGAATGGCGAACCCGAGCACAAGGAGATGAGAAATGAGGTGCGTTTTAGAAACCTTTCCCCATCACACGGTGTACCATCTTCTGGGTTTCTCATGCATGTTTTCGATGTAGGAAGATGCCCTTGAACCTGGAGATTTGGGACCCATGCGATGGGTAGCACGCAGTATTACTTTAAAGGGTCTGCGTTTGCTCACCCAACCTCACCGAACCTCTCAGCCCCAAGAGTGTCCACCCTTATGTCTCATCCAGCTGTGGGTCTAGATATGGTCAATCCAGGTTGCATCACAGCCCCTGAACGAATTGTGTAAGAATTTCTCTCTCTTTCCCTGTCTTTGTTTCATGGGTTTTTAAAAGTAATTTATTTTTATAATGGGGTTTAGCTGCTTTTCACGGCTGTGTTTAGGCCGCTTTACACCCACTTGACACACTAACAGAGAGATATCAATACATAGGTTTTAAGATTATTACTAGTCAGATATATTCTTGTGCGGTGAATCGGGCGTGTTGAGTCCAGTTCTCTGAGCAAGGAGTAGGTCTTGTCTATTCCATATTGGGTTTATGGAACGGTATCTGAGCTAATTTGAAACTCTTGTTTTATGTATCACTCCACCTCACCTTTCCCGTTAAGCAGCCATAGTGTGTTTTCTGCATGTGTGACTCTGTTCTGTTTTGTAATTCAGTTCAAGTGTAACGGTTTTTACATTCCCTCTATAAGTGACACCTTATGAGAAGTGTCCTTTTCTGTGTGACTTATTTCACTTAGAATCGTCTTACCTAAATCCACTCATCATGCTGCTGCTAGCCTTATGACATTGATTTCATGGCTGAGTGATATTCCATTGTACATAAGGACCACAACTTTTTTATCCATTTTTCGCTTTCCTGGGATATTTAAGGTGGAAGGAAGTGGAGGTCCTTGTCAACAGAGCAGCCCTAACCTTTGGGGTGCTTGTGTCTTGCTGATTTTCAATTTTCCCACTTTATCCCCCCATGCGTGGAAGTGCCCTATGCTCTCTAAGCTGTGTTTTTTAGATGTTTCAGGACACACCGTACACTTCTCCAGAGTGGCTGTTGGCAATTTACATCCCGCCCATCAGTGTAGCAAGGCTCCCATTTCTCCATGGCCTGTCCTGCATTTCTGGTTTTGACACTTTTTTCAGCATGGCCCTTTTGACCGATGGGAAGCGAGACTTCTTTGTAGCGCTGATTTGCCTTTCCAGGTTGCTTGGTTGGCCAAAAAGGGCGTATGCGCTTTTTCCTGAATATATTCAGGAAAAAACGCATACGCCCTTTTTGGCCAAGGGCATCATTGTCAACGTTTTGCCGCTTTTCATGTG
Source organism: Balaenoptera physalus (assembly GCF_965194825.1). NCBI lineage: Eukaryota > Metazoa > Chordata > Mammalia > Artiodactyla > Balaenopteridae > Balaenoptera > Balaenoptera physalus. The sequence continues at coordinate 291,083 of NW_028126238.1, read as the reverse complement.
CTTTAAAGGCGATTCGCATCTTCCTCCTGAAATCTCTTTCCTGCAATTCTGCCTTGATTTCAAATCCTCTTCTTTGCCTTCCCTCAATATATTTGTGGACGAGAGTTATCATTTATAACTCTGCAGGTTTGTGAATTGCAGTGCCCTGAAGCTCCATTTTACAAGTCGCTTTTTTGGGAGCCGGCCGCAAAAGCGCAGGATGGCTTCAGGCCCTGTTCTGGTTCCGGGGGGCAGGCTGAGCCTGTGGTTAATTCTTCTTCCTGATGGGAAAATAGAGTGACCTGTGCCTGTCCCAACACCAAGAGCTAGTCTCTCACTGGTTCCCCGTCTTCCCGTTCATCCTCAGGACAAATTGCAACCTGTACGGAACAGGAGGTTAAAGGTGCTGATGCTCCAAGTAGGGAGATTGCTAGTAAAGTGGCTGGAATGGCGAACCCGAGCACAAGGAGATGAGAAATGAGGTGCGTTTTAGAAACCTTTCCCCATCACACGGTGTACCATCTTCTGGGTTTCTCATGCATGTTTTCGATGTAGGAAGATGCCCTTGAACCTGGAGATTTGGGACCCATGCGATGGGTAGCACGCAGTATTACTTTAAAGGGTCTGCGTTTGCTCACCCAACCTCACCGAACCTCTCAGCCCCAAGAGTGTCCACCCTTATGTCTCATCCAGCTGTGGGTCTAGATATGGTCAATCCAGGTTGCATCACAGCCCCTGAACGAATTGTGTAAGAATTTCTCTCTCTTTCCCTGTCTTTGTTTCATGGGTTTTTAAAAGTAATTTATTTTTATAATGGGGTTTAGCTGCTTTTCACGGCTGTGTTTAGGCCGCTTTACACCCACTTGACACACTAACAGAGAGATATCAATACATAGGTTTTAAGATTATTACTAGTCAGATATATTCTTGTGCGGTGAATCGGGCGTGTTGAGTCCAGTTCTCTGAGCAAGGAGTAGGTCTTGTCTATTCCATATTGGGTTTATGGAACGGTATCTGAGCTAATTTGAAACTCTTGTTTTATGTATCACCCCACCTCACCTTTCCCGTTAAGCAGCCATAGTGTGTTTTCTGCATGTGTGACTCTGTTCTGTTTTGTAATTCAGTTCAAGTGTAACGGTTTTTACATTCCCTCTATAAGTGACACCTTATGAGAAGTGTCCTTTTCTGTGTGACTTATTTCACTTAGAATCGTCTTACCTAAATCCACTCATCATGCTGCTACTAGCCTTATGACATTGATTTCATGGCTGAGTGATATTCCATTGTACATAAGGACCACAACTTTTTTATCCATTTTTCGCTTTCCTGGGATATTTAAGGTGGAAGGAAGTGGAGGTCCTTGTCAACAGAGCAGCCCTAAACTTTGGGGTGCTTGTGTCTTGCTGATTTTCAATTTTCCCACTTTATCCCCCCATGCGTGGAAGTGCCCTATGCTCTCTAAGCTGTGTTTTTTAGATGTTTCAGGACACACCGTACACTTCTCCAGAGTGGCTGTTGGCAATTTACATCCCGCCCATCAGTGTAGCAAGGCTCCCATTTCTCCATGGCCTGTCCTGCATTTCTGGTTTTGACACTTTTTTCAGCATGGCCCTTTTGACCGATGGGAAGCGAGACTTCTTTGTAGCGCTGATTTGCCTTTCCAGGTTGCTTGGTTGGCCAAAAAGGGCGTATGCGCTTTTTCCTGAATATATTCAGGAAAAAACGCATACGCCCTTTTTGGCCAAGGGCATCATTGTCAACGTTTTGCCGCTTTTCATGTGCTTTAAAGGCGATTCGCATCTTCCTCCTGAAATCTCTTTCCTGCAATTCTGCCTTGATTTCAAATCCTCTTCTTTGCCTTCCCTCAATATATTTGTGGACGAGAGTTATCATTTATAACTCTGCAGGTTTGTGAATTGCAGTGCCCTGAAGCTCCATTTTACAAGTCGCTTTTTTGGGAGCCGGCCGCAAAAGCGCAGGATGGCTTCAGGCCCTGTTCTGGTTCCGGGGGGCAGGCTGAGCCTGTGGTTAATTCTTCTTCCTGATGGGAAAATAGAGTGACCTGTGCCTGTCCCAACACCAAGAGCTAGTCTCTCACTGGTTCCCCGTCTTCCCGTTCATCCTCAGGACAAATTGCAACCTGTACGGAACAGGAGGTTAAAGGTGCTGATGCTCCAAGTAGGGAGATTGCTAGTAAAGTGGCTGGAATGGCGAACCCGAGCACAAGGAGATGAGAAATGAGGTGCGTTTTAGAAACCTTTCCCCATCACACGGTGTACCATCTTCTGGGTTTCTCATGCATGTTTTCGATGTAGGAAGATGCCCTTGAACCTGGAGATTTGGGACCCATGCGATGGGTAGCACGCAGTATTACTTTAAAGGGTCTGCGTTTGCTCACCCAACCTCACCGAACCTCTCAGCCCCAAGAGTGTCCACCCTTATGTCTCATCCAGCTGTGGGTCTAGATATGGTCAATCCAGGTTGCATCACAGCCCCTGAACGAATTGTGTAAGAATTTCTCTCTCTTTCCCTGTCTTTGTTTCATGGGTTTTTAAAAGTAATTTATTTTTATAATGGGGTTTAGCTGCTTTTCACGGCTGTGTTTAGGCCGCTTTACACCCACTTGACACACTAACAGAGAGATATCAATACATAGGTTTTAAGATTATTACTAGTCAGATATATTCTTGTGCGGTGAATCGGGCGTGTTGAGTCCAGTTCTCTGAGCAAGGAGTAGGTCTTGTCTATTCCATATTGGGTTTATGGAACGGTATCTGAGCTAATTTGAAACTCTTGTTTTATGTATCACCCCACCTCACCTTTCCCGTTAAGCAGCCATAGTGTGTTTTCTGCATGTGTGACTCTGTTCTGTTTTGTAATTCAGTTCAAGTGTAACGGTTTTTACATTCCCTCTATAAGTGACACCTTATGAGAAGTGTCCTTTTCTGTGTGACTTATTTCACTTAGAATCGTCTTACCTAAATCCACTCATCATGCTGCTACTAGCCTTATGACATTGATTTCATGGCTGAGTGATATTCCATTGTACATAAGGACCACAACTTTTTTATCCATTTTTCGCTTTCCTGGGATATTTAAGGTGGAAGGAAGTGGAGGTCCTTGTCAACAGAGCAGCCCTAAACTTTGGGGTGCTTGTGTCTTGCTGATTTTCAATTTTCCCACTTTATCCCCCCATGCGTGGAAGTGCCCTATGCTCTCTAAGCTGTGTTTTTTAGATGTTTCAGGACACACCGTACACTTCTCCAGAGTGGCTGTTGGCAATTTACATCCCGCCCATCAGTGTAGCAAGGCTCCCATTTCTCCATGGCCTGTCCTGCATTTCTGGTTTTGACACTTTTTTCAGCATGGCCCTTTTGACCGATGGGAAGCGAGACTTCTTTGTAGCGCTGATTTGCCTTTCCAGGTTGCTTGGTTGGCCAAAAAGGGCGTATGCGCTTTTTCCTGAATATATTCAGGAAAAAACGCATACGCCCTTTTTGGCCAAGGGCATCATTGTCAACGTTTTGCCGCTTTTCATGTGCTTTAAAGGCGATTCGCATCTTCCTCCTGAAATCTGTTTCCTGCAATTCTGCCTTGATTTCAAATCCTCTTCTTTGCCTTCCCTCAATATATTTGTGGACGAGAGTTATCATTTATAACTCTGCAGGTTTGTGAATTGCAGTGCCCTGAAGCTCCATTTTACAAGTCGCTTTTTTGGGAGCCGGCCGCAAAAGCGCAGGATGGCTTCAGGCCCTGTTCTGGTTCCGGGGGGCAGGCTGAGCCTGTGGTTAATTCTTCTTCCTGATGGGAAAATAGAGTGACCTGTGCCTGTCCCAACACCAAGAGCTAGTCTCTCACTGGTTCCCCGTCTTCCCGTTCATCCTCAGGACAAATTGCAACCTGTACGGAACAGGAGGTTAAAGGTGCTGATGCTCCAAGTAGGGAGATTGCTAGTAAAGTGGCTGGAATGGCGAACCCGAGCACAAGGAGATGAGAAATGAGGTGCGTTTTAGAAACCTTTCCCCATCACACGGTGTACCATCTTCTGGGTTTCTCATGCATGTTTTCGATGTAGGAAGATGCCCTTGAACCTGGAGATTTGGGACCCATGCGATGGGTAGCACGCAGTATTACTTTAAAGGGTCTGCGTTTGCTCACCCAACCTCACCGAACCTCTCAGCCCCAAGAGTGTCCACCCTTATGTCTCATCCAGCTGTGGGTCTAGATATGGTCAATCCAGGTTGCATCACAGCCCCTGAACGAATTGTGTAAGAATTTCTCTCTCTTTCCCTGTCTTTGTTTCATGGGTTTTTAAAAGTAATTTATTTTTATAATGGGGTTTAGCTGCTTTTCACGGCTGTGTTTAGGCCGCTTTACACCCACTTGACACACTAACAGAGAGATATCAATACATAGGTTTTAAGATTATTACTAGTCAGATATATTCTTGTGCGGTGAATCGGGCGTGTTGAGTCCAGTTCTCTGAGCAAGGAGTAGGTCTTGTCTATTCCATATTGGGTTTATGGAACGGTATCTGAGCTAATTTGAAACTCTTGTTTTATGTATCACCCCACCTCACCTTTCCCGTTAAGCAGCCATAGTGTGTTTTCTGCATGTGTGACTCTGTTCTGTTTTGTAATTCAGTTCAAGTGTAACGGTTTTTACATTCCCTCTATAAGTGACACCTTATGAGAAGTGTCCTTTTCTGTGTGACTTATTTCACTTAGAATCGTCTTACCTAAATCCACTCATCATGCTGCTACTAGCCTTATGACATTGATTTCATGGCTGAGTGATATTCCATTGTACATAAGGACCACAACTTTTTTATCCATTTTTCGCTTTCCTGGGATATTTAAGGTGGAAGGAAGTGGAGGTCCTTGTCAACAGAGCAGCCCTAAACTTTGGGGTGCTTGTGTCTTGCTGATTTTCAATTTTCCCACTTTATCCCCCCATGCGTGGAAGTGCCCTATGCTCTCTAAGCTGTGTTTTTTAGATGTTTCAGGACACACCGTACACTTCTCCAGAGTGGCTGTTGGCAATTTACATCCCGCCCATCAGTGTAGCAAGGCTCCCATTTCTCCATGGCCTGTCCTGCATTTCTGGTTTTGACACTTTTTTCAGCATGGCCCTTTTGACCGATGGGAAGCGAGACTTCTTTGTAGCGCTGATTTGCCTTTCCAGGTTGCTTGGTTGGCCAAAAAGGGCGTATGCGCTTTTTCCTGAATATATTCAGGAAAAAACGCATACGCCCTTTTTGGCCAAGGGCATCATTGTCAACGTTTTGCCGCTTTTCATGTGCTTTAAAGGCGATTCGCATCTTCCTCCTGAAATCTCTTTCCTGCAATTCTGCCTTGATTTCAAATCCTCTTCTTTGCCTTCCCTCAATATATTTGTGGACGAGAGTTATCATTTATAACTCTGCAGGTTTGTGAATTGCAGTGCCCTGAAGCTCCATTTTACAAGTCGCTTTTTTGGGAGCCGGCCGCAAAAGCGCAGGATGGCTTCAGGCCCTGTTCTGGTTCCGGGGGGCAGGCTGAGCCTGTGGTTAATTCTTCTTCCTGATGGGAAAATAGAGTGACCTGTGCCTGTCCCAACACCAAGAGCTAGTCTCTCACTGGTTCCCCGTCTTCCCGTTCATCCTCAGGACAAATTGCAACCTGTACGGAACAGGAGGTTAAAGGTGCTGATGCTCCAAGTAGGGAGATTGCTAGTAAAGTGGCTGGAATGGCGAACCCGAGCACAAGGAGATGAGAAATGAGGTGCGTTTTAGAAACCTTTCCCCATCACACGGTGTACCATCTTCTGGGTTTCTCATGCATGTTTTCGATGTAGGAAGATGCCCTTGAACCTGGAGATTTGGGACCCATGCGATGGGTAGCACGCAGTATTACTTTAAAGGGTCTGCGTTTGCTCACCCAACCTCACCGAACCTCTCAGCCCCAAGAGTGTCCACCCTTATGTCTCATCCAGCTGTGGGTCTAGATATGGTCAATCCAGGTTGCATCACAGCCCCTGAACGAATTGTGTAAGAATTTCTCTCTCTTTCCCTGTCTTTGTTTCATGGGTTTTTAAAAGTAATTTATTTTTATAATGGGGTTTAGCTGCTTTTCACGGCTGTGTTTAGGCCGCTTTACACCCACTTGACACACTAACAGAGAGATATCAATACATAGGTTTTAAGATTATTACTAGTCAGATATATTCTTGTGCGGTGAATCGGGCGTGTTGAGTCCAGTTCTCTGAGCAAGGAGTAGGTCTTGTCTATTCCATATTGGGTTTATGGAACGGTATCTGAGCTAATTTGAAACTCTTGTTTTATGTATCACCCCACCTCACCTTTCCCGTTAAGCAGCCATAGTGTGTTTTCTGCATGTGTGACTCTGTTCTGTTTTGTAATTCAGTTCAAGTGTAACGGTTTTTACATTCCCTCTATAAGTGACACCTTATGAGAAGTGTCCTTTTCTGTGTGACTTATTTCACTTAGAATCGTCTTACCTAAATCCACTCATCATGCTGCTACTAGCCTTATGACATTGATTTCATGGCTGAGTGATATTCCATTGTACATAAGGACCACAACTTTTTTATCCATTTTTCGCTTTCCTGGGATATTTAAGGTGGAAGGAAGTGGAGGTCCTTGTCAACAGAGCAGCCCTAAACTTTGGGGTGCTTGTGTCTTGCTGATTTTCAATTTTCCCACTTTATCCCCCCATGCGTGGAAGTGCCCTATGCTCTCTAAGCTGTGTTTTTTAGATGTTTCAGGACACACCGTACACTTCTCCAGAGTGGCTGTTGGCAATTTACATCCCGCCCATCAGTGTAGCAAGGCTCCCATTTCTCCATGGCCTGTCCTGCATTTCTGGTTTTGACACTTTTTTCAGCATGGCCCTTTTGACCGATGGGAAGCGAGACTTCTTTGTAGCGCTGATTTGCCTTTCCAGGTTGCTTGGTTGGCCAAAAAGGGCGTATGCGCTTTTTCCTGAATATATTCAGGAAAAAACGCATACGCCCTTTTTGGCCAAGGGCATCATTGTCAACGTTTTGCCGCTTTTCATGTGCTTTAAAGGCGATTCGCATCTTCCTCCTGAAATCTCTTTCCTGCAATTCTGCCTTGATTTCAAATCCTCTTCTTTGCCTTCCCTCAATATATTTGTGGACGAGAGTTATCATTTATAACTCTGCAGGTTTGTGAATTGCAGTGCCCTGAAGCTCCATTTTACAAGTCGCTTTTTTGGGAGCCGGCCGCAAAAGCGCAGGATGGCTTCAGGCCCTGTTCTGGTTCCGGGGGGCAGGCTGAGCCTGTGGTTAATTCTTCTTCCTGATGGGAAAATAGAGTGACCTGTGCCTGTCCCAACACCAAGAGCTAGTCTCTCACTGGTTCCCCGTCTTCCCGTTCATCCTCAGGACAAATTGCAACCTGTACGGAACAGGAGGTTAAAGGTGCTGATGCTCCAAGTAGGGAGATTGCTAGTAAAGTGGCTGGAATGGCGAACCCGAGCACAAGGAGATGAGAAATGAGGTGCGTTTTAGAAACCTTTCCCCATCACACGGTGTACCATCTTCTGGGTTTCTCATGCATGTTTTCGATGTAGGAAGATGCCCTTGAACCTGGAGATTTGGGACCCATGCGATGGGTAGCACGCAGTATTACTTTAAAGGGTCTGCGTTTGCTCACCCAACCTCACCGAACCTCTCAGCCCCAAGAGTGTCCACCCTTATGTCTCATCCAGCTGTGGGTCTAGATATGGTCAATCCAGGTTGCATCACAGCCCCTGAACGAATTGTGTAAGAATTTCTCTCTCTTTCCCTGTCTTTGTTTCATGGGTTTTTAAAAGTAATTTATTTTTATAATGGGGTTTAGCTGCTTTTCACGGCTGTGTTTAGGCCGCTTTACACCCACTTGACACACTAACAGAGAGATATCAATACATAGGTTTTAAGATTATTACTAGTCAGATATATTCTTGTGCGGTGAATCGGGCGTGTTGAGTCCAGTTCTCTGAGCAAGGAGTAGGTCTTGTCTATTCCATATTGGGTTTATGGAACGGTATCTGAGCTAATTTGAAACTCTTGTTTTATGTATCACCCCACCTCACCTTTCCCGTTAAGCAGCCATAGTGTGTTTTCTGCATGTGTGACTCTGTTCTGTTTTGTAATTCAGTTCAAGTGTAACGGTTTTTACATTCCCTCTATAAGTGACACCTTATGAGAAGTGTCCTTTTCTGTGTGACTTATTTCACTTAGAATCGTCTTACCTAAATCCACTCATCATGCTGCTACTAGCCTTATGACATTGATTTCATGGCTGAGTGATATTCCATTGTACATAAGGACCACAACTTTTTTATCCATTTTTCGCTTTCCTGGGATATTTAAGGTGGAAGGAAGTGGAGGTCCTTGTCAACAGAGCAGCCCTAAACTTTGGGGTGCTTGTGTCTTGCTGATTTTCAATTTTCCCACTTTATCCCCCCATGCGTGGAAGTGCCCTATGCTCTCTAAGCTGTGTTTTTTAGATGTTTCAGGACACACCGTACACTTCTCCAGAGTGGCTGTTGGCAATTTACATCCCGCCCATCAGTGTAGCAAGGCTCCCATTTCTCCATGGCCTGTCCTGCATTTCTGGTTTTGACACTTTTTTCAGCATGGCCCTTTTGACCGATGGGAAGCGAGACTTCTTTGTAGCGCTGATTTGCCTTTCCAGGTTGCTTGGTTGGCCAAAAAGGGCGTATGCGCTTTTTCCTGAATATATTCAGGAAAAAACGCATACGCCCTTTTTGGCCAAGGGCATCATTGTCAACGTTTTGCCGCTTTTCATGTGCTTTAAAGGCGATTCGCATCTTCCTCCTGAAATCTGTTTCCTGCAATTCTGCCTTGATTTCAAATCCTCTTCTTTGCCTTCCCTCAATATATTTGTGGACGAGAGTTATCATTTATAACTCTGCAGGTTTGTGAATTGCAGTGCCCTGAAGCTCCATTTTACAAGTCGCTTTTTTGGGAGCCGGCCGCAAAAGCGCAGGATGGCTTCAGGCCCTGTTCTGGTTCCGGGGGGCAGGCTGAGCCTGTGGTTAATTCTTCTTCCTGATGGGAAAATAGAGTGACCTGTGCCTGTCCCAACACCAAGAGCTAGTCTCTCACTGGTTCCCCGTCTTCCCGTTCATCCTCAGGACAAATTGCAACCTGTACGGAACAGGAGGTTAAAGGTGCTGATGCTCCAAGTAGGGAGATTGCTAGTAAAGTGGCTGGAATGGCGAACCCGAGCACAAGGAGATGAGAAATGAGGTGCGTTTTAGAAACCTTTCCCCATCACACGGTGTACCATCTTCTGGGTTTCTCATGCATGTTTTCGATGTAGGAAGATGCCCTTGAACCTGGAGATTTGGGACCCATGCGATGGGTAGCACGCAGTATTACTTTAAAGGGTCTGCGTTTGCTCACCCAACCTCACCGAACCTCTCAGCCCCAAGAGTGTCCACCCTTATGTCTCATCCAGCTGTGGGTCTAGATATGGTCAATCCAGGTTGCATCACAGCCCCTGAACGAATTGTGTAAGAATTTCTCTCTCTTTCCCTGTCTTTGTTTCATGGGTTTTTAAAAGTAATTTATTTTTATAATGGGGTTTAGCTGCTTTTCACGGCTGTGTTTAGGCCGCTTTACACCCACTTGACACACTAACAGAGAGATATCAATACATAGGTTTTAAGATTATTACTAGTCAGATATATTCTTGTGCGGTGAATCGGGCGTGTTGAGTCCAGTTCTCTGAGCAAGGAGTAGGTCTTGTCTATTCCATATTGGGTTTATGGAACGGTATCTGAGCTAATTTGAAACTCTTGTTTTATGTATCACCCCACCTCACCTTTCCCGTTAAGCAGCCATAGTGTGTTTTCTGCATGTGTGACTCTGTTCTGTTTTGTAATTCAGTTCAAGTGTAACGGTTTTTACATTCCCTCTATAAGTGACACCTTATGAGAAGTGTCCTTTTCTGTGTGACTTATTTCACTTAGAATCGTCTTACCTAAATCCACTCATCATGCTGCTACTAGCCTTATGACATTGATTTCATGGCTGAGTGATATTCCATTGTACATAAGGACCACAACTTTTTTATCCATTTTTCGCTTTCCTGGGATATTTAAGGTGGAAGGAAGTGGAGGTCCTTGTCAACAGAGCAGCCCTAAACTTTGGGGTGCTTGTGTCTTGCTGATTTTCAATTTTCCCACTTTATCCCCCCATGCGTGGAAGTGCCCTATGCTCTCTAAGCTGTGTTTTTTAGATGTTTCAGGACACACCGTACACTTCTCCAGAGTGGCTGTTGGCAATTTACATCCCGCCCATCAGTGTAGCAAGGCTCCCATTTCTCCATGGCCTGTCCTGCATTTCTGGTTTTGACACTTTTTTCAGCATGGCCCTTTTGACCGATGGGAAGCGAGACTTCTTTGTAGCGCTGATTTGCCTTTCCAGGTTGCTTGGTTGGCCAAAAAGGGCGTATGCGCTTTTTCCTGAATATATTCAGGAAAAAACGCATACGCCCTTTTTGGCCAAGGGCATCATTGTCAACGTTTTGCCGCTTTTCATGTGCTTTAAAGGCGATTCGCATCTTCCTCCTGAAATCTCTTTCCTGCAATTCTGCCTTGATTTCAAATCCTCTTCTTTGCCTTCCCTCAATATATTTGTGGACGAGAGTTATCATTTATAACTCTGCAGGTTTGTGAATTGCAGTGCCCTGAAGCTCCATTTTACAAGTCGCTTTTTTGGGAGCCGGCCGCAAAAGCGCAGGATGGCTTCAGGCCCTGTTCTGGTTCCGGGGGGCAGGCTGAGCCTGTGGTTAATTCTTCTTCCTGATGGGAAAATAGAGTGACCTGTGCCTGTCCCAACACCAAGAGCTAGTCTCTCACTGGTTCCCCGTCTTCCCGTTCATCCTCAGGACAAATTGCAACCTGTACGGAACAGGAGGTTAAAGGTGCTGATGCTCCAAGTAGGGAGATTGCTAGTAAAGTGGCTGGAATGGCGAACCCGAGCACAAGGAGATGAGAAATGAGGTGCGTTTTAGAAACCTTTCCCCATCACACGGTGTACCATCTTCTGGGTTTCTCATGCATGTTTTCGATGTAGGAAGATGCCCTTGAACCTGGAGATTTGGGACCCATGCGATGGGTAGCACGCAGTATTACTTTAAAGGGTCTGCGTTTGCTCACCCAACCTCACCGAACCTCTCAGCCCCAAGAGTGTCCACCCTTATGTCTCATCCAGCTGTGGGTCTAGATATGGTCAATCCAGGTTGCATCACAGCCCCTGAACGAATTGTGTAAGAATTTCTCTCTCTTTCCCTGTCTTTGTTTCATGGGTTTTTAAAAGTAATTTATTTTTATAATGGGGTTTAGCTGCTTTTCACGGCTGTGTTTAGGCCGCTTTACACCCACTTGACACACTAACAGAGAGATATCAATACATAGGTTTTAAGATTATTACTAGTCAGATATATTCTTGTGCGGTGAATCGGGCGTGTTGAGTCCAGTTCTCTGAGCAAGGAGTAGGTCTTGTCTATTCCATATTGGGTTTATGGAACGGTATCTGAGCTAATTTGAAACTCTTGTTTTATGTATCACCCCACCTCACCTTTCCCGTTAAGCAGCCATAGTGTGTTTTCTGCATGTGTGACTCTGTTCTGTTTTGTAATTCAGTTCAAGTGTAACGGTTTTTACATTCCCTCTATAAGTGACACCTTATGAGAAGTGTCCTTTTCTGTGTGACTTATTTCACTTAGAATCGTCTTACCTAAATCCACTCATCATGCTGCTACTAGCCTTATGACATTGATTTCATGGCTGAGTGATATTCCATTGTACATAAGGACCACAACTTTTTTATCCATTTTTCGCTTTCCTGGGATATTTAAGGTGGAAGGAAGTGGAGGTCCTTGTCAACAGAGCAGCCCTAACCTTTGGGGTGCTTGTGTCTTGCTGATTTTCAATTTTCCCACTTTATCCCCCCATGCGTGGAAGTGCCCTATGCTCTCTAAGCTGTGTTTTTTAGATGTTTCAGGACACACCGTACACTTCTCCAGAGTGGCTGTTGGCAATTTACATCCCGCCCATCAGTGTAGCAAGGCTCCCATTTCTCCATGGCCTGTCCTGCATTTCTGGTTTTGACACTTTTTTCAGCATGGCCCTTTTGACCGATGGGAAGCGAGACTTCTTTGTAGCGCTGATTTGCCTTTCCAGGTTGCTTGGTTGGCCAAAAAGGGCGTATGCGTTTTTTCCTGAATATATTCAGGAAAAAACGCATACGCCCTTTTTGGCCAAGGGCATCATTGTCAACGTTTTGCCGCTTTTCATGTGCTTTAAAGGCGATTCGCATCTTCCTCCTGAAATCTCTTTCCTGCAATTCTGCCTTGATTTCAAATCCTCTTCTTTGCCTTCCCTCAATATATTTGTGGACGAGAGTTATCATTTATAACTCTGCAGGTTTGTGAATTGCAGTGCCCTGAAGCTCCATTTTACAAGTCGCTTTTTTGGGAGCCGGCCGCAAAAGCGCAGGATGGCTTCAGGCCCTGTTCTGGTTCCGGGGGGCAGGCTGAGCCTGTGGTTAATTCTTCTTCCTGATGGGAAAATAGAGTGACCTGTGCCTGTCCCAACACCAAGAGCTAGTCTCTCACTGGTTCCCCGTCTTCCCGTTCATCCTCAGGACAAATTGCAACCTGTACGGAACAGGAGGTTAAAGGTGCTGATGCTCCAAGTAGGGAGATTGCTAGTAAAGTGGCTGGAATGGCGAACCCGAGCACAAGGAGATGAGAAATGAGGTGCGTTTTAGAAACCTTTCCCCATCACACGGTGTACCATCTTCTGGGTTTCTCATGCATGTTTTCGATGTAGGAAGATGCCCTTGAACCTGGAGATTTGGGACCCATGCGATGGGTAGCACGCAGTATTACTTTAAAGGGTCTGCGTTTGCTCACCCAACCTCACCGAACCTCTCAGCCCCAAGAGTGTCCACCCTTATGTCTCATCCAGCTGTGGGTCTAGATATGGTCAATCCAGGTTGCATCACAGCCCCTGAACGAATTGTGTAAGAATTTCTCTCTCTTTCCCTGTCTTTGTTTCATGGGTTTTTAAAAGTAATTTATTTTTATAATGGGGTTTAGCTGCTTTTCACGGCTGTGTTTAGGCCGCTTTACACCCACTTGACACACTAACAGAGAGATATCAATACATAGGTTTTAAGATTATTACTAGTCAGATATATTCTTGTGCGGTGAATCGGGCGTGTTGAGTCCAGTTCTCTGAGCAAGGAGTAGGTCTTGTCTATTCCATATTGGGTTTATGGAACGGTATCTGAGCTAATTTGAAACTCTTGTTTTATGTATCACCCCACCTCACCTTTCCCGTTAAGCAGCCATAGTGTGTTTTCTGCATGTGTGACTCTGTTCTGTTTTGTAATTCAGTTCAAGTGTAACGGTTTTTACATTCCCTCTATAAGTGACACCTTATGAGAAGTGTCCTTTTCTGTGTGACTTATTTCACTTAGAATCGTCTTACCTAAATCCACTCATCATGCTGCTACTAGCCTTATGACATTGATTTCATGGCTGAGTGATATTCCATTGTACATAAGGACCACAACTTTTTTATCCATTTTTCGCTTTCCTGGGATATTTAAGGTGGAAGGAAGTGGAGGTCCTTGTCAACAGAGCAGCCCTAAACTTTGGGGTGCTTGTGTCTTGCTGATTTTCAATTTTCCCACTTTATCCCCCCATGCGTGGAAGTGCCCTATGCTCTCTAAGCTGTGTTTTTTAGATGTTTCAGGACACACCGTACACTTCTCCAGAGTGGCTGTTGGCAATTTACATCCCGCCCATCAGTGTAGCAAGGCTCCCATTTCTCCATGGCCTGTCCTGCATTTCTGGTTTTGACACTTTTTTCAGCATGGCCCTTTTGACCGATGGGAAGCGAGACTTCTTTGTAGCGCTGATTTGCCTTTCCAGGTTGCTTGGTTGGCCAAAAAGGGCGTATGCGCTTTTTCCTGAATATATTCAGGAAAAAACGCATACGCCCTTTTTGGCCAAGGGCATCATTGTCAACGTTTTGCCGCTTTTCATGTGCTTTAAAGGCGATTCGCATCTTCCTCCTGAAATCTCTTTCCTGCAATTCTGCCTTGATTTCAAATCCTCTTCTTTGCCTTCCCTCAATATATTTGTGGACGAGAGTTATCATTTATAACTCTGCAGGTTTGTGAATTGCAGTGCCCTGAAGCTCCATTTTACAAGTCGCTTTTTTGGGAGCCGGCCGCAAAAGCGCAGGATGGCTTCAGGCCCTGTTCTGGTTCCGGGGGGCAGGCTGAGCCTGTGGTTAATTCTTCTTCCTGATGGGAAAATAGAGTGACCTGTGCCTGTCCCAACACCAAGAGCTAGTCTCTCACTGGTTCCCCGTCTTCCCGTTCATCCTCAGGACAAATTGCAACCTGTACGGAACAGGAGGTTAAAGGTGCTGATGCTCCAAGTAGGGAGATTGCTAGTAAAGTGGCTGGAATGGCGAACCCGAGCACAAGGAGATGAGAAATGAGGTGCGTTTTAGAAACCTTTCCCCATCACACGGTGTACCATCTTCTGGGTTTCTCATGCATGTTTTCGATGTAGGAAGATGCCCTTGAACCTGGAGATTTGGGACCCATGCGATGGGTAGCACGCAGTATTACTTTAAAGGGTCTGCGTTTGCTCACCCAACCTCACCGAACCTCTCAGCCCCAAGAGTGTCCACCCTTATGTCTCATCCAGCTGTGGGTCTAGATATGGTCAATCCAGGTTGCATCACAGCCCCTGAACGAATTGTGTAAGAATTTCTCTCTCTTTCCCTGTCTTTGTTTCATGGGTTTTTAAAAGTAATTTATTTTTATAATGGGGTTTAGCTGCTTTTCACGGCTGTGTTTAGGCCGCTTTACACCCACTTGACACACTAACAGAGAGATATCAATACATAGGTTTTAAGATTATTACTAGTCAGATATATTCTTGTGCGGTGAATCGGGCGTGTTGAGTCCAGTTCTCTGAGCAAGGAGTAGGTCTTGTCTATTCCATATTGGGTTTATGGAACGGTATCTGAGCTAATTTGAAACTCTTGTTTTATGTATCACCCCACCTCACCTTTCCCGTTAAGCAGCCATAGTGTGTTTTCTGCATGTGTGACTCTGTTCTGTTTTGTAATTCAGTTCAAGTGTAACGGTTTTTACATTCCCTCTATAAGTGACACCTTATGAGAAGTGTCCTTTTCTGTGTGACTTATTTCACTTAGAATCGTCTTACCTAAATCCACTCATCATGCTGCTACTAGCCTTATGACATTGATTTCATGGCTGAGTGATATTCCATTGTACATAAGGACCACAACTTTTTTATCCATTTTTCGCTTTCCTGGGATATTTAAGGTGGAAGGAAGTGGAGGTCCTTGTCAACAGAGCAGCCCTAAACTTTGGGGTGCTTGTGTCTTGCTGATTTTCAATTTTCCCACTTTATCCCCCCATGCGTGGAAGTGCCCTATGCTCTCTAAGCTGTGTTTTTTAGATGTTTCAGGACACACCGTACACTTCTCCAGAGTGGCTGTTGGCAATTTACATCCCGCCCATCAGTGTAGCAAGGCTCCCATTTCTCCATGGCCTGTCCTGCATTTCTGGTTTTGACACTTTTTTCAGCATGGCCCTTTTGACCGATGGGAAGCGAGACTTCTTTGTAGCGCTGATTTGCCTTTCCAGGTTGCTTGGTTGGCCAAAAAGGGCGTATGCGCTTTTTCCTGAATATATTCAGGAAAAAACGCATACGCCCTTTTTGGCCAAGGGCATCATTGTCAACGTTTTGCCGCTTTTCATGTGCTTTAAAGGCGATTCGCATCTTCCTCCTGAAATCTGTTTCCTGCAATTCTGCCTTGATTTCAAATCCTCTTCTTTGCCTTCCCTCAATATATTTGTGGACGAGAGTTATCATTTATAACTCTGCAGGTTTGTGAATTGCAGTGCCCTGAAGCTCCATTTTACAAGTCGCTTTTTTGGGAGCCGGCCGCAAAAGCGCAGGATGGCTTCAGGCCCTGTTCTGGTTTCGGGGGGCAGGCTGAGCCTGTGGTTAATTCTTCTTCCTGATGGGAAAATAGAGTGACCTGTGCCTGTCCCAACACCAAGAGCTAGTCTCTCACTTTTTCCCCGTCTTCCCGTTCATCCTCAGGACAAATTGCAACCTGTACGGAACAGGAGGTTAAAGGTGCTGATGCTCCAAGTAGGGAGATTGCTAGTAAAGTGGCTGGAATGGCGAACCCGAGCACAAGGAGATGAGAAATGAGGTGCGTTTTAGAAACCTTTCCCCATCACACGGTGTACCATCTTCTGGGTTTCTCATGCATGTTTTCGATGTAGGAAGATGCCCTTGAACCTGGAGATTTGGGACCCATGCGATGGGTAGCACGCAGTATTACTTTAAAGGTTCTGCGTTTGCTCACCCAACCTCACCGAACCTCTCAGCCCCAAGAGTGTCCACCCTTATGTCTCATCCAGCTGTGGGTCTAGATATGGTCAATCCAGGTTGCATCACAGCCCCTGAACGAATTGTGTAAGAATTTCTCTCTCTTTCCCTGTCTTTGTTTCATGGGTTTTTAAAAGTAATTTATTTTTATAATGGGGTTTAGCTGCTTTTCACGGCTGTGTTTAGGCCGCTTTACACCCACTTGACACACTAACAGAGAGATATCAATACATAGGTTTTAAGATTATTACTAGTCAGATATATTCTTGTGCGGTGAATCGGGCGTGTTGAGTCCAGTTCTCTGAGCAAGGAGTAGGTCTTGTCTATTCCATATTGGGTTTATGGAACGGTATCTGAGCTAATTTGAAACTCTTGTTTTATGTATCACCCCACCTCACCTTTCCCGTTAAGCAGCCATAGTGTGTTTTCTGCATGTGTGACTCTGTTCTGTTTTGTAATTCAGTTCAAGTGTAACGGTTTTTACATTCCCTCTATAAGTGACACCTTATGAGAAGTGTCCTTTTCTGTGTGACTTATTTCACTTAGAATCGTCTTACCTAAATCCACTCATCATGCTGCTACTAGCCTTATGACATTGATTTCATGGCTGAGTGATATTCCATTGTACATAAGGACCACAACTTTTTTATCCATTTTTCGCTTTCCTGGGATATTTAAGGTGGAAGGAAGTGGAGGTCCTTGTCAACAGAGCAGCCCTAACCTTTGGGGTGCTTGTGTCTTGCTGATTTTCAATTTTCCCACTTTATCCCCCCATGCGTGGAAGTGCCCTATGCTCTCTAAGCTGTGTTTTTTAGATGTTTCAGGACACACCGTACACTTCTCCAGAGTGGCTGTTGGCAATTTACATCCCGCCCATCAGTGTAGCAAGGCTCCCATTTCTCCATGGCCTGTCCTGCATTTCTGGTTTTGACACTTTTTTCAGCATGGCCCTTTTGACCGATGGGAAGCGAGACTTCTTTGTAGCGCTGATTTGCCTTTCCAGGTTGCTTGGTTGGCCAAAAAGGGCGTATGCGTTTTTTCCTGAATATATTCAGGAAAAAACGCATACGCCCTTTTTGGCCAAGGGCATCATTGTCAACGTTTTGCCGCTTTTCATGTGCTTTAAAGGCGATTCGCATCTTCCTCCTGATATCTCTTTCCTGCAATTCTGCCTTGATTTCAAATCCTCTTCTTTGCCTTCCCTCAATATATTTGTGGACGAGAGTTATCATTTATAACTCTGCAGGTTTGTGAATTGCAGTGCCCTGAAGCTCCATTTTACAAGTCGCTTTTTTGGGAGCCGGCCGCAAAAGCGCAGGATGGCTTCAGGCCCTGTTCTGGTTCCGGGGGGCAGGCTGAGCCTGTGGTTAATTCTTCTTCCTGATGGGAAAATAGAGTGACCTGTGCCTGTCCCAACACCAAGAGCTAGTCTCTCA
Source organism: Balaenoptera physalus (assembly GCF_965194825.1). Classification (NCBI taxonomy): domain Eukaryota; kingdom Metazoa; phylum Chordata; class Mammalia; order Artiodactyla; family Balaenopteridae; genus Balaenoptera; species Balaenoptera physalus. The sequence continues at coordinate 273,167 of NW_028126238.1, read as the reverse complement.
CTGGTTCCCCGTCTTCCCGTTCATCCTCAGGACAAATTGCAACCTGTACGGAACAGGAGGTTAAAGGTGCTGATGCTCCAAGTAGGGAGATTGCTAGTAAAGTGGCTGGAATGGCGAACCCGAGCACAAGGAGATGAGAAATGAGGTGCGTTTTAGAAACCTTTCCCCATCACACGGTGTACCATCTTCTGGGTTTCTCATGCATGTTTTCGATGTAGGAAGATGCCCTTGAACCTGGAGATTTGGGACCCATGCGATGGGTAGCACGCAGTATTACTTTAAAGGGTCTGCGTTTGCTCACCCAACCTCACCGAACCTCTCAGCCCCAAGAGTGTCCACCCTTATGTCTCATCCAGCTGTGGGTCTAGATATGGTCAATCCAGGTTGCATCACAGCCCCTGAACGAATTGTGTAAGAATTTCTCTCTCTTTCCCTGTCTTTGTTTCATGGGTTTTTAAAAGTAATTTATTTTTATAATGGGGTTTAGCTGCTTTTCACGGCTGTGTTTAGGCCGCTTTACACCCACTTGACACACTAACAGAGAGATATCAATACATAGGTTTTAAGATTATTACTAGTCAGATATATTCTTGTGCGGTGAATCGGGCGTGTTGAGTCCAGTTCTCTGAGCAAGGAGTAGGTCTTGTCTATTCCATATTGGGTTTATGGAACGGTATCTGAGCTAATTTGAAACTCTTGTTTTATGTATCACCCCACCTCACCTTTCCCGTTAAGCAGCCATAGTGTGTTTTCTGCATGTGTGACTCTGTTCTGTTTTGTAATTCAGTTCAAGTGTAACGGTTTTTACATTCCCTCTATAAGTGACACCTTATGAGAAGTGTCCTTTTCTGTGTGACTTATTTCACTTAGAATCGTCTTACCTAAATCCACTCATCATGCTGCTACTAGCCTTATGACATTGATTTCATGGCTGAGTGATATTCCATTGTACATAAGGACCACAACTTTTTTATCCATTTTTCGCTTTCCTGGGATATTTAAGGTGGAAGGAAGTGGAGGTCCTTGTCAACAGAGCAGCCCTAACCTTTGGGGTGCTTGTGTCTTGCTGATTTTCAATTTTCCCACTTTATCCCCCCATGCGTGGAAGTGCCCTATGCTCTCTAAGCTGTGTTTTTTAGATGTTTCAGGACACACCGTACACTTCTCCAGAGTGGCTGTTGGCAATTTACATCCCGCCCATCAGTGTAGCAAGGCTCCCATTTCTCCATGGCCTGTCCTGCATTTCTGGTTTTGACACTTTTTTCAGCATGGCCCTTTTGACCGATGGGAAGCGAGACTTCTTTGTAGCGCTGATTTGCCTTTCCAGGTTGCTTGGTTGGCCAAAAAGGGCGTATGCGTTTTTTCCTGAATATATTCAGGAAAAAACGCATACGCCCTTTTTGGCCAAGGGCATCATTGTCAACGTTTTGCCGCTTTTCATGTGCTTTAAAGGCGATTCGCATCTTCCTCCTGATATCTCTTTCCTGCAATTCTGCCTTGATTTCAAATCCTCTTCTTTGCCTTCCCTCAATATATTTGTGGACGAGAGTTATCATTTATAACTCTGCAGGTTTGTGAATTGCAGTGCCCTGAAGCTCCATTTTACAAGTCGCTTTTTTGGGAGCCGGCCGCAAAAGCGCAGGATGGCTTCAGGCCCTGTTCTGGTTCCGGGGGGCAGGCTGAGCCTGTGGTTAATTCTTCTTCCTGATGGGAAAATAGAGTGACCTGTGCCTGTCCCAACACCAAGAGCTAGTCTCTCACTGGTTCCCCGTCTTCCCGTTCATCCTCAGGACAAATTGCAACCTGTACGGAACAGGAGGTTAAAGGTGCTGATGCTCCAAGTAGGGAGATTGCTAGTAAAGTGGCTGGAATGGCGAACCCGAGCACAAGGAGATGAGAAATGAGGTGCGTTTTAGAAACCTTTCCCCATCACACGGTGTACCATCTTCTGGGTTTCTCATGCATGTTTTCGATGTAGGAAGATGCCCTTGAACCTGGAGATTTGGGACCCATGCGATGGGTAGCACGCAGTATTACTTTAAAGGGTCTGCGTTTGCTCACCCAACCTCACCGAACCTCTCAGCCCCAAGAGTGTCCACCCTTATGTCTCATCCAGCTGTGGGTCTAGATATGGTCAATCCAGGTTGCATCACAGCCCCTGAACGAATTGTGTAAGAATTTCTCTCTCTTTCCCTGTCTTTGTTTCATGGGTTTTTAAAAGTAATTTATTTTTATAATGGGGTTTAGCTGCTTTTCACGGCTGTGTTTAGGCCGCTTTACACCCACTTGACACACTAACAGAGAGATATCAATACATAGGTTTTAAGATTATTACTAGTCAGATATATTCTTGTGCGGTGAATCGGGCGTGTTGAGTCCAGTTCTCTGAGCAAGGAGTAGGTCTTGTCTATTCCATATTGGGTTTATGGAACGGTATCTGAGCTAATTTGAAACTCTTGTTTTATGTATCACCCCACCTCACCTTTCCCGTTAAGCAGCCATAGTGTGTTTTCTGCATGTGTGACTCTGTTCTGTTTTGTAATTCAGTTCAAGTGTAACGGTTTTTACATTCCCTCTATAAGTGACACCTTATGAGAAGTGTCCTTTTCTGTGTGACTTATTTCACTTAGAATCGTCTTACCTAAATCCACTCATCATGCTGCTACTAGCCTTATGACATTGATTTCATGGCTGAGTGATATTCCATTGTACATAAGGACCACAACTTTTTTATCCATTTTTCGCTTTCCTGGGATATTTAAGGTGGAAGGAAGTGGAGGTCCTTGTCAACAGAGCAGCCCTAAACTTTGGGGTGCTTGTGTCTTGCTGATTTTCAATTTTCCCACTTTATCCCCCCATGCGTGGAAGTGCCCTATGCTCTCTAAGCTGTGTTTTTTAGATGTTTCAGGACACACCGTACACTTCTCCAGAGTGGCTGTTGGCAATTTACATCCCGCCCATCAGTGTAGCAAGGCTCCCATTTCTCCATGGCCTGTCCTGCATTTCTGGTTTTGACACTTTTTTCAGCATGGCCCTTTTGACCGATGGGAAGCGAGACTTCTTTGTAGCGCTGATTTGCCTTTCCAGGTTGCTTGGTTGGCCAAAAAGGGCGTATGCGTTTTTTCCTGAATATATTCAGGAAAAAACGCATACGCCCTTTTTGGCCAAGGGCATCATTGTCAACGTTTTGCCGCTTTTCATGTGCTTTAAAGGCGATTCGCATCTTCCTCCTGAAATCTCTTTCCTGCAATTCTGCCTTGATTTCAAATCCTCTTCTTTGCCTTCCCTCAATATATTTGTGGACGAGAGTTATCATTTATAACTCTGCAGGTTTGTGAATTGCAGTGCCCTGAAGCTCCATTTTACAAGTCGCTTTTTTGGGAGCCGGCCGCAAAAGCGCAGGATGGCTTCAGGCCCTGTTCTGGTTCCGGGGGGCAGGCTGAGCCTGTGGTTAATTCTTCTTCCTGATGGGAAAATAGAGTGACCTGTGCCTGTCCCAACACCAAGAGCTAGTCTCTCACTGGTTCCCCGTCTTCCCGTTCATCCTCAGGACAAATTGCAACCTGTACGGAACAGGAGGTTAAAGGTGCTGATGCTCCAAGTAGGGAGATTGCTAGTAAAGTGGCTGGAATGGCGAACCCGAGCACAAGGAGATGAGAAATGAGGTGCGTTTTAGAAACCTTTCCCCATCACACGGTGTACCATCTTCTGGGTTTCTCATGCATGTTTTCGATGTAGGAAGATGCCCTTGAACCTGGAGATTTGGGACCCATGCGATGGGTAGCACGCAGTATTACTTTAAAGGGTCTGCGTTTGCTCACCCAACCTCACCGAACCTCTCAGCCCCAAGAGTGTCCACCCTTATGTCTCATCCAGCTGTGGGTCTAGATATGGTCAATCCAGGTTGCATCACAGCCCCTGAACGAATTGTGTAAGAATTTCTCTCTCTTTCCCTGTCTTTGTTTCATGGGTTTTTAAAAGTAATTTATTTTTATAATGGGGTTTAGCTGCTTTTCACGGCTGTGTTTAGGCCGCTTTACACCCACTTGACACACTAACAGAGAGATATCAATACATAGGTTTTAAGATTATTACTAGTCAGATATATTCTTGTGCGGTGAATCGGGCGTGTTGAGTCCAGTTCTCTGAGCAAGGAGTAGGTCTTGTCTATTCCATATTGGGTTTATGGAACGGTATCTGAGCTAATTTGAAACTCTTGTTTTATGTATCACCCCACCTCACCTTTCCCGTTAAGCAGCCATAGTGTGTTTTCTGCATGTGTGACTCTGTTCTGTTTTGTAATTCAGTTCAAGTGTAACGGTTTTTACATTCCCTCTATAAGTGACACCTTATGAGAAGTGTCCTTTTCTGTGTGACTTATTTCACTTAGAATCGTCTTACCTAAATCCACTCATCATGCTGCTACTAGCCTTATGACATTGATTTCATGGCTGAGTGATATTCCATTGTACATAAGGACCACAACTTTTTTATCCATTTTTCGCTTTCCTGGGATATTTAAGGTGGAAGGAAGTGGAGGTCCTTGTCAACAGAGCAGCCCTAACCTTTGGGGTGCTTGTGTCTTGCTGATTTTCAATTTTCCCACTTTATCCCCCCATGCGTGGAAGTGCCCTATGCTCTCTAAGCTGTGTTTTTTAGATGTTTCAGGACACACCGTACACTTCTCCAGAGTGGCTGTTGGCAATTTACATCCCGCCCATCAGTGTAGCAAGGCTCCCATTTCTCCATGGCCTGTCCTGCATTTCTGGTTTTGACACTTTTTTCAGCATGTCCCTTTTGACCGATGGGAAGCGAGACTTCTTTGTAGCGCTGATTTGCCTTTCCAGGTTGCTTGGTTGGCCAAAAAGGGCGTATGCGTTTTTTCCTGAATATATTCAGGAAAAAACGCATACGCCCTTTTTGGCCAAGGGCATCATTGTCAACGTTTTGCCGCTTTTCATGTGCTTTAAAGGCGATTCGCATCTTCCTCCTGAAATCTCTTTCCTGCAATTCTGCCTTGATTTCAAATCCTCTTCTTTGCCTTCCCTCAATATATTTGTGGACGAGAGTTATCATTTATAACTCTGCAGGTTTGTGAATTGCAGTGCCCTGAAGCTCCATTTTACAAGTCGCTTTTTTGGGAGCCGGCCGCAAAAGCGCAGGATGGCTTCAGGCCCTGTTCTGGTTCCGGGGGGCAGGCTGAGCCTGTGGTTAATTCTTCTTCCTGATGGGAAAATAGAGTGACCTGTGCCTGTCCCAACACCAAGAGCTAGTCTCTCACTGGTTCCCCGTCTTCCCGTTCATCCTCAGGACAAATTGCAACCTGTACGGAACAGGAGGTTAAAGGTGCTGATGCTCCAAGTAGGGAGATTGCTAGTAAAGTGGCTGGAATGGCGAACCCGAGCACAAGGAGATGAGAAATGAGGTGCGTTTTAGAAACCTTTCCCCATCACACGGTGTACCATCTTCTGGGTTTCTCATGCATGTTTTCGATGTAGGAAGATGCCCTTGAACCTGGAGATTTGGGACCCATGCGATGGGTAGCACGCAGTATTACTTTAAAGGGTCTGCGTTTGCTCACCCAACCTCACCGAACCTCTCAGCCCCAAGAGTGTCCACCCTTATGTCTCATCCAGCTGTGGGTCTAGATATGGTCAATCCAGGTTGCATCACAGCCCCTGAACGAATTGTGTAAGAATTTCTCTCTCTTTCCCTGTCTTTGTTTCATGGGTTTTTAAAAGTAATTTATTTTTATAATGGGGTTTAGCTGCTTTTCACGGCTGTGTTTAGGCCGCTTTACACCCACTTGACACACTAACAGAGAGATATCAATACATAGGTTTTAAGATTATTACTAGTCAGATATATTCTTGTGCGGTGAATCGGGCGTGTTGAGTCCAGTTCTCTGAGCAAGGAGTAGGTCTTGTCTATTCCATATTGGGTTTATGGAACGGTATCTGAGCTAATTTGAAACTCTTGTTTTATGTATCACCCCACCTCACCTTTCCCGTTAAGCAGCCATAGTGTGTTTTCTGCATGTGTGACTCTGTTCTGTTTTGTAATTCAGTTCAAGTGTAACGGTTTTTACATTCCCTCTATAAGTGACACCTTATGAGAAGTGTCCTTTTCTGTGTGACTTATTTCACTTAGAATCGTCTTACCTAAATCCACTCATCATGCTGCTACTAGCCTTATGACATTGATTTCATGGCTGAGTGATATTCCATTGTACATAAGGACCACAACTTTTTTATCCATTTTTCGCTTTCCTGGGATATTTAAGGTGGAAGGAAGTGGAGGTCCTTGTCAACAGAGCAGCCCTAACCTTTGGGGTGCTTGTGTCTTGCTGATTTTCAATTTTCCCACTTTATCCCCCCATGCGTGGAAGTGCCCTATGCTCTCTAAGCTGTGTTTTTTAGATGTTTCAGGACACACCGTACACTTCTCCAGAGTGGCTGTTGGCAATTTACATCCCGCCCATCAGTGTAGCAAGGCTCCCATTTCTCCATGGCCTGTCCTGCATTTCTGGTTTTGACACTTTTTTCAGCATGGCCCTTTTGACCGATGGGAAGCGAGACTTCTTTGTAGCGCTGATTTGCCTTTCCAGGTTGCTTGGTTGGCCAAAAAGGGCGTATGCGTTTTTTCCTGAATATATTCAGGAAAAAACGCATACGCCCTTTTTGGCCAAGGGCATCATTGTCAACGTTTTGCCGCTTTTCATGTGCTTTAAAGGCGATTCGCATCTTCCTCCTGAAATCTCTTTCCTGCAATTCTGCCTTGATTTCAAATCCTCTTCTTTGCCTTCCCTCAATATATTTGTGGACGAGAGTTATCATTTATAACTCTGCAGGTTTGTGAATTGCAGTGCCCTGAAGCTCCATTTTACAAGTCGCTTTTTTGGGAGCCGGCCGCAAAAGCGCAGGATGGCTTCAGGCCCTGTTCTGGTTCCGGGGGGCAGGCTGAGCCTGTGGTTAATTCTTCTTCCTGATGGGAAAATAGAGTGACCTGTGCCTGTCCCAACACCAAGAGCTAGTCTCTCACTGGTTCCCCGTCTTCCCGTTCATCCTCAGGACAAATTGCAACCTGTACGGAACAGGAGGTTAAAGGTGCTGATGCTCCAAGTAGGGAGATTGCTAGTAAAGTGGCTGGAATGGCGAACCCGAGCACAAGGAGATGAGAAATGAGGTGCGTTTTAGAAACCTTTCCCCATCACACGGTGTACCATCTTCTGGGTTTCTCATGCATGTTTTCGATGTAGGAAGATGCCCTTGAACCTGGAGATTTGGGACCCATGCGATGGGTAGCACGCAGTATTACTTTAAAGGGTCTGCGTTTGCTCACCCAACCTCACCGAACCTCTCAGCCCCAAGAGTGTCCACCCTTATGTCTCATCCAGCTGTGGGTCTAGATATGGTCAATCCAGGTTGCATCACAGCCCCTGAACGAATTGTGTAAGAATTTCTCTCTCTTTCCCTGTCTTTGTTTCATGGGTTTTTAAAAGTAATTTATTTTTATAATGGGGTTTAGCTGCTTTTCACGGCTGTGTTTAGGCCGCTTTACACCCACTTGACACACTAACAGAGAGATATCAATACATAGGTTTTAAGATTATTACTAGTCAGATATATTCTTGTGCGGTGAATCGGGCGTGTTGAGTCCAGTTCTCTGAGCAAGGAGTAGGTCTTGTCTATTCCATATTGGGTTTATGGAACGGTATCTGAGCTAATTTGAAACTCTTGTTTTATGTATCACCCCACCTCACCTTTCCCGTTAAGCAGCCATAGTGTGTTTTCTGCATGTGTGACTCTGTTCTGTTTTGTAATTCAGTTCAAGTGTAACGGTTTTTACATTCCCTCTATAAGTGACACCTTATGAGAAGTGTCCTTTTCTGTGTGACTTATTTCACTTAGAATCGTCTTACCTAAATCCACTCATCATGCTGCTACTAGCCTTATGACATTGATTTCATGGCTGAGTGATATTCCATTGTACATAAGGACCACAACTTTTTTATCCATTTTTCGCTTTCCTGGGATATTTAAGGTGGAAGGAAGTGGAGGTCCTTGTCAACAGAGCAGCCCTAACCTTTGGGGTGCTTGTGTCTTGCTGATTTTCAATTTTCCCACTTTATCCCCCCATGCGTGGAAGTGCCCTATGCTCTCTAAGCTGTGTTTTTTAGATGTTTCAGGACACACCGTACACTTCTCCAGAGTGGCTGTTGGCAATTTACATCCCGCCCATCAGTGTAGCAAGGCTCCCATTTCTCCATGGCCTGTCCTGCATTTCTGGTTTTGACACTTTTTTCAGCATGGCCCTTTTGACCGATGGGAAGCGAGACTTCTTTGTAGCGCTGATTTGCCTTTCCAGGTTGCTTGGTTGGCCAAAAAGGGCGTATGCGTTTTTTCCTGAATATATTCAGGAAAAAACGCATACGCCCTTTTTGGCCAAGGGCATCATTGTCAACGTTTTGCCGCTTTTCATGTGCTTTAAAGGCGATTCGCATCTTCCTCCTGAAATCTGTTTCCTGCAATTCTGCCTTGATTTCAAATCCTCTTCTTTGCCTTCCCTCAATATATTTGTGGACGAGAGTTATCATTTATAACTCTGCAGGTTTGTGAATTGCAGTGCCCTGAAGCTCCATTTTACAAGTCGCTTTTTTGGGAGCCGGCCGCAAAAGCGCAGGATGGCTTCAGGCCCTGTTCTGGTTCCGGGGGGCAGGCTGAGCCTGTGGTTAATTCTTCTTCCTGATGGGAAAATAGAGTGACCTGTGCCTGTCCCAACACCAAGAGCTAGTCTTCTTCTTGGTTCCCCGTCTTCCCGTTCATCCTCAGGACAAATTGCAACCTGTACGGAACAGGAGGTTAAAGGTGCTGATGCTCCAAGTAGGGAGATTGCTAGTAAAGTGGCTGGAATGGCGAACCCGAGCACAAGGAGATGAGAAATGAGGTGCGTTTTAGAAACCTTTCCCCATCACACGGTGTACCATCTTCTGGGTTTCTCATGCATGTTTTCGATGTAGGAAGATGCCCTTGAACCTGGAGATTTGGGACCCATGCGATGGGTAGCACGCAGTATTACTTTAAAGGGTCTGCGTTTGCTCACCCAACCTCACCGAACCTCTCAGCCCCAAGAGTGTCCACCCTTATGTCTCATCCAGCTGTGGGTCTAGATATGGTCAATCCAGGTTGCATCACAGCCCCTGAACGAATTGTGTAAGAATTTCTCTCTCTTTCCCTGTCTTTGTTTCATGGGTTTTTAAAAGTAATTTATTTTTATAATGGGGTTTAGCTGCTTTTCACGGCTGTGTTTAGGCCGCTTTACACCCACTTGACACACTAACAGAGAGATATCAATACATAGGTTTTAAGATTATTACTAGTCAGATATATTCTTGTGCGGTGAATCGGGCGTGTTGAGTCCAGTTCTCTGAGCAAGGAGTAGGTCTTGTCTATTCCATATTGGGTTTATGGAACGGTATCTGAGCTAATTTGAAACTCTTGTTTTATGTATCACCCCACCTCACCTTTCCCGTTAAGCAGCCATAGTGTGTTTTCTGCATGTGTGACTCTGTTCTGTTTTGTAATTCAGTTCAAGTGTAACGGTTTTTACATTCCCTCTATAAGTGACACCTTATGAGAAGTGTCCTTTTCTGTGTGACTTATTTCACTTAGAATCGTCTTACCTAAATCCACTCATCATGCTGCTACTAGCCTTATGACATTGATTTCATGGCTGAGTGATATTCCATTGTACATAAGGACCACAACTTTTTTATCCATTTTTCGCTTTCCTGGGATATTTAAGGTGGAAGGAAGTGGAGGTCCTTGTCAACAGAGCAGCCCTAACCTTTGGGGTGCTTGTGTCTTGCTGATTTTCAATTTTCCCACTTTATCCCCCCATGCGTGGAAGTGCCCTATGCTCTCTAAGCTGTGTTTTTTAGATGTTTCAGGACACACCGTACACTTCTCCAGAGTGGCTGTTGGCAATTTACATCCCGCCCATCAGTGTAGCAAGGCTCCCATTTCTCCATGGCCTGTCCTGCATTTCTGGTTTTGACACTTTTTTCAGCATGGCCCTTTTGACCGATGGGAAGCGAGACTTCTTTGTAGCGCTGATTTGCCTTTCCAGGTTGCTTGGTTGGCCAAAAAGGGCGTATGCGTTTTTTCCTGAATATATTCAGGAAAAAACGCATACGCCCTTTTTGGCCAAGGGCATCATTGTCAACGTTTTGCCGCTTTTCATGTGCTTTAAAGGCGATTCGCATCTTCCTCCTGAAATCTGTTTCCTGCAATTCTGCCTTGATTTCAAATCCTCTTCTTTGCCTTCCCTCAATATATTTGTGGACGAGAGTTATCATTTATAACTCTGCAGGTTTGTGAATTGCAGTGCCCTGAAGCTCCATTTTACAAGTCGCTTTTTTGGGAGCCGGCCGCAAAAGCGCAGGATGGCTTCAGGCCCTGTTCTGGTTCCGGGGGGCAGGCTGAGCCTGTGGTTAATTCTTCTTCCTGATGGGAAAATAGAGTGACCTGTGCCTGTCCCAACACCAAGAGCTAGTCTTCTTCTTGGTTCCCCGTCTTCCCGTTCATCCTCAGGACAAATTGCAACCTGTACGGAACAGGAGGTTAAAGGTGCTGATGCTCCAAGTAGGGAGATTGCTAGTAAAGTGGCTGGAATGGCGAACCCGAGCACAAGGAGATGAGAAATGAGGTGCGTTTTAGAAACCTTTCCCCATCACACGGTGTACCATCTTCTGGGTTTCTCATGCATGTTTTCGATGTAGGAAGATGCCCTTGAACCTGGAGATTTGGGACCCATGCGATGGGTAGCACGCAGTATTACTTTAAAGGGTCTGCGTTTGCTCACCCAACCTCACCGAACCTCTCAGCCCCAAGAGTGTCCACCCTTATGTCTCATCCAGCTGTGGGTCTAGATATGGTCAATCCAGGTTGCATCACAGCCCCTGAACGAATTGTGTAAGAATTTCTCTCTCTTTCCCTGTCTTTGTTTCATGGGTTTTTAAAAGTAATTTATTTTTATAATGGGGTTTAGCTGCTTTTCACGGCTGTGTTTAGGCCGCTTTACACCCACTTGACACACTAACAGAGAGATATCAATACATAGGTTTTAAGATTATTACTAGTCAGATATATTCTTGTGCGGTGAATCGGGCGTGTTGAGTCCAGTTCTCTGAGCAAGGAGTAGGTCTTGTCTATTCCATATTGGGTTTATGGAACGGTATCTGAGCTAATTTGAAACTCTTGTTTTATGTATCACCCCACCTCACCTTTCCCGTTAAGCAGCCATAGTGTGTTTTCTGCATGTGTGACTCTGTTCTGTTTTGTAATTCAGTTCAAGTGTAACGGTTTTTACATTCCCTCTATAAGTGACACCTTATGAGAAGTGTCCTTTTCTGTGTGACTTATTTCACTTAGAATCGTCTTACCTAAATCCACTCATCATGCTGCTACTAGCCTTATGACATTGATTTCATGGCTGAGTGATATTCCATTGTACATAAGGACCACAACTTTTTTATCCATTTTTCGCTTTCCTGGGATATTTAAGGTGGAAGGAAGTGGAGGTCCTTGTCAACAGAGCAGCCCTAACCTTTGGGGTGCTTGTGTCTTGCTGATTTTCAATTTTCCCACTTTATCCCCCCATGCGTGGAAGTGCCCTATGCTCTCTAAGCTGTGTTTTTTAGATGTTTCAGGACACACCGTACACTTCTCCAGAGTGGCTGTTGGCAATTTACATCCCGCCCATCAGTGTAGCAAGGCTCCCATTTCTCCATGGCCTGTCCTGCATTTCTGGTTTTGACACTTTTTTCAGCATGGCCCTTTTGACCGATGGGAAGCGAGACTTCTTTGTAGCGCTGATTTGCCTTTCCAGGTTGCTTGGTTGGCCAAAAAGGGCGTATGCGTTTTTTCCTGAATATATTCAGGAAAAAACGCATACGCCCTTTTTGGCCAAGGGCATCATTGTCAACGTTTTGCCGCTTTTCATGTGCTTTAAAGGCGATTCGCATCTTCCTCCTGAAATCTGTTTCCTGCAATTCTGCCTTGATTTCAAATCCTCTTCTTTGCCTTCCCTCAATATATTTGTGGACGAGAGTTATCATTTATAACTCTGCAGGTTTGTGAATTGCAGTGCCCTGAAGCTCCATTTTACAAGTCGCTTTTTTGGGAGCCGGCCGCAAAAGCGCAGGATGGCTTCAGGCCCTGTTCTGGTTCCGGGGGGCAGGCTGAGCCTGTGGTTAATTCTTCTTCCTGATGGGAAAATAGAGTGACCTGTGCCTGTCCCAACACCAAGAGCTAGTCTTCTTCTTGGTTCCCCGTCTTCCCGTTCATCCTCAGGACAAATTGCAACCTGTACGGAACAGGAGGTTAAAGGTGCTGATGCTCCAAGTAGGGAGATTGCTAGTAAAGTGGCTGGAATGGCGAACCCGAGCACAAGGAGATGAGAAATGAGGTGCGTTTTAGAAACCTTTCCCCATCACACGGTGTACCATCTTCTGGGTTTCTCATGCATGTTTTCGATGTAGGAAGATGCCCTTGAACCTGGAGATTTGGGACCCATGCGATGGGTAGCAGGCAGTATCACTTTAAAGGGTCTGCGTTTGCTCACCCAACCTCACCGAACCTCTCAGCCCCAAGAGTGTCCACCCTTATGTCTCATCCAGCTGTGGGTCTAGATATGGTCAATCCAGGTTGCATCACAGCCCCTGAACGAATTGTGTAAGAATTTCTCTCTCTTTCCCTGTCTTTGTTTCATGGGTTTTTAAAAGTAATTTATTTTTATAATGGGGTTTAGCTGCTTTTCACGGCTGTGTTTAGGCCGCTTTACACCCACTTGACACACTAACAGAGAGATATCAATACATAGGTTTTAAGATTATTACTAGTCAGATATATTCTTGTGCGGTGAATCGGGCGTGTTGAGTCCAGTTCTCTGAGCAAGGAGTAGGTCTTGTCTATTCCATATTGGGTTTATGGAACGGTATCTGAGCTAATTTGAAACTCTTGTTTTATGTATCACCCCACCTCACCTTTCCCGTTAAGCAGCCATAGTGTGTTTTCTGCATGTGTGACTCTGTTCTGTTTTGTAATTCAGTTCAAGTGTAACGGTTTTTACATTCCCTCTATAAGTGACACCTTATGAGAAGTGTCCTTTTCTGTGTGACTTATTTCACTTAGAATCGTCTTACCTAAATCCACTCATCATGCTGCTACTAGCCTTATGACATTGATTTCATGGCTGAGTGATATTCCATTGTACATAAGGACCACAACTTTTTTATCCATTTTTCGCTTTCCTGGGATATTTAAGGTGGAAGGAAGTGGAGGTCCTTGTCAACAGAGCAGCCCTAACCTTTGGGGTGCTTGTGTCTTGCTGATTTTCAATTTTCCCACTTTATCCCCCCATGCGTGGAAGTGCCCTATGCTCTCTAAGCTGTGTTTTTTAGATGTTTCAGGACACACCGTACACTTCTCCAGAGTGGCTGTTGGCAATTTACATCCCGCCCATCAGTGTAGCAAGGCTCCCATTTCTCCATGGCCTGTCCTGCATTTCTGGTTTTGACACTTTTTTCAGCATGGCCCTTTTGACCGATGGGAAGCGAGACTTCTTTGTAGCGCTGATTTGCCTTTCCAGGTTGCTTGGTTGGCCAAAAAGGGCGTATGCGTTTTTTCCTGAATATATTCAGGAAAAAACGCATACGCCCTTTTTGGCCAAGGGCATCATTGTCAACGTTTTGCCGCTTTTCATGTGCTTTAAAGGCGATTCGCATCTTCCTCCTGATATCTGTTTCCTGCAATTCTGCCTTGATTTCAAATCCTCTTCTTTGCCTTCCCTCAATATATTTGTGGATGAGAGTTATCATTTATAACTCTGCAGGTTTGTGAATTGCAGTGCCCTGAAGCTCCATTTTACAAGTCGCTTTTTTGGGAGCCGGCCGCAAAAGCGCAGGATGGCTTCAGGCCCTGTTCTGGTTCCGGGGGGCAGGCTGAGCCTGTGGTTAATTCTTCTTCCTGATGGGAAAATAGAGTGACCTGTGCCTGTCCCAACACCAAGAGCTAGTCTCTCATTGGTTCCCCGTCTTCCCGTTCATCCTCAGGACAAATTGCAACCTGTACGGAACAGGAGGTTAAAGGTGCTGATGCTCCAAGTAGGGAGATTGCTAGTAAAGTGGCTGGAATGGCGAACCCGAGCACAAGGAGATGAGAAATGAGATGCGTTTTAGAAACCTTTCCCCATCACACGGTGTACCATCTTCTGGGTTTCTCATGCATGTTTTCGATGTAGGAAGATGCCCTTGAACCTGGAGATTTGGGACCCATGCGATGGGTAGCACGCAGTATTACTTTAAAGGGTCTGCGTTTGCTCACCCAACCTCACCGAACCTCTCAGCCCCAAGAGTGTCCACCCTTATGTCTCATCCAGCTGTGGGTCTAGATATGGTCAATCCAGGTTGCATCACAGCCCCTGAACGAATTGTGTAAGAATTTCTCTCTCTTTCCCTGTCTTTGTTTCATGGGTTTTTAAAAGTAATTTATTTTTATAATGGGGTTTAGCTGCTTTTCACGGCTGTGTTTAGGCCGCTTTACACCCACTTGACACACTAACAGAGAGATATCAATACATAGGTTTTAAGATTATTACTAGTCAGATATATTCTTGTGCGGTGAATTGGGCGTGTTGAGTCCAGTTCTCTGAGCAAGGAGTAGGTCTTGTCTATTCCATATTGGGTTTATGGAACGGTATCTGAGCTAATTTGAAACTCTTGTTTTATGTATCACCCCACCTCACCTTTCCCGTTAAGCAGCCATAGTGTGTTTTCTGCATGTGTGACTCTGTTCTGTTTTGTAATTCAGTTCAAGTGTAACGGTTTTTACATTCCCTCTATAAGTGACACCTTATGAGAAGTGTCCTTTTCTGTGTGACTTATTTCACTTAGAATCGTCTTACCTAAATCCACTCATCATGCTGCTACTAGCCTTATGACATTGATTTCATGGCTGAGTGATATTCCATTGTACATAAGGACCACAACTTTTTTATCCATTTTTCGCTTTCCTGGGATATTTAAGGTGGAAGGAAGTGGAGGTCCTTGTCAACAGAGCAGCCCTAAACTTTGGGGTGCTTGTGTCTTGCTGATTTTCAATTTTCCCACTTTATCCCCCCATGCGTGGAAGTGCCCTATGCTCTCTAAGCTGTGTTTTTTAGATGTTTCAGGACACACCGTACACTTCTCCAGAGTGGCTGTTGGCAATTTACATCCCGCCCATCAGTGTAGCAAGGCTCCCATTTCTCCATGGCCTGTCCTGCATTTCTGGTTTTGACACTTTTTTCAGCATGGCCCTTTTGACCGATGGGAAGCGAGACTTCTTTGTAGCGCTGATTTGCCTTTCCAGGTTGCTTGGTTGGCCAAAAAGGGCGTATGCGTTTTCTCCTGAATATATTCAGGGAAAAACGCATACGCCCTTTTTGGCCAAGGGCATCATTGTCAACGTTTTGCCGCTTTTCATGTGCTTTAAAGGCGATTCGCATCTTCCTCCTGAAATCTGTTTCCTGCAATTCTGCCTTGATTTCAAATCCTCTTCTTTGCCTTCCCTCAATATATTTGTGGACGAGAGTTATCATTTATAACTCTGCAGGTTTGTGAATTGCAGTGCCCTGAAGCTCCATTTTACAAGTCGCTTTTTTGGGAGCCGGCCGCAAAAGCGCAGGATGGCTTCAGGCCCTGTTCTGGTTCCGGGGGGCAGGCTGAGCCTGTGGTTAATTCTTCTTCCTGATGGGAAAATAGAGTGACCTGTGCCTGTCCCAACACCAAGAGCTAGTCTCTCATTGGTTCCCCGTCTTCCCGTTCATCCTCAGGACAAATTGCAACCTGTACGGAACAGGAGGTTAAAGGTGCTGATGCTCCAAGTAGGGAGATTGCTAGTAAAGTGGCTGGAATGGCGAACCCGAGCACAAGGAGATGAGAAATGAGATGCGTTTTAGAAACCTTTCCCCATCACACGGTGTACCATCTTCTGGGTTTCTCATGCATGTTTTCGATGTAGGAAGATGCCCTTGAACCTGGAGATTTGGGACCCATGCGATGGGTAGCACGCAGTATTACTTTAAAGGGTCTGCGTTTGCTCACCCAACCTCACCGAACCTCTCAGCCCCAAGAGTGTCCACCCTTATGTCTCATCCAGCTGTGGGTCTAGATATGGTCAATCCAGGTTGCATCACAGCCCCTGAACGAATTGTGTAAGAATTTCTCTCTCTTTCCCTGTCTTTGTTTCATGGGTTTTTAAAAGTAATTTATTTTTATAATGGGGTTTAGCTGCTTTTCACGGCTGTGTTTAGGCCGCTTTACACCCACTTGACACACTAACAGAGAGATATCAATACATAGGTTTTAATATTATTACTAGTCAGATATATTCTTGTGCGGTGAATTGGGCGTGTTGAGTCCAGTTCTCTGAGCAAGGAGTAGGTCTTGTCTATTCCATATTGGGTTTATGGAACGGTATCTGAGCTAATTTGAAACTCTTGTTTTATGTATCACCCCACCTCACCTTTCCCGTTAAGCAGCCATAGTGTGTTTTCTGCATGTGTGACTCTGTTCTGTTTTGTAATTCAGTTCAAGTGTAACGGTTTTTACATTCCCTCTATAAGTGACACCTTATGAGAAGTGTCCTTTTCTGTGTGACTTATTTCACTTAGAATCGTCTTACCTAAATCCACTCATCATGCTGCTACTAGCCTTATGACATTGATTTCATGGCTGAGTGATATTCCATTGTACATAAGGACCACAACTTTTTTATCCATTTTTCGCTTTCCTGGGATATTTAAGGTGGAAGGAAGTGGAGGTCCTTGTCAACAGAGCAGCCCTAAACTTTGGGGTGCTTGTGTCTTGCTGATTTTCAATTTTCCCACTTTATCCCCCCATGCGTGGAAGTGCCCTATGCTCTCTAAGCTGTGTTTTTTAGATGTTTCAGGACACACCGTACACTTCTCCAGAGTGGCTGTTGGCAATTTACATCCCGCCCATCAGTGTAGCAAGGCTCCCATTTCTCCATGGCCTGTCCTGCATTTCTGGTTTTGACACTTTTTTCAGCATGGCCCTTTTGACCGATGGGAAGCGAGACTTCTTTGTAGCGCTGATTTGCCTTTCCAGGTTGCTTGGTTGGCCAAAAAGGGCGTATGCGTTTTCTCCTGAATATATTCAGGGAAAAACGCATACGCCCTTTTTGGCCAAGGGCATCATTGTCAACGTTTTGCCGCTTTTCATGTGCTTTAAAGGCGATTCGCATCTTCCTCCTGAAATCTGTTTCCTGCAATTCTGCCTTGATTTCAAATCCTCTTCTTTGCCTTCCCTCAATATATTTGTGGACGAGAGTTATCATTTATAACTCTGCAGGTTTGTGAATTGCAGTGCCCTGAAGCTCCATTTTACAAGTCGCTTTTTTGGGAGCCGGCCGCAAAAGCGCAGGATGGCTTCAGGCCCTGTTCTGGTTCCGGGGGGCAGGCTGAGCCTGTGGTTAATTCTTCTTCCTGATGGGAAAATAGAGTGACCTGTGCCTGTCCCAACACCAAGAGCTAGTCTCTCATTGGTTCCCCGTCTTCCCGTTCATCCTCAGGACAAATTGCAACCTGTACGGAACAGGAGGTTAAAGGTGCTGATGCTCCAAGTAGGGAGATTGCTAGTAAAGTGGCTGGAATGGCGAACCCGAGCACAAGGAGATGAGAAATGAGGTGCGTTTTAGAAACCTTTCCCCATCACACGGTGTACCATCTTCTGGGTTTCTCATGCATGTTTTCGATGTAGGAAGATGCCCTTGAACCTGGAGATTTGGGACCCATGCGATGGGTAGCACGCAGTATTACTTTAAAGGGTCTGCGTTTGCTCACCCAACCTCACCGAACCTCTCAGCCCCAAGAGTGTCCACCCTTATGTCTCATCCAGCTGTGGGTCTAGATATGGTCAATCCAGGTTGCATCACAGCCCCTGAACGAATTGTGTAAGAATTTCTCTCTCTTTCCCTGTCTTTGTTTCATGGGTTTTTAAAAGTAATTTATTTTTATAATGGGGTTTAGCTGCTTTTCACGGCTGTGTTTAGGCCGCTTTACACCCACTTGACACACTAACAGAGAGATATCAATACATAGGTTTTAAGATTATTACTAGTCAGATATATTCTTGTGCGGTGAATCGGGCGTGTTGAGTCCAGTTCTCTGAGCAAGGAGTAGGTCTTGTCTATTCCATATTGGGTTTATGGAACGGTATCTGAGCTAATTTGAAACTCTTGTTTTATGTATCACCCCACCTCACCTTTCCCGTTAAGCAGCCATAGTGTGTTTTCTGCATGTGTGACTCTGTTCTGTTTTGTAATTCAGTTCAAGTGTAACGGTTTTTACATTCCCTCTATAAGTGACACCTTATGAGAAGTGTCCTTTTCTGTGTGACTTATTTCACTTAGAATCGTCTTACCTAAATCCACTCATCATGCTGCTACTAGCCTTATGACATTGATTTCATGGCTGAGTGATATTCCATTGTACATAAGGACCACAACTTTTTTATCCATTTTTCGCTTTCCTGGGATATTTAAGGTGGAAGGAAGTGGAGGTCCTTGTCAACAGAGCAGCCCTAAACTTTGGGGTGCTTGTGTCTTGCTGATTTTCAATTTTCCCACTTTATCCCCCCATGCGTGGAAGTGCCCTATGCTCTCTAAGCTGTGTTTTTTAGATGTTTCAGGACACACCGTACACTTCTCCAGAGTGGCTGTTGGCAATTTACATCCCGCCCATCAGTGTAGCAAGGCTCCCATTTCTCCATGGCCTGTCCTGCATTTCTGGTTTTGACACTTTTTTCAGCATGGCCCTTTTGACCGATGGGAAGCGAGACTTCTTTGTAGCGCTGATTTGCCTTTCCAGGTTGCTTGGTTGGCCAAAAAGGGCGTATGCGCTTTTTCCTGAATATATTCAGGAAAAAACGCATACGCCCTTTTTGGCCAAGGGCATCATTGTCAACGTTTTGCCGCTTTTCATGTGCTTTAAAGGCGATTCGCATCTTCCTCCTGAAATCTCTTTCCTGCAATTCTGCCTTGATTTCAAATCCTCTTCTTTGCCTTCCCTCAATATATTTGTGGACGAGAGTTATCATTTATAACTCTGCAGGTTTGTGAATTGCAGTGCCCTGAAGCTCCATTTTACAAGTCGCTTTTTTGGGAGCCGGCCGCAAAAGCGCAGGATGGCTTCAGGCCCTGTTCTGGTTCCGGGGGGCAGGCTGAGCCTGTGGTTAATTCTTCTTCCTGATGGGAAAATAGAGTGACCTGTGCCTGTCCCAACACCAAGAGCTAGTCTCTCACTGGTTCCCCGTCTTCCCGTTCATCCTCAGGACAAATTGCAACCTGTACGGAACAGGAGGTTAAAGGTGCTGATGCTCCAAGTAGGGAGATTGCTAGTAAAGTGGCTGGAATGGCGAACCCGAGCACAAGGAGATGAGAAATGAGGTGCGTTTTAGAAACCTTTCCCCATCACACGGTGTACCATCTTCTGGGTTTCTCATGCATGTTTTCGATGTAGGAAGATGCCCTTGAACCTGGAGATTTGGGACCCATGCGATGGGTAGCACGCAGTATTACTTTAAAGGGTCTGCGTTTGCTCACCCAACCTCACCGAACCTCTCAGCCCCAAGAGTGTCCACCCTTATGTCTCATCCAGCTGTGGGTCTAGATATGGTCAATCCAGGTTGCATCACAGCCCCTGAACGAATTGTGTAAGAATTTCTCTCTCTTTCCCTGTCTTTGTTTCATGGGTTTTTAAAAGTAATTTATTTTTATAATGGGGTTTAGCTGCTTTTCACGGCTGTGTTTAGGCCGCTTTACACCCACTTGACACACTAACAGAGAGATATCAATACATAGGTTTTAAGATTATTACTAGTCAGATATATTCTTGTGCGGTGAATCGGGCGTGTTGAGTCCAGTTCTCTGAGCAAGGAGTAGGTCTTGTCTATTCCATATTGGGTTTATGGAACGGTATCTGAGCTAATTTGAAACTCTTGTTTTATGTATCACCCCACCTCACCTTTCCCGTTAAGCAGCCATAGTGTGTTTTCTGCATGTGTGACTCTGTTCTGTTTTGTAATTCAGTTCAAGTGTAACGGTTTTTACATTCCCTCTATAAGTGACACCTTATGAGAAGTGTCCTTTTCTGTGTGACTTATTTCACTTAGAATCGTCTTACCTAAATCCACTCATCATGCTGCTACTAGCCTTATGACATTGATTTCATGGCTGAGTGATATTCCATTGTACATAAGGACCACAACTTTTTTATCCATTTTTCGCTTTCCTGGGATATTTAAGGTGGAAGGAAGTGGAGGTCCTTGTCAACAGAGCAGCCCTAACCTTTGGGGTGCTTGTGTCTTGCTGATTTTCAATTTTCCCACTTTATCCCCCCATGCGTGGAAGTGCCCTATGCTCTCTAAGCTGTGTTTTTTAGATGTTTCAGGACACACCGTACACTTCTCCAGAGTGGCTGTTGGCAATTTACATCCCGCCCATCAGTGTAGCAAGGCTCCCATTTCTCCATGGCCTGTCCTGCATTTCTGGTTTTGACACTTTTTTCAGCATGGCCCTTTTGACCGATGGGAAGCGAGACTTCTTTGTAGCGCTGATTTGCCTTTCCAGGTTGCTTGGTTGGCCAAAAAGGGCGTATGCGTTTTTTCCTGAATATATTCAGGAAAAAACGCATACGCCCTTTTTGGCCAAGGGCATCATTGTCAACGTTTTGCCGCTTTTCATGTGCTTTAAAGGCGATTCGCATCTTCCTCCTGAAATCTCCTGCAATTCTGCCTTGATTTCAAATCCTCTTCTTTGCCTTCCCTCAATATATTTGTGGACGAGAGTTATCATTTATAACTCTGCAGGTTTGTGAATTGCAGTGCCCTGAAGCTCCATTTTACAAGTCGCTTTTTTGGGAGCCGGCCGCAAAAGCGCAGGATGGCTTCAGGCCCTGTTCTGGTTCCGGGGGGCAGGCTGAGCCTGTGGTTAATTCTTCTTCCTGATGGGAAAATAGAGTGACCTGTGCCTGTCCCAACACCAAGAGCTAGTCTCTCACTGGTTCCCCGTCTTCCCGTTCATCCTCAGGACAAATTGCAACCTGTACGGAACAGGAGGTTAAAGGTGCTGATGCTCCAAGTAGGGAGATTGCTAGTAAAGTGGCTGGAATGGCGAACCCGAGCACAAGGAGATGAGAAATGAGGTGCGTTTTAGAAACCTTTCCCCATCACACGGTGTACCATCTTCTGGGTTTCTCATGCATGTTTTCGATGTAGGAAGATGCCCTTGAACCTGGAGATTTGGGACCCATGCGATGGGTAGCACGCAGTATTACTTTAAAGGGTCTGCGTTTGCTCACCCAACCTCACCGAACCTCTCAGCCCCAAGAGTGTCCACCCTTATGTCTCATCCAGCTGTGGGTCTAGATATGGTCAATCCAGGTTGCATCACAGCCCCTGAACGAATTGTGTAAGAATTTCTCTCTCTTTCCCTGTCTTTGTTTCATGGGTTTTTAAAAGTAATTTATTTTTATAATGGGGTTTAGCTGCTTTTCACGGCTGTGTTTAGGCCGCTTTACACCCACTTGACACACTAACAGAGAGATATCAATACATAGGTTTTAAGATTATTACTAGTCAGATATATTCTTGTGCGGTGAATCGGGCGTGTTGAGTCCAGTTCTCTGAGCAAGGAGTAGGTCTTGTCTATTCCATATTGGGTTTATGGAACGGTATCTGAGCTAATTTGAAACTCTTGTTTTATGTATCACCCCACCTCACCTTTCCCGTTAAGCAGCCATAGTGTGTTTTCTGCATGTGTGACTCTGTTCTGTTTTGTAATTCAGTTCAAGTGTAACGGTTTTTACATTCCCTCTATAAGTGACACCTTATGAGAAGTGTCCTTTTCTGTGTGACTTATTTCACTTAGAATCGTCTTACCTAAATCCACTCATCATGCTGCTACTAGCCTTATGACATTGATTTCATGGCTGAGTGATATTCCATTGTACATAAGGACCACAACTTTTTTATCCATTTTTCGCTTTCCTGGGATATTTAAGGTGGAAGGAAGTGGAGGTCCTTGTCAACAGAGCAGCCCTAACCTTTGGGGTGCTTGTGTCTTGCTGATTTTCAATTTTCCCACTTTATCCCCCCATGCGTGGAAGTGCCCTATGCTCTCTAAGCTGTGTTTTTTAGATGTTTCAGGACACACCGTACACTTCTCCAGAGTGGCTGTTGGCAATTTACATCCCGCCCATCAGTGTAGCAAGGCTCCCATTTCTCCATGGCCTGTCCTGCATTTCTGGTTTTGACACTTTTTTCAGCATGGCCCTTTTGACCGATGGGAAGCGAGACTTCTTTGTAGCGCTGATTTGCCTTTCCAGGTTGCTTGGTTGGCCAAAAAGGGCGTATGCGTTTTTTCCTGAATATATTCAGGAAAAAACGCATACGCCCTTTTTGGCCAAGGGCATCATTGTCAACGTTTTGCCGCTTTTCATGTGCTTTAAAGGCGATTCGCATCTTCCTCCTGAAATCTCTTTCCTGCAATTCTGCCTTGATTTCAAATCCTCTTCTTTGCCTTCCCTCAATATATTTGTGGACGAGAGTTATCATTTATAACTCTGCAGGTTTGTGAATTGCAGTGCCCTGAAGCTCCATTTTACAAGTCGCTTTTTTGGGAGCCGGCCGCAAAAGCGCAGGATGGCTTCAGGCCCTGTTCTGGTTCCGGGGGGCAGGCTGAGCCTGTGGTTAATTCTTCTTCCTGATGGGAAAATAGAGTGACCTGTGCCTGTCCCAACACCAAGAGCTAGTCTTCTTCTTGGTTCCCCGTCTTCCCGTTCATCCTCAGGACAAATTGCAACCTGTACGGAACAGGAGGTTAAAGGTGCTGATGCTCCAAGTAGGGAGATTGCTAGTAAAGTGGCTGGAATGGCGAACCCGAGCACAAGGAGATGAGAAATGAGGTGCGTTTTAGAAACCTTTCCCCATCACACGGTGTACCATCTTCTGGGTTTCTCATGCATGTTTTCGATGTAGGAAGATGCCCTTGAACCTGGAGATTTGGGACCCATGCGATGGGTAGCACGCAGTATTACTTTAAAGGGTCTGCGTTTGCTCACCCAACCTCACCGAACCTCTCAGCCCCAAGAGTGTCCACCCTTATGTCTCATCCAGCTGTGGGTCTAGATATGGTCAATCCAGGTTGCATCACAGCCCCTGAACGAATTGTGTAAGAATTTCTCTCTCTTTCCCTGTCTTTGTTTCATGGGTTTTTAAAAGTAATTTATTTTTATAATGGGGTTTAGCTGCTTTTCACGGCTGTGTTTAGGCCGCTTTACACCCACTTGACACACTAACAGAGAGATATCAATACATAGGTTTTAAGATTATTACTAGTCAGATATATTCTTGTGCGGTGAATCGGGCGTGTTGAGTCCAGTTCTCTGAGCAAGGAGTAGGTCTTGTCTATTCCATATTGGGTTTATGGAACGGTATCTGAGCTAATTTGAAACTCTTGTTTTATGTATCACCCCACCTCACCTTTCCCGTTAAGCAGCCATAGTGTGTTTTCTGCATGTGTGACTCTGTTCTGTTTTGTAATTCAGTTCAAGTGTAACGGTTTTTACATTCCCTCTATAAGTGACACCTTATGAGAAGTGTCCTTTTCTGTGTGACTTATTTCACTTAGAATCGTCTTACCTAAATCCACTCATCATGCTGCTACTAGCCTTATGACATTGATTTCATGGCTGAGTGATATTCCATTGTACATAAGGACCACAACTTTTTTATCCATTTTTCGCTTTCCTGGGATATTTAAGGTGGAAGGAAGTGGAGGTCCTTGTCAACAGAGCAGCCCTAACCTTTGGGGTGCTTGTGTCTTGCTGATTTTCAATTTTCCCACTTTATCCCCCCATGCGTGGAAGTGCCCTATGCTCTCTAAGCTGTGTTTTTTAGATGTTTCAGGACACACCGTACACTTCTCCAGAGTGGCTGTTGGCAATTTACATCCCGCCCATCAGTGTAGCAAGGCTCCCATTTCTCCATGGCCTGTCCTGCATTTCTGGTTTTGACACTTTTTTCAGCATGGCCCTTTTGACCGATGGGAAGCGAGACTTCTTTGTAGCGCTGATTTGCCTTTCCAGGTTGCTTGGTTGGCCAAAAAGGGCGTATGCGTTTTTTCCTGAATATATTCAGGAAAAAACGCATACGCCCTTTTTGGCCAAGGGCATCATTGTCAACGTTTTGCCGCTTTTCATGTGCTTTAAAGGCGATTCGCATCTTCCTCCTGAAATCTCTTTCCTGCAATTCTGCCTTGATTTCAAATCCTCTTCTTTGCCTTCCCTCAATATATTTGTGGACGAGAGTTATCATTTATAACTCTGCAGGTTTGTGAATTGCAGTGCCCTGAAGCTCCATTTTACAAGTCGCTTTTTTGGGAGCCGGCCGCAAAAGCGCAGGATGGCTTCAGGCCCTGTTCTGGTTCCGGGGGGCAGGCTGAGCCTGTGGTTAATTCTTCTTCCTGATGGGAAAATAGAGTGACCTGTGCCTGTCCCAACACCAAGAGCTAGTCTTCTTCTTGGTTCCCCGTCTTCCCGTTCATCCTCAGGACAAATTGCAACCTGTACGGAACAGGAGGTTAAAGGTGCTGATGCTCCAAGTAGGGAGATTGCTAGTAAAGTGGCTGGAATGGCGAACCCGAGCACAAGGAGATGAGAAATGAGGTGAGTTTTAGAAACCTTTCCCCATCACACGGTGTACCATCTTCTGGGTTTCTCATGCATGTTTTCGATGTAGGAAGATGCCCTTGAACCTGGAGATTTGGGACCCATGCGATGGGTAGCACGCAGTATTACTTTAAAGGGTCTGCGTTTGCTCACCCAACCTCACCGAACCTCTCAGCCCCAAGAGTGTCCACCCTTATGTCTCATCCAGCTGTGGGTCTAGATATGGTCAATCCAGGTTGCATCACAGCCCCTGAACGAATTGTGTAAGAATTTCTCTCTCTTTCCCTGTCTTTGTTTCATGGGTTTTTAAAAGTAATTTATTTTTATAATGGGGTTTAGCTGCTTTTCACGGCTGTGTTTAGGCCGCTTTACACCCACTTGACACACTAACAGAGAGATATCAATACATAGGTTTTAAGATTATTACTAGTCAGATATATTCTTGTGCGGTGAATCGGGCGTGTTGAGTCCAGTTCTCTGAGCAAGGAGTAGGTCTTGTCTATTCCATATTGGGTTTATGGAACGGTATCTGAGCTAATTTGAAACTCTTGTTTTATGTATCACCCCACCTCACCTTTCCCGTTAAGCAGCCATAGTGTGTTTTCTGCATGTGTGACTCTGTTCTGTTTTGTAATTCAGTTCAAGTGTAACGGTTTTTACATTCCCTCTATAAGTGACACCTTATGAGAAGTGTCCTTTTCTGTGTGACTTATTTCACTTAGAATCGTCTTACCTAAATCCACTCATCATGCTGCTACTAGCCTTATGACATTGATTTCATGGCTGAGTGATATTCCATTGTACATAAGGACCACAACTTTTTTATCCATTTTTCGCTTTCCTGGGATATTTAAGGTGGAAGGAAGTGGAGGTCCTTGTCAACAGAGCAGCCCTAACCTTTGGGGTGCTTGTGTCTTGCTGATTTTCAATTTTCCCACTTTATCCCCCCATGCGTGGAAGTGCCCTATGCTCTCTAAGCTGTGTTTTTTAGATGTTTCAGGACACACCGTACACTTCTCCAGAGTGGCTGTTGGCAATTTACATCCCGCCCATCAGTGTAGCAAGGCTCCCATTTCTCCATGGCCTGTCCTGCATTTCTGGTTTTGACACTTTTTTCAGCATGGCCCTTTTGACCGATGGGAAGCGAGACTTCTTTGTAGCGCTGATTTGCCTTTCCAGGTTGCTTGGTTGGCCAAAAAGGGCGTATGCGTTTTTTCCTGAATATATTCAGGAAAAAACGCATACGCCCTTTTTGGCCAAGGGCATCATTGTCAACGTTTTGCCGCTTTTCATGTGCTTTAAAGGCGATTCGCATCTTCCTCCTGAAATCTCTTTCCTGCAATTCTGCCTTGATTTCAAATCCTCTTCTTTGCCTTCCCTCAATATATTTGTGGACGAGAGTTATCATTTATAACTCTGCAGGTTTGTGAATTGCAGTGCCCTGAAGCTCCATTTTACAAGTCGCTTTTTTGGGAGCCGGCCGCAAAAGCGCAGGATGGCTTCAGGCCCTGTTCTGGTTCCGGGGGGCAGGCTGAGCCTGTGGTTAATTCTTCTTCCTGATGGGAAAATAGAGTGACCTGTGCCTGTCCCAACACCAAGAGCTAGTCTCTCACTGGTTCCCCGTCTTCCCGTTCATCCTCAGGACAAATTGCAACCTGTACGGAACAGGAGGTTAAAGGTGCTGATGCTCCAAGTAGGGAGATTGCTAGTAAAGTGGCTGGAATGGCGAACCCGAGCACAAGGAGATGAGAAATGAGGTGCGTTTTAGAAACCTTTCCCCATCACACGGTGTACCATCTTCTGGGTTTCTCATGCATGTTTTCGATGTAGGAAGATGCCCTTGAACCTGGAGATTTGGGACCCATGCGATGGGTAGCACGCAGTATTACTTTAAAGGGTCTGCGTTTGCTCACCCAACCTCACCGAACCTCTCAGCCCCAAGAGTGTCCACCCTTATGTCTCATCCAGCTGTGGGTCTAGATATGGTCAATCCAGGTTGCATCACAGCCCCTGAACGAATTGTGTAAGAATTTCTCTCTCTTTCCCTGTCTTTGTTTCATGGGTTTTTAAAAGTAATTTATTTTTATAATGGGGTTTAGCTGCTTTTCACGGCTGTGTTTAGGCCGCTTTACACCCACTTGACACACTAACAGAGAGATATCAATACATAGGTTTTAAGATTATTACTAGTCAGATATATTCTTGTGCGGTGAATCGGGCGTGTTGAGTCCAGTTCTCTGAGCAAGGAGTAGGTCTTGTCTATTCCATATTGGGTTTATGGAACGGTATCTGAGCTAATTTGAAACTCTTGTTTTATGTATCACCCCACCTCACCTTTCCCGTTAAGCAGCCATAGTGTGTTTTCTGCATGTGTGACTCTGTTCTGTTTTGTAATTCAGTTCAAGTGTAACGGTTTTTACATTCCCTCTATAAGTGACACCTTATGAGAAGTGTCCTTTTCTGTGTGACTTATTTCACTTAGAATCGTCTTACCTAAATCCACTCATCATGCTGCTACTAGCCTTATGACATTGATTTCATGGCTGAGTGATATTCCATTGTACATAAGGACCACAACTTTTTTATCCATTTTTCGCTTTCCTGGGATATTTAAGGTGGAAGGAAGTGGAGGTCCTTGTCAACAGAGCAGCCCTAACCTTTGGGGTGCTTGTGTCTTGCTGATTTTCAATTTTCCCACTTTATCCCCCCATGCGTGGAAGTGCCCTATGCTCTCTAAGCTGTGTTTTTTAGATGTTTCAGGACACACCGTACACTTCTCCAGAGTGGCTGTTGGCAATTTACATCCCGCCCATCAGTGTAGCAAGGCTCCCATTTCTCCATGGCCTGTCCTGCATTTCTGGTTTTGACACTTTTTTCAGCATGGCCCTTTTGACCGATGGGAAGCGAGACTTCTTTGTAGCGCTGATTTGCCTTTCCAGGTTGCTTGGTTGGCCAAAAAGGGCGTATGCGTTTTTTCCTGAATATATTCAGGAAAAAACGCATACGCCCTTTTTGGCCAAGGGCATCATTGTCAACGTTTTGCCGCTTTTCATGTGCTTTAAAGGCGATTCGCATCTTCCTCCTGAAATCTCTTTCCTGCAATTCTGCCTTGATTTCAAATCCTCTTCTTTGCCTTCCCTCAATATATTTGTGGACGAGAGTTATCATTTATAACTCTGCAGGTTTGTGAATTGCAGTGCCCTGAAGCTCCATTTTACAAGTCGCTTTTTTGGGAGCCGGCCGCAAAAGCGCAGGATGGCTTCAGGCCCTGTTCTGGTTCCGGGGGGCAGGCTGAGCCTGTGGTTAATTCTTCTTCCTGATGGGAAAATAGAGTGACCTGTGCCTGTCCCAACACCAAGAGCTAGTCTCTCACTGGTTCCCCGTCTTCCCGTTCATCCTCAGGACAAATTGCAACCTGTACGGAACAGGAGGTTAAAGGTGCTGATGCTCCAAGTAGGGAGATTGCTAGTAAAGTGGCTGGAATGGCGAACCCGAGCACAAGGAGATGAGAAATGAGGTGCGTTTTAGAAACCTTTCCCCATCACACGGTGTACCATCTTCTGGGTTTCTCATGCATGTTTTCGATGTAGGAAGATGCCCTTGAACCTGGAGATTTGGGACCCATGCGATGGGTAGCACGCAGTATTACTTTAAAGGGTCTGCGTTTGCTCACCCAACCTCACCGAACCTCTCAGCCCCAAGAGTGTCCACCCTTATGTCTCATCCAGCTGTGGGTCTAGATATGGTCAATCCAGGTTGCATCACAGCCCCTGAACGAATTGTGTAAGAATTTCTCTCTCTTTCCCTGTCTTTGTTTCATGGGTTTTTAAAAGTAATTTATTTTTATAATGGGGTTTAGCTGCTTTTCACGGCTGTGTTTAGGCCGCTTTACACCCACTTGACACACTAACAGAGAGATATCAATACATAGGTTTTAAGATTATTACTAGTCAGATATATTCTTGTGCGGTGAATCGGGCGTGTTGAGTCCAGTTCTCTGAGCAAGGAGTAGGTCTTGTCTATTCCATATTGGGTTTATGGAACGGTATCTGAGCTAATTTGAAACTCTTGTTTTATGTATCACCCCACCTCACCTTTCCCGTTAAGCAGCCATAGTGTGTTTTCTGCATGTGTGACTCTGTTCTGTTTTGTAATTCAGTTCAAGTGTAACGGTTTTTACATTCCCTCTATAAGTGACACCTTATGAGAAGTGTCCTTTTCTGTGTGACTTATTTCACTTAGAATCGTCTTACCTAAATCCACTCATCATGCTGC
The DNA here is from genome assembly GCF_965194825.1 of Balaenoptera physalus. NCBI lineage: Eukaryota > Metazoa > Chordata > Mammalia > Artiodactyla > Balaenopteridae > Balaenoptera > Balaenoptera physalus. Next base: position 244,103 of record NW_028126238.1, on the reverse strand, counting down.
TACTAGCCTTATGACATTGATTTCATGGCTGAGTGATATTCCATTGTACATAAGGACCACAACTTTTTTATCCATTTTTCGCTTTCCTGGGATATTTAAGGTGGAAGGAAGTGGAGGTCCTTGTCAACAGAGCAGCCCTAACCTTTGGGGTGCTTGTGTCTTGCTGATTTTCAATTTTCCCACTTTATCCCCCCATGCGTGGAAGTGCCCTATGCTCTCTAAGCTGTGTTTTTTAGATGTTTCAGGACACACCGTACACTTCTCCAGAGTGGCTGTTGGCAATTTACATCCCGCCCATCAGTGTAGCAAGGCTCCCATTTCTCCATGGCCTGTCCTGCATTTCTGGTTTTGACACTTTTTTCAGCATGGCCCTTTTGACCGATGGGAAGCGAGACTTCTTTGTAGCGCTGATTTGCCTTTCCAGGTTGCTTGGTTGGCCAAAAAGGGCGTATGCGTTTTTTCCTGAATATATTCAGGAAAAAACGCATACGCCCTTTTTGGCCAAGGGCATCATTGTCAACGTTTTGCCGCTTTTCATGTGCTTTAAAGGCGATTCGCATCTTCCTCCTGAAATCTGTTTCCTGCAATTCTGCCTTGATTTCAAATCCTCTTCTTTGCCTTCCCTCAATATATTTGTGGACGAGAGTTATCATTTATAACTCTGCAGGTTTGTGAATTGCAGTGCCCTGAAGCTCCATTTTACAAGTCGCTTTTTTGGGAGCCGGCCGCAAAAGCGCAGGATGGCTTCAGGCCCTGTTCTGGTTCCGGGGGGCAGGCTGAGCCTGTGGTTAATTCTTCTTCCTGATGGGAAAATAGAGTGACCTGTGCCTGTCCCAACACCAAGAGCTAGTCTTCTTCTTGGTTCCCCGTCTTCCCGTTCATCCTCAGGACAAATTGCAACCTGTACGGAACAGGAGGTTAAAGGTGCTGATGCTCCAAGTAGGGAGATTGCTAGTAAAGTGGCTGGAATGGCGAACCCGAGCACAAGGAGATGAGAAATGAGGTGCGTTTTAGAAACCTTTCCCCATCACACGGTGTACCATCTTCTGGGTTTCTCATGCATGTTTTCGATGTAGGAAGATGCCCTTGAACCTGGAGATTTGGGACCCATGCGATGGGTAGCAGGCAGTATCACTTTAAAGGGTCTGCGTTTGCTCACCCAACCTCACCGAACCTCTCAGCCCCAAGAGTGTCCACCCTTATGTCTCATCCAGCTGTGGGTCTAGATATGGTCAATCCAGGTTGCATCACAGCCCCTGAACGAATTGTGTAAGAATTTCTCTCTCTTTCCCTGTCTTTGTTTCATGGGTTTTTAAAAGTAATTTATTTTTATAATGGGGTTTAGCTGCTTTTCACGGCTGTGTTTAGGCCGCTTTACACCCACTTGACACACTAACAGAGAGATATCAATACATAGGTTTTAAGATTATTACTAGTCAGATATATTCTTGTGCGGTGAATCGGGCGTGTTGAGTCCAGTTCTCTGAGCAAGGAGTAGGTCTTGTCTATTCCATATTGGGTTTATGGAACGGTATCTGAGCTAATTTGAAACTCTTGTTTTATGTATCACCCCACCTCACCTTTCCCGTTAAGCAGCCATAGTGTGTTTTCTGCATGTGTGACTCTGTTCTGTTTTGTAATTCAGTTCAAGTGTAACGGTTTTTACATTCCCTCTATAAGTGACACCTTATGAGAAGTGTCCTTTTCTGTGTGACTTATTTCACTTAGAATCGTCTTACCTAAATCCACTCATCATGCTGCTACTAGCCTTATGACATTGATTTCATGGCTGAGTGATATTCCATTGTACATAAGGACCACAACTTTTTTATCCATTTTTCGCTTTCCTGGGATATTTAAGGTGGAAGGAAGTGGAGGTCCTTGTCAACAGAGCAGCCCTAACCTTTGGGGTGCTTGTGTCTTGCTGATTTTCAATTTTCCCACTTTATCCCCCCATGCGTGGAAGTGCCCTATGCTCTCTAAGCTGTGTTTTTTAGATGTTTCAGGACACACCGTACACTTCTCCAGAGTGGCTGTTGGCAATTTACATCCCGCCCATCAGTGTAGCAAGGCTCCCATTTCTCCATGGCCTGTCCTGCATTTCTGGTTTTGACACTTTTTTCAGCATGGCCCTTTTGACCGATGGGAAGCGAGACTTCTTTGTAGCGCTGATTTGCCTTTCCAGGTTGCTTGGTTGGCCAAAAAGGGCGTATGCGTTTTTTCCTGAATATATTCAGGAAAAAACGCATACGCCCTTTTTGGCCAAGGGCATCATTGTCAACGTTTTGCCGCTTTTCATGTGCTTTAAAGGCGATTCGCATCTTCCTCCTGATATCTGTTTCCTGCAATTCTGCCTTGATTTCAAATCCTCTTCTTTGCCTTCCCTCAATATATTTGTGGATGAGAGTTATCATTTATAACTCTGCAGGTTTGTGAATTGCAGTGCCCTGAAGCTCCATTTTACAAGTCGCTTTTTTGGGAGCCGGCCGCAAAAGCGCAGGATGGCTTCAGGCCCTGTTCTGGTTCCGGGGGGCAGGCTGAGCCTGTGGTTAATTCTTCTTCCTGATGGGAAAATAGAGTGACCTGTGCCTGTCCCAACACCAAGAGCTAGTCTCTCATTGGTTCCCCGTCTTCCCGTTCATCCTCAGGACAAATTGCAACCTGTACGGAACAGGAGGTTAAAGGTGCTGATGCTCCAAGTAGGGAGATTGCTAGTAAAGTGGCTGGAATGGCGAACCCGAGCACAAGGAGATGAGAAATGAGATGCGTTTTAGAAACCTTTCCCCATCACACGGTGTACCATCTTCTGGGTTTCTCATGCATGTTTTCGATGTAGGAAGATGCCCTTGAACCTGGAGATTTGGGACCCATGCGATGGGTAGCACGCAGTATTACTTTAAAGGGTCTGCGTTTGCTCACCCAACCTCACCGAACCTCTCAGCCCCAAGAGTGTCCACCCTTATGTCTCATCCAGCTGTGGGTCTAGATATGGTCAATCCAGGTTGCATCACAGCCCCTGAACGAATTGTGTAAGAATTTCTCTCTCTTTCCCTGTCTTTGTTTCATGGGTTTTTAAAAGTAATTTATTTTTATAATGGGGTTTAGCTGCTTTTCACGGCTGTGTTTAGGCCGCTTTACACCCACTTGACACACTAACAGAGAGATATCAATACATAGGTTTTAAGATTATTACTAGTCAGATATATTCTTGTGCGGTGAATTGGGCGTGTTGAGTCCAGTTCTCTGAGCAAGGAGTAGGTCTTGTCTATTCCATATTGGGTTTATGGAACGGTATCTGAGCTAATTTGAAACTCTTGTTTTATGTATCACCCCACCTCACCTTTCCCGTTAAGCAGCCATAGTGTGTTTTCTGCATGTGTGACTCTGTTCTGTTTTGTAATTCAGTTCAAGTGTAACGGTTTTTACATTCCCTCTATAAGTGACACCTTATGAGAAGTGTCCTTTTCTGTGTGACTTATTTCACTTAGAATCGTCTTACCTAAATCCACTCATCATGCTGCTACTAGCCTTATGACATTGATTTCATGGCTGAGTGATATTCCATTGTACATAAGGACCACAACTTTTTTATCCATTTTTCGCTTTCCTGGGATATTTAAGGTGGAAGGAAGTGGAGGTCCTTGTCAACAGAGCAGCCCTAAACTTTGGGGTGCTTGTGTCTTGCTGATTTTCAATTTTCCCACTTTATCCCCCCATGCGTGGAAGTGCCCTATGCTCTCTAAGCTGTGTTTTTTAGATGTTTCAGGACACACCGTACACTTCTCCAGAGTGGCTGTTGGCAATTTACATCCCGCCCATCAGTGTAGCAAGGCTCCCATTTCTCCATGGCCTGTCCTGCATTTCTGGTTTTGACACTTTTTTCAGCATGGCCCTTTTGACCGATGGGAAGCGAGACTTCTTTGTAGCGCTGATTTGCCTTTCCAGGTTGCTTGGTTGGCCAAAAAGGGCGTATGCGTTTTCTCCTGAATATATTCAGGGAAAAACGCATACGCCCTTTTTGGCCAAGGGCATCATTGTCAACGTTTTGCCGCTTTTCATGTGCTTTAAAGGCGATTCGCATCTTCCTCCTGAAATCTGTTTCCTGCAATTCTGCCTTGATTTCAAATCCTCTTCTTTGCCTTCCCTCAATATATTTGTGGACGAGAGTTATCATTTATAACTCTGCAGGTTTGTGAATTGCAGTGCCCTGAAGCTCCATTTTACAAGTCGCTTTTTTGGGAGCCGGCCGCAAAAGCGCAGGATGGCTTCAGGCCCTGTTCTGGTTCCGGGGGGCAGGCTGAGCCTGTGGTTAATTCTTCTTCCTGATGGGAAAATAGAGTGACCTGTGCCTGTCCCAACACCAAGAGCTAGTCTCTCATTGGTTCCCCGTCTTCCCGTTCATCCTCAGGACAAATTGCAACCTGTACGGAACAGGAGGTTAAAGGTGCTGATGCTCCAAGTAGGGAGATTGCTAGTAAAGTGGCTGGAATGGCGAACCCGAGCACAAGGAGATGAGAAATGAGATGCGTTTTAGAAACCTTTCCCCATCACACGGTGTACCATCTTCTGGGTTTCTCATGCATGTTTTCGATGTAGGAAGATGCCCTTGAACCTGGAGATTTGGGACCCATGCGATGGGTAGCACGCAGTATTACTTTAAAGGGTCTGCGTTTGCTCACCCAACCTCACCGAACCTCTCAGCCCCAAGAGTGTCCACCCTTATGTCTCATCCAGCTGTGGGTCTAGATATGGTCAATCCAGGTTGCATCACAGCCCCTGAACGAATTGTGTAAGAATTTCTCTCTCTTTCCCTGTCTTTGTTTCATGGGTTTTTAAAAGTAATTTATTTTTATAATGGGGTTTAGCTGCTTTTCACGGCTGTGTTTAGGCCGCTTTACACCCACTTGACACACTAACAGAGAGATATCAATACATAGGTTTTAAGATTATTACTAGTCAGATATATTCTTGTGCGGTGAATTGGGCGTGTTGAGTCCAGTTCTCTGAGCAAGGAGTAGGTCTTGTCTATTCCATATTGGGTTTATGGAACGGTATCTGAGCTAATTTGAAACTCTTGTTTTATGTATCACCCCACCTCACCTTTCCCGTTAAGCAGCCATAGTGTGTTTTCTGCATGTGTGACTCTGTTCTGTTTTGTAATTCAGTTCAAGTGTAACGGTTTTTACATTCCCTCTATAAGTGACACCTTATGAGAAGTGTCCTTTTCTGTGTGACTTATTTCACTTAGAATCGTCTTACCTAAATCCACTCATCATGCTGCTACTAGCCTTATGACATTGATTTCATGGCTGAGTGATATTCCATTGTACATAAGGACCACAACTTTTTTATCCATTTTTCGCTTTCCTGGGATATTTAAGGTGGAAGGAAGTGGAGGTCCTTGTCAACAGAGCAGCCCTAAACTTTGGGGTGCTTGTGTCTTGCTGATTTTCAATTTTCCCACTTTATCCCCCCATGCGTGGAAGTGCCCTATGCTCTCTAAGCTGTGTTTTTTAGATGTTTCAGGACACACCGTACACTTCTCCAGAGTGGCTGTTGGCAATTTACATCCCGCCCATCAGTGTAGCAAGGCTCCCATTTCTCCATGGCCTGTCCTGCATTTCTGGTTTTGACACTTTTTTCAGCATGGCCCTTTTGACCGATGGGAAGCGAGACTTCTTTGTAGCGCTGATTTGCCTTTCCAGGTTGCTTGGTTGGCCAAAAAGGGCGTATGCGTTTTCTCCTGAATATATTCAGGGAAAAACGCATACGCCCTTTTTGGCCAAGGGCATCATTGTCAACGTTTTGCCGCTTTTCATGTGCTTTAAAGGCGATTCGCATCTTCCTCCTGAAATCTGTTTCCTGCAATTCTGCCTTGATTTCAAATCCTCTTCTTTGCCTTCCCTCAATATATTTGTGGACGAGAGTTATCATTTATAACTCTGCAGGTTTGTGAATTGCAGTGCCCTGAAGCTCCATTTTACAAGTCGCTTTTTTGGGAGCCGGCCGCAAAAGCGCAGGATGGCTTCAGGCCCTGTTCTGGTTCCGGGGGGCAGGCTGAGCCTGTGGTTAATTCTTCTTCCTGATGGGAAAATAGAGTGACCTGTGCCTGTCCCAACACCAAGAGCTAGTCTCTCATTGGTTCCCCGTCTTCCCGTTCATCCTCAGGACAAATTGCAACCTGTACGGAACAGGAGGTTAAAGGTGCTGATGCTCCAAGTAGGGAGATTGCTAGTAAAGTGGCTGGAATGGCGAACCCGAGCACAAGGAGATGAGAAATGAGGTGCGTTTTAGAAACCTTTCCCCATCACACGGTGTACCATCTTCTGGGTTTCTCATGCATGTTTTCGATGTAGGAAGATGCCCTTGAACCTGGAGATTTGGGACCCATGCGATGGGTAGCACGCAGTATTACTTTAAAGGGTCTGCGTTTGCTCACCCAACCTCACCGAACCTCTCAGCCCCAAGAGTGTCCACCCTTATGTCTCATCCAGCTGTGGGTCTAGATATGGTCAATCCAGGTTGCATCACAGCCCCTGAACGAATTGTGTAAGAATTTCTCTCTCTTTCCCTGTCTTTGTTTCATGGGTTTTTAAAAGTAATTTATTTTTATAATGGGGTTTAGCTGCTTTTCACGGCTGTGTTTAGGCCGCTTTACACCCACTTGACACACTAACAGAGAGATATCAATACATAGGTTTTAAGATTATTACTAGTCAGATATATTCTTGTGCGGTGAATCGGGCGTGTTGAGTCCAGTTCTCTGAGCAAGGAGTAGGTCTTGTCTATTCCATATTGGGTTTATGGAACGGTATCTGAGCTAATTTGAAACTCTTGTTTTATGTATCACCCCACCTCACCTTTCCCGTTAAGCAGCCATAGTGTGTTTTCTGCATGTGTGACTCTGTTCTGTTTTGTAATTCAGTTCAAGTGTAACGGTTTTTACATTCCCTCTATAAGTGACACCTTATGAGAAGTGTCCTTTTCTGTGTGACTTATTTCACTTAGAATCGTCTTACCTAAATCCACTCATCATGCTGCTACTAGCCTTATGACATTGATTTCATGGCTGAGTGATATTCCATTGTACATAAGGACCACAACTTTTTTATCCATTTTTCGCTTTCCTGGGATATTTAAGGTGGAAGGAAGTGGAGGTCCTTGTCAACAGAGCAGCCCTAACCTTTGGGGTGCTTGTGTCTTGCTGATTTTCAATTTTCCCACTTTATCCCCCCATGCGTGGAAGTGCCCTATGCTCTCTAAGCTGTGTTTTTTAGATGTTTCAGGACACACCGTACACTTCTCCAGAGTGGCTGTTGGCAATTTACATCCCGCCCATCAGTGTAGCAAGGCTCCCATTTCTCCATGGCCTGTCCTGCATTTCTGGTTTTGACACTTTTTTCAGCATGGCCCTTTTGACCGATGGGAAGCGAGACTTCTTTGTAGCGCTGATTTGCCTTTCCAGGTTGCTTGGTTGGCCAAAAAGGGCGTATGCGTTTTCTCCTGAATATATTCAGGAAAAAACGCATACGCCCTTTTTGGCCAAGGGCATCATTGTCAACGTTTTGCCGCTTTTCATGTGCTTTAAAGGCGATTCGCATCTTCCTCCTGAAATCTGTTTCCTGCAATTCTGCCTTGATTTCAAATCCTCTTCTTTGCCTTCCCTCAATATATTTGTGGACGAGAGTTATCATTTATAACTCTGCAGGTTTGTGAATTGCAGTGCCCTGAAGCTCCATTTTACAAGTCGCTTTTTTGGGAGCCGGCCGCAAAAGCGCAGGATGGCTTCAGGCCCTGTTCTGGTTCCGGGGGGCAGGCTGAGCCTGTGGTTAATTCTTCTTCCTGATGGGAAAATAGAGTGACCTGTGCCTGTCCCAACACCAAGAGCTAGTCTCTCATTGGTTCCCCGTCTTCCCGTTCATCCTCAGGACAAATTGCAACCTGTACGGAACAGGAGGTTAAAGGTGCTGATGCTCCAAGTAGGGAGATTGCTAGTAAAGTGACTGGAATGGCGAACCCGAGCACAAGGAGATGAGAAATGAGGTGCGTTTTAGAAACCTTTCCCCATCACACGGTGTACCATCTTCTGGGTTTCTCATGCATGTTTTCGATGTAGGAAGATGCCCTTGAACCTGGAGATTTGGGACCCATGCGATGGGTAGCACGCAGTATTACTTTAAAGGGTCTGCGTTTGCTCACCCAACCTCACCAAACCTCTCAGCCCCAAGAGTGTCCACCCTTATGTCTCATCCAGCTGTGGGTCTAGATATGGTCAATCCAGGTTGCATCACAGCCCCTGAACGAATTGTGTAAGAATTTCTCTCTCTTTCCCTGTCTTTGTTTCATGGGTTTTTAAAAGTAATTTATTTTTATAATGGGGTTTAGCTGCTTTTCACGGCTGTGTTTAGGCCGCTTTACACCCACTTGACACACTAACAGAGAGATATCAATACATAGGTTTTAAGATTATTACTAGTCAGATATATTCTTGTGCGGTGAATCGGGCGTGTTGAGTCCAGTTCTCTGAGCAAGGAGTAGGTCTTGTCTATTCCATATTGGGTTTATGGAACGGTATCTGAGCTAATTTGAAACTCTTGTTTTATGTATCACCCCACCTCACCTTTCCCGTTAAGCAGCCATAGTGTGTTTTCTGCATGTGTGACTCTGTTCTGTTTTGTAATTCAGTTCAAGTGTAACGGTTTTTACATTCCCTCTATAAGTGACACCTTATGAGAAGTGTCCTTTTCTGTGTGACTTATTTCACTTAGAATCGTCTTACCTAAATCCACTCATCATGCTGCTACTAGCCTTATGACATTGATTTCATGGCTGAGTGATATTCCATTGTACATAAGGACCACAACTTTTTTATCCATTTTTCGCTTTCCTGGGATATTTAAGGTGGAAGGAAGTGGAGGTCCTTGTCAACAGAGCAGCCCTAAACTTTGGGGTGCTTGTGTCTTGCTGATTTTCAATTTTCCCACTTTATCCCCCCATGCGTGGAAGTGCCCTATGCTCTCTAAGCTGTGTTTTTTAGATGTTTCAGGACACACCGTACACTTCTCCAGAGTGGCTGTTGGCAATTTACATCCCGCCCATCAGTGTAGCAAGGCTCCCATTTCTCCATGGCCTGTCCTGCATTTCTGGTTTTGACACTTTTTTCAGCATGGCCCTTTTGACCGATGGGAAGCGAGACTTCTTTGTAGCGCTGATTTGCCTTTCCAGGTTGCTTGGTTGGCCAAAAAGGGCGTATGCGTTTTCTCCTGAATATATTCAGGGAAAAACGCATACGCCCTTTTTGGCCAAGGGCATCATTGTCAACGTTTTGCCGCTTTTCATGTGCTTTAAAGGCGATTCGCATCTTCCTCCTGAAATCTGTTTCCTGCAATTCTGCCTTGATTTCAAATCCTCTTCTTTGCCTTCCCTCAATATATTTGTGGACGAGAGTTATCATTTATAACTCTGCAGGTTTGTGAATTGCAGTGCCCTGAAGCTCCATTTTACAAGTCGCTTTTTTGGGAGCCGGCCGCAAAAGCGCAGGATGGCTTCAGGCCCTGTTCTGGTTCCGGGGGGCAGGCTGAGCCTGTGGTTAATTCTTCTTCCTGATGGGAAAATAGAGTGACCTGTGCCTGTCCCAACACCAAGAGCTAGTCTCTCATTGGTTCCCCGTCTTCCCGTTCATCCTCAGGACAAATTGCAACCTGTACGGAACAGGAGGTTAAAGGTGCTGATGCTCCAAGTAGGGAGATTGCTAGTAAAGTGGCTGGAATGGCGAACCCGAGCACAAGGAGATGAGAAATGAGATGCGTTTTAGAAACCTTTCCCCATCACACGGTGTACCATCTTCTGGGTTTCTCATGCATGTTTTCGATGTAGGAAGATGCCCTTGAACCTGGAGATTTGGGACCCATGCGATGGGTAGCACGCAGTATTACTTTAAAGGGTCTGCGTTTGCTCACCCAACCTCACCGAACCTCTCAGCCCCAAGAGTGTCCACCCTTATGTCTCATCCAGCTGTGGGTCTAGATATGGTCAATCCAGGTTGCATCACAGCCCCTGAACGAATTGTGTAAGAATTTCTCTCTCTTTCCCTGTCTTTGTTTCATGGGTTTTTAAAAGTAATTTATTTTTATAATGGGGTTTAGCTGCTTTTCACGGCTGTGTTTAGGCCGCTTTACACCCACTTGACACACTAACAGAGAGATATCAATACATAGGTTTTAAGATTATTACTAGTCAGATATATTCTTGTGCGGTGAATTGGGCGTGTTGAGTCCAGTTCTCTGAGCAAGGAGTAGGTCTTGTCTATTCCATATTGGGTTTATGGAACGGTATCTGAGCTAATTTGAAACTCTTGTTTTATGTATCACCCCACCTCACCTTTCCCGTTAAGCAGCCATAGTGTGTTTTCTGCATGTGTGACTCTGTTCTGTTTTGTAATTCAGTTCAAGTGTAACGGTTTTTACATTCCCTCTATAAGTGACACCTTATGAGAAGTGTCCTTTTCTGTGTGACTTATTTCACTTAGAATCGTCTTACCTAAATCCACTCATCATGCTGCTACTAGCCTTATGACATTGATTTCATGGCTGAGTGATATTCCATTGTACATAAGGACCACAACTTTTTTATCCATTTTTCGCTTTCCTGGGATATTTAAGGTGGAAGGAAGTGGAGGTCCTTGTCAACAGAGCAGCCCTAAACTTTGGGGTGCTTGTGTCTTGCTGATTTTCAATTTTCCCACTTTATCCCCCCATGCGTGGAAGTGCCCTATGCTCTCTAAGCTGTGTTTTTTAGATGTTTCAGGACACACCGTACACTTCTCCAGAGTGGCTGTTGGCAATTTACATCCCGCCCATCAGTGTAGCAAGGCTCCCATTTCTCCATGGCCTGTCCTGCATTTCTGGTTTTGACACTTTTTTCAGCATGGCCCTTTTGACCGATGGGAAGCGAGACTTCTTTGTAGCGCTGATTTGCCTTTCCAGGTTGCTTGGTTGGCCAAAAAGGGCGTATGCGTTTTCTCCTGAATATATTCAGGGAAAAACGCATACGCCCTTTTTGGCCAAGGGCATCATTGTCAACGTTTTGCCGCTTTTCATGTGCTTTAAAGGCGATTCGCATCTTCCTCCTGAAATCTGTTTCCTGCAATTCTGCCTTGATTTCAAATCCTCTTCTTTGCCTTCCCTCAATATATTTGTGGACGAGAGTTATCATTTATAACTCTGCAGGTTTGTGAATTGCAGTGCCCTGAAGCTCCATTTTACAAGTCGCTTTTTTGGGAGCCGGCCGCAAAAGCGCAGGATGGCTTCAGGCCCTGTTCTGGTTCCGGGGGGCAGGCTGAGCCTGTGGTTAATTCTTCTTCCTGATGGGAAAATAGAGTGACCTGTGCCTGTCCCAACACCAAGAGCTAGTCTCTCATTGGTTCCCCGTCTTCCCGTTCATCCTCAGGACAAATTGCAACCTGTACGGAACAGGAGGTTAAAGGTGCTGATGCTCCAAGTAGGGAGATTGCTAGTAAAGTGGCTGGAATGGCGAACCCGAGCACAAGGAGATGAGAAATGAGGTGCGTTTTAGAAACCTTTCCCCATCACACGGTGTACCATCTTCTGGGTTTCTCATGCATGTTTTCGATGTAGGAAGATGCCCTTGAACCTGGAGATTTGGGACCCATGCGATGGGTAGCACGCAGTATTACTTTAAAGGGTCTGCGTTTGCTCACCCAACCTCACCGAACCTCTCAGCCCCAAGAGTGTCCACCCTTATGTCTCATCCAGCTGTGGGTCTAGATATGGTCAATCCAGGTTGCATCACAGCCCCTGAACGAATTGTGTAAGAATTTCTCTCTCTTTCCCTGTCTTTGTTTCATGGGTTTTTAAAAGTAATTTATTTTTATAATGGGGTTTAGCTGCTTTTCACGGCTGTGTTTAGGCCGCTTTACACCCACTTGACACACTAACAGAGAGATATCAATACATAGGTTTTAAGATTATTACTAGTCAGATATATTCTTGTGCGGTGAATCGGGCGTGTTGAGTCCAGTTCTCTGAGCAAGGAGTAGGTCTTGTCTATTCCATATTGGGTTTATGGAACGGTATCTGAGCTAATTTGAAACTCTTGTTTTATGTATCACCCCACCTCACCTTTCCCGTTAAGCAGCCATAGTGTGTTTTCTGCATGTGTGACTCTGTTCTGTTTTGTAATTCAGTTCAAGTGTAACGGTTTTTACATTCCCTCTATAAGTGACACCTTATGAGAAGTGTCCTTTTCTGTGTGACTTATTTCACTTAGAATCGTCTTACCTAAATCCACTCATCATGCTGCTACTAGCCTTATGACATTGATTTCATGGCTGAGTGATATTCCATTGTACATAAGGACCACAACTTTTTTATCCATTTTTCGCTTTCCTGGGATATTTAAGGTGGAAGGAAGTGGAGGTCCTTGTCAACAGAGCAGCCCTAACCTTTGGGGTGCTTGTGTCTTGCTGATTTTCAATTTTCCCACTTTATCCCCCCATGCGTGGAAGTGCCCTATGCTCTCTAAGCTGTGTTTTTTAGATGTTTCAGGACACACCGTACACTTCTCCAGAGTGGCTGTTGGCAATTTACATCCCGCCCATCAGTGTAGCAAGGCTCCCATTTCTCCATGGCCTGTCCTGCATTTCTGGTTTTGACACTTTTTTCAGCATGGCCCTTTTGACCGATGGGAAGCGAGACTTCTTTGTAGCGCTGATTTGCCTTTCCAGGTTGCTTGGTTGGCCAAAAAGGGCGTATGCGTTTTCTCCTGAATATATTCAGGAAAAAACGCATACGCCCTTTTTGGCCAAGGGCATCATTGTCAACGTTTTGCCGCTTTTCATGTGCTTTAAAGGCGATTCGCATCTTCCTCCTGAAATCTGTTTCCTGCAATTCTGCCTTGATTTCAAATCCTCTTCTTTGCCTTCCCTCAATATATTTGTGGACGAGAGTTATCATTTATAACTCTGCAGGTTTGTGAATTGCAGTGCCCTGAAGCTCCATTTTACAAGTCGCTTTTTTGGGAGCCGGCCGCAAAAGCGCAGGATGGCTTCAGGCCCTGTTCTGGTTCCGGGGGGCAGGCTGAGCCTGTGGTTAATTCTTCTTCCTGATGGGAAAATAGAGTGACCTGTGCCTGTCCCAACACCAAGAGCTAGTCTCTCATTGGTTCCCCGTCTTCCCGTTCATCCTCAGGACAAATTGCAACCTGTACGGAACAGGAGGTTAAAGGTGCTGATGCTCCAAGTAGGGAGATTGCTAGTAAAGTGACTGGAATGGCGAACCCGAGCACAAGGAGATGAGAAATGAGGTGCGTTTTAGAAACCTTTCCCCATCACACGGTGTACCATCTTCTGGGTTTCTCATGCATGTTTTCGATGTAGGAAGATGCCCTTGAACCTGGAGATTTGGGACCCATGCGATGGGTAGCACGCAGTATTACTTTAAAGGGTCTGCGTTTGCTCACCCAACCTCACCAAACCTCTCAGCCCCAAGAGTGTCCACCCTTATGTCTCATCCAGCTGTGGGTCTAGATATGGTCAATCCAGGTTGCATCACAGCCCCTGAACGAATTGTGTAAGAATTTCTCTCTCTTTCCCTGTCTTTGTTTCATGGGTTTTTAAAAGTAATTTATTTTTATAATGGGGTTTAGCTGCTTTTCACGGCTGTGTTTAGGCCGCTTTACACCCACTTGACACACTAACAGAGAGATATCAATACATAGGTTTTAAGATTATTACTAGTCAGATATATTCTTGTGCGGTGAATCGGGCGTGTTGAGTCCAGTTCTCTGAGCAAGGAGTAGGTCTTGTCTATTCCATATTGGGTTTATGGAACGGTATCTGAGCTAATTTGAAACTCTTGTTTTATGTATCACCCCACCTCACCTTTCCCGTTAAGCAGCCATAGTGTGTTTTCTGCATGTGTGACTCTGTTCTGTTTTGTAATTCAGTTCAAGTGTAACGGTTTTTACATTCCCTCTATAAGTGACACCTTATGAGAAGTGTCCTTTTCTGTGTGACTTATTTCACTTAGAATCGTCTTACCTAAATCCACTCATCATGCTGCTACTAGCCTTATGACATTGATTTCATGGCTGAGTGATATTCCATTGTACATAAGGACCACAACTTTTTTATCCATTTTTCGCTTTCCTGGGATATTTAAGGTGGAAGGAAGTGGAGGTCCTTGTCAACAGAGCAGCCCTAAACTTTGGGGTGCTTGTGTCTTGCTGATTTTCAATTTTCCCACTTTATCCCCCCATGCGTGGAAGTGCCCTATGCTCTCTAAGCTGTGTTTTTTAGATGTTTCAGGACACACCGTACACTTCTCCAGAGTGGCTGTTGACAATTTACATCCCGCCCATCAGTGTAGCAAGGCTCCCATTTCTCCATGGCCTGTCCTGCATTTCTGGTTTTGACACTTTTTTCAGCATGGCCCTTTTGACCGATGGGAAGCGAGACTTCTTTGTAGCGCTGATTTGCCTTTCCAGGTTGCTTGGTTGGCCAAAAAGGGCGTATGCGTTTTTTCCTGAATATATTCAGGAAAAAACGCATACGCCCTTTTTGGCCAAGGGCATCATTGTCAACGTTTTGCCGCTTTTCATGTGCTTTAAAGGCGATTCGCATCTTCCTCCTGAAATCTGTTTCCTGCAATTCTGCCTTGATTTCAAATCCTCTTCTTTGCCTTCCCTCAATATATTTGTGGACGAGAGTTATCATTTATAACTCTGCAGGTTTGTGAATTGCAGTGCCCTGAAGCTCCATTTTACAAGTCGCTTTTTTGGGAGCCGCCCGCAAAAGCGCAGGATGGCTTCAGGCCCTGTTCTGGTTCCGGGGGGCAGGCTGAGCCTGTGGTTAATTCTTCTTCCTGATGGGAAAATAGAGTGACCTGTGCCTGTCCCAACACCAAGAGCTAGTCTCTCACTGGTTCCCCGTCTTCCCGTTCATCCTCAGGACAAATTGCAACCTGTACGGAACAGGAGGTTAAAGGTGCTGATGCTCCAAGTAGGGAGATTGCTAGTAAAGTGGCTGGAATGGCGAACCCGAGCACAAGGAGATGAGAAATGAGGTGCGTTTTAGAAACCTTTCCCCATCACACGGTGTACCATCTTCTGGGTTTCTCATGCATGTTTTCGATGTAGGAAGATGCCCTTGAACCTGGAGATTTGGGACCCATGCGATGGGTAGCACGCAGTATTACTTTAAAGGGTCTGCGTTTGCTCACCCAACCTCACCGAACCTCTCAGCCCCAAGAGTGTCCACCCTTATGTCTCATCCAGCTGTGGGTCTAGATATGGTCAATCCAGGTTGCATCACAGCCCCTGAACGAATTGTGTAAGAATTTCTCTCTCTTTCCCTGTCTTTGTTTCATGGGTTTTTAAAAGTAATTTATTTTTATAATGGGGTTTAGCTGCTTTTCACGGCTGTGTTTAGGCCGCTTTACACCCACTTGACACACTAACAGAGAGATATCAATACATAGGTTTTAAGATTATTACTAGTCAGATATATTCTTGTGCGGTGAATCGGGCGTGTTGAGTCCAGTTCTCTGAGCAAGGAGTAGGTCTTGTCTATTCCATATTGGGTTTATGGAACGGTATCTGAGCTAATTTGAAACTCTTGTTTTATGTATCACCCCACCTCACCTTTCCCGTTAAGCAGCCATAGTGTGTTTTCTGCATGTGTGACTCTGTTCTGTTTTGTAATTCAGTTCAAGTGTAACGGTTTTTACATTCCCTCTATAAGTGACACCTTATGAGAAGTGTCCTTTTCTGTGTGACTTATTTCACTTAGAATCGTCTTACCTAAATCCACTCATCATGCTGCTACTAGCCTTATGACATTGATTTCATGGCTGAGTGATATTCCATTGTACATAAGGACCACAACTTTTTTATCCATTTTTCGCTTTCCTGGGATATTTAAGGTGGAAGGAAGTGGAGGTCCTTGTCAACAGAGCAGCCCTAACCTTTGGGGTGCTTGTGTCTTGCTGATTTTCAATTTTCCCACTTTATCCCCCCATGCGTGGAAGTGCCCTATGCTCTCTAAGCTGTGTTTTTTAGATGTTTCAGGACACACCGTACACTTCTCCAGAGTGGCTGTTGGCAATTTACATCCCGCCCATCAGTGTAGCAAGGCTCCCATTTCTCCATGGCCTGTCCTGCATTTCTGGTTTTGACACTTTTTTCAGCATGGCCCTTTTGACCGATGGGAAGCGAGACTTCTTTGTAGCGCTGATTTGCCTTTCCAGGTTGCTTGGTTGGCCAAAAAGGGCGTATGCGTTTTTTCCTGAATATATTCAGGAAAAAACGCATACGCCCTTTTTGGCCAAGGGCATAATTGTCAACGTTTTGCCGCTTTTCATGTGCTTTAAAGGCGATTCGCATCTTCCTCCTGAAATCTCTTTCCTGCAATTCTGCCTTGATTTCAAATCCTCTTCTTTGCCTTCCCTCAATATATTTGTGGACGAGAGTTATCATTTATAACTCTGCAGGTTTGTGAATTGCAGTGCCCTGAAGCTCCATTTTACAAGTCGCTTTTTTGGGAGCCGGCCGCAAAAGCGCAGGATGGCTTCAGGCCCTGTTCTGGTTCCGGGGGGCAGGCTGAGCCTGTGGTTAATTCTTCTTCCTGATGGGAAAATAGAGTGACCTGTGCCTGTCCCAACACCAAGAGCTAGTCTCTCACTGGTTCCCCGTCTTCCCGTTCATCCTCAGGACAAATTGCAACCTGTACGGAACAGGAGGTTAAAGGTGCTGATGCTCCAAGTAGGGAGATTGCTAGTAAAGTGGCTGGAATGGCGAACCCGAGCACAAGGAGATGAGAAATGAGGTGCGTTTTAGAAACCTTTCCCCATCACACGGTGTACCATCTTCTGGGTTTCTCATGCATGTTTTCGATGTAGGAAGATGCCCTTGAACCTGGAGATTTGGGACCCATGCGATGGGTAGCACGCAGTATTACTTTAAAGGGTCTGCGTTTGCTCACCCAACCTCACCGAACCTCTCAGCCCCAAGAGTGTCCACCCTTATGTCTCATCCAGCTGTGGGTCTAGATATGGTCAATCCAGGTTGCATCACAGCCCCTGAACGAATTGTGTAAGAATTTCTCTCTCTTTCCCTGTCTTTGTTTCATGGGTTTTTAAAAGTAATTTATTTTTATAATGGGGTTTAGCTGCTTTTCACGGCTGTGTTTAGGCCGCTTTACACCCACTTGACACACTAACAGAGAGATATCAATACATAGGTTTTAAGATTATTACTAGTCAGATATATTCTTGTGCGGTGAATCGGGCGTGTTGAGTCCAGTTCTCTGAGCAAGGAGTAGGTCTTGTCTATTCCATATTGGGTTTATGGAACGGTATCTGAGCTAATTTGAAACTCTTGTTTTATGTATCACCCCACCTCACCTTTCCCGTTAAGCAGCCATAGTGTGTTTTCTGCATGTGTGACTCTGTTCTGTTTTGTAATTCAGTTCAAGTGTAACGGTTTTTACATTCCCTCTATAAGTGACACCTTATGAGAAGTGTCCTTTTCTGTGTGACTTATTTCACTTAGAATCGTCTTACCTAAATCCACTCATCATGCTGCTACTAGCCTTATGACATTGATTTCATGGCTGAGTGATATTCCATTGTACATAAGGACCACAACTTTTTTATCCATTTTTCGCTTTCCTGGGATATTTAAGGTGGAAGGAAGTGGAGGTCCTTGTCAACAGAGCAGCCCTAACCTTTGGGGTGCTTGTGTCTTGCTGATTTTCAATTTTCCCACTTTATCCCCCCATGCGTGGAAGTGCCCTATGCTCTCTAAGCTGTGTTTTTTAGATGTTTCAGGACACACCGTACACTTCTCCAGAGTGGCTGTTGGCAATTTACATCCCGCCCATCAGTGTAGCAAGGCTCCCATTTCTCCATGGCCTGTCCTGCATTTCTGGTTTTGACACTTTTTTCAGCATGGCCCTTTTGACCGATGGGAAGCGAGACTTCTTTGTAGCGCTGATTTGCCTTTCCAGGTTGCTTGGTTGGCCAAAAAGGGCGTATGCGTTTTTTCCTGAATATATTCAGGAAAAAACGCATACGCCCTTTTTGGCCAAGGGCATCATTGTCAACGTTTTGCCGCTTTTCATGTGCTTTAAAGGCGATTCGCATCTTCCTCCTGAAATCTGTTTCCTGCAATTCTGCCTTGATTTCAAATCCTCTTCTTTGCCTTCCCTCAATATATTTGTGGACGAGAGTTATCATTTATAACTCTGCAGGTTTGTGAATTGCAGTGCCCTGAAGCTCCATTTTACAAGTCGCTTTTTTGGGAGCCGGCCGCAAAAGCGCAGGATGGCTTCAGGCCCTGTTCTGGTTCCGGGGGGCAGGCTGAGCCTGTGGTTAATTCTTCTTCCTGATGGGAAAATAGAGTGACCTGTGCCTGTCCCAACACCAAGAGCTAGTCTTCTTCTTGGTTCCCCGTCTTCCCGTTCATCCTCAGGACAAATTGCAACCTGTACGGAACAGGAGGTTAAAGGTGCTGATGCTCCAAGTAGGGAGATTGCTAGTAAAGTGGCTGGAATGGCGAACCCGAGCACAAGGAGATGAGAAATGAGGTGCGTTTTAGAAACCTTTCCCCATCACACGGTGTACCATCTTCTGGGTTTCTCATGCATGTTTTCGATGTAGGAAGATGCCCTTGAACCTGGAGATTTGGGACCCATGCGATGGGTAGCAGGCAGTATCACTTTAAAGGGTCTGCGTTTGCTCACCCAACCTCACCGAACCTCTCAGCCCCAAGAGTGTCCACCCTTATGTCTCATCCAGCTGTGGGTCTAGATATGGTCAATCCAGGTTGCATCACAGCCCCTGAACGAATTGTGTAAGAATTTCTCTCTCTTTCCCTGTCTTTGTTTCATGGGTTTTTAAAAGTAATTTATTTTTATAATGGGGTTTAGCTGCTTTTCACGGCTGTGTTTAGGCCGCTTTACACCCACTTGACACACTAACAGAGAGATATCAATACATAGGTTTTAAGATTATTACTAGTCAGATATATTCTTGTGCGGTGAATCGGGCGTGTTGAGTCCAGTTCTCTGAGCAAGGAGTAGGTCTTGTCTATTCCATATTGGGTTTATGGAACGGTATCTGAGCTAATTTGAAACTCTTGTTTTATGTATCACCCCACCTCACCTTTCCCGTTAAGCAGCCATAGTGTGTTTTCTGCATGTGTGACTCTGTTCTGTTTTGTAATTCAATTCAAGTGTAACGGTTTTTACATTCCCTCTATAAGTGACACCTTATGAGAAGTGTCCTTTTCTGTGTGACTTATTTCACTTAGAATCGTCTTACCTAAATCCACTCATCATGCTGCTACTAGCCTTATGACATTGATTTCATGGCTGAGTGATATTCCATTGTACATAAGGACCACAACTTTTTTATCCATTTTTCGCTTTCCTGGGATATTTAAGGTGGAAGGAAGTGGAGGTCCTTGTCAACAGAGCAGCCCTAACCTTTGGGGTGCTTGTGTCTTGCTGATTTTCAATTTTCCCACTTTATCCCCCCATGCGTGGAAGTGCCCTATGCTCTCTAAGCTGTGTTTTTTAGATGTTTCAGGACACACCGTACACTTCTCCAGAGTGGCTGTTGGCAATTTACATCCCGCCCATCAGTGTAGCAAGGCTCCCATTTCTCCATGGCCTGTCCTGCATTTCTGGTTTTGACACTTTTTTCAGCATGGCCCTTTTGACCGATGGGAAGCGAGACTTCTTTGTAGCGCTGATTTGCCTTTCCAGGTTGCTTGGTTGGCCAAAAAGGGCGTATGCGTTTTTTCCTGAATATATTCAGGAAAAAACGCATACGCCCTTTTTGGCCAAGGGCATCATTGTCAACGTTTTGCCGCTTTTCATGTGCTTTAAAGGCGATTCGCATCTTCCTCCTGATATCTGTTTCCTGCAATTCTGCCTTGATTTCAAATCCTCTTCTTTGCCTTCCCTCAATATATTTGTGGATGAGAGTTATCATTTATAACTCTGCAGGTTTGTGAATTGCAGTGCCCTGAAGCTCCATTTTACAAGTCGCTTTTTTGGGAGCCGGCCGCAAAAGCGCAGGATGGCTTCAGGCCCTGTTCTGGTTCCGGGGGGCAGGCTGAGCCTGTGGTTAATTCTTCTTCCTGATGGGAAAATAGAGTGACCTGTGCCTGTCCCAACACCAAGAGCTAGTCTCTCATTGGTTCCCCGTCTTCCCGTTCATCCTCAGGACAAATTGCAACCTGTACGGAACAGGAGGTTAAAGGTGCTGATGCTCCAAGTAGGGAGATTGCTAGTAAAGTGGCTGGAATGGCGAACCCGAGCACAAGGAGATGAGAAATGAGATGCGTTTTAGAAACCTTTCCCCATCACACGGTGTACCATCTTCTGGGTTTCTCATGCATGTTTTCGATGTAGGAAGATGCCCTTGAACCTGGAGATTTGGGACCCATGCGATGGGTAGCACGCAGTATTACTTTAAAGGGTCTGCGTTTGCTCACCCAACCTCACCGAACCTCTCAGCCCCAAGAGTGTCCACCCTTATGTCTCATCCAGCTGTGGGTCTAGATATGGTCAATCCAGGTTGCATCACAGCCCCTGAACGAATTGTGTAAGAATTTCTCTCTCTTTCCCTGTCTTTGTTTCATGGGTTTTTAAAAGTAATTTATTTTTATAATGGGGTTTAGCTGCTTTTCACGGCTGTGTTTAGGCCGCTTTACACCCACTTGACACACTAACAGAGAGATATCAATACATAGGTTTTAAGATTATTACTAGTCAGATATATTCTTGTGCGGTGAATTGGGCGTGTTGAGTCCAGTTCTCTGAGCAAGGAGTAGGTCTTGTCTATTCCATATTGGGTTTATGGAACGGTATCTGAGCTAATTTGAAACTCTTGTTTTATGTATCACCCCACCTCACCTTTCCCGTTAAGCAGCCATAGTGTGTTTTCTGCATGTGTGACTCTGTTCTGTTTTGTAATTCAGTTCAAGTGTAACGGTTTTTACATTCCCTCTATAAGTGACACCTTATGAGAAGTGTCCTTTTCTGTGTGACTTATTTCACTTAGAATCGTCTTACCTAAATCCACTCATCATGCTGCTACTAGCCTTATGACATTGATTTCATGGCTGAGTGATATTCCATTGTACATAAGGACCACAACTTTTTTATCCATTTTTCGCTTTCCTGGGATATTTAAGGTGGAAGGAAGTGGAGGTCCTTGTCAACAGAGCAGCCCTAAACTTTGGGGTGCTTGTGTCTTGCTGATTTTCAATTTTCCCACTTTATCCCCCCATGCGTGGAAGTGTCCTATGCTCTCTAAGCTGTGTTTTTTAGATGTTTCAGGACACACCGTACACTTCTCCAGAGTGGCTGTTGGCAATTTACATCCCGCCCATCAGTGTAGCAAGGCTCCCATTTCTCCATGGCCTGTCCTGCATTTCTGGTTTTGACACTTTTTTCAGCATGGCCCTTTTGACCGATGGGAAGCGAGACTTCTTTGTAGCGCTGATTTGCCTTTCCAGGTTGCTTGGTTGGCCAAAAAGGGCGTATGCGTTTTCTCCTGAATATATTCAGGGAAAAACGCATACGCCCTTTTTGGCCAAGGGCATCATTGTCAACGTTTTGCCGCTTTTCATGTGCTTTAAAGGCGATTCGCATCTTCCTCCTGAAATCTGTTTCCTGCAATTCTGCCTTGATTTCAAATCCTCTTCTTTGCCTTCCCTCAATATATTTGTGGACGAGAGTTATCATTTATAACTCTGCAGGTTTGTGAATTGCAGTGCCCTGAAGCTCCATTTTACAAGTCGCTTTTTTGGGAGCCGGCCGCAAAAGCGCAGGATGGCTTCAGGCCCTGTTCTGGTTCCGGGGGGCAGGCTGAGCCTGTGGTTAATTCTTCTTCCTGATGGGAAAATAGAGTGACCTGTGCCTGTCCCAACACCAAGAGCTAGTCTCTCATTGGTTCCCCGTCTTCCCGTTCATCCTCAGGACAAATTGCAACCTGTACGGAACAGGAGGTTAAAGGTGCTGATGCTCCAAGTAGGGAGATTGCTAGTAAAGTGGCTGGAATGGCGAACCCGAGCACAAGGAGATGAGAAATGAGATGCGTTTTAGAAACCTTTCCCCATCACACGGTGTACCATCTTCTGGGTTTCTCATGCATGTTTTCGATGTAGGAAGATGCCCTTGAACCTGGAGATTTGGGACCCATGCGATGGGTAGCACGCAGTATTACTTTAAAGGGTCTGCGTTTGCTCACCCAACCTCACCGAACCTCTCAGCCCCAAGAGTGTCCACCCTTATGTCTCATCCAGCTGTGGGTCTAGATATGGTCAATCCAGGTTGCATCACAGCCCCTGAACGAATTGTGTAAGAATTTCTCTCTCTTTCCCTGTCTTTGTTTCATGGGTTTTTAAAAGTAATTTATTTTTATAATGGGGTTTAGCTGCTTTTCACGGCTGTGTTTAGACCGCTTTACACCCACTTGACACACTAACAGAGAGATATCAATACATAGGTTTTAAGATTATTACTAGTCAGATATATTCTTGTGCGGTGAATTGGGCGTGTTGAGTCCAGTTCTCTGAGCAAGGAGTAGGTCTTGTCTATTCCATATTGGGTTTATGGAACGGTATCTGAGCTAATTTGAAACTCTTGTTTTATGTATCACCCCACCTCACCTTTCCCGTTAAGCAGCCATAGTGTGTTTTCTGCATGTGTGACTCTGTTCTGTTTTGTAATTCAGTTCAAGTGTAACGGTTTTTACATTCCCTCTATAAGTGACACCTTATGAGAAGTGTCCTTTTCTGTGTGACTTATTTCACTTAGAATCGTCTTACCTAAATCCACTCATCATGCTGCTACTAGCCTTATGACATTGATTTCATGGCTGAGTGATATTCCATTGTACATAAGGACCACAACTTTTTTATCCATTTTTCGCTTTCCTGGGATATTTAAGGTGGAAGGAAGTGGAGGTCCTTGTCAACAGAGCAGCCCTAAACTTTGGGGTGCTTGTGTCTTGCTGATTTTCAATTTTCCCACTTTATCCCCCCATGCGTGGAAGTGCCCTATGCTCTCTAAGCTGTGTTTTTTAGATGTTTCAGGACACACCGTACACTTCTCCAGAGTGGCTGTTGGCAATTTACATCCCGCCCATCAGTGTAGCAAGGCTCCCATTTCTCCATGGCCTGTCCTGCATTTCTGGTTTTGACACTTTTTTCAGCATGGCCCTTTTGACCGATGGGAAGCGAGACTTCTTTGTAGCGCTGATTTGCCTTTCCAGGTTGCTTGGTTGGCCAAAAAGGGCGTATGCGTTTTCTCCTGAATATATTCAGGGAAAAACGCATACGCCCTTTTTGGCCAAGGGCATCATTGTCAACGTTTTGCCGCTTTTCATGTGCTTTAAAGGCGATTCGCATCTTCCTCCTGAAATCTGTTTCCTGCAATTCTGCCTTGATTTCAAATCCTCTTCTTTGCCTTCCCTCAATATATTTGTGGACGAGAGTTATCATTTATAACTCTGCAGGTTTGTGAATTGCAGTGCCCTGAAGCTCCATTTTACAAGTCGCTTTTTTGGGAGCCGGCCGCAAAAGCGCAGGATGGCTTCAGGCCCTGTTCTGGTTCCGGGGGGCAGGCTGAGCCTGTGGTTAATTCTTCTTCCTGATGGGAAAATAGAGTGACCTGTGCCTGTCCCAACACCAAGAGCTAGTCTCTCATTGGTTCCCCGTCTTCCCGTTCATCCTCAGGACAAATTGCAACCTGTACGGAACAGGAGGTTAAAGGTGCTGATGCTCCAAGTAGGGAGATTGCTAGTAAAGTGGCTGGAATGGCGAACCCGAGCACAAGGAGATGAGAAATGAGGTGCGTTTTAGAAACCTTTCCCCATCACACGGTGTACCATCTTCTGGGTTTCTCATGCATGTTTTCGATGTAGGAAGATGCCCTTGAACCTGGAGATTTGGGACCCATGCGATGGGTAGCACGCAGTATTACTTTAAAGGGTCTGCGTTTGCTCACCCAACCTCACCGAACCTCTCAGCCCCAAGAGTGTCCACCCTTATGTCTCATCCAGCTGTGGGTCTAGATATGGTCAATCCAGGTTGCATCACAGCCCCTGAACGAATTGTGTAAGAATTTCTCTCTCTTTCCCTGTCTTTGTTTCATGGGTTTTTAAAAGTAATTTATTTTTATAATGGGGTTTAGCTGCTTTTCACGGCTGTGTTTAGGCCGCTTTACACCCACTTGACACACTAACAGAGAGATATCAATACATAGGTTTTAAGATTATTACTAGTCAGATATATTCTTGTGCGGTGAATCGGGCGTGTTGAGTCCAGTTCTCTGAGCAAGGAGTAGGTCTTGTCTATTCCATATTGGGTTTATGGAACGGTATCTGAGCTAATTTGAAACTCTTGTTTTATGTATCACCCCACCTCACCTTTCCCGTTAAGCAGCCATAGTGTGTTTTCTGCATGTGTGACTCTGTTCTGTTTTGTAATTCAGTTCAAGTGTAACGGTTTTTACATTCCCTCTATAAGTGACACCTTATGAGAAGTGTCCTTTTCTGTGTGACTTATTTCACTTAGAATCGTCTTACCTAAATCCACTCATCATGCTGCTACTAGCCTTATGACATTGATTTCATGGCTGAGTGATATTCCATTGTACATAAGGACCACAACTTTTTTATCCATTTTTCGCTTTCCTGGGATATTTAAGGTGGAAGGAAGTGGAGGTCCTTGTCAACAGAGCAGCCCTAACCTTTGGGGTGCTTGTGTCTTGCTGATTTTCAATTTTCCCACTTTATCCCCCCATGCGTGGAAGTGCCCTATGCTCTCTAAGCTGTGTTTTTTAGATGTTTCAGGACACACCGTACACTTCTCCAGAGTGGCTGTTGGCAATTTACATCCCGCCCATCAGTGTAGCAAGGCTCCCATTTCTCCATGGCCTGTCCTGCATTTCTGGTTTTGACACTTTTTTCAGCATGGCCCTTTTGACCGATGGGAAGCGAGACTTCTTTGTAGCGCTGATTTGCCTTTCCAGGTTGCTTGGTTGGCCAAAAAGGGCGTATGCGTTTTCTCCTGAATATATTCAGGAAAAAACGCATACGCCCTTTTTGGCCAAGGGCATCATTGTCAACGTTTTGCCGCTTTTCATGTGCTTTAAAGGCGATTCGCATCTTCCTCCTGAAATCTGTTTCCTGCAATTCTGCCTTGATTTCAAATCCTCTTCTTTGCCTTCCCTCAATATATTTGTGGACGAGAGTTATCATTTATAACTCTGCAGGTTTGTGAATTGCAGTGCCCTGAAGCTCCATTTTACAAGTCGCTTTTTTGGGAGCCGGCCGCAAAAGCGCAGGATGGCTTCAGGCCCTGTTCTGGTTCCGGGGGGCAGGCTGAGCCTGTGGTTAATTCTTCTTCCTGATGGGAAAATAGAGTGACCTGTGCCTGTCCCAACACCAAGAGCTAGTCTCTCATTGGTTCCCCGTCTTCCCGTTCATCCTCAGGACAAATTGCAACCTGTACGGAACAGGAGGTTAAAGGTGCTGATGCTCCAAGTAGGGAGATTGCTAGTAAAGTGACTGGAATGGCGAACCCGAGCACAAGGAGATGAGAAATGAGGTGCGTTTTAGAAACCTTTCCCCATCACACGGTGTACCATCTTCTGGGTTTCTCATGCATGTTTTCGATGTAGGAAGATGCCCTTGAACCTGGAGATTTGGGACCCATGCGATGGGTAGCACGCAGTATTACTTTAAAGGGTCTGCGTTTGCTCACCCAACCTCACCAAACCTCTCAGCCCCAAGAGTGTCCACCCTTATGTCTCATCCAGCTGTGGGTCTAGATATGGTCAATCCAGGTTGCATCACAGCCCCTGAACGAATTGTGTAAGAATTTCTCTCTCTTTCCCTGTCTTTGTTTCATGGGTTTTTAAAAGTAATTTATTTTTATAATGGGGTTTAGCTGCTTTTCACGGCTGTGTTTAGGCCGCTTTACACCCACTTGACACACTAACAGAGAGATATCAATACATAGGTTTTAAGATTATTACTAGTCAGATATATTCTTGTGCGGTGAATCGGGCGTGTTGAGTCCAGTTCTCTGAGCAAGGAGTAGGTCTTGTCTATTCCATATTGGGTTTATGGAACGGTATCTGAGCTAATTTGAAACTCTTGTTTTATGTATCACCCCACCTCACCTTTCCCGTTAAGCAGCCATAGTGTGTTTTCTGCATGTGTGACTCTGTTCTGTTTTGTAATTCAGTTCAAGTGTAACGGTTTTTACATTCCCTCTATAAGTGACACCTTATGAGAAGTGTCCTTTTCTGTGTGACTTATTTCACTTAGAATCGTCTTACCTAAATCCACTCATCATGCTGCTACTAGCCTTATGACATTGATTTCATGGCTGAGTGATATTCCATTGTACATAAGGACCACAACTTTTTTATCCATTTTTCGCTTTCCTGGGATATTTAAGGTGGAAGGAAGTGGAGGTCCTTGTCAACAGAGCAGCCCTAAACTTTGGGGTGCTTGTGTCTTGCTGATTTTCAATTTTCCCACTTTATCCCCCCATGCGTGGAAGTGCCCTATGCTCTCTAAGCTGTGTTTTTTAGATGTTTCAGGACACACCGTACACTTCTCCAGAGTGGCTGTTGACAATTTACATCCCGCCCATCAGTGTAGCAAGGCTCCCATTTCTCCATGGCCTGTCCTGCATTTCTGGTTTTGACACTTTTTTCAGCATGGCCCTTTTGACCGATGGGAAGCGAGACTTCTTTGTAGCGCTGATTTGCCTTTCCAGGTTGCTTGGTTGGCCAAAAAGGGCGTATGCGTTTTTTCCTGAATATATTCAGGAAAAAACGCATACGCCCTTTTTGGCCAAGGGCATCATTGTCAACGTTTTGCCGCTTTTCATGTGCTTTAAAGGCGATTCGCATCTTCCTCCTGAAATCTGTTTCCTGCAATTCTGCCTTGATTTCAAATCCTCTTCTTTGCCTTCCCTCAATATATTTGTGGACGAGAGTTATCATTTATAACTCTGCAGGTTTGTGAATTGCAGTGCCCTGAAGCTCCATTTTACAAGTCGCTTTTTTGGGAGCCGCCCGCAAAAGCGCAGGATGGCTTCAGGCCCTGTTCTGGTTCCGGGGGGCAGGCTGAGCCTGTGGTTAATTCTTCTTCCTGATGGGAAAATAGAGTGACCTGTGCCTGTCCCAACACCAAGAGCTAGTCTCTCACTGGTTCCCCGTCTTCCCGTTCATCCTCAGGACAAATTGCAACCTGTACGGAACAGGAGGTTAAAGGTGCTGATGCTCCAAGTAGGGAGATTGCTAGTAAAGTGGCTGGAATGGCGAACCCGAGCACAAGGAGATGAGAAATGAGGTGCGTTTTAGAAACCTTTCCCCATCACACGGTGTACCATCTTCTGGGTTTCTCATGCATGTTTTCGATGTAGGAAGATGCCCTTGAACCTGGAGATTTGGGACCCATGCGATGGGTAGCACGCAGTATTACTTTAAAGGGTCTGCGTTTGCTCACCCAACCTCACCGAACCTCTCAGCCCCAAGAGTGTCCACCCTTATGTCTCATCCAGCTGTGGGTCTAGATATGGTCAATCCAGGTTGCATCACAGCCCCTGAACGAATTGTGTAAGAATTTCTCTCTCTTTCCCTGTCTTTGTTTCATGGGTTTTTAAAAGTAATTTATTTTTATAATGGGGTTTAGCTGCTTTTCACGGCTGTGTTTAGGCCGCTTTACACCCACTTGACACACTAACAGAGAGATATCAATACATAGGTTTTAAGATTATTACTAGTCAGATATATTCTTGTGCGGTGAATCGGGCGTGTTGAGTCCAGTTCTCTGAGCAAGGAGTAGGTCTTGTCTATTCCATATTGGGTTTATGGAACGGTATCTGAGCTAATTTGAAACTCTTGTTTTATGTATCACCCCACCTCACCTTTCCCGTTAAGCAGCCATAGTGTGTTTTCTGCATGTGTGACTCTGTTCTGTTTTGTAATTCAGTTCAAGTGTAACGGTTTTTACATTCCCTCTATAAGTGACACCTTATGAGAAGTGTCCTTTTCTGTGTGACTTATTTCACTTAGAATCGTCTTACCTAAATCCACTCATCATGCTGCTACTAGCCTTATGACATTGATTTCATGGCTGAGTGATATTCCATTGTACATAAGGACCACAACTTTTTTATCCATTTTTCGCTTTCCTGGGATATTTAAGGTGGAAGGAAGTGGAGGTCCTTGTCAACAGAGCAGCCCTAACCTTTGGGGTGCTTGTGTCTTGCTGATTTTCAATTTTCCCACTTTATCCCCCCATGCGTGGAAGTGCCCTATGCTCTCTAAGCTGTGTTTTTTAGATGTTTCAGGACACACCGTACACTTCTCCAGAGTGGCTGTTGGCAATTTACATCCCGCCCATCAGTGTAGCAAGGCTCCCATTTCTCCATGGCCTGTCCTGCATTTCTGGTTTTGACACTTTTTTCAGCATGGCCCTTTTGACCGATGGGAAGCGAGACTTCTTTGTAGCGCTGATTTGCCTTTCCAGGTTGCTTGGTTGGCCAAAAAGGGCGTATGCGTTTTTTCCTGAATATATTCAGGAAAAAACGCATACGCCCTTTTTGGCCAAGGGCATAATTGTCAACGTTTTGCCGCTTTTCATGTGCTTTAAAGGCGATTCGCATCTTCCTCCTGAAATCTCTTTCCTGCAATTCTGCCTTGATTTCAAATCCTCTTCTTTGCCTTCCCTCAATATATTTGTGGACGAGAGTTATCATTTATAACTCTGCAGGTTTGTGAATTGCAGTGCCCTGAAGCTCCATTTTACAAGTCGCTTTTTTGGGAGCCGGCCGCAAAAGCGCAGGATGGCTTCAGGCCCTGTTCTGGTTCCGGGGGGCAGGCTGAGCCTGTGGTTAATTCTTCTTCCTGATGGGAAAATAGAGTGACCTGTGCCTGTCCCAACACCAAGAGCTAGTCTCTCACTGGTTCCCCGTCTTCCCGTTCATCCTCAGGACAAATTGCAACCTGTACGGAACAGGAGGTTAAAGGTGCTGATGCTCCAAGTAGGGAGATTGCTAGTAAAGTGGCTGGAATGGCGAACCCGAGCACAAGGAGATGAGAAATGAGGTGCGTTTTAGAAACCTTTCCCCATCACACGGTGTACCATCTTCTGGGTTTCTCATGCATGTTTTCGATGTAGGAAGATGCCCTTGAACCTGGAGATTTGGGACCCATGCGATGGGTAGCACGCAGTATTACTTTAAAGGGTCTGCGTTTGCTCACCCAACCTCACCGAACCTCTCAGCCCCAAGAGTGTCCACCCTTATGTCTCATCCAGCTGTGGGTCTAGATATGGTCAATCCAGGTTGCATCACAGCCCCTGAACGAATTGTGTAAGAATTTCTCTCTCTTTCCCTGTCTTTGTTTCATGGGTTTTTAAAAGTAATTTATTTTTATAATGGGGTTTAGCTGCTTTTCACGGCTGTGTTTAGGCCGCTTTACACCCACTTGACACACTAACAGAGAGATATCAATACATAGGTTTTAAGATTATTACTAGTCAGATATATTCTTGTGCGGTGAATCGGGCGTGTTGAGTCCAGTTCTCTGAGCAAGGAGTAGGTCTTGTCTATTCCATATTGGGTTTATGGAACGGTATCTGAGCTAATTTGAAACTCTTGTTTTATGTATCACCCCACCTCACCTTTCCCGTTAAGCAGCCATAGTGTGTTTTCTGCATGTGTGACTCTGTTCTGTTTTGTAATTCAGTTCAAGTGTAACGGTTTTTACATTCCCTCTATAAGTGACACCTTATGAGAAGTGTCCTTTTCTGTGTGACTTATTTCACTTAGAATCGTCTTACCTAAATCCACTCATCATGCTGCTACTAGCCTTATGACATTGATTTCATGGCTGAGTGATATTCCATTGTACATAAGGACCACAACTTTTTTATCCATTTTTCGCTTTCCTGGGATATTTAAGGTGGAAGGAAGTGGAGGTCCTTGTCAACAGAGCAGCCCTAACCTTTGGGGTGCTTGTGTCTTGCTGATTTTCAATTTTCCCACTTTATCCCCCCATGCGTGGAAGTGCCCTATGCTCTCTAAGCTGTGTTTTTTAGATGTTTCAGGACACACCGTACACTTCTCCAGAGTGGCTGTTGGCAATTTACATCCCGCCCATCAGTGTAGCAAGGCTCCCATTTCTCCATGGCCTGTCCTGCATTTCTGGTTTTGACACTTTTTTCAGCATGGCCCTTTTGACCGATGGGAAGCGAGACTTCTTTGTAGCGCTGATTTGCCTTTCCAGGTTGCTTGGTTGGCCAAAAAGGGCGTATGCGTTTTTTCCTGAATATATTCAGGAAAAAACGCATACGCCCTTTTTGGCCAAGGGCATCATTGTCAACGTTTTGCCGCTTTTCATGTGCTTTAAAGGCGATTCGCATCTTCCTCCTGAAATCTCTTTCCTGCAATTCTGCCTTGATTTCAAATCCTCTTCTTTGCCTTCCCTCAATATATTTGTGGACGAGAGTTATCATTTATAACTCTGCAGGTTTGTGAATTGCAGTGCCCTGAAGCTCCATTTTACAAGTCGCTTTTTTGGGAGCCGGCCGCAAAAGCGCAGGATGGCTTCAGGCCCTGTTCTGGTTCCGGGGGGCAGGCTGAGCCTGTGGTTAATTCTTCTTCCTGATGGGAAAATAGAGTGACCTGTGCCTGTCCCAACACCAAGAGCTAGTCTTCTTCTTGGTTCCCCGTCTTCCCGTTCATCCTCAGGACAAATTGCAACCTGTACGGAACAGGAGGTTAAAGGTGCTGATGCTCCAAGTAGGGAGATTGCTAGTAAAGTGGCTGGAATGGCGAACCCGAGCACAAGGAGATGAGAAATGAGGTGCGTTTTAGAAACCTTTCCCCATCACACGGTGTACCATCTTCTGGGTTTCTCATGCATGTTTTCGATGTAGGAAGATGCCCTTGAACCTGGAGATTTGGGACCCATGCGATGGGTAGCACGCAGTATTACTTTAAAGGGTCTGCGTTTGCTCACCCAACCTCACCGAACCTCTCAGCCCCAAGAGTGTCCACCCTTATGTCTCATCCAGCTGTGGGTCTAGATATGGTCAATCCAGGTTGCATCACAGCCCCTGAACGAATTGTGTAAGAATTTCTCTCTCTTTCCCTGTCTTTGTTTCATGGGTTTTTAAAAGTAATTTATTTTTATAATGGGGTTTAGCTGCTTTTCACGGCAGTGTTTAGGCCGCTTTACACCCACTTGACACACTAACAGAGAGATATCAATACATAGGTTTTAAGATTATTACTAGTCAGATATATTCTTGTGCGGTGAATCGGGCGTGTTGAGTCCAGTTCTCTGAGCAAGGAGTAGGTCTTGTCTATTCCATATTGGGTTTATGGAACGGTATCTGAGCTAATTTGAAACTCTTGTTTTATGTATCACCCCACCTCACCTTTCCCGTTAAGCAGCCATAGTGTGTTTTCTGCATGTGTGACTCTGTTCTGTTTTGTAATTCAGTTCAAGTGTAACGGTTTTTACATTCCCTCTATAAGTGACACCTTATGAGAAGTGTCCTTTTCTGTGTGACTTATTTCACTTAGAATCGTCTTACCTAAATCCACTCATCATGCTGCTACTAGCCTTATGACATTGATTTCATGGCTGAGTGATATTCCATTGTACATAAGGACCACAACTTTTTTATCCATTTTTCGCTTTCCTGGGATATTTAAGGTGGAAGGAAGTGGAGGTCCTTGTCAACAGAGCAGCCCTAACCTTTGGGGTGCTTGTGTCTTGCTGATTTTCAATTTTCCCACTTTATCCCCCCATGCGTGGAAGTGCCCTATGCTCTCTAAGCTGTGTTTTTTAGATGTTTCAGGACACACCGTACACTTCTCCAGAGTGGCTGTTGACAATTTACATCCCGCCCATCAGTGTAGCAAGGCTCCCATTTCTCCATGGCCTGTCCTGCATTTCTGGTTTTGACACTTTTTTCAGCATGGCCCTTTTGACCGATGGGAAGCGAGACTTCTTTGTAGCGCTGATTTGCCTTTCCAGGTTGCTTGGTTGGCCAAAAAGGGCGTATGCGTTTTCTCCTGAATATATTCAGGAAAAAACGCATACGCCCTTTTTGGCCAAGGGCATCATTGTCAACGTTTTGCCGCTTTTCATGTGCTTTAAAGGCGATTCGCATCTTCCTCCTGAAATCTGTTTCCTGCAATTCTGCCTTGATTTCAAATCCTCTTCTTTGCCTTCCCTCAATATATTTGTGGACGAGAGTTATCATTTATAACTCTGCAGGTTTGTGAATTGCAGTGCCCTGAAGCTCCATTTTACAAGTCGCTTTTTTGGGAGCCGGCCACAAAAGCGCAGGATGGCTTCAGGCCCTGTTCTGGTTCCGGGGGGCAGGCTGAGCCTGTGGTTAATTCTTCTTCCTGATGGGAAAATAGAGTGACCTGTGCCTGTCCCAACACCAAGAGCTAGTCTCTCATTGGTTCCCCGTCTTCCCGTTCATCCTCAGGACAAATTGCAACCTGTACGGAACAGGAGGTTAAAGGTGCTGATGCTCCAAGTAGGGAGATTGCTAGTAAAGTGGCTGGAATGGCGAACCCGAGCACAAGGAGATGAGAAATGAGGTGCGTTTTAGAAACCTTTCCCCATCACACGGTGTACCATCTTCTGGGTT
Source organism: Balaenoptera physalus (assembly GCF_965194825.1). Classification (NCBI taxonomy): domain Eukaryota; kingdom Metazoa; phylum Chordata; class Mammalia; order Artiodactyla; family Balaenopteridae; genus Balaenoptera; species Balaenoptera physalus. The sequence goes on along the minus strand of NW_028126238.1, from coordinate 211,368 downwards.
TCTCATGCATGTTTTCGATGTAGGAAGATGCCCTTGAACCTGGAGATTTGGGACCCATGCGATGGGTAGCACGCAGTATTACTTTAAAGGGTCTGCGTTTGCTCACCCAACCTCACCGAACCTCTCAGCCCCAAGAGTGTCCACCCTTATGTCTCATCCAGCTGTGGGTCTAGATATGGTCAATCCAGGTTGCATCACAGCCCCTGAACGAATTGTGTAAGAATTTCTCTCTCTTTCCCTGTCTTTGTTTCATGGGTTTTTAAAAGTAATTTATTTTTATAATGGGGTTTAGCTGCTTTTCACGGCTGTGTTTAGGCCGCTTTACACCCACTTGACACACTAACAGAGAGATATCAATACATAGGTTTTAAGATTATTACTAGTCAGATATATTCTTGTGCGGTGAATCGGGCGTGTTGAGTCCAGTTCTCTGAGCAAGGAGTAGGTCTTGTCTATTCCATATTGGGTTTATGGAACGGTATCTGAGCTAATTTGAAACTCTTGTTTTATGTATCACCCCACCTCACCTTTCCCGTTAAGCAGCCATAGTGTGTTTTCTGCATGTGTGACTCTGTTCTGTTTTGTAATTCAGTTCAAGTGTAACGGTTTTTACATTCCCTCTATAAGTGACACCTTATGAGAAGTGTCCTTTTCTGTGTGACTTATTTCACTTAGAATCGTCTTACCTAAATCCACTCATCATGCTGCTACTAGCCTTATGACATTGATTTCATGGCTGAGTGATATTCCATTGTACATAAGGACCACAACTTTTTTATCCATTTTTCGCTTTCCTGGGATATTTAAGGTGGAAGGAAGTGGAGGTCCTTGTCAACAGAGCAGCCCTAAACTTTGGGGTGCTTGTGTCTTGCTGATTTTCAATTTTCCCACTTTATCCCCCCATGCGTGGAAGTGCCCTATGCTCTCTAAGCTGTGTTTTTTAGATGTTTCAGGACACACCGTACACTTCTCCAGAGTGGCTGTTGGCAATTTACATCCCGCCCATCAGTGTAGCAAGGCTCCCATTTCTCCATGGCCTGTCCTGCATTTCTGGTTTTGACACTTTTTTCAGCATGGCCCTTTTGACCGATGGGAAGCGAGACTTCTTTGTAGCGCTGATTTGCCTTTCCAGGTTGCTTGGTTGGCCAAAAAGGGCGTATGCGTTTTCTCCTGAATATATTCAGGAAAAAACGCATACGCCCTTTTTGGCCAAGGGCATCATTGTCAACGTTTTGCCGCTTTTCATGTGCTTTAAAGGCGATTCGCATCTTCCTCCTGAAATCTGTTTCCTGCAATTCTGCCTTGATTTCAAATCCTCTTCTTTGCCTTCCCTCAATATATTTGTGGACGAGAGTTATCATTTATAACTCTGCAGGTTTGTGAATTGCAGTGCCCTGAAGCTCCATTTTACAAGTCGCTTTTTTGGGAGCCGGCCACAAAAGCGCAGGATGGCTTCAGGCCCTGTTCTGGTTCCGGGGCGCAGGCTGAGCCTGTGGTTAATTCTTCTTCCTGATGGGAAAATAGAGTGACCTGTGCCTGTCCCAACACCAAGAGCTAGTCTCTCATTGGTTCCCCGTCTTCCCGTTCATCCTCAGGACAAATTGCAACCTGTACGGAACAGGAGGTTAAAGGTGCTGATGCTCCAAGTAGGGAGATTGCTAGTAAAGTGGCTGGAATGGCGAACCCGAGCACAAGGAGATGAGAAATGAGGTGCGTTTTAGAAACCTTTCCCCATCACACGGTGTACCATCTTCTGGGTTTCTCATGCATGTTTTCGATGTAGGAAGATGCCCTTGAACCTGGAGATTTGGGACCCATGCGATGGGTAGCACGCAGTATTACTTTAAAGGGTCTGCGTTTGCTCACCCAACCTCACCGAACCTCTCAGCCCCAAGAGTGTCCACCCTTATGTCTCATCCAGCTGTGGGTCTAGATATGGTCAATCCAGGTTGCATCACAGCCCCTGAACGAATTGTGTAAGAATTTCTCTCTCTTTCCCTGTCTTTGTTTCATGGGTTTTTAAAAGTAATTTATTTTTATAATGGGGTTTAGCTGCTTTTCACGGCTGTGTTTAGGCCGCTTTACACCCACTTGACACACTAACAGAGAGATATCAATACATAGGTTTTAAGATTATTACTAGTCAGATATATTCTTGTGCGGTGAATCGGGCGTGTTGAGTCCAGTTCTCTGAGCAAGGAGTAGGTCTTGTCTATTCCATATTGGGTTTATGGAACGGTATCTGAGCTAATTTGAAACTCTTGTTTTATGTATCACCCCACCTCACCTTTCCCGTTAAGCAGCCATAGTGTGTTTTCTGCATGTGTGACTCTGTTCTGTTTTGTAATTCAGTTCAAGTGTAACGGTTTTTACATTCCCTCTATAAGTGACACCTTATGAGAAGTGTCCTTTTCTGTGTGACTTATTTCACTTAGAATCGTCTTACCTAAATCCACTCATCATGCTGCTACTAGCCTTATGACATTGATTTCATGGCTGAGTGATATTCCATTGTACATAAGGACCACAACTTTTTTATCCATTTTTCGCTTTCCTGGGATATTTAAGGTGGAAGGAAGTGGAGGTCCTTGTCAACAGAGCAGCCCTAAACTTTGGGGTGCTTGTGTCTTGCTGATTTTCAATTTTCCCACTTTATCCCCCCATGCGTGGAAGTGCCCTATGCTCTCTAAGCTGTGTTTTTTAGATGTTTCAGGACACACCGTACACTTCTCCAGAGTGGCTGTTGGCAATTTACATCCCGCCCATCAGTGTAGCAAGGCTCCCATTTCTCCATGGCCTGTCCTGCATTTCTGGTTTTGACACTTTTTTCAGCATGGCCCTTTTGACCGATGGGAAGCGAGACTTCTTTGTAGCGCTGATTTGCCTTTCCAGGTTGCTTGGTTGGCCAAAAAGGGCGTATGCGTTTTCTCCTGAATATATTCAGGAAAAAACGCATACGCCCTTTTTGGCCAAGAGCATCATTGTCAACGTTTTGCCGCTTTTCATGTGCTTTAAAGGCGATTCGCATCTTCCTCCTGAAATCTGTTTCCTGCAATTCTGCCTTGATTTCAAATCCTCTTCTTTGCCTTCCCTCAATATATTTGTGGACAAGAGTTATCATTTATAACTCTGCAGGTTTGTGAATTGCAGTGCCCTGAAGCTCCATTTTACAAGTCGCTTTTTTGGGAGCCGGCCGCAAAAGCGCAGGATGGCTTCAGGCCCTGTTCTGGTTCCGGGGCGCAGGCTGAGCCTGTGGTTAATTCTTCTTCCTGATGGGAAAATAGAGTGACCTGTGCCTGTCCCAACACCAAGAGCTAGTCTCTCATTGGTTCCCCGTCTTCCCGTTCATCCTCAGGACAAATTGCAACCTGTACGGAACAGGAGGTTAAAGGTGCTGATGCTCCAAGTAGGGAGATTGCTAGTAAAGTGGCTGGAATGGCGAACCCGAGCACAAGGAGATGAGAAATGAGGTGCGTTTTAGAAACCTTTCCCCATCACACGGTGTACCATCTTCTGGGTTTCTCATGCATGTTTTCGATGTAGGAAGATGCCCTTGAACCTGGAGATTTGGGACCCATGCGATGGGTAGCACGCAGTATTACTTTAAAGGGTCTGCGTTTGCTCACCCAACCTCACCGAACCTCTCAGCCCCAAGAGTGTCCACCCTTATGTCTCATCCAGCTGTGGGTCTAGATATGGTCAATCCAGGTTGCATCACAGCCCCTGAACGAATTGTGTAAGAATTTCTCTCTCTTTCCCTGTCTTTGTTTCATGGGTTTTTAAAAGTAATTTATTTTTATAATGGGGTTTAGCTGCTTTTCACGGCTGTGTTTAGGCCGCTTTACACCCACTTGACACACTAACAGAGAGATATCAATACATAGGTTTTAAGATTATTACTAGTCAGATATATTCTTGTGCGGTGAATCGGGCGTGTTGAGTCCAGTTCTCTGAGCAAGGAGTAGGTCTTGTCTATTCCATATTGGGTTTATGGAACGGTATCTGAGCTAATTTGAAACTCTTGTTTTATGTATCACCCCACCTCACCTTTCCCGTTAAGCAGCCATAGTGTGTTTTCTGCATGTGTGACTCTGTTCTGTTTTGTAATTCAGTTCAAGTGTAACGGTTTTTACATTCCCTCTATAAGTGACACCTTATGAGAAGTGTCCTTTTCTGTGTGACTTATTTCACTTAGAATCGTCTTACCTAAATCCACTCATCATGCTGCTACTAGCCTTATGACATTGATTTCATGGCTGAGTGATATTCCATTGTACATAAGGACCACAACTTTTTTATCCATTTTTCGCTTTCCTGGGATATTTAAGGTGGAAGGAAGTGGAGGTCCTTGTCAACAGAGCAGCCCTAAACTTTGGGGTGCTTGTGTCTTGCTGATTTTCAATTTTCCCACTTTATCCCCCCATGCGTGGAAGTGCCCTATGCTCTCTAAGCTGTGTTTTTTAGATGTTTCAGGACACACCGTACACTTCTCCAGAGTGGCTGTTGACAATTTACATCCCGCCCATCAGTGTAGCAAGGCTCCCATTTCTCCATGGCCTGTCCTGCATTTCTGGTTTTGACACTTTTTTCAGCATGGCCCTTTTGACCGATGGGAAGCGAGACTTCTTTGTAGCGCTGATTTGCCTTTCCAGGTTGCTTGGTTGGCCAAAAAGGGCGTATGCGTTTTCTCCTGAATATATTCAGGAAAAAACGCATACGCCCTTTTTGGCCAAGGGCATCATTGTCAACGTTTTGCCGCTTTTCATGTGCTTTAAAGGCGATTCGCATCTTCCTCCTGAAATCTGTTTCCTGCAATTCTGCCTTGATTTCAAATCCTCTTCTTTGCCTTCCCTCAATATATTTGTGGACGAGAGTTATCATTTATAACTCTGCAGGTTTGTGAATTGCAGTGCCCTGAAGCTCCATTTTACAAGTCGCTTTTTTGGGAGCCGGCCACAAAAGCGCAGGATGGCTTCAGGCCCTGTTCTGGTTCCGGGGGGCAGGCTGAGCCTGTGGTTAATTCTTCTTCCTGATGGGAAAATAGAGTGACCTGTGCCTGTCCCAACACCAAGAGCTAGTCTCTCATTGGTTCCCCGTCTTCCCGTTCATCCTCAGGACAAATTGCAACCTGTACGGAACAGGAGGTTAAAGGTGCTGATGCTCCAAGTAGGGAGATTGCTAGTAAAGTGGCTGGAATGGCGAACCCGAGCACAAGGAGATGAGAAATGAGGTGCGTTTTAGAAACCTTTCCCCATCACACGGTGTACCATCTTCTGGGTTTCTCATGCATGTTTTCGATGTAGGAAGATGCCCTTGAACCTGGAGATTTGGGACCCATGCGATGGGTAGCACGCAGTATTACTTTAAAGGGTCTGCGTTTGCTCACCCAACCTCACCGAACCTCTCAGCCCCAAGAGTGTCCACCCTTATGTCTCATCCAGCTGTGGGTCTAGATATGGTCAATCCAGGTTGCATCACAGCCCCTGAACGAATTGTGTAAGAATTTCTCTCTCTTTCCCTGTCTTTGTTTCATGGGTTTTTAAAAGTAATTTATTTTTATAATGGGGTTTAGCTGCTTTTCACGGCTGTGTTTAGGCCGCTTTACACCCACTTGACACACTAACAGAGAGATATCAATACATAGGTTTTAAGATTATTACTAGTCAGATATATTCTTGTGCGGTGAATCGGGCGTGTTGAGTCCAGTTCTCTGAGCAAGGAGTAGGTCTTGTCTATTCCATATTGGGTTTATGGAACGGTATCTGAGCTAATTTGAAACTCTTGTTTTATGTATCACCCCACCTCACCTTTCCCGTTAAGCAGCCATAGTGTGTTTTCTGCATGTGTGACTCTGTTCTGTTTTGTAATTCAGTTCAAGTGTAACGGTTTTTACATTCCCTCTATAAGTGACACCTTATGAGAAGTGTCCTTTTCTGTGTGACTTATTTCACTTAGAATCGTCTTACCTAAATCCACTCATCATGCTGCTACTAGCCTTATGACATTGATTTCATGGCTGAGTGATATTCCATTGTACATAAGGACCACAACTTTTTTATCCATTTTTCGCTTTCCTGGGATATTTAAGGTGGAAGGAAGTGGAGGTCCTTGTCAACAGAGCAGCCCTAAACTTTGGGGTGCTTGTGTCTTGCTGATTTTCAATTTTCCCACTTTATCCCCCCATGCGTGGAAGTGCCCTATGCTCTCTAAGCTGTGTTTTTTAGATGTTTCAGGACACACCGTACACTTCTCCAGAGTGGCTGTTGGCAATTTACATCCCGCCCATCAGTGTAGCAAGGCTCCCATTTCTCCATGGCCTGTCCTGCATTTCTGGTTTTGACACTTTTTTCAGCATGGCCCTTTTGACCGATGGGAAGCGAGACTTCTTTGTAGCGCTGATTTGCCTTTCCAGGTTGCTTGGTTGGCCAAAAAGGGCGTATGCGTTTTCTCCTGAATATATTCAGGAAAAAACGCATACGCCCTTTTTGGCCAAGGGCATCATTGTCAACGTTTTGCCGCTTTTCATGTGCTTTAAAGGCGATTCGCATCTTCCTCCTGAAATCTGTTTCCTGCAATTCTGCCTTGATTTCAAATCCTCTTCTTTGCCTTCCCTCAATATATTTGTGGACAAGAGTTATCATTTATAACTCTGCAGGTTTGTGAATTGCAGTGCCCTGAAGCTCCATTTTACAAGTCGCTTTTTTGGGAGCCGGCCGCAAAAGCGCAGGATGGCTTCAGGCCCTGTTCTGGTTCCGGGGCGCAGGCTGAGCCTGTGGTTAATTCTTCTTCCTGATGGGAAAATAGAGTGACCTGTGCCTGTCCCAACACCAAGAGCTAGTCTCTCATTGGTTCCCCGTCTTCCCGTTCATCCTCAGGACAAATTGCAACCTGTACGGAACAGGAGGTTAAAGGTGCTGATGCTCCAAGTAGGGAGATTGCTAGTAAAGTGGCTGGAATGGCGAACCCGAGCACAAGGAGATGAGAAATGAGGTGCGTTTTAGAAACCTTTCCCCATCACACGGTGTACCATCTTCTGGGTTTCTCATGCATGTTTTCGATGTAGGAAGATGCCCTTGAACCTGGAGATTTGGGACCCATGCGATGGGTAGCACGCAGTATTACTTTAAAGGGTCTGCGTTTGCTCACCCAACCTCACCGAACCTCTCAGCCCCAAGAGTGTCCACCCTTATGTCTCATCCAGCTGTGGGTCTAGATATGGTCAATCCAGGTTGCATCACAGCCCCTGAACGAATTGTGTAAGAATTTCTCTCTCTTTCCCTGTCTTTGTTTCATGGGTTTTTAAAAGTAATTTATTTTTATAATGGGGTTTAGCTGCTTTTCACGGCTGTGTTTAGGCCGCTTTACACCCACTTGACACACTAACAGAGAGATATCAATACATAGGTTTTAAGATTATTACTAGTCAGATATATTCTTGTGCGGTGAATCGGGCGTGTTGAGTCCAGTTCTCTGAGCAAGGAGTAGGTCTTGTCTATTCCATATTGGGTTTATGGAACGGTATCTGAGCTAATTTGAAACTCTTGTTTTATGTATCACCCCACCTCACCTTTCCCGTTAAGCAGCCATAGTGTGTTTTCTGCATGTGTGACTCTGCTCTGTTTTGTAATTCAGTTCAAGTGTAACGGTTTTTACATTCCCTCTATAAGTGACACCTTATGAGAAGTGTCCTTTTCTGTGTGACTTATTTCACTTAGAATCGTCTTACCTAAATCCACTCATCATGCTGCTACTAGCCTTATGACATTGATTTCATGGCTGAGTGATATTCCATTGTACATAAGGACAACAACTTTTTTATCCATTTTTCGCTTTCCTGGGATATTTAAGGTGGAAGGAAGTGGAGGTCCTTGTCAACAGAGCAGCCCTAAACTTTGGGGTGCTTGTGTCTTGCTGATTTTCAATTTTCCCACTTTATCCCCCCATGCGTGGAAGTGCCCTATGCTCTCTAAGCTGTGTTTTTTAGATGTTTCAGGACACACCGTACACTTCTCCAGAGTGGCTGTTGGCAATTTACATCCCGCCCATCAGTGTAGCAAGGCTCCCATTTCTCCATGGCCTGTCCTGCATTTCTTGTTTTGACACTTTTTTCAGCATGGCCCTTTTGACCGATGGGAAGCGAGACTTCTTTGTAGCGCTGATTTGCCTTTCCAGGTTGCTTGGTTGGCCAAAAAGGGCGTATGCGTTTTTTCCTGAATATATTCAGGAAAAAACGCATACGCCCTTTTTGGCCAAGGGCATCATTGTCAACGTTTTGCCGCTTTTCATGTGCTTTAAAGGCGATTCGCATCTTCCTCCTGAAATCTGTTTCCTGCAATTCTGCCTTGATTTCAAATCCTCTTCTTTGCCTTCCCTCAATATATTTGTGGACGAGAGTTATCATTTATAACTCTGCAGGTTTGTGAATTGCAGTGCCCTGAAGCTCCATTTTACAAGTCGCTTTTTTGGGAGCCGGCCGCAAAAGCGCAGGATGGCTTCAGGCCCTGTTCTGGTTCCGGGGGGCAGGCTGAGCCTGTGGTTAATTCTTCTTCCTGATGGGAAAATAGAGTGACCTGTGCCTGTCCCAACACCAAGAGCTAGTCTCTCACTGGTTCCCCGTCTTCCCGTTCATCCTCAGGACAAATTGCAACCTGTACGGAACAGGAGGTTAAAGGTGCTGATGCTCCAAGTAGGGAGATTGCTAGTAAAGTGGCTGGAATGGCGAACCCGAGCACAAGGAGATGAGAAATGAGGTGCGTTTTAGAAACCTTTCCCCATCACACGGTGTACCATCTTCTGGGTTTCTCATGCATGTTTTCGATGTAGGAAGATGCCCTTGAACCTGGAGATTTGGGACCCATGCGATGGGTAGCACGCAGTATTATTTTAAAGGGTCTGCGTTTGCTCACCCAACCTCACCGAACCTCTCAGCCCCAAGAGTGTCCACCCTTATGTCTCATCCAGCTGTGGGTCTAGATATGGTCAATCCAGGTTGCATCACAGCCCCTGAACGAATTGTGTAAGAATTTCTCTCTCTTTCCCTGTCTTTGTTTCATGGGTTTTTAAAAGTAATTTATTTTTATAATGGGGTTTAGCTGCTTTTCACGGCTGTGTTTAGGCCGCTTTACACCCACTTGACACACTAACAGAGAGATATCAATACATAGGTTTTAAGATTATTACTAGTCAGATATATTCTTGTGCGGTGAATCGGGCGTGTTGAGTCCAGTTCTCTGAGCAAGGAGTAGGTCTTGTCTATTCCATATTGGGTTTATGGAACGGTATCTGAGCTAATTTGAAACTCTTGTTTTATGTATCACCCCACCTCACCTTTCCCGTTAAGCAGCCATAGTGTGTTTTCTGCATGTGTGACTCTGCTCTGTTTTGTAATTCAGTTCAAGTGTAACGGTTTTTACATTCCCTCTATAAGTGACACCTTATGAGAAGTGTCCTTTTCTGTGTGACTTATTTCACTTAGAATCGTCTTACCTAAATCCACTCATCATGCTGCTACTAGCCTTATGACATTGATTTCATGGCTGAGTGATATTCCATTGTACATAAGGACCACAACTTTTTTATCCATTTTTCGCTTTCCTGGGATATTTAAGGTGGAAGGAAGTGGAGGTCCTTGTCAACAGAGCAGCCCTAAACTTTGGGGTGCTTGTGTCTTGCTGATTTTCAATTTTCCCACTTTATCCCCCCATGCGTGGAAGTGCCCTATGCTCTCTAAGCTGTGTTTTTTAGATGTTTCAGGACACACCGTACACTTCTCCAGAGTGGCTGTTGGCAATTTACATCCCGCCCATCAGTGTAGCAAGGCTCCCATTTCTCCATGGCCTGTCCTGCATTTCTGGTTTTGACACTTTTTTCAGCATGGCCCTTTTGACCGATGGGAAGCGAGACTTCTTTGTAGCGCTGATTTGCCTTTCCAGGTTGCTTGGTTGGCCAAAAAGGGCGTATGCGTTTTTTCCTGAATATATTCAGGAAAAAACGCATACGCCCTTTTTGGCCAAGGGCATCATTGTCAACGTTTTGCCGCTTTTCATGTGCTTTAAAGGCGATTCGCATCTTCCTCCTGAAATCTGTTTCCTGCAATTCTGCCTTGATTTCAAATCCTCTTCTTTGCCTTCCCTCAATATATTTGTGGACGAGAGTTATCATTTATAACTCTGCAGGTTTGTGAATTGCAGTGCCCTGAAGCTCCATTTTACAAGTCGCTTTTTTGGGAGCCGGCCGCAAAAGCGCAGGATGGCTTCAGGCCCTGTTCTGGTTCCGGGGGGCAGGCTGAGCCTGTGGTTAATTCTTCTTCCTGATGGGAAAATAGAGTGACCTGTGCCTGTCCCAACACCAAGAGCTAGTCTCTCACTGGTTCCCCGTCTTCCCGTTCATCCTCAGGACAAATTGCAACCTGTACGGAACAGGAGGTTAAAGGTGCTGATGCTCCAAGTAGGGAGATTGCTAGTAAAGTGGCTGGAATGGCGAACCCGAGCACAAGGAGATGAGAAATGAGGTGCGTTTTAGAAACCTTTCCCCATCACACGGTGTACCATCTTCTGGGTTTCTCATGCATGTTTTCGATGTAGGAAGATGCCCTTGAACCTGGAGATTTGGGACCCATGCGATGGGTAGCACGCAGTATTACTTTAAAGGGTCTGCGTTTGCTCACCCAACCTCACCGAACCTCTCAGCCCCAAGAGTGTCCACCCTTATGTCTCATCCAGCTGTGGGTCTAGATATGGTCAATCCAGGTTGCATCACAGCCCCTGAACGAATTGTGTAAGAATTTCTCTCTCTTTCCCTGTCTTTGTTTCATGGGTTTTTAAAAGTAATTTATTTTTATAATGGGGTTTAGCTGCTTTTCACGGCTGTGTTTAGGCCGCTTTACACCCACTTGACACACTAACAGAGAGATATCAATACATAGGTTTTAAGATTATTACTAGTCAGATATATTCTTGTGCGGTGAATCGGGCGTGTTGAGTCCAGTTCTCTGAGCAAGGAGTAGGTCTTGTCTATTCCATATTGGGTTTATGGAACGGTATCTGAGCTAATTTGAAACTCTTGTTTTATGTATCACCCCACCTCACCTTTCCCGTTAAGCAGCCATAGTGTGTTTTCTGCATGTGTGACTCTGTTCTGTTTTGTAATTCAGTTCAAGTGTAACGGTTTTTACATTCCCTCTATAAGTGACACCTTATGAGAAGTGTCCTTTTCTGTGTGACTTATTTCACTTAGAATCGTCTTACCTAAATCCACTCATCATGCTGCTACTAGCCTTATGACATTGATTTCATGGCTGAGTGATATTCCATTGTACATAAGGACCACAACTTTTTTATCCATTTTTCGCTTTCCTGGGATATTTAAGGTGGAAGGAAGTGGAGGTCCTTGTCAACAGAGCAGCCCTAAACTTTGGGGTGCTTGTGTCTTGCTGATTTTCAATTTTCCCACTTTATCCCCCCATGCGTGGAAGTGCCCTATGCTCTCTAAGCTGTGTTTTTTAGATGTTTCAGGACACACCGTACACTTCTCCAGAGTGGCTGTTGACAATTTACATCCCGCCCATCAGTGTAGCAAGGCTCCCATTTCTCCATGGCCTGTCCTGCATTTCTGGTTTTGACACTTTTTTCAGCATGGCCCTTTTGACCGATGGGAAGCGAGACTTCTTTGTAGCGCTGATTTGCCTTTCCAGGTTGCTTGGTTGGCCAAAAAGGGCGTATGCGTTTTCTCCTGAATATATTCAGGAAAAAACGCATACGCCCTTTTTGGCCAAGGGCATCATTGTCAACGTTTTGCCGCTTTTCATGTGCTTTAAAGGCGATTCGCATCTTCCTCCTGAAATCTCTTTCCTGCAATTCTGCCTTGATTTCAAATCCTCTTCTTTGCCTTCCCTCAATATATTTGTGGACGAGAGTTATCATTTATAACTCTGCAGGTTTGTGAATTGCAGTGCCCTGAAGCTCCATTTTACAAGTCGCTTTTTTGGGAGCCGGCCACAAAAGCGCAGGATGGCTTCAGGCCCTGTTCTGGTTCCGGGGGGCAGGCTGAGCCTGTGGTTAATTCTTCTTCCTGATGGGAAAATAGAGTGACCTGTGCCTGTCCCAACACCAAGAGCTAGTCTCTCATTGGTTCCCCGTCTTCCCGTTCATCCTCAGGACAAATTGCAACCTGTACGGAACAGGAGGTTAAAGGTGCTGATGCTCCAAGTAGGGAGATTGCTAGTAAAGTGGCTGGAATGGCGAACCCGAGCACAAGGAGATGAGAAATGAGGTGCGTTTTAGAAACCTTTCCCCATCACACGGTGTACCATCTTCTGGGTTTCTCATGCATGTTTTCGATGTAGGAAGATGCCCTTGAACCTGGAGATTTGGGACCCATGCGATGGGTAGCACGCAGTATTACTTTAAAGGGTCTGCGTTTGCTCACCCAACCTCACCGAACCTCTCAGCCCCAAGAGTGTCCACCCTTATGTCTCATCCAGCTGTGGATCTAGATATGGTCAATCCAGGTTGCATCACAGCCCCTGAACGAATTGTGTAAGAATTTCTCTCTCTTTCCCTGTCTTTGTTTCATGGGTTTTTAAAAGTAATTTATTTTTATAATGGGGTTTAGCTGCTTTTCACGGCTGTGTTTAGGCCGCTTTACACCCACTTGACACACTAACAGAGAGATATCAATACATAGGTTTTAAGATTATTACTAATCAGATATATTCTTGTGCGGTGAATCGGGCGTGTTGAGTCCAGTTCTCTGAGCAAGGAGTAGGTCTTGTCTATTCCATATTGGGTTTATGGAACGGTATCTGAGCTAATTTGAAACTCTTGTTTTATGTATCACCCCACCTCACCTTTCCCGTTAAGCAGCCATAGTGTGTTTTCTGCATGTGTGACTCTGTTCTGTTTTGTAATTCAGTTCAAGTGTAACGGTTTTTACATTCCCTCTATAAGTGACATCTTATGAGAAGTGTCCTTTTCTGTGTGACTTATTTCACTTAGAATCGTCTTACCTAAATCCACTCATCATGCTGCTACTAGCCTTATGACATTGATTTCATGGCTGAGTGATATTCCATTGTACATAAGGACCACAACTTTTTTATCCATTTTTCGCTTTCCTGGGATATTTAAGGTGGAAGGAAGTGGAGGTCCTTGTCAACAGAGCAGCCCTAACCTTTGGGGTGCTTGTGTCTTGCTGATTTTCAATTTTCCCACTTTATCCCCCCATGCGTGGAAGTGCCCTATGCTCTCTAAGCTGTGTTTTTTAGATGTTTCAGGACACACCGTACACTTCTCCAGAGTGGCTGTTGGCAATTTATATCCCGCCCATCAGTGTAGCAAGGCTCCCATTTCTCCATGGCCTGTCCTGCATTTCTGGTTTTGACACTTTTTTCAGCATGGCCCTTTTGACCGATGGGAAGCGAGACTTCTTTGTAGCGCTGATTTGCCTTTCCAGGTTGCTTGGTTGGCCAAAAAGGGCGTATGCGTTTTTTCCTGAATATATTCAGGAAAAAACGCATACGCCCTTTTTGGCCAAGGGCATCATTGTCAACGTTTTGCCGCTTTTCATGTGCTTTAAAGGCGATTCGCATCTTCCTCCTGAAATCTGTTTCCTGCAATTCTGCCTTGATTTCAAATCCTCTTCTTTGCCTTCCCTCAATATATTTGTGGACGAGAGTTATCATTTATAACTCTGCAGGTTTGTGAATTGCAGTGCCCTGAAGCTCCATTTTACAAGTCGCTTTTTTGGGAGCCGGCCGCAAAAGCGCAGGATGGCTTCAGGCCCTGTTCTGGTTCCGGGGGGCAGGCTGAGCCTGTGGTTAATTCTTCTTCCTGATGGGAAAATAGAGTGACCTGTGCCTGTCCCAACACCAAGAGCTAGTCTCTCATTGGTTCCCCGTCTTCCCGTTCATCCTCAGGACAAATTGCAACCTGTACGGAACAGGAGGTTAAAGGTGCTGATGCTCCAAGTAGGGAGATTGCTAGTAAAGTGGCTGGAATGGCGAACCCGAGCACAAGGAGATGAGAAATGAGGTGCGTTTTAGAAACCTTTCCCCATCACACGGTGTACCATCTTCTGGGTTTCTCATGCATGTTTTCGATGTAGGAAGATGCCCTTGAACCTGGAGATTTGGGACCCATGCGATGGGTAGCACGCAGTATTACTTTAAAGGGTCTGCGTTTGCTCACCCAACCTCACCGAACCTCTCAGCCCCAAGAGTGTCCACCCTTATGTCTCATCCAGCTGTGGGTCTAGATATGGTCAATCCAGGTTGCATCACAGCCCCTGAACGAATTGTGTAAGAATTTCTCTCTCTTTCCCTGTCTTTGTTTCATGGGTTTTTAAAAGTAATTTATTTTTATAATGGGGTTTAGCTGCTTTTCACGGCTGTGTTTAGGCCGCTTTACACCCACTTGACACACTAACAGAGAGATATCAATACATAGGTTTTAAGATTATTACTAGTCAGATATATTCTTGTGCGGTGAATCGGGCGTGTTGAGTCCAGTTCTCTGAGCAAGGAGTAGGTCTTGTCTATTCCATATTGGGTTTATGGAACGGTATCTGAGCTAATTTGAAACTCTTGTTTTATGTATCACCCCACCTCACCTTTCCCGTTAAGCAGCCATAGTGTGTTTTCTGCATGTGTGACTCTGTTCTGTTTTGTAATTCAGTTCAAGTGTAACGGTTTTTACATTCCCTCTATAAGTGACACCTTATGAGAAGTGTCCTTTTCTGTGTGACTTATTTCACTTAGAATCGTCTTACCTAAATCCACTCATCATGCTGCTACTAGCCTTATGACATTGATTTCATGGCTGAGTGATATTCCATTGTACATAAGGACCACAACTTTTTTATCCATTTTTCGCTTTCCTGGGATATTTAAGGTGGAAGGAAGTGGAGGTCCTTGTCAACAGAGCAGCCCTAAACTTTGGGGTGCTTGTGTCTTGCTGATTTTCAATTTTCCCACTTTATCCCCCCATGCGTGGAAGTGCCCTATGCTCTCTAAGCTGTGTTTTTTAGATGTTTCAGGACACACCGTACACTTCTCCAGAGTGGCTGTTGGCAATTTACATCCCGCCCATCAGTGTAGCAAGGCTCCCATTTCTCCATGGCCTGTCCTGCATTTCTGGTTTTGACACTTTTTTCAGCATGGCCCTTTTGACCGATGGGAAGCGAGACTTCTTTGTAGCGCTGATTTGCCTTTCCAGGTTGCTTGGTTGGCCAAAAAGGGCGTATGCGTTTTCTCCTGAATATATTCAGGAAAAAACGCATACGCCCTTTTTGGCCAAGGGCATCATTGTCAACGTTTTGCCGCTTTTCATGTGCTTTAAAGGCGATTCGCATCTTCCTCCTGAAATCTGTTTCCTGCAATTCTGCCTTGATTTCAAATCCTCTTCTTTGCCTTCCCTCAATATATTTGTGGACGAGAGTTATCATTTATAACTCTGCAGGTTTGTGAATTGCAGTGCCCTGAAGCTCCATTTTACAAGTCGCTTTTTTGGGAGCCGGCCGCAAAAGCGCAGGATGGCTTCAGGCCCTGTTCTGGTTCCGGGGGGCAGGCTGAGCCTGTGGTTAATTCTTCTTCCTGATGGGAAAATAGAGTGACCTGTGCCTGTCCCAACACCAAGAGCTAGTCTCTCATTGGTTCCCCGTCTTCCCGTTCATCCTCAGGACAAATTGCAACCTGTACGGAACAGGAGGTTAAAGGTGCTGATGCTCCAAGTAGGGAGATTGCTAGTAAAGTGGCTGGAATGGCGAACCCGAGCACAAGGAGATGAGAAATGAGGTGCGTTTTAGAAACCTTTCCCCATCACACGGTGTACCATCTTCTGGGTTTCTCATGCATGTTTTCGATGTAGGAAGATGCCCTTGAACCTGGAGATTTGGGACCCATGCGATGGGTAGCACGCAGTATTACTTTAAAGGGTCTGCGTTTGCTCACCCAACCTCACCGAACCTCTCAGCCCCAAGAGTGTCCACCCTTATGTCTCATCCAGCTGTGGGTCTAGATATGGTCAATCCAGGTTGCATCACAGCCCCTGAACGAATTGTGTAAGAATTTCTCTCTCTTTCCCTGTCTTTGTTTCATGGGTTTTTAAAAGTAATTTATTTTTATAATGGGGTTTAGCTGCTTTTCACGGCTGTGTTTAGGCCGCTTTACACCCACTTGACACACTAACAGAGAGATATCAATACATAGGTTTTAAGATTATTACTAGTCAGATATATTCTTGTGCGGTGAATCGGGCGTGTTGAGTCCAGTTCTCTGAGCAAGGAGTAGGTCTTGTCTATTCCATATTGGGTTTATGGAACGGTATCTGAGCTAATTTGAAACTCTTGTTTTATGTATCACCCCACCTCACCTTTCCCGTTAAGCAGCCATAGTGTGTTTTCTGCATGTGTGACTCTGTTCTGTTTTGTAATTCAGTTCAAGTGTAACGGTTTTTACATTCCCTCTATAAGTGACACCTTATGAGAAGTGTCCTTTTCTGTGTGACTTATTTCACTTAGAATCGTCTTACCTAAATCCACTCATCATGCTGCTGCTAGCCTTATGACATTGATTTCATGGCTGAGTGATATTCCATTGTACATAAGGACCACAACTTTTTTATCCATTTTTCGCTTTCCTGGGATATTTAAGGTGGAAGGAAGTGGAGGTCCTTGTCAACAGAGCAGCCCTAACCTTTGGGGTGCTTGTGTCTTGCTGATTTTCAATTTTCCCACTTTATCCCCCCATGCGTGGAAGTGCCCTATGCTCTCTAAGCTGTGTTTTTTAGATGTTTCAGGACACACCGTACACTTCTCCAGAGTGGCTGTTGGCAATTTACATCCCGCCCATCAGTGTAGCAAGGCTCCCATTTCTCCATGGCCTGTCCTGCATTTCTGGTTTTGACACTTTTTTCAGCATGGCCCTTTTGACCGATGGGAAGCGAGACTTCTTTGTAGCGCTGATTTGCCTTTCCAGGTTGCTTGGTTGGCCAAAAAGGGCGTATGCGTTTTCTCCTGAATATATTCAGGAAAAAACGCATACGCCCTTTTTGGCCAAGGGCATCATTGTCAACGTTTTGCCGCTTTTCATGTGCTTTAAAGGCGATTCGCATCTTCCTCCTGAAATCTGTTTCCTGCAATTCTGCCTTGATTTCAAATCCTCTTCTTTGCCTTCCCTCAATATATTTGTGGACGAGAGTTATCATTTATAACTCTGCAGGTTTGTGAATTGCAGTGCCCTGAAGCTCCATTTTACAAGTCGCTTTTTTGGGAGCCGGCCACAAAAGCGAAGGATGGCTTCAGGCCCTGTTCTGGTTCCGGGGGGCAGGCTGAGCCTGTGGTTAATTCTTCTTCCTGATGGGAAAATAGAGTGACCTGTGCCTGTCCCAACACCAAGAGCTAGTCTCTCATTGGTTCCCCGTCTTCCCGTTCATCCTCAGGACAAATTGCAACCTGTACGGAACAGGAGGTTAAAGGTGCTGATGTTCCAAGTAGGGAGATTGCTAGTAAAGTGGCTGGAATGGCGAACCCGAGCACAAGGAGATGAGAAATGAGGTGCGTTTTAGAAACCTTTCCCCATCACACCGTGTACCATCTTCTGGGTTTCTCATGCATGTTTTCGATGTAGGAAGATGCCCTTGAACCTGGAGATTTGGGACCCATGCGATGGGTAGCACGCAGTATTACTTTAAAGGGTCTGCGTTTGCTCACCCAACCTCACCGAACCTCTCAGCCCCAAGAGTGTCCACCCTTATGTCTCATCCAGCTGTGGATCTAGATATGGTCAATCCAGGTTGCATCACAGCCCCTGAACGAATTGTGTAAGAATTTCTCTCTCTTTCCCTGTCTTTGTTTCATGGGTTTTTAAAAGTAATTTATTTTTATAATGGGGTTTAGCTGCTTTTCACGGCTGTGTTTAGGCCGCTTTACACCCACTTGACACACTAACAGAGAGATATCAATACATAGGTTTTAAGATTATTACTAATCAGATATATTCTTGTGCGGTGAATCGGGCGTGTTGAGTCCAGTTCTCTGAGCAAGGAGTAGGTCTTGTCTATTCCATATTGGGTTTATGGAACGGTATCTGAGCTAATTTGAAACTCTTGTTTTATGTATCACCCCACCTCACCTTTCCCGTTAAGCAGCCATAGTGTGTTTTCTGCATGTGTGACTCTGTTCTGTTTTGTAATTCAGTTCAAGTGTAACGGTTTTTACATTCCCTCTATAAGTGACACCTTATGAGAAGTGTCCTTTTCTGTGTGACTTATTTCACTTAGAATCGTCTTACCTAAATCCACTCATCATGCTGCTACTAGCCTTATGACATTGATTTCATGGCTGAGTGATATTCCATTGTACATAAGGACCACAACTTTTTTATCCATTTTTCGCTTTCCTGGGATATTTAAGGTGGAAGGAAGTGGAGGTCCTTGTCAACAGAGCAGCCCTAACCTTTGGGGTGCTTGTGTCTTGCTGATTTTCAATTTTCCCACTTTATCCCCCCATGCGTGGAAGTGCCCTATGCTCTCTAAGCTGTGTTTTTTAGATGTTTCAGGACACACCGTACACTTCTCCAGAGTGGCTGTTGGCAATTTACATCCCGCCCATCAGTGTAGCAAGGCTCCCATTTCTCCATGGCCTGTCCTGCATTTCTGGTTTTGACACTTTTTTCAGCATGGCCCTTTTGACCGATGGGAAGCGAGACTTCTTTGTAGCGCTGATTTGCCTTTCCAGGTTGCTTGGTTGGCCAAAAAGGGCGTATGCGTTTTTTCCTGAATATATTCAGGAAAAAACGCATACGCCCTTTTTGGCCAAGGGCATCATTGTCAACGTTTTGCCGCTTTTCATGTGCTTTAAAGGCGATTCGCATCTTCCTCCTGAAATCTGTTTCCTGCAATTCTGCCTTGATTTCAAATCCTCTTCTTTGCCTTCCCTCAATATATTTGTGGACGAGAGTTATCATTTATAACTCTGCAGGTTTGTGAATTGCAGTGCCCTGAAGCTCCATTTTACAAGTCGCTTTTTTGGGAGGCGGCCGCAAAAGCGCAGGATGGCTTCAGGCCCTGTTCTGGTTCCGGGGGGCAGGCTGAGCCTGTGGTTAATTCTTCTTCCTGATGGGAAAATAGAGTGACCTGTGCCTGTCCCAACACCAAGAGCTAGTCTCTCATTGGTTCCCCGTTTTCCCGTTCATCCTCAGGACAAATTGCAACCTGTACGGAACAGGAGGTTAAAGGTGCTGATGCTCCAAGTAGGGAGATTGCTAGTAAAGTGGCTGGAATGGAGAACCCGAGCACAAGGAGATGAGAAATGAGGTGCGTTTTAGAAACCTTTCCCCATCACACGGTGTACCATCTTCTGGGTTTCTCATGCATGTTTTCGATGTAGGAAGATGCCCTTGAACCTGGAGATTTGGGACCCATGCGATGGGTAGCACGCAGTATTACTTTAAAGGGTCTGCGTTTGCTCACCCAACCTCACCGAACCTCTCAGCCCCAAGAGTGTCCACCCTTATGTCTCATCCAGCTGTGGGTCTAGATATGGTCAATCCAGGTTGCATCACAGCCCCTGAACGAATTGTGTAAGAATTTCTCTCTCTTTCCCTGTCTTTGTTTCATGGGTTTTTAAAAGTAATTTATTTTTATAATGGGGTTTAGCTGCTTTTCACGGCTGTGTTTAGGCCGCTTTACACCCACTTGACACACTAACAGAGAGATATCAATACATAGGTTTTAAGATTATTACTAGTCAGATATATTCTTGTGCGGTGAATCGGGCGTGTTGAGTCCAGTTCTCTGAGCAAGGAGTAGGTCTTGTCTATTCCATATTGGGTTTATGGAACGGTATCTGAGCTAATTTGAAACTCTTGTTTTATGTATCACCCCACCTCACCTTTCCCGTTAAGCAGCCATAGTGTGTTTTCTGCATGTGTGACTCTGTTCTGTTTTGTAATTCAGTTCAAGTGTAACGGTTTTAACATTCCCTCTATAAGTGACACCTTATGAGAAGTGTCCTTTTCTGTGTGACTTATTTCACTTAGAATCGTCTTACCTAAATCCACTCATCATGCTGCTACTAGCCTTATGACATTGATTTCATGGCTGAGTGATATTCCATTGTACATAAGGACCACAACTTTTTTATCCATTTTTCGCTTTCCTGGGATATTTAAGGTGGAAGGAAGTGGAGGTCCTTGTCAACAGAGCAGCCCTAAACTTTGGGGTGCTTGTGTCTTGCTGATTTTCAATTTTCCCACTTTATCCCCCCATGCGTGGAAGTGCCCTATGCTCTCTAAGCTGTGTTTTTTAGATGTTTCAGGACACACCGTACACTTCTCCAGAGTGGCTGTTGGCAATTTACATCCCGCCCATCAGTGTAGCAAGTCTCCCATTTCTCCATGGCCTGTCCTGCATTTCTGGTTTTGACACTTTTTTCAGCATGGCCCTTTTGACCGATGGGAAGCGAGACTTCTTTGTAGCGCTGATTTGCCTTTCCAGGTTGCTTGGTTGGCCAAAAAGGGCGTATGCGTTTTTTCCTGAATATATTCAGGAAAAAACGCATACGCCCTTTTTGGCCAAGGGCATCATTGTCAACGTTTTGCCGCTTTTCATGTGCTTTAAAGGCGATTCGCATCTTCCTCCTGAAATCTGTTTCCTGCAATTCTGCCTTGATTTCAAATCCTCTTCTTTGCCTTCCCTCAATATATTTGTGGACGAGAGTTATCATTTATAACTCTGCAGGTTTGTGAATTGCAGTGCCCTGAAGCTCCATTTTACAAGTCGCTTTTTTGGGAGCCGGCCGCAAAAGCGCAGGATGGCTTCAGGCCCTGTTCTGGTTCCGGGGGGCAGGCTGAGCCTGTGGTTAATTCTTCTTCCTGATGGGAAAGTAGAGTGACCTGTGCCTGTCCCAACACCAAGAGCTAGTCTTCTTCTTGGTTCCCCGTCTTCCCGTTCATCCTCAGGACAAATTGCAACCTGTACGGAACAGGAGGTTAAAGGTGCTGATGCTCCAAGTAGGGAGATTGCTAGTAAAGTGGCTGGAATGGCGAACCCGAGCACAAGGAGATGAGAAATGAGGTGCGTTTTAGAAACCTTTCCCCATCACACGGTATACATTCTTCTGGGTTTCTCATGCATGTTTTCGATGTAGGAAGATGCCCTTGAACCTGGAGATTTGGGACCCATGCGATGGGTAGCACGCAGTATTACTTTAAAGGGTCTGCGTTTGCTCACCCAACCTCACCGAACCTCTCAGCCCCAAGAGTGTCCACCCTTATGTCTCATCCAGCTGTGGGTCTAGATATGGTCAATCCAGGTTGCATCACAGCCCCTGAACGAATTGTGTAAGAATTTCTCTCTCTTTCCCTGTCTTTGTTTCATGGGTTTTTAAAAGTAATTTATTTTTATAATGGGGTTTAGCTGCTTTTCACGGCTGTGTTTAGGCCGCTTTACACCCACTTGACACACTAACAGAGAGATATCAATACATAGGTTTTAAGATTATTACTAGTCAGATATATTCTTGTGCGGTGAATCGGGCGTGTTGAGTCCAGTTCTCTGAGCAAGGAGTAGGTCTTGTCTATTCCATATTGGGTTTATGGAACGGTATCTGAGCTAATTTGAAACTCTTGTTTTATGTATCACCCCACCTCACCTTTCCCGTTAAGCAGCCATAGTGTGTTTTCTGCATGTGTGACTCTGTTCTGTTTTGTAATTCAGTTCAAGTGTAACGGTTTTTACATTCCCTCTATAAGTGACACCTTATGAGAAGTGTCCTTTTCTGTGTGACTTATTTCACTTAGAATCGTCTTACCTAAATCCACTCATCATGCTGCTGCTAGCCTTATGACATTGATTTCATGGCTGAGTGATATTCCATTGTACATAAGGACCACAACTTTTTTATCCATTTTTCGCTTTCCTGGGATATTTAAGGTGGAAGGAAGTGGAGGTCCTTGTCAACAGAGCAGCCCTAACCTTTGGGGTGCTTGTGTCTTGCTGATTTTCAATTTTCCCACTTTATCCCCCCATGCGTGGAAGTGCCCTATGCTCTCTAAGCTGTGTTTTTTAGATGTTTCAGGACACACCGTACACTTCTCCAGAGTGGCTGTTGGCAATTTACATCCCGCCCATCAGTGTAGCAAGGCTCCCATTTCTCCATGGCCTGTCCTGCATTTCTGGTTTTGACACTTTTTTCAGCATGGCCCTTTTGACCGATGGGAAGCGAGACTTCTTTGTAGCGCTGATTTGCCTTTCCAGGTTGCTTGGTTGGCCAAAAAGGGCGTATGCGTTTTTTCCTGAATATATTCAGGAAAAAACGCATACGCCCTTTTTGGCCAAGGGCATCATTGTCAACGTTTTGCCGCTTTTCATGTGCTTTAAAGGCGATTCGCATCTTCCTCCTGAAATCTGTTTCCTGCAATTCTGCCTTGATTTCAAATCCTCTTCTTTGCCTTCCCTCAATATATTTGTGGACGAGAGTTATCATTTATAACTCTGCAGGTTTGTGAATTGCAGTGCCCTGAAGCTCCATTTTACAAGTCGCTTTTTTGGGAGCCGGCCGCAAAAGCGCAGGATGGCTTCAGGCCCTGTTCTGGTTCCGGGGGGCAGGCTGAGCCTGTGGTTAATTCTTCTTCCTGATGGGAAAATAGAGTGACCTGTGCCTGTCCCAACACCAAGAGCTAGTCTCTCATTGGTTCCCCGTCTTCCCGTTCATCCTCAGGACAAATTGCAACCTGTACGGAACAGGAGGTTAAAGGTGCTGATGCTCCAAGTAGGGAGATTGCTAGTAAAGTGGCTGGAATGGCGAACCCGAGCACAAGGAGATGAGAAATGAGGTGCGTTTTAGAAACCTTTCCCCATCACACGGTGTACCATCTTCTGGGTTTCTCATGCATGTTTTCGATGTAGGAAGATGCCCTTGAACCTGGAGATTTGGGACCCATGCGATGGGTAGCACGCAGTATTACTTTAAAGGGTCTGCGTTTGCTCACCCAACCTCACCGAACCTCTCAGCCCCAAGAGTGTCCACCCTTATGTCTCATCCAGCTGTGGGTCTAGATATGGTCAATCCAGGTTGCATCACAGCCCCTGAACGAATTGTGTAAGAATTTCTCTCTCTTTCCCTGTCTTTGTTTCATGGGTTTTTAAAAGTAATTTATTTTTATAATGGGGTTTAGCTGCTTTTCACGGCTGTGTTTAGGCCGCTTTACACCCACTTGACACACTAACAGAGAGATATCAATACATAGGTTTTAAGATTATTACTAGTCAGATATATTCTTGTGCGGTGAATCGGGCGTGTTGAGTCCAGTTCTCTGAGCAAGGAGTAGGTCTTGTCTATTCCATATTGGGTTTATGGAACGGTATCTGAGCTAATTTGAAACTCTTGTTTTATGTATCACCCCACCTCACCTTTCCCGTTAAGCAGCCATAGTGTGTTTTCTGCATGTGTGACTCTGTTCTGTTTTGTAATTCAGTTCAAGTGTAACGGTTTTTACATTCCCTCTATAAGTGACACCTTATGAGAAGTGTCCTTTTCTGTGTGACTTATTTCACTTAGAATCGTCTTACCTAAATCCACTCATCATGCTGCTACTAGCCTTATGACATTGATTTCATGGCTGAGTGATATTCCATTGTACATAAGGACCACAACTTTTTTATCCATTTTTCGCTTTCCTGGGATATTTAAGGTGGAAGGAAGTGGAGGTCCTTGTCAACAGAGCAGCCCTAAACTTTGGGGTGCTTGTGTCTTGCTGATTTTCAATTTTCCCACTTTATCCCCCCATGCGTGGAAGTGCCCTATGCTCTCTAAGCTGTGTTTTTTAGATGTTTCAGGACACACCGTACACTTCTCCAGAGTGGCTGTTGGCAATTTACATCCCGCCCATCAGTGTAGCAAGGCTCCCATTTCTCCATGGCCTGTCCTGCATTTCTGGTTTTGACACTTTTTTCAGCATGGCCCTTTTGACCGATGGGAAGCGAGACTTCTTTGTAGCGCTGATTTGCCTTTCCAGGTTGCTTGGTTGGCCAAAACGGGCGTATGCGCTTTTTCCTGAATATATTCAGGAAAAAACGCATACGCCCTTTTTGGCCAAGGGCATCATTGTCAACGTTTTGCCGCTTTTCATGTGCTTTAAAGGCGATTCGCATCTTCCTCCTGAAATCTCTTTCCTGCAATTCTGCCTTGATTTCAAATCCTCTTCTTTGCCTTCCCTCAATATATTTGTGGACGAGAGTTATCATTTATAACTCTGCAGGTTTGTGAATTGCAGTGCCCTGAAGCTCCATTTTACAAGTCGCTTTTTTGGGAGCCGGCCGCAAAAGCGCAGGATGGCTTCAGGCCCTGTTCTGGTTCCGGGGGGCAGGCTGAGCCTGTGGTTAATTCTTCTTCCTGATGGGAAAATAGAGTGACCTGTGCCTGTCCCAACACCAAGAGCTAGTCTCTCACTGGTTCCCCGTCTTCCCGTTCATCCTCAGGACAAATTGCAACCTGTACGGAACAGGAGGTTAAAGGTGCTGATGCTCCAAGTAGGGAGATTGCTAGTAAAGTGGCTGGAATGGCGAACCCGAGCACAAGGAGATGAGAAATGAGGTGCGTTTTAGAAACCTTTCCCCATCACACGGTGTACCATCTTCTGGGTTTCTCATGCATGTTTTCGATGTAGGAAGATGCCCTTGAACCTGGAGATTTGGGACCCATGCGATGGGTAGCACGCAGTATTACTTTAAAGGGTCTGCGTTTGCTCACCCAACCTCACCGAACCTCTCAGCCCCAAGAGTGTCCACCCTTATGTCTCATCCAGCTGTGGGTCTAGATATGGTCAATCCAGGTTGCATCACAGCCCCTGAACGAATTGTGTAAGAATTTCTCTCTCTTTCCCTGTCTTTGTTTCATGGGTTTTTAAAAGTAATTTATTTTTATAATGGGGTTTAGCTGCTTTTCACGGCTGTGTTTAGGCCGCTTTACACCCACTTGACACACTAACAGAGAGATATCAATACATAGGTTTTAAGATTATTACTAGTCAGATATATTCTTGTGCGGTGAATCGGGCGTGTTGAGTCCAGTTCTCTGAGCAAGGAGTAGGTCTTGTCTATTCCATATTGGGTTTATGGAACGGTATCTGAGCTAATTTGAAACTCTTGTTTTATGTATCACCCCACCTCACCTTTCCCGTTAAGCAGCCATAGTGTGTTTTCTGCATGTGTGACTCTGTTCTGTTTTGTAATTCAGTTCAAGTGTAACGGTTTTTACATTCCCTCTATAAGTGACACCTTATGAGAAGTGTCCTTTTCTGTGTGACTTATTTCACTTAGAATCGTCTTACCTAAATCCACTCATCATGCTGCTACTAGCCTTATGACATTGATTTCATGGCTGAGTGATATTCCATTGTACATAAGGACCACAACTTTTTTATCCATTTTTCGCTTTCCTGGGATATTTAAGGTGGAAGGAAGTGGAGGTCCTTGTCAACAGAGCAGCCCTAAACTTTGGGGTGCTTGTGTCTTGCTGATTTTCAATTTTCCCACTTTATCCCCCCATGCGTGGAAGTGCCCTATGCTCTCTAAGCTGTGTTTTTTAGATGTTTCAGGACACACCGTACACTTCTCCAGAGTGGCTGTTGGCAATTTACATCCCGCCCATCAGTGTAGCAAGGCTCCCATTTCTCCATGGCCTGTCCTGCATTTCTGGTTTTGACACTTTTTTCAGCATGGCCCTTTTGACCGATGGGAAGCGAGACTTCTTTGTAGCGCTGATTTGCCTTTCCAGGTTGCTTGGTTGGCCAAAAAGGGCGTATGCGCTTTTTCCTGAATATATTCAGGAAAAAACGCATACGCCCTTTTTGGCCAAGGGCATCATTGTCAACGTTTTGCCGCTTTTCATGTGCTTTAAAGGCGATTCGCATCTTCCTCCTGAAATCTCTTTCCTGCAATTCTGCCTTGATTTCAAATCCTCTTCTTTGCCTTCCCTCAATATATTTGTGGACGAGAGTTATCATTTATAACTCTGCAGGTTTGTGAATTGCAGTGCCCTGAAGCTCCATTTTACAAGTCGCTTTTTTGGGAGCCGGCCGCAAAAGCGCAGGATGGCTTCAGGCCCTGTTCTGGTTCCGGGGGGCAGGCTGAGCCTGTGGTTAATTCTTCTTCCTGATGGGAAAATAGAGTGACCTGTGCCTGTCCCAACACCAAGAGCTAGTCTCTCACTGGTTCCCCGTCTTCCCGTTCATCCTCAGGACAAATTGCAACCTGTACGGAACAGGAGGTTAAAGGTGCTGATGCTCCAAGTAGGGAGATTGCTAGTAAAGTGGCTGGAATGGCGAACCCGAGCACAAGGAGATGAGAAATGAGGTGCGTTTTAGAAACCTTTCCCCATCACACGGTGTACCATCTTCTGGGTTTCTCATGCATGTTTTCGATGTAGGAAGATGCCCTTGAACCTGGAGATTTGGGACCCATGCGATGGGTAGCACGCAGTATTACTTTAAAGGGTCTGCGTTTGCTCACCCAACCTCACCGAACCTCTCAGCCCCAAGAGTGTCCACCCTTATGTCTCATCCAGCTGTGGGTCTAGATATGGTCAATCCAGGTTGCATCACAGCCCCTGAACGAATTGTGTAAGAATTTCTCTCTCTTTCCCTGTCTTTGTTTCATGGGTTTTTAAAAGTAATTTATTTTTATAATGGGGTTTAGCTGCTTTTCACGGCTGTGTTTAGGCCGCTTTACACCCACTTGACACACTAACAGAGAGATATCAATACATAGGTTTTAAGATTATTACTAGTCAGATATATTCTTGTGCGGTGAATCGGGCGTGTTGAGTCCAGTTCTCTGAGCAAGGAGTAGGTCTTGTCTATTCCATATTGGGTTTATGGAACGGTATCTGAGCTAATTTGAAACTCTTGTTTTATGTATCACCCCACCTCACCTTTCCCGTTAAGCAGCCATAGTGTGTTTTCTGCATGTGTGACTCTGTTCTGTTTTGTAATTCAGTTCAAGTGTAACGGTTTTTACATTCCCTCTATAAGTGACACCTTATGAGAAGTGTCCTTTTCTGTGTGACTTATTTCACTTAGAATCGTCTTACCTAAATCCACTCATCATGCTGCTACTAGCCTTATGACATTGATTTCATGGCTGAGTGATATTCCATTGTACATAAGGACCACAACTTTTTTATCCATTTTTCGCTTTCCTGGGATATTTAAGGTGGAAGGAAGTGGAGGTCCTTGTCAACAGAGCAGCCCTAAACTTTGGGGTGCTTGTGTCTTGCTGATTTTCAATTTTCCCACTTTATCCCCCCAAGCGTGGAAGTGCCCTATGCTCTCTAAGCTGTGTTTTTTAGATGTTTCAGGACACACCGTACACTTCTCCAGAGTGGCTGTTGGCAATTTACATCCCGCCCATCAGTGTAGCAAGGCTCCCATTTCTCCATGGCCTGTCCTGCATTTCTGGTTTTGACACTTTTTTCAGCATGGCCCTTTTGACCGATGGGAAGCGAGACTTCTTTGTAGCGCTGATTTGCCTTTCCAGGTTGCTTGGTTGGCCAAAAAGGGCGTATGCGCTTTTTCCTGAATATATTCAGGAAAAAACGCATACGCCCTTTTTGGCCAAGGGCATCATTGTCAACGTTTTGCCGCTTTTCATGTGCTTTAAAGGCGATTCGCATCTTCCTCCTGAAATCTGTTTCCTGCAATTCTGCCTTGATTTCAAATCCTCTTCTTTGCCTTCCCTCAATATATTTGTGGACGAGAGTTATCATTTATAACTCTGCAGGTTTGTGAATTGCAGTGCCCTGAAGCTCCATTTTACAAGTCGCTTTTTTGGGAGCCGGCCGCAAAAGCGCAGGATGGCTTCAGGCCCTGTTCTGGTTCCGGGGGGCAGGCTGAGCCTGTGGTTAATTCTTCTTCCTGATGGGAAAATAGAGTGACCTGTGCCTGTCCCAACACCAAGAGCTAGTCTCTCACTGGTTCCCCGTCTTCCCGTTCATCCTCAGGACAAATTGCAACCTGTACGGAACAGGAGGTTAAAGGTGCTGATGCTCCAAGTAGGGAGATTGCTAGTAAAGTGGCTGGAATGGCGAACCCGAGCACAAGGAGATGAGAAATGAGGTGCGTTTTAGAAACCTTTCCCCATCACACGGTGTACCATCTTCTGGGTTTCTCATGCATGTTTTCGATGTAGGAAGATGCCCTTGAACCTGGAGATTTGGGACCCATGCGATGGGTAGCACGCAGTATTACTTTAAAGGGTCTGCGTTTGCTCACCCAACCTCACCGAACCTCTCAGCCCCAAGAGTGTCCACCCTTATGTCTCATCCAGCTGTGGGTCTAGATATGGTCAATCCAGGTTGCATCACAGCCCCTGAACGAATTGTGTAAGAATTTCTCTCTCTTTCCCTGTCTTTGTTTCATGGGTTTTTAAAAGTAATTTATTTTTATAATGGGGTTTAGCTGCTTTTCACGGCTGTGTTTAGGCCGCTTTACACCCACTTGACACACTAACAGAGAGATATCAATACATAGGTTTTAAGATTATTACTAGTCAGATATATTCTTGTGCGGTGAATCGGGCGTGTTGAGTCCAGTTCTCTGAGCAAGGAGTAGGTCTTGTCTATTCCATATTGGGTTTATGGAACGGTATCTGAGCTAATTTGAAACTCTTGTTTTATGTATCACCCCACCTCACCTTTCCCGTTAAGCAGCCATAGTGTGTTTTCTGCATGTGTGACTCTGTTCTGTTTTGTAATTCAGTTCAAGTGTAACGGTTTTTACATTCCCTCTATAAGTGACACCTTATGAGAAGTGTCCTTTTCTGTGTGACTTATTTCACTTAGAATCGTCTTACCTAAATCCACTCATCATGCTGCTACTAGCCTTATGACATTGATTTCATGGCTGAGTGATATTCCATTGTACATAAGGACCACAACTTTTTTATCCATTTTTCGCTTTCCTGGGATATTTAAGGTGGAAGGAAGTGGAGGTCCTTGTCAACAGAGCAGCCCTAACCTTTGGGGTGCTTGTGTCTTGCTGATTTTCAATTTTCCCACTTTATCCCCCCATGCGTGGAAGTGCCCTATGCTCTCTAAGCTGTGTTTTTTAGATGTTTCAGGACACACCGTACACTTCTCCAGAGTGGCTGTTGGCAATTTACATCCCGCCCATCAGTGTAGCAAGGCTCCCATTTCTCCATGGCCTGTCCTGCATTTCTGGTTTTGACACTTTTTTCAGCATGGCCCTTTTGACCGATGGGAAGCGAGACTTCTTTGTAGCGCTGATTTGCCTTTCCAGGTTGCTTGGTTGGCCAAAAAGGGCGTATGCGTTTTTTCCTGAATATATTCAGGAAAAAACGCATACGCCCTTTTTGGCCAAGGGCATCATTGTCAACGTTTTGCCGCTTTTCATGTGCTTTAAAGGCGATTCGCATCTTCCTCCTGAAATCTCTTTCCTGCAATTCTGCCTTGATTTCAAATCCTCTTCTTTGCCTTCCCTCAATATATTTGTGGACGAGAGTTATCATTTATAACTCTGCAGGTTTGTGAATTGCAGTGCCCTGAAGCTCCATTTTACAAGTCGCTTTTTTGGGAGCCGGCCGCAAAAGCGCAGGATGGCTTCAGGCCCTGTTCTGGTTCCGGGGGGCAGGCTGAGCCTGTGGTTAATTCTTCTTCCTGATGGGAAAATAGAGTGACCTGTGCCTGTCCCAACACCAAGAGCTAGTCTCTCACTGGTTCCCCGTCTTCCCGTTCATCCTCAGGACAAATTGCAACCTGTACGGAACAGGAGGTTAAAGGTGCTGATGCTCCAAGTAGGGAGATTGCTAGTAAAGTGGCTGGAATGGCGAACCCGAGCACAAGGAGATGAGAAATGAGGTGCGTTTTAGAAACCTTTCCCCATCACACGGTGTACCATCTTCTGGGTTTCTCATGCATGTTTTCGATGTAGGAAGATGCCCTTGAACCTGGAGATTTGGGACCCATGCGATGGGTAGCACGCAGTATTACTTTAAAGGGTCTGCGTTTGCTCACCCAACCTCACCGAACCTCTCAGCCCCAAGAGTGTCCACCCTTATGTCTCATCCAGCTGTGGGTCTAGATATGGTCAATCCAGGTTGCATCACAGCCCCTGAACGAATTGTGTAAGAATTTCTCTCTCTTTCCCTGTCTTTGTTTCATGGGTTTTTAAAAGTAATTTATTTTTATAATGGGGTTTAGCTGCTTTTCACGGCTGTGTTTAGGCCGCTTTACACCCACTTGACACACTAACAGAGAGATATCAATACATAGGTTTTAAGATTATTACTAGTCAGATATATTCTTGTGCGGTGAATCGGGCGTGTTGAGTCCAGTTCTCTGAGCAAGGAGTAGGTCTTGTCTATTCCATATTGGGTTTATGGAACGGTATCTGAGCTAATTTGAAACTCTTGTTTTATGTATCACCCCACCTCACCTTTCCCGTTAAGCAGCCATAGTGTGTTTTCTGCATGTGTGACTCTGTTCTGTTTTGTAATTCAGTTCAAGTGTAACGGTTTTTACATTCCCTCTATAAGTGACACCTTATGAGAAGTGTCCTTTTCTGTGTGACTTATTTCACTTAGAATCGTCTTACCTAAATCCACTCATCATGCTGCTACTAGCCTTATGACATTGATTTCATGGCTGAGTGATATTCCATTGTACATAAGGACCACAACTTTTTTATCCATTTTTCGCTTTCCTGGGATATTTAAGGTGGAAGGAAGTGGAGGTCCTTGTCAACAGAGCAGCCCTAAACTTTGGGGTGCTTGTGTCTTGCTGATTTTCAATTTTCCCACTTTATCCCCCCATGCGTGGAAGTGCCCTATGCTCTCTAAGCTGTGTTTTTTAGATGTTTCAGGACACACCGTACACTTCTCCAGAGTGGCTGTTGGCAATTTACATCCCGCCCATCAGTGTAGCAAGGCTCCCATTTCTCCATGGCCTGTCCTGCATTTCTGGTTTTGACACTTTTTTCAGCATGGCCCTTTTGACCGATGGGAAGCGAGACTTCTTTGTAGCGCTGATTTGCCTTTCCAGGTTGCTTGGTTGGCCAAAAAGGGCGTATGCGCTTTTTCCTGAATATATTCAGGAAAAAACGCATACGCCCTTTTTGGCCAAGGGCATCATTGTCAACGTTTTGCCGCTTTTCATGTGCTTTAAAGGCGATTCGCATCTTCCTCCTGAAATCTCTTTCCTGCAATTCTGCCTTGATTTCAAATCCTCTTCTTTGCCTTCCCTCAATATATTTGTGGACGAGAGTTATCATTTATAACTCTGCAGGTTTGTGAATTGCAGTGCCCTGAAGCTCCATTTTACAAGTCGCTTTTTTGGGAGCCGGCCGCAAAAGCGCAGGATGGCTTCAGGCCCTGTTCTGGTTCCGGGGGGCAGGCTGAGCCTGTGGTTAATTCTTCTTCCTGATGGGAAAATAGAGTGACCTGTGCCTGTCCCAACACCAAGAGCTAGTCTCTCACTGGTTCCCCGTCTTCCCGTTCATCCTCAGGACAAATTGCAACCTGTACGGAACAGGAGGTTAAAGGTGCTGATGCTCCAAGTAGGGAGATTGCTAGTAAAGTGGCTGGAATGGCGAACCCGAGCACAAGGAGATGAGAAATGAGGTGCGTTTTAGAAACCTTTCCCCATCACACGGTGTACCATCTTCTGGGTTTCTCATGCATGTTTTCGATGTAGGAAGATGCCCTTGAACCTGGAGATTTGGGACCCATGCGATGGGTAGCACGCAGTATTACTTTAAAGGGTCTGCGTTTGCTCACCCAACCTCACCGAACCTCTCAGCCCCAAGAGTGTCCACCCTTATGTCTCATCCAGCTGTGGGTCTAGATATGGTCAATCCAGGTTGCATCACAGCCCCTGAACGAATTGTGTAAGAATTTCTCTCTCTTTCCCTGTCTTTGTTTCATGGGTTTTTAAAAGTAATTTATTTTTATAATGGGGTTTAGCTGCTTTTCACGGCTGTGTTTAGGCCGCTTTACACCCACTTGACACACTAACAGAGAGATATCAATACATAGGTTTTAAGATTATTACTAGTCAGATATATTCTTGTGCGGTGAATCGGGCGTGTTGAGTCCAGTTCTCTGAGCAAGGAGTAGGTCTTGTCTATTCCATATTGGGTTTATGGAACGGTATCTGAGCTAATTTGAAACTCTTGTTTTATGTATCACCCCACCTCACCTTTCCCGTTAAGCAGCCATAGTGTGTTTTCTGCATGTGTGACTCTGTTCTGTTTTGTAATTCAGTTCAAGTGTAACGGTTTTTACATTCCCTCTATAAGTGACACCTTATGAGAAGTGTCCTTTTCTGTGTGACTTATTTCACTTAGAATCGTCTTACCTAAATCCACTCATCATGCTGCTACTAGCCTTATGACATTGATTTCATGGCTGAGTGATATTCCATTGTACATAAGGACCACAACTTTTTTATCCATTTTTCGCTTTCCTGGGATATTTAAGGTGGAAGGAAGTGGAGGTCCTTGTCAACAGAGCAGCCCTAAACTTTGGGGTGCTTGTGTCTTGCTGATTTTCAATTTTCCCACTTTATCCCCCCATGCGTGGAAGTGCCCTATGCTCTCTAAGCTGTGTTTTTTAGATGTTTCAGGACACACCGTACACTTCTCCAGAGTGGCTGTTGGCAATTTACATCCCGCCCATCAGTGTAGCAAGGCTCCCATTTCTCCATGGCCTGTCCTGCATTTCTGGTTTTGACACTTTTTTCAGCATGGCCCTTTTGACCGATGGGAAGCGAGACTTCTTTGTAGCGCTGATTTGCCTTTCCAGGTTGCTTGGTTGGCCAAAAAGGGCGTATGCGCTTTTTCCTGAATATATTCAGGAAAAAACGCATACGCCCTTTTTGGCCAAGGGCATCATTGTCAACGTTTTGCCGCTTTTCATGTGCTTTAAAGGCGATTCGCATCTTCCTCCTGAAATCTGTTTCCTGCAATTCTGCCTTGATTTCAAATCCTCTTCTTTGCCTTCCCTCAATATATTTGTGGACGAGAGTTATCATTTATAACTCTGCAGGTTTGTGAATTGCAGTGCCCTGAAGCTCCATTTTACAAGTCGCTTTTTTGGGAGCCGGCCGCAAAAGCGCAGGATGGCTTCAGGCCCTGTTCTGGTTCCGGGGGGCAGGCTGAGCCTGTGGTTAATTCTTCTTCCTGATGGGAAAATAGAGTGACCTGTGCCTGTCCCAACACCAAGAGCTAGTCTCTCACTGGTTCCCCGTCTTCCCGTTCATCCTCAGGACAAATTGCAACCTGTACGGAACAGGAGGTTAAAGGTGCTGATGCTCCAAGTAGGGAGATTGCTAGTAAAGTGGCTGGAATGGCGAACCCGAGCACAAGGAGATGAGAAATGAGGTGCGTTTTAGAAACCTTTCCCCATCACACGGTGTACCATCTTCTGGGTTTCTCATGCATGTTTTCGATGTAGGAAGATGCCCTTGAACCTGGAGATTTGGGACCCATGCGATGGGTAGCACGCAGTATTACTTTAAAGGGTCTGCGTTTGCTCACCCAACCTCACCGAACCTCTCAGCCCCAAGAGTGTCCACCCTTATGTCTCATCCAGCTGTGGGTCTAGATATGGTCAATCCAGGTTGCATCACAGCCCCTGAACGAATTGTGTAAGAATTTCTCTCTCTTTCCCTGTCTTTGTTTCATGGGTTTTTAAAAGTAAT
This sequence comes from Balaenoptera physalus, assembly GCF_965194825.1. Taxonomy (NCBI): domain Eukaryota; kingdom Metazoa; phylum Chordata; class Mammalia; order Artiodactyla; family Balaenopteridae; genus Balaenoptera; species Balaenoptera physalus. The sequence goes on along the minus strand of NW_028126238.1, from coordinate 177,657 downwards.
TTATTTTTATAATGGGGTTTAGCTGCTTTTCACGGCTGTGTTTAGGCCGCTTTACACCCACTTGACACACTAACAGAGAGATATCAATACATAGGTTTTAAGATTATTACTAGTCAGATATATTCTTGTGCGGTGAATCGGGCGTGTTGAGTCCAGTTCTCTGAGCAAGGAGTAGGTCTTGTCTATTCCATATTGGGTTTATGGAACGGTATCTGAGCTAATTTGAAACTCTTGTTTTATGTATCACCCCACCTCACCTTTCCCGTTAAGCAGCCATAGTGTGTTTTCTGCATGTGTGACTCTGTTCTGTTTTGTAATTCAGTTCAAGTGTAACGGTTTTTACATTCCCTCTATAAGTGACACCTTATGAGAAGTGTCCTTTTCTGTGTGACTTATTTCACTTAGAATCGTCTTACCTAAATCCACTCATCATGCTGCTACTAGCCTTATGACATTGATTTCATGGCTGAGTGATATTCCATTGTACATAAGGACCACAACTTTTTTATCCATTTTTCGCTTTCCTGGGATATTTAAGGTGGAAGGAAGTGGAGGTCCTTGTCAACAGAGCAGCCCTAAACTTTGGGGTGCTTGTGTCTTGCTGATTTTCAATTTTCCCACTTTATCCCCCCATGCGTGGAAGTGCCCTATGCTCTCTAAGCTGTGTTTTTTAGATGTTTCAGGACACACCGTACACTTCTCCAGAGTGGCTGTTGGCAATTTACATCCCGCCCATCAGTGTAGCAAGGCTCCCATTTCTCCATGGCCTGTCCTGCATTTCTGGTTTTGACACTTTTTTCAGCATGGCCCTTTTGACCGATGGGAAGCGAGACTTCTTTGTAGCGCTGATTTGCCTTTCCAGGTTGCTTGGTTGGCCAAAAAGGGCGTATGCGCTTTTTCCTGAATATATTCAGGAAAAAACGCATACGCCCTTTTTGGCCAAGGGCATCATTGTCAACGTTTTGCCGCTTTTCATGTGCTTTAAAGGCGATTCGCATCTTCCTCCTGAAATCTCTTTCCTGCAATTCTGCCTTGATTTCAAATCCTCTTCTTTGCCTTCCCTCAATATATTTGTGGACGAGAGTTATCATTTATAACTCTGCAGGTTTGTGAATTGCAGTGCCCTGAAGCTCCATTTTACAAGTCGCTTTTTTGGGAGCCGGCCGCAAAAGCGCAGGATGGCTTCAGGCCCTGTTCTGGTTCCGGGGGGCAGGCTGAGCCTGTGGTTAATTCTTCTTCCTGATGGGAAAATAGAGTGACCTGTGCCTGTCCCAACACCAAGAGCTAGTCTCTCACTGGTTCCCCGTCTTCCCGTTCATCCTCAGGACAAATTGCAACCTGTACGGAACAGGAGGTTAAAGGTGCTGATGCTCCAAGTAGGGAGATTGCTAGTAAAGTGGCTGGAATGGCGAACCCGAGCACAAGGAGATGAGAAATGAGGTGCGTTTTAGAAACCTTTCCCCATCACACGGTGTACCATCTTCTGGGTTTCTCATGCATGTTTTCGATGTAGGAAGATGCCCTTGAACCTGGAGATTTGGGACCCATGCGATGGGTAGCACGCAGTATTACTTTAAAGGGTCTGCGTTTGCTCACCCAACCTCACCGAACCTCTCAGCCCCAAGAGTGTCCACCCTTATGTCTCATCCAGCTGTGGGTCTAGATATGGTCAATCCAGGTTGCATCACAGCCCCTGAACGAATTGTGTAAGAATTTCTCTCTCTTTCCCTGTCTTTGTTTCATGGGTTTTTAAAAGTAATTTATTTTTATAATGGGGTTTAGCTGCTTTTCACGGCTGTGTTTAGGCCGCTTTACACCCACTTGACACACTAACAGAGAGATATCAATACATAGGTTTTAAGATTATTACTAGTCAGATATATTCTTGTGCGGTGAATCGGGCGTGTTGAGTCCAGTTCTCTGAGCAAGGAGTAGGTCTTGTCTATTCCATATTGGGTTTATGGAACGGTATCTGAGCTAATTTGAAACTCTTGTTTTATGTATCACCCCACCTCACCTTTCCCGTTAAGCAGCCATAGTGTGTTTTCTGCATGTGTGACTCTGTTCTGTTTTGTAATTCAGTTCAAGTGTAACGGTTTTTACATTCCCTCTATAAGTGACACCTTATGAGAAGTGTCCTTTTCTGTGTGACTTATTTCACTTAGAATCGTCTTACCTAAATCCACTCATCATGCTGCTACTAGCCTTATGACATTGATTTCATGGCTGAGTGATATTCCATTGTACATAAGGACCACAACTTTTTTATCCATTTTTCGCTTTCCTGGGATATTTAAGGTGGAAGGAAGTGGAGGTCCTTGTCAACAGAGCAGCCCTAACCTTTGGGGTGCTTGTGTCTTGCTGATTTTCAATTTTCCCACTTTATCCCCCCATGCGTGGAAGTGCCCTATGCTCTCTAAGCTGTGTTTTTTAGATGTTTCAGGACACACCGTACACTTCTCCAGAGTGGCTGTTGGCAATTTACATCCCGCCCATCAGTGTAGCAAGGCTCCCATTTCTCCATGGCCTGTCCTGCATTTCTGGTTTTGACACTTTTTTCAGCATGGCCCTTTTGACCGATGGGAAGCGAGACTTCTTTGTAGCGCTGATTTGCCTTTCCAGGTTGCTTGGTTGGCCAAAAAGGGCGTATGCGTTTTTTCCTGAATATATTCAGGAAAAAACGCATACGCCCTTTTTGGCCAAGGGCATCATTGTCAACGTTTTGCCGCTTTTCATGTGCTTTAAAGGCGATTCGCATCTTCCTCCTGAAATCTCTTTCCTGCAATTCTGCCTTGATTTCAAATCCTCTTCTTTGCCTTCCCTCAATATATTTGTGGACGAGAGTTATCATTTATAACTCTGCAGGTTTGTGAATTGCAGTGCCCTGAAGCTCCATTTTACAAGTCGCTTTTTTGGGAGCCGGCCGCAAAAGCGCAGGATGGCTTCAGGCCCTGTTCTGGTTCCGGGGGGCAGGCTGAGCCTGTGGTTAATTCTTCTTCCTGATGGGAAAATAGAGTGACCTGTGCCTGTCCCAACACCAAGAGCTAGTCTCTCACTGGTTCCCCGTCTTCCCGTTCATCCTCAGGACAAATTGCAACCTGTACGGAACAGGAGGTTAAAGGTGCTGATGCTCCAAGTAGGGAGATTGCTAGTAAAGTGGCTGGAATGGCGAACCCGAGCACAAGGAGATGAGAAATGAGGTGCGTTTTAGAAACCTTTCCCCATCACACGGTGTACCATCTTCTGGGTTTCTCATGCATGTTTTCGATGTAGGAAGATGCCCTTGAACCTGGAGATTTGGGACCCATGCGATGGGTAGCACGCAGTATTACTTTAAAGGGTCTGCGTTTGCTCACCCAACCTCACCGAACCTCTCAGCCCCAAGAGTGTCCACCCTTATGTCTCATCCAGCTGTGGGTCTAGATATGGTCAATCCAGGTTGCATCACAGCCACTGAACGAATTGTGTAAGAATTTCTCTCTCTTTCCCTGTCTTTGTTTCATGGGTTTTTAAAAGTAATTTATTTTTATAATGGGGTTTAGCTGCTTTTCACGGCTGTGTTTAGGCCGCTTTACACCCACTTGACACACTAACAGAGAGATATCAATACATAGGTTTTAAGATTATTACTAGTCAGATATATTCTTGTGCGGTGAATCGGGCGTGTTGAGTCCAGTTCTCTGAGCAAGGAGTAGGTCTTGTCTATTCCATATTGGGTTTATGGAACGGTATCTGAGCTAATTTGAAACTCTTGTTTTATGTATCACCCCACCTCACCTTTCCCGTTAAGCAGCCATAGTGTGTTTTCTGCATGTGTGACTCTGTTCTGTTTTGTAATTCAGTTCAAGTGTAACGGTTTTTACATTCCCTCTATAAGTGACACCTTATGAGAAGTGTCCTTTTCTGTGTGACTTATTTCACTTAGAATCGTCTTACCTAAATCCACTCATCATGCTGCTACTAGCCTTATGACATTGATTTCATGGCTGAGTGATATTCCATTGTACATAAGGACCACAACTTTTTTATCCATTTTTCGCTTTCCTGGGATATTTAAGGTGGAAGGAAGTGGAGGTCCTTGTCAACAGAGCAGCCCTAACCTTTGGGGTGCTTGTGTCTTGCTGATTTTCAATTTTCCCACTTTATCCCCCCATGCGTGGAAGTGCCCTATGCTCTCTAAGCTGTGTTTTTTAGATGTTTCAGGACACACCGTACACTTCTCCAGAGTGGCTGTTGGCAATTTACATCCCGCCCATCAGTGTAGCAAGGCTCCCATTTCTCCATGGCCTGTCCTGCATTTCTGGTTTTGACACTTTTTTCAGCATGGCCCTTTTGACCGATGGGAAGCGAGACTTCTTTGTAGCGCTGATTTGCCTTTCCAGGTTGCTTGGTTGGCCAAAAAGGGCGTATGCGTTTTTTCCTGAATATATTCAGGAAAAAACGCATACGCCCTTTTTGGCCAAGGGCATCATTGTCAACGTTTTGCCGCTTTTCATGTGCTTTAAAGGCGATTCGCATCTTCCTCCTGAAATCTGTTTCCTGCAATTCTGCCTTGATTTCAAATCCTCTTCTTTGCCTTCCCTCAATATATTTGTGGACGAGAGTTATCATTTATAACTGCAGGTTTGTGAATTGCAGTGCCCTGAAGCTCCATTTTACAAGTCGCTTTTTTGGGAGCCGGCCGCAAAAGCGCAGGATGGCTTCAGGCCCTGTTCTGGTTCCGGGGGGCAGGCTGAGCCTGTGGTTAATTCTTCTTCCTGATGGGAAAATAGAGTGACCTGTGCCTGTCCCAACACCAAGAGCTAGTCTCTCACTGGTTCCCCGTCTTCCCGTTCATCCTCAGGACAAATTGCAACCTGTACGGAACAGGAGGTTAAAGGTGCTGATGCTCCAAGTAGGGAGATTGCTAGTAAAGTGGCTGGAATGGCGAACCCGAGCACAAGGAGATGAGAAATGAGGTGCGTTTTAGAAACCTTTCCCCATCACACGGTGTACCATCTTCTGGGTTTCTCATGCATGTTTTCGATGTAGGAAGATGCCCTTGAACCTGGAGATTTGGGACCCATGCGATGGGTAGCACGCAGTATTACTTTAAAGGGTCTGCGTTTGCTCACCCAACCTCACCGAACCTCTCAGCCCCAAGAGTGTCCACCCTTATGTCTCATCCAGCTGTGGGTCTAGATATGGTCAATCCAGGTTGCATCACAGCCCCTGAACGAATTGTGTAAGAATTTCTCTCTCTTTCCCTGTCTTTGTTTCATGGGTTTTTAAAAGTAATTTATTTTTATAATGGGGTTTAGCTGCTTTTCACGGCTGTGTTTAGGCCGCTTTACACCCACTTGACACACTAACAGAGAGATATCAATACATAGGTTTTAAGATTATTACTAGTCAGATATATTCTTGTGCGGTGAATCGGGCGTGTTGAGTCCAGTTCTCTGAGCAAGGAGTAGGTCTTGTCTATTCCATATTGGGTTTATGGAACGGTATCTGAGCTAATTTGAAACTCTTGTTTTATGTATCACCCCACCTCACCTTTCCCGTTAAGCAGCCATAGTGTGTTTTCTGCATGTGTGACTCTGTTCTGTTTTGTAATTCAGTTCAAGTGTAACGGTTTTTACATTCCCTCTATAAGTGACACCTTATGAGAAGTGTCCTTTTCTGTGTGACTTATTTCACTTAGAATCGTCTTACCTAAATCCACTCATCATGCTGCTACTAGCCTTATGACATTGATTTCATGGCTGAGTGATATTCCATTGTACATAAGGACCACAACTTTTTTATCCATTTTTCGCTTTCCTGGGATATTTAAGGTGGAAGGAAGTGGAGGTCCTTGTCAACAGAGCAGCCCTAAACTTTGGGGTGCTTGTGTCTTGCTGATTTTCAATTTTCCCACTTTATCCCCCCATGCGTGGAAGTGCCCTATGCTCTCTAAGCTGTGTTTTTTAGATGTTTCAGGACACACCGTACACTTCTCCAGAGTGGCTGTTGGCAATTTACATCCCGCCCATCAGTGTAGCAAGGCTCCCATTTCTCCATGGCCTGTCCTGCATTTCTGGTTTTGACACTTTTTTCAGCATGGCCCTTTTGACCGATGGGAAGCGAGACTTCTTTGTAGCGCTGATTTGCCTTTCCAGGTTGCTTGGTTGGCCAAAAAGGGCGTATGCGTTTTTTCCTGAATATATTCAGGAAAAAACGCATACGCCCTTTTTGGCCAAGGGCATCATTGTCAACGTTTTGCCGCTTTTCATGTGCTTTAAAGGCGATTCGCATCTTCCTCCTGAAATCTCTTTCCTGCAATTCTGCCTTGATTTCAAATCCTCTTCTTTGCCTTCCCTCAATATATTTGTGGACGAGAGTTATCATTTATAACTCTGCAGGTTTGTGAATTGCAGTGCCCTGAAGCTCCATTTTACAAGTCGCTTTTTTGGGAGCCGGCCGCAAAAGCGCAGGATGGCTTCAGGCCCTGTTCTGGTTCCGGGGGGCAGGCTGAGCCTGTGGTTAATTCTTCTTCCTGATGGGAAAATAGAGTGACCTGTGCCTGTCCCAACACCAAGAGCTAGTCTCTCACTGGTTCCCCGTCTTCCCGTTCATCCTCAGGACAAATTGCAACCTGTACGGAACAGGAGGTTAAAGGTGCTGATGCTCCAAGTAGGGAGATTGCTAGTAAAGTGGCTGGAATGGCGAACCCGAGCACAAGGAGATGAGAAATGAGGTGCGTTTTAGAAACCTTTCCCCATCACACGGTGTACCATCTTCTGGGTTTCTCATGCATGTTTTCGATGTAGGAAGATGCCCTTGAACCTGGAGATTTGGGACCCATGCGATGGGTAGCACGCAGTATTACTTTAAAGGGTCTGCGTTTGCTCACCCAACCTCACCGAACCTCTCAGCCCCAAGAGTGTCCACCCTTATGTCTCATCCAGCTGTGGGTCTAGATATGGTCAATCCAGGTTGCATCACAGCCCCTGAACGAATTGTGTAAGAATTTCTCTCTCTTTCCCTGTCTTTGTTTCATGGGTTTTTAAAAGTAATTTATTTTTATAATGGGGTTTAGCTGCTTTTCACGGCTGTGTTTAGGCCGCTTTACACCCACTTGACACACTAACAGAGAGATATCAATACATAGGTTTTAAGATTATTACTAGTCAGATATATTCTTGTGCGGTGAATCGGGCGTGTTGAGTCCAGTTCTCTGAGCAAGGAGTAGGTCTTGTCTATTCCATATTGGGTTTATGGAACGGTATCTGAGCTAATTTGAAACTCTTGTTTTATGTATCACCCCACCTCACCTTTCCCGTTAAGCAGCCATAGTGTGTTTTCTGCATGTGTGACTCTGTTCTGTTTTGTAATTCAGTTCAAGTGTAACGGTTTTTACATTCCCTCTATAAGTGACACCTTATGAGAAGTGTCCTTTTCTGTGTGACTTATTTCACTTAGAATCGTCTTACCTAAATCCACTCATCATGCTGCTACTAGCCTTATGACATTGATTTCATGGCTGAGTGATATTCCATTGTACATAAGGACCACAACTTTTTTATCCATTTTTCGCTTTCCTGGGATATTTAAGGTGGAAGGAAGTGGAGGTCCTTGTCAACAGAGCAGCCCTAACCTTTGGGGTGCTTGTGTCTTGCTGATTTTCAATTTTCCCACTTTATCCCCCCATGCGTGGAAGTGCCCTATGCTCTCTAAGCTGTGTTTTTTAGATGTTTCAGGACACACCGTACACTTCTCCAGAGTGGCTGTTGGCAATTTACATCCCGCCCATCAGTGTAGCAAGGCTCCCATTTCTCCATGGCCTGTCCTGCATTTCTGGTTTTGACACTTTTTTCAGCATGGCCCTTTTGACCGATGGGAAGCGAGACTTCTTTGTAGCGCTGATTTGCCTTTCCAGGTTGCTTGGTTGGCCAAAAAGGGCGTATGCGTTTTTTCCTGAATATATTCAGGAAAAAACGCATACGCCCTTTTTGGCCAAGGGCATCATTGTCAACGTTTTGCCGCTTTTCATGTGCTTTAAAGGCGATTCGCATCTTCCTCCTGAAATCTCTTTCCTGCAATTCTGCCTTGATTTCAAATCCTCTTCTTTGCCTTCCCTCAATATATTTGTGGACGAGAGTTATCATTTATAACTCTGCAGGTTTGTGAATTGCAGTGCCCTGAAGCTCCATTTTACAAGTCGCTTTTTTGGGAGCCGGCCGCAAAAGCGCAGGATGGCTTCAGGCCCTGTTCTGGTTCCGGGGGGCAGGCTGAGCCTGTGGTTAATTCTTCTTCCTGATGGGAAAATAGAGTGACCTGTGCCTGTCCCAACACCAAGAGCTAGTCTCTCACTGGTTCCCCGTCTTCCCGTTCATCCTCAGGACAAATTGCAACCTGTACGGAACAGGAGGTTAAAGGTGCTGATGCTCCAAGTAGGGAGATTGCTAGTAAAGTGGCTGGAATGGCGAACCCGAGCACAAGGAGATGAGAAATGAGGTGCGTTTTAGAAACCTTTCCCCATCACACGGTGTACCATCTTCTGGGTTTCTCATGCATGTTTTCGATGTAGGAAGATGCCCTTGAACCTGGAGATTTGGGACCCATGCGATGGGTAGCACGCAGTATTACTTTAAAGGGTCTGCGTTTGCTCACCCAACCTCACCGAACCTCTCAGCCCCAAGAGTGTCCACCCTTATGTCTCATCCAGCTGTGGGTCTAGATATGGTCAATCCAGGTTGCATCACAGCCCCTGAACGAATTGTGTAAGAATTTCTCTCTCTTTCCCTGTCTTTGTTTCATGGGTTTTTAAAAGTAATTTATTTTTATAATGGGGTTTAGCTGCTTTTCACGGCTGTGTTTAGGCCGCTTTACACCCACTTGACACACTAACAGAGAGATATCAATACATAGGTTTTAAGATTATTACTAGTCAGATATATTCTTGTGCGGTGAATCGGGCGTGTTGAGTCCAGTTCTCTGAGCAAGGAGTAGGTCTTGTCTATTCCATATTGGGTTTATGGAACGGTATCTGAGCTAATTTGAAACTCTTGTTTTATGTATCACCCCACCTCACCTTTCCCGTTAAGCAGCCATAGTGTGTTTTCTGCATGTGTGACTCTGTTCTGTTTTGTAATTCAGTTCAAGTGTAACGGTTTTTACATTCCCTCTATAAGTGACACCTTATGAGAAGTGTCCTTTTCTGTGTGACTTATTTCACTTAGAATCGTCTTACCTAAATCCACTCATCATGCTGCTACTAGCCTTATGACATTGATTTCATGGCTGAGTGATATTCCATTGTACATAAGGACCACAACTTTTTTATCCATTTTTCGCTTTCCTGGGATATTTAAGGTGGAAGGAAGTGGAGGTCCTTGTCAACAGAGCAGCCCTAACCTTTGGGGTGCTTGTGTCTTGCTGATTTTCAATTTTCCCACTTTATCCCCCCATGCGTGGAAGTGCCCTATGCTCTCTAAGCTGTGTTTTTTAGATGTTTCAGGACACACCGTACACTTCTCCAGAGTGGCTGTTGGCAATTTACATCCCGCCCATCAGTGTAGCAAGGCTCCCATTTCTCCATGGCCTGTCCTGCATTTCTGGTTTTGACACTTTTTTCAGCATGGCCCTTTTGACCGATGGGAAGCGAGACTTCTTTGTAGCGCTGATTTGCCTTTCCAGGTTGCTTGGTTGGCCAAAAAGGGCGTATGCGTTTTTTCCTGAATATATTCAGGAAAAAACGCATACGCCCTTTTTGGCCAAGGGCATCATTGTCAACGTTTTGCCGCTTTTCATGTGCTTTAAAGGCGATTCGCATCTTCCTCCTGAAATCTCTTTCCTGCAATTCTGCCTTGATTTCAAATCCTCTTCTTTGCCTTCCCTCAATATATTTGTGGACGAGAGTTATCATTTATAACTCTGCAGGTTTGTGAATTGCAGTGCCCTGAAGCTCCATTTTACAAGTCGCTTTTTTGGGAGCCGGCCGCAAAAGCGCAGGATGGCTTCAGGCCCTGTTCTGGTTCCGGGGGGCAGGCTGAGCCTGTGGTTAATTCTTCTTCCTGATGGGAAAATAGAGTGACCTGTGCCTGTCCCAACACCAAGAGCTAGTCTCTCACTGGTTCCCCGTCTTCCCGTTCATCCTCAGGACAAATTGCAACCTGTACGGAACAGGAGGTTAAAGGTGCTGATGCTCCAAGTAGGGAGATTGCTAGTAAAGTGGCTGGAATGGCGAACCCGAGCACAAGGAGATGAGAAATGAGGTGCGTTTCAGAAACCTTTCCCCATCACACGGTGTACCATCTTCTGGGTTTCTCATGCATGTTTTCGATGTAGGAAGATGCCCTTGAACCTGGAGATTTGGGACCCATGCGATGGGTAGCACGCAGTATTACTTTAAAGGGTCTGCGTTTGCTCACCCAACCTCACCGAACCTCTCAGCCCCAAGAGTGTCCACCCTTATGTCTCATCCAGCTGTGGGTCTAGATATGGTCAATCCAGGTTGCATCACAGCCCCTGAACGAATTGTGTAAGAATTTCTCTCTCTTTCCCTGTCTTTGTTTCATGGGTTTTTAAAAGTAATTTATTTTTATAATGGGGTTTAGCTGCTTTTCACGGCTGTGTTTAGGCCGCTTTACACCCACTTGACACACTAACAGAGAGATATCAATACATAGGTTTTAAGATTATTACTAGTCAGATATATTCTTGTGCGGTGAATCGGGCGTGTTGAGTCCAGTTCTCTGAGCAAGGAGTAGGTCTTGTCTATTCCATATTGGGTTTATGGAACGGTATCTGAGCTAATTTGAAACTCTTGTTTTATGTATCACCCCACCTCACCTTTCCCGTTAAGCAGCCATAGTGTGTTTTCTGCATGTGTGACTCTGTTCTGTTTTGTAATTCAGTTCAAGTGTAACGGTTTTTACATTCCCTCTATAAGTGACACCTTATGAGAAGTGTCCTTTTCTGTGTGACTTATTTCACTTAGAATCGTCTTACCTAAATCCACTCATCATGCTGCTACTAGCCTTATGACATTGATTTCATGGCTGAGTGATATTCCATTGTACATAAGGACCACAACTTTTTTATCCATTTTTCGCTTTCCTGGGATATTTAAGGTGGAAGGAAGTGGAGGTCCTTGTCAACAGAGCAGCCCTAACCTTTGGGGTGCTTGTGTCTTGCTGATTTTCAATTTTCCCACTTTATCCCCCCATGCGTGGAAGTGCCCTATGCTCTCTAAGCTGTGTTTTTTAGATGTTTCAGGACACACCGTACACTTCTCCAGAGTGGCTGTTGGCAATTTACATCCCGCCCATCAGTGTAGCAAGGCTCCCATTTCTCCATGGCCTGTCCTGCATTTCTGGTTTTGACACTTTTTTCAGCATGGCCCTTTTGACCGATGGGAAGCGAGACTTCTTTGTAGCGCTGATTTGCCTTTCCAGGTTGCTTGGTTGGCCAAAAAGGGCGTATGCGTTTTTTCCTGAATATATTCAGGAAAAAACGCATACGCCCTTTTTGGCCAAGGGCATCATTGTCAACGTTTTGCCGCTTTTCATGTGCTTTAAAGGCGATTCGCATCTTCCTCCTGAAATCTGTTTCCTGCAATTCTGCCTTGATTTCAAATCCTCTTCTTTGCCTTCCCTCAATATATTTGTGGACGAGAGTTATCATTTATAACTCTGCAGGTTTGTGAATTGCAGTGCCCTGAAGCTCCATTTTACAAGTCGCTTTTTTGGGAGCCGGCCGCAAAAGCGCAGGATGGCTTCAGGCCCTGTTCTGGTTCCGGGGGGCAGGCTGAGCCTGTGGTTAATTCTTCTTCCTGATGGGAAAATAGAGTGACCTGTGCCTGTCCCAACACCAAGAGCTAGTCTTCTTCTTGGTTCCCCGTCTTCCCGTTCATCCTCAGGACAAATTGCAACCTGTACGGAACAGGAGGTTAAAGGTGCTGATGCTCCAAGTAGGGAGATTGCTAGTAAAGTGGCTGGAATGGCGAACCCGAGCACAAGGAGATGAGAAATGAGGTGCGTTTTAGAAACCTTTCCCCATCACACGGTGTACCATCTTCTGGGTTTCTCATGCATGTTTTCGATGTAGGAAGATGCCCTTGAACCTGGAGATTTGGGACCCATGCGATGGGTAGCAGGCAGTATCACTTTAAAGGGTCTGCGTTTGCTCACCCAACCTCACCGAACCTCTCAGCCCCAAGAGTGTCCACCCTTATGTCTCATCCAGCTGTGGGTCTAGATATGGTCAATCCAGGTTGCATCACAGCCCCTGAACGAATTGTGTAAGAATTTCTCTCTCTTTCCCTGTCTTTGTTTCATGGGTTTTTAAAAGTAATTTATTTTTATAATGGGGTTTAGCTGCTTTTCACGGCTGTGTTTAGGCCGCTTTACACCCACTTGACACACTAACAGAGAGATATCAATACATAGGTTTTAAGATTATTACTAGTCAGATATATTCTTGTGCGGTGAATCGGGCGTGTTGAGTCCAGTTCTCTGAGCAAGGAGTAGGTCTTGTCTATTCCATATTGGGTTTATGGAACGGTATCTGAGCTAATTTGAAACTCTTGTTTTATGTATCACCCCACCTCACCTTTCCCGTTAAGCAGCCATAGTGTGTTTTCTGCATGTGTGACTCTGTTCTGTTTTGTAATTCAGTTCAAGTGTAACGGTTTTTACATTCCCTCTATAAGTGACACCTTATGAGAAGTGTCCTTTTCTGTGTGACTTATTTCACTTAGAATCGTCTTACCTAAATCCACTCATCATGCTGCTACTAGCCTTATGACATTGATTTCATGGCTGAGTGATATTCCATTGTACATAAGGACCACAACTTTTTTATCCATTTTTCGCTTTCCTGGGATATTTAAGGTGGAAGGAAGTGGAGGTCCTTGTCAACAGAGCAGCCCTAACCTTTGGGGTGCTTGTGTCTTGCTGATTTTCAATTTTCCCACTTTATCCCCCCATGCGTGGAAGTGCCCTATGCTCTCTAAGCTGTGTTTTTTAGATGTTTCAGGACACACCGTACACTTCTCCAGAGTGGCTGTTGGCAATTTACATCCCGCCCATCAGTGTAGCAAGGCTCCCATTTCTCCATGGCCTGTCCTGCATTTCTGGTTTTGACACTTTTTTCAGCATGGCCCTTTTGACCGATGGGAAGCGAGACTTCTTTGTAGCGCTGATTTGCCTTTCCAGGTTGCTTGGTTGGCCAAAAAGGGCGTATGCGTTTTTTCCTGAATATATTCAGGAAAAAACGCATACGCCCTTTTTGGCCAAGGGCATCATTGTCAACGTTTTGCCGCTTTTCATGTGCTTTAAAGGCGATTCGCATCTTCCTCCTGAAATCTCTTTCCTGCAATTCTGCCTTGATTTCAAATCCTCTTCTTTGCCTTCCCTCAATATATTTGTGGACGAGAGTTATCATTTATAACTCTGCAGGTTTGTGAATTGCAGTGCCCTGAAGCTCCATTTTACAAGTCGCTTTTTTGGGAGCCGGCCGCAAAAGCGCAGGATGGCTTCAGGCCCTGTTCTGGTTCCGGGGGGCAGGCTGAGCCTGTGGTTAATTCTTCTTCCTGATGGGAAAATAGAGTGACCTGTGCCTGTCCCAACACCAAGAGCTAGTCTCTCACTGGTTCCCCGTCTTCCCGTTCATCCTCAGGACAAATTGCAACCTGTACGGAACAGGAGGTTAAAGGTGCTGATGCTCCAAGTAGGGAGATTGCTAGTAAAGTGGCTGGAATGGCGAACCCGAGCACAAGGAGATGAGAAATGAGGTGCGTTTTAGAAACCTTTCCCCATCACACGGTGTACCATCTTCTGGGTTTCTCATGCATGTTTTCGATGTAGGAAGATGCCCTTGAACCTGGAGATTTGGGACCCATGCGATGGGTAGCACGCAGTATTACTTTAAAGGGTCTGCGTTTGCTCACCCAACCTCACCGAACCTCTCAGCCCCAAGAGTGTCCACCCTTATGTCTCATCCAGCTGTGGGTCTAGATATGGTCAATCCAGGTTGCATCACAGCCCCTGAACGAATTGTGTAAGAATTTCTCTCTCTTTCCCTGTCTTTGTTTCATGGGTTTTTAAAAGTAATTTATTTTTATAATGGGGTTTAGCTGCTTTTCACGGCTGTGTTTAGGCCGCTTTACACCCACTTGACACACTAACAGAGAGATATCAATACATAGGTTTTAAGATTATTACTAGTCAGATATATTCTTGTGCGGTGAATCGGGCGTGTTGAGTCCAGTTCTCTGAGCAAGGAGTAGGTCTTGTCTATTCCATATTGGGTTTATGGAACGGTATCTGAGCTAATTTGAAACTCTTGTTTTATGTATCACCCCACCTCACCTTTCCCGTTAAGCAGCCATAGTGTGTTTTCTGCATGTGTGACTCTGTTCTGTTTTGTAATTCAGTTCAAGTGTAACGGTTTTTACATTCCCTCTATAAGTGACACCTTATGAGAAGTGTCCTTTTCTGTGTGACTTATTTCACTTAGAATCGTCTTACCTAAATCCACTCATCATGCTGCTACTAGCCTTATGACATTGATTTCATGGCTGAGTGATATTCCATTGTACATAAGGACCACAACTTTTTTATCCATTTTTCGCTTTCCTGGGATATTTAAGGTGGAAGGAAGTGGAGGTCCTTGTCAACAGAGCAGCCCTAACCTTTGGGGTGCTTGTGTCTTGCTGATTTTCAATTTTCCCACTTTATCCCCCCATGCGTGGAAGTGCCCTATGCTCTCTAAGCTGTGTTTTTTAGATGTTTCAGGACACACCGTACACTTCTCCAGAGTGGCTGTTGGCAATTTACATCCCGCCCATCAGTGTAGCAAGGCTCCCATTTCTCCATGGCCTGTCCTGCATTTCTGGTTTTGACACTTTTTTCAGCATGGCCCTTTTGACCGATGGGAAGCGAGACTTCTTTGTAGCGCTGATTTGCCTTTCCAGGTTGCTTGGTTGGCCAAAAAGGGCGTATGCGTTTTTTCCTGAATATATTCAGGAAAAAACGCATACGCCCTTTTTGGCCAAGGGCATCATTGTCAACGTTTTGCCGCTTTTCATGTGCTTTAAAGGCGATTCGCATCTTCCTCCTGAAATCTCTTTCCTGCAATTCTGCCTTGATTTCAAATCCTCTTCTTTGCCTTCCCTCAATATATTTGTGGACGAGAGTTATCATTTATAACTCTGCAGGTTTGTGAATTGCAGTGCCCTGAAGCTCCATTTTACAAGTCGCTTTTTTGGGAGCCGGCCGCAAAAGCGCAGGATGGCTTCAGGCCCTGTTCTGGTTCCGGGGGGCAGGCTGAGCCTGTGGTTAATTCTTCTTCCTGATGGGAAAATAGAGTGACCTGTGCCTGTCCCAACACCAAGAGCTAGTCTTCTTCTTGGTTCCCCGTCTTCCCGTTCATCCTCAGGACAAATTGCAACCTGTACGGAACAGGAGGTTAAAGGTGCTGATGCTCCAAGTAGGGAGATTGCTAGTAAAGTGGCTGGAATGGCGAACCCGAGCACAAGGAGATGAGAAATGAGGTGCGTTTTAGAAACCTTTCCCCATCACACGGTGTACCATCTTCTGGGTTTCTCATGCATGTTTTCGATGTAGGAAGATGCCCTTGAACCTGGAGATTTGGGACCCATGCGATGGGTAGCAGGCAGTATCACTTTAAAGGGTCTGCGTTTGCTCACCCAACCTCACCGAACCTCTCAGCCCCAAGAGTGTCCACCCTTATGTCTCATCCAGCTGTGGGTCTAGATATGGTCAATCCAGGTTGCATCACAGCCCCTGAACGAATTGTGTAAGAATTTCTCTCTCTTTCCCTGTCTTTGTTTCATGGGTTTTTAAAAGTAATTTATTTTTATAATGGGGTTTAGCTGCTTTTCACGGCTGTGTTTAGGCCGCTTTACACCCACTTGACACACTAACAGAGAGATATCAATACATAGGTTTTAAGATTATTACTAGTCAGATATATTCTTGTGCGGTGAATCGGGCGTGTTGAGTCCAGTTCTCTGAGCAAGGAGTAGGTCTTGTCTATTCCATATTGGGTTTATGGAACGGTATCTGAGCTAATTTGAAACTCTTGTTTTATGTATCACCCCACCTCACCTTTCCCGTTAAGCAGCCATAGTGTGTTTTCTGCATGTGTGACTCTGTTCTGTTTTGTAATTCAGTTCAAGTGTAACGGTTTTTACATTCCCTCTATAAGTGACACCTTATGAGAAGTGTCCTTTTCTGTGTGACTTATTTCACTTAGAATCGTCTTACCTAAATCCACTCATCATGCTGCTACTAGCCTTATGACATTGATTTCATGGCTGAGTGATATTCCATTGTACATAAGGACCACAACTTTTTTATCCATTTTTCGCTTTCCTGGGATATTTAAGGTGGAAGGAAGTGGAGGTCCTTGTCAACAGAGCAGCCCTAACCTTTGGGGTGCTTGTGTCTTGCTGATTTTCAATTTTCCCACTTTATCCCCCCATGCGTGGAAGTGCCCTATGCTCTCTAAGCTGTGTTTTTTAGATGTTTCAGGACACACCGTACACTTCTCCAGAGTGGCTGTTGGCAATTTACATCCCGCCCATCAGTGTAGCAAGGCTCCCATTTCTCCATGGCCTGTCCTGCATTTCTGGTTTTGACACTTTTTTCAGCATGGCCCTTTTGACCGATGGGAAGCGAGACTTCTTTGTAGCGCTGATTTGCCTTTCCAGGTTGCTTGGTTGGCCAAAAAGGGCGTATGCGTTTTTTCCTGAATATATTCAGGAAAAAACGCATACGCCCTTTTTGGCCAAGGGCATCATTGTCAACGTTTTGCCGCTTTTCATGTGCTTTAAAGGCGATTCGCATCTTCCTCCTGAAATCTCTTTCCTGCAATTCTGCCTTGATTTCAAATCCTCTTCTTTGCCTTCCCTCAATATATTTGTGGACGAGAGTTATCATTTATAACTCTGCAGGTTTGTGAATTGCAGTGCCCTGAAGCTCCATTTTACAAGTCGCTTTTTTGGGAGCCGGCCGCAAAAGCGCAGGATGGCTTCAGGCCCTGTTCTGGTTCCGGGGGGCAGGCTGAGCCTGTGGTTAATTCTTCTTCCTGATGGGAAAATAGAGTGACCTGTGCCTGTCCCAACACCAAGAGCTAGTCTCTCACTGGTTCCCCGTCTTCCCGTTCATCCTCAGGACAAATTGCAACCTGTACGGAACAGGAGGTTAAAGGTGCTGATGCTCCAAGTAGGGAGATTGCTAGTAAAGTGGCTGGAATGGCGAACCCGAGCACAAGGAGATGAGAAATGAGGTGCGTTTTAGAAACCTTTCCCCATCACACGGTGTACCATCTTCTGGGTTTCTCATGCATGTTTTCGATGTAGGAAGATGCCCTTGAACCTGGAGATTTGGGACCCATGCGATGGGTAGCACGCAGTATTACTTTAAAGGGTCTGCGTTTGCTCACCCAACCTCACCGAACCTCTCAGCCCCAAGAGTGTCCACCCTTATGTCTCATCCAGCTGTGGGTCTAGATATGGTCAATCCAGGTTGCATCACAGCCCCTGAACGAATTGTGTAAGAATTTCTCTCTCTTTCCCTGTCTTTGTTTCATGGGTTTTTAAAAGTAATTTATTTTTATAATGGGGTTTAGCTGCTTTTCACGGCTGTGTTTAGGCCGCTTTACACCCACTTGACACACTAACAGAGAGATATCAATACATAGGTTTTAAGATTATTACTAGTCAGATATATTCTTGTGCGGTGAATCGGGCGTGTTGAGTCCAGTTCTCTGAGCAAGGAGTAGGTCTTGTCTATTCCATATTGGGTTTATGGAACGGTATCTGAGCTAATTTGAAACTCTTGTTTTATGTATCACCCCACCTCACCTTTCCCGTTAAGCAGCCATAGTGTGTTTTCTGCATGTGTGACTCTGTTCTGTTTTGTAATTCAGTTCAAGTGTAACGGTTTTTACATTCCCTCTATAAGTGACACCTTATGAGAAGTGTCCTTTTCTGTGTGACTTATTTCACTTAGAATCGTCTTACCTAAATCCACTCATCATGCTGCTACTAGCCTTATGACATTGATTTCATGGCTGAGTGATATTCCATTGTACATAAGGACCACAACTTTTTTATCCATTTTTCGCTTTCCTGGGATATTTAAGGTGGAAGGAAGTGGAGGTCCTTGTCAACAGAGCAGCCCTAACCTTTGGGGTGCTTGTGTCTTGCTGATTTTCAATTTTCCCACTTTATCCCCCCATGCGTGGAAGTGCCCTATGCTCTCTAAGCTGTGTTTTTTAGATGTTTCAGGACACACCGTACACTTCTCCAGAGTGGCTGTTGGCAATTTACATCCCGCCCATCAGTGTAGCAAGGCTCCCATTTCTCCATGGCCTGTCCTGCATTTCTGGTTTTGACACTTTTTTCAGCATGGCCCTTTTGACCGATGGGAAGCGAGACTTCTTTGTAGCGCTGATTTGCCTTTCCAGGTTGCTTGGTTGGCCAAAAAGGGCGTATGCGTTTTTTCCTGAATATATTCAGGAAAAAACGCATACGCCCTTTTTGGCCAAGGGCATCATTGTCAACGTTTTGCCGCTTTTCATGTGCTTTAAAGGCGATTCGCATCTTCCTCCTGAAATCTCTTTCCTGCAATTCTGCCTTGATTTCAAATCCTCTTCTTTGCCTTCCCTCAATATATTTGTGGACGAGAGTTATCATTTATAACTCTGCAGGTTTGTGAATTGCAGTGCCCTGAAGCTCCATTTTACAAGTCGCTTTTTTGGGAGCCGGCCGCAAAAGCGCAGGATGGCTTCAGGCCCTGTTCTGGTTCCGGGGGGCAGGCTGAGCCTGTGGTTAATTCTTCTTCCTGATGGGAAAATAGAGTGACCTGTGCCTGTCCCAACACCAAGAGCTAGTCTCTCACTGGTTCCCCGTCTTCCCGTTCATCCTCAGGACAAATTGCAACCTGTACGGAACAGGAGGTTAAAGGTGCTGATGCTCCAAGTAGGGAGATTGCTAGTAAAGTGGCTGGAATGGCGAACCCGAGCACAAGGAGATGAGAAATGAGGTGCGTTTCAGAAACCTTTCCCCATCACACGGTGTACCATCTTCTGGGTTTCTCATGCATGTTTTCGATGTAGGAAGATGCCCTTGAACCTGGAGATTTGGGACCCATGCGATGGGTAGCACGCAGTATTACTTTAAAGGGTCTGCGTTTGCTCACCCAACCTCACCGAACCTCTCAGCCCCAAGAGTGTCCACCCTTATGTCTCATCCAGCTGTGGGTCTAGATATGGTCAATCCAGGTTGCATCACAGCCCCTGAACGAATTGTGTAAGAATTTCTCTCTCTTTCCCTGTCTTTGTTTCATGGGTTTTTAAAAGTAATTTATTTTTATAATGGGGTTTAGCTGCTTTTCACGGCTGTGTTTAGGCCGCTTTACACCCACTTGACACACTAACAGAGAGATATCAATACATAGGTTTTAAGATTATTACTAGTCAGATATATTCTTGTGCGGTGAATCGGGCGTGTTGAGTCCAGTTCTCTGAGCAAGGAGTAGGTCTTGTCTATTCCATATTGGGTTTATGGAACGGTATCTGAGCTAATTTGAAACTCTTGTTTTATGTATCACCCCACCTCACCTTTCCCGTTAAGCAGCCATAGTGTGTTTTCTGCATGTGTGACTCTGTTCTGTTTTGTAATTCAGTTCAAGTGTAACGGTTTTTACATTCCCTCTATAAGTGACACCTTATGAGAAGTGTCCTTTTCTGTGTGACTTATTTCACTTAGAATCGTCTTACCTAAATCCACTCATCATGCTGCTACTAGCCTTATGACATTGATTTCATGGCTGAGTGATATTCCATTGTACATAAGGACCACAACTTTTTTATCCATTTTTCGCTTTCCTGGGATATTTAAGGTGGAAGGAAGTGGAGGTCCTTGTCAACAGAGCAGCCCTAACCTTTGGGGTGCTTGTGTCTTGCTGATTTTCAATTTTCCCACTTTATCCCCCCATGCGTGGAAGTGCCCTATGCTCTCTAAGCTGTGTTTTTTAGATGTTTCAGGACACACCGTACACTTCTCCAGAGTGGCTGTTGGCAATTTACATCCCGCCCATCAGTGTAGCAAGGCTCCCATTTCTCCATGGCCTGTCCTGCATTTCTGGTTTTGACACTTTTTTCAGCATGGCCCTTTTGACCGATGGGAAGCGAGACTTCTTTGTAGCGCTGATTTGCCTTTCCAGGTTGCTTGGTTGGCCAAAAAGGGCGTATGCGTTTTTTCCTGAATATATTCAGGAAAAAACGCATACGCCCTTTTTGGCCAAGGGCATCATTGTCAACGTTTTGCCGCTTTTCATGTGCTTTAAAGGCGATTCGCATCTTCCTCCTGAAATCTGTTTCCTGCAATTCTGCCTTGATTTCAAATCCTCTTCTTTGCCTTCCCTCAATATATTTGTGGACGAGAGTTATCATTTATAACTCTGCAGGTTTGTGAATTGCAGTGCCCTGAAGCTCCATTTTACAAGTCGCTTTTTTGGGAGCCGGCCGCAAAAGCGCAGGATGGCTTCAGGCCCTGTTCTGGTTCCGGGGGGCAGGCTGAGCCTGTGGTTAATTCTTCTTCCTGATGGGAAAATAGAGTGACCTGTGCCTGTCCCAACACCAAGAGCTAGTCTTCTTCTTGGTTCCCCGTCTTCCCGTTCATCCTCAGGACAAATTGCAACCTGTACGGAACAGGAGGTTAAAGGTGCTGATGCTCCAAGTAGGGAGATTGCTAGTAAAGTGGCTGGAATGGCGAACCCGAGCACAAGGAGATGAGAAATGAGGTGCGTTTTAGAAACCTTTCCCCATCACACGGTGTACCATCTTCTGGGTTTCTCATGCATGTTTTCGATGTAGGAAGATGCCCTTGAACCTGGAGATTTGGGACCCATGCGATGGGTAGCAGGCAGTATCACTTTAAAGGGTCTGCGTTTGCTCACCCAACCTCACCGAACCTCTCAGCCCCAAGAGTGTCCACCCTTATGTCTCATCCAGCTGTGGGTCTAGATATGGTCAATCCAGGTTGCATCACAGCCCCTGAACGAATTGTGTAAGAATTTCTCTCTCTTTCCCTGTCTTTGTTTCATGGGTTTTTAAAAGTAATTTATTTTTATAATGGGGTTTAGCTGCTTTTCACGGCTGTGTTTAGGCCGCTTTACACCCACTTGACACACTAACAGAGAGATATCAATACATAGGTTTTAAGATTATTACTAGTCAGATATATTCTTGTGCGGTGAATCGGGCGTGTTGAGTCCAGTTCTCTGAGCAAGGAGTAGGTCTTGTCTATTCCATATTGGGTTTATGGAACGGTATCTGAGCTAATTTGAAACTCTTGTTTTATGTATCACCCCACCTCACCTTTCCCGTTAAGCAGCCATAGTGTGTTTTCTGCATGTGTGACTCTGTTCTGTTTTGTAATTCAGTTCAAGTGTAACGGTTTTTACATTCCCTCTATAAGTGACACCTTATGAGAAGTGTCCTTTTCTGTGTGACTTATTTCACTTAGAATCGTCTTACCTAAATCCACTCATCATGCTGCTACTAGCCTTATGACATTGATTTCATGGCTGAGTGATATTCCATTGTACATAAGGACCACAACTTTTTTATCCATTTTTCGCTTTCCTGGGATATTTAAGGTGGAAGGAAGTGGAGGTCCTTGTCAACAGAGCAGCCCTAACCTTTGGGGTGCTTGTGTCTTGCTGATTTTCAATTTTCCCACTTTATCCCCCCATGCGTGGAAGTGCCCTATGCTCTCTAAGCTGTGTTTTTTAGATGTTTCAGGACACACCGTACACTTCTCCAGAGTGGCTGTTGGCAATTTACATCCCGCCCATCAGTGTAGCAAGGCTCCCATTTCTCCATGGCCTGTCCTGCATTTCTGGTTTTGACACTTTTTTCAGCATGGCCCTTTTGACCGATGGGAAGCGAGACTTCTTTGTAGCGCTGATTTGCCTTTCCAGGTTGCTTGGTTGGCCAAAAAGTGCGTATGCGTTTTCTCCTGAATATATTCAGGAAAAAACGCATACGCCCTTTTTGGCCAAGGGCATCATTGTCAACGTTTTGCCGCTTTTCATGTGCTTTAAAGGCGATTCGCATCTTCCTCCTGAAATCTGTTTCCTGCAATTCTGCCTTGATTTCAAATCCTCTTCTTTGCCTTCCCTCAATATATTTGTGGACGAGAGTTATCATTTATAACTCTGCAGGTTTGTGAATTGCAGTGCCCTGAAGCTCCATTTTACAAGTCGCTTTTTTGGGAGCCGGCCGCAAAAGCGCAGGATGGCTTCAGGCCCTGTTCTGGTTCCGGGGGGCAGGCTGAGCCTGTGGTTAATTCTTCTTCCTGATGGGAAAATAGAGTGACCTGTGCCTGTCCCAACACCAAGAGCTAGTCTCTCATTGGTTCCCCGTCTTCCCGTTCATCCTCAGGACAAATTGCAACCTGTACGGAACAGGAGGTTAAAGGTGCTGATGCTCCAAGTAGGGAGATTGCTAGTAAAGTGACTGGAATGGCGAACCCGAGCACAAGGAGATGAGAAATGAGGTGCGTTTTAGAAACCTTTCCCCATCACACGGTGTACCATCTTCTGGGTTTCTCATGCATGTTTTCGATGTAGGAAGATGCCCTTGAACCTGGAGATTTGAGACCCATGCGATGGGTAGCACGCAGTATTACTTTAAAGGGTCTGCGTTTGCTCACCCAACCTCACCGAACCTCTCAGCCCCAAGAGTGTCCACCCTTATGTCTCATCCAGCTGTGGGTCTAGATATGGTCAATCCAGGTTGCATCACAGCCCCTGAACGAATTGTGTAAGAATTTCTCTCTCTTTCCCTGTCTTTGTTTCATGGGTTTTTAAAAGTAATTTATTTTTATAATGGGGTTTAGCTGCTTTTCACGGCTGTGTTTAGGCCGCTTTACACCCACTTGACACACTAACAGAGAGATATCAATACATAGGTTTTAAGATTATTACTAGTCAGATATATTCTTGTGCGGTGAATCGGGCGTGTTGAGTCCAGTTCTCTGAGCAAGGAGTAGGTCTTGTCTATTCCATATTGGGTTTATGGAACGGTATCTGAGCTAATTTGAAACTCTTGTTTTATGTATCACCCCACCTCACCTTTCCCGTTAAGCAGCCATAGTGTGTTTTCTGCATGTGTGACTCTGTTCTGTTTTGTAATTCAGTTCAAGTGTAACGGTTTTTACATTCCCTCTATAAGTGACACCTTATGAGAAGTGTCCTTTTCTGTGTGACTTATTTCACTTAGAATCGTCTTACCTAAATCCACTCATCATGCTGCTACTAGCCTTATGACATTGATTTCATGGCTGAGTGATATTCCATTGTACATAAGGACCACAACTTTTTTATCCATTTTTCGCTTTCCTGGGATATTTAAGGTGGAAGGAAGTGGAGGTCCTTGTCAACAGAGCAGCCCTAAACTTTGGGGTGCTTGTGTCTTGCTGATTTTCAATTTTCCCACTTTATCCCCCCATGCGTGGAAGTGCCCTATGCTCTCTAAGCTGTGTTTTTTAGATGTTTCAGGACACACCGTACACTTCTCCAGAGTGGCTGTTGGCAATTTACATCCCGCCCATCAGTGTAGCAAGGCTCCCATTTCTCCATGGCCTGTCCTGCATTTCTGGTTTTGACACTTTTTTCAGCATGGCCCTTTTGACCGATGGGAAGCGAGACTTCTTTGTAGCGCTGATTTGCCTTTCCAGGTTGCTTGGTTGGCCAAAAAGGGCGTATGCGTTTTTTCCTGAATATATTCAGGAAAAAACGCATACGCCCTTTTTGGCCAAGGGCATCATTGTCAACGTTTTGCCGCTTTTCATGTGCTTTAAAGGCGATTCGCATCTTCCTCCTGAAATCTGTTTCCTGCAATTCTGCCTTGATTTCAAATCCTCTTCTTTGCCTTCCCTCAATATATTTGTGGACGAGAGTTATCATTTATAACTCTGCAGGTTTGTGAATTGCAGTGCCCTGAAGCTCCATTTTACAAGTCGCTTTTTTGGGAGCCGGCCGCAAAAGCGCAGGATGGCTTCAGGCCCTGTTCTGGTTCCGGGGGGCAGGCTGAGCCTGTGGTTAATTCTTCTTCCTGATGGGAAAATAGAGTGACCTGTGCCTGTCCCAACACCAAGAGCTAGTCTCTCACTGGTTCCCCGTCTTCCCGTTCATCCTCAGGACAAATTGCAACCTGTACGGAACAGGAGGTTAAAGGTGCTGATGCTCCAAGTAGGGAGATTGCTAGTAAAGTGGCTGGAATGGCGAACCCGAGCACAAGGAGATGAGAAATGAGGTGCGTTTTAGAAACCTTTCCCCATCACACGGTGTACCATCTTCTGGGTTTCTCATGCATGTTTTCGATGTAGGAAGATGCCCTTGAACCTGGAGATTTGGGACCCATGCGATGGGTAGCACGCAGTATTACTTTAAAGGGTCTGCGTTTGCTCACCCAACCTCACCGAACCTCTCAGCCCCAAGAGTGTCCACCCTTATGTCTCATCCAGCTGTGGGTCTAGATATGGTCAATCCAGGTTGCATCACAGCCCCTGAACGAATTGTGTAAGAATTTCTCTCTCTTTCCCTGTCTTTGTTTCATGGGTTTTTAAAAGTAATTTATTTTTATAATGGGGTTTAGCTGCTTTTCACGGCTGTGTTTAGGCCGCTTTACACCCACTTGACACACTAACAGAGAGATATCAATACATAGGTTTTAAGATTATTACTAGTCAGATATATTCTTGTGCGGTGAATCGGGCGTGTTGAGTCCAGTTCTCTGAGCAAGGAGTAGGTCTTGTCTATTCCATATTGGGTTTATGGAACGGTATCTGAGCTAATTTGAAACTCTTGTTTTATGTATCACCCCACCTCACCTTTCCCGTTAAGCAGCCATAGTGTGTTTTCTGCATGTGTGACTCTGTTCTGTTTTGTAATTCAGTTCAAGTGTAACGGTTTTTACATTCCCTCTATAAGTGACACCTTATGAGAAGTGTCCTTTTCTGTGTGACTTATTTCACTTAGAATCGTCTTACCTAAATCCACTCATCATGCTGCTACTAGCCTTATGACATTGATTTCATGGCTGAGTGATATTCCATTGTACATAAGGACCACAACTTTTTTATCCATTTTTCGCTTTCCTGGGATATTTAAGGTGGAAGGAAGTGGAGGTCCTTGTCAACAGAGCAGCCCTAACCTTTGGGGTGCTTGTGTCTTGCTGATTTTCAATTTTCCCACTTTATCCCCCCATGCGTGGAAGTGCCCTATGCTCTCTAAGCTGTGTTTTTTAGATGTTTCAGGACACACCGTACACTTCTCCAGAGTGGCTGTTGGCAATTTACATCCCGCCCATCAGTGTAGCAAGGCTCCCATTTCTCCATGGCCTGTCCTGCATTTCTGGTTTTGACACTTTTTTCAGCATGGCCCTTTTGACCGATGGGAAGCGAGACTTCTTTGTAGCGCTGATTTGCCTTTCCAGGTTGCTTGGTTGGCCAAAAAGGGCGTATGCGTTTTTTCCTGAATATATTCAGGAAAAAACGCATACGCCCTTTTTGGCCAAGGGCATAATTGTCAACGTTTTGCCGCTTTTCATGTGCTTTAAAGGCGATTCGCATCTTCCTCCTGAAATCTCTTTCCTGCAATTCTGCCTTGATTTCAAATCCTCTTCTTTGCCTTCCCTCAATATATTTGTGGACGAGAGTTATCATTTATAACTCTGCAGGTTTGTGAATTGCAGTGCCCTGAAGCTCCATTTTACAAGTCGCTTTTTTGGGAGCCGGCCGCAAAAGCGCAGGATGGCTTCAGGCCCTGTTCTGGTTCCGGGGGGCAGGCTGAGCCTGTGGTTAATTCTTCTTCCTGATGGGAAAATAGAGTGACCTGTGCCTGTCCCAACACCAAGAGCTAGTCTCTCACTGGTTCCCCGTCTTCCCGTTCATCCTCAGGACAAATTGCAACCTGTACGGAACAGGAGGTTAAAGGTGCTGATGCTCCAAGTAGGGAGATTGCTAGTAAAGTGGCTGGAATGGCGAACCCGAGCACAAGGAGATGAGAAATGAGGTGAGTTTTAGAAACCTTTCCCCATCACACGGTGTACCATCTTCTGGGTTTCTCATGCATGTTTTCGATGTAGGAAGATGCCCTTGAACCTGGAGATTTGGGACCCATGCGATGGGTAGCACGCAGTATTACTTTAAAGGGTCTGCGTTTGCTCACCCAACCTCACCGAACCTCTCAGCCCCAAGAGTGTCCACCCTTATGTCTCATCCAGCTGTGGGTCTAGATATGGTCAATCCAGGTTGCATCACAGCCCCTGAACGAATTGTGTAAGAATTTCTCTCTCTTTCCCTGTCTTTGTTTCATGGGTTTTTAAAAGTAATTTATTTTTATAATGGGGTTTAGCTGCTTTTCACGGCTGTGTTTAGGCCGCTTTACACCCACTTGACACACTAACAGAGAGATATCAATACATAGGTTTTAAGATTATTACTAGTCAGATATATTCTTGTGCGGTGAATCGGGCGTGTTGAGTCCAGTTCTCTGAGCAAGGAGTAGGTCTTGTCTATTCCATATTGGGTTTATGGAACGGTATCTGAGCTAATTTGAAACTGTTGTTTTATGTATCACCCCACCTCACCTTTCCCGTTAAGCAGCCATAGTGTGTTTTCTGCATGTGTGACTCTGTTCTGTTTTGTAATTCAGTTCAAGTGTAACGGTTTTTACATTCCCTCTATAAGTGACACCTTATGAGAAGTGTCCTTTTCTGTGTGACTTATTTCACTTAGAATCGTCTTACCTAAATCCACTCATCATGCTGCTACTAGCCTTATGACATTGATTTCATGGCTGAGTGATATTCCATTGTACATAAGGACCACAACTTTTTTATCCATTTTTCGCTTTCCTGGGATATTTAAGGTGGAAGGAAGTGGAGGTCCTTGTCAACAGAGCAGCCCTAACCTTTGGGGTGCTTGTGTCTTGCTGATTTTCAATTTTCCCACTTTATCCCCCCATGCGTGGAAGTGCCCTATGCTCTCTAAGCTGTGTTTTTTAGATGTTTCAGGACACACCGTACACTTCTCCAGAGTGGCTGTTGGCAATTTACATCCCGCCCATCAGTGTAGCAAGGCTCCCATTTCTCCATGGCCTGTCCTGCATTTCTGGTTTTGACACTTTTTTCAGCATGGCCCTTTTGACCGATGGGAAGCGAGACTTCTTTGTAGCGCTGATTTGCCTTTCCAGGTTGCTTGGTTGGCCAAAAAGGGCGTATGCGTTTTTTCCTGAATATATTCAGGAAAAAACGCATACGCCCTTTTTGGCCAAGGGCATCATTGTCAACGTTTTGCCGCTTTTCATGTGCTTTAAAGGCGATTCGCATCTTCCTCCTGAAATCTGTTTCCTGCAATTCTGCCTTGATTTCAAATCCTCTTCTTTGCCTTCCCTCAATATATTTGTGGACGAGAGTTATCATTTATAACTCTGCAGGTTTGTGAATTGCAGTGCCCTGAAGCTCCATTTTACAAGTCGCTTTTTTGGGAGCCGGCCGCAAAAGCGCAGGATGGCTTCAGGCCCTGTTCTGGTTCCGGGGGGCAGGCTGAGCCTGTGGTTAATTCTTCTTCCTGATGGGAAAATAGAGTGACCTGTGCCTGTCCCAACACCAAGAGCTAGTCTCTCATTGGTTCCCCGTCTTCCCGTTCATCCTCAGGACAAATTGCAACCTGTACGGAACAGGAGGTTAAAGGTGCTGATGCTCCAAGTAGGGAGATTGCTAGTAAAGTGGCTGGAATGGCGAACCCGAGCACAAGGAGATGAGAAATGAGGTGCGTTTTAGAAACCTTTCCCCATCACACGGTGTACCATCTTCTGGGTTTCTCATGCATGTTTTCGATGTAGGAAGATGCCCTTGAACCTGGAGATTTGGGACCCATGCGATGGGTAGCACGCAGTATTACTTTAAAGGGTCTGCGTTTGCTCACCCAACCTCACCGAACCTCTCAGCCCCAAGAGTGTCCACCCTTATGTCTCATCCAGCTGTGGGTCTAGATATGGTCAATCCAGGTTGCATCACAGCCCCTGAACGAATTGTGTAAGAATTTCTCTCTCTTTCCCTGTCTTTGTTTCATGGGTTTTTAAAAGTAATTTATTTTTATAATGGGGTTTAGCTGCTTTTCACGGCTGTGTTTAGGCCGCTTTACACCCACTTGACACACTAACAGAGAGATATCAATACATAGGTTTTAAGATTATTACTAGTCAGATATATTCTTGTGCGGTGAATCGGGCGTGTTGAGTCCAGTTCTCTGAGCAAGGAGTAGGTCTTGTCTATTCCATATTGGGTTTATGGAACGGTATCTGAGCTAATTTGAAACTCTTGTTTTATGTATCACCCCACCTCACCTTTCCCGTTAAGCAGCCATAGTGTGTTTTCTGCATGTGTGACTCTGTTCTGTTTTGTAATTCAGTTCAAGTGTAACGGTTTTTACATTCCCTCTATAAGTGACACCTTATGAGAAGTGTCCTTTTCTGTGTGACTTATTTCACTTAGAATCGTCTTACCTAAATCCACTCATCATGCTGCTACTAGCCTTATGACATTGATTTCATGGCTGAGTGATATTCCATTGTACATAAGGACCACAACTTTTTTATCCATTTTTCGCTTTCCTGGGATATTTAAGGTGGAAGGAAGTGGAGGTCCTTGTCAACAGAGCAGCCCTAACCTTTGGGGTGCTTGTGTCTTGCTGATTTTCAATTTTCCCACTTTATCCCCCCATGCGTGGAAGTGCCCTATGCTCTCTAAGCTGTGTTTTTTAGATGTTTCAGGACACACCGTACACTTCTCCAGAGTGGCTGTTGGCAATTTACATCCCGCCCATCAGTGTAGCAAGGCTCCCATTTCTCCATGGCCTGTCCTGCATTTCTGGTTTTGACACTTTTTTCAGCATGGCCCTTTTGACCGATGGGAAGCGAGACTTCTTTGTAGCGCTGATTTGCCTTTCCAGGTTGCTTGGTTGGCCAAAAAGGGCGTATGCGTTTTCTCCTGAATATATTCAGGAAAAAACGCATACGCCCTTTTTGGCCAAGGGCATCATTGTCAACGTTTTGCCGCTTTTCATGTGCTTTAAAGGCGATTCGCATCTTCCTCCTGAAATCTGTTTCCTGCAATTCTGCCTTGATTTCAAATCCTCTTCTTTGCCTTCCCTCAATATATTTGTGGACGAGAGTTATCATTTATAACTCTGCAGGTTTGTGAATTGCAGTGCCCTGAAGCTCCATTTTACAAGTCGCTTTTTTGGGAGCCGGCCGCAAAAGCGCAGGATGGCTTCAGGCCCTGTTCTGGTTCCGGGGGGCAGGCTGAGCCTGTGGTTAATTCTTCTTCCTGATGGGAAAATAGAGTGACCTGTGCCTGTCCCAACACCAAGAGCTAGTCTCTCATTGGTTCCCCGTCTTCCCGTTCATCCTCAGGACAAATTGCAACCTGTACGGAACAGGAGGTTAAAGGTGCTGATGCTCCAAGTAGGGAGATTGCTAGTAAAGTGACTGGAATGGCGAACCCGAGCACAAGGAGATGAGAAATGAGGTGCGTTTTAGAAACCTTTCCCCATCACACGGTGTACCATCTTCTGGGTTTCTCATGCATGTTTTCGATGTAGGAAGATGCCCTTGAACCTGGAGATTTGAGACCCATGCGATGGGTAGCACGCAGTATTACTTTAAAGGGTCTGCGTTTGCTCACCCAACCTCACCAAACCTCTCAGCCCCAAGAGTGTCCACCCTTATGTCTCATCCAGCTGTGGGTCTAGATATGGTCAATCCAGGTTGCATCACAGCCCCTGAACGAATTGTGTAAGAATTTCTCTCTCTTTCCCTGTCTTTGTTTCATGGGTTTTTAAAAGTAATTTATTTTTATAATGGGGTTTAGCTGCTTTTCACGGCTGTGTTTAGGCCGCTTTACACCCACTTGACACACTAACAGAGAGATATCAATACATAGGTTTTAAGATTATTACTAGTCAGATATATTCTTGTGCGGTGAATCGGGCGTGTTGAGTCCAGTTCTCTGAGCAAGGAGTAGGTCTTGTCTATTCCATATTGGGTTTATGGAACGGTATCTGAGCTAATTTGAAACTCTTGTTTTATGTATCACCCCACCTCACCTTTCCCGTTAAGCAGCCATAGTGTGTTTTCTGCATGTGTGACTCTGTTCTGTTTTGTAATTCAGTTCAAGTGTAACGGTTTTTACATTCCCTCTATAAGTGACACCTTATGAGAAGTGTCCTTTTCTGTGTGACTTATTTCACTTAGAATCGTCTTACCTAAATCCACTCATCATGCTGCTACTAGCCTTATGACATTGATTTCATGGCTGAGTGATATTCCATTGTACATAAGGACCACAACTTTTTTATCCATTTTTCGCTTTCCTGGGATATTTAAGGTGGAAGGAAGTGGAGGTCCTTGTCAACAGAGCAGCCCTAAACTTTGGGGTGCTTGTGTCTTGCTGATTTTCAATTTTCCCACTTTATCCCCCCATGCGTGGAAGTGCCCTATGCTCTCTAAGCTGTGTTTTTTAGATGTTTCAGGACACACCGTACACTTCTCCAGAGTGGCTGTTGGCAATTTACATCCCGCCCATCAGTGTAGCAAGGCTCCCATTTCTCCATGGCCTGTCCTGCATTTCTGGTTTTGACACTTTTTTCAGCATGGCCCTTTTGACCGATGGGAAGCGAGACTTCTTTGTAGCGCTGATTTGCCTTTCCAGGTTGCTTGGTTGGCCAAAAAGGGCGTATGCGTTTTTTCCTGAATATATTCAGGAAAAAACGCATACGCCCTTTTTGGCCAAGGGCATCATTGTCAACGTTTTGCCGCTTTTCATGTGCTTTAAAGGCGATTCGCATCTTCCTCCTGAAATCTGTTTCCTGCAATTCTGCCTTGATTTCAAATCCTCTTCTTTGCCTTCCCTCAATATATTTGTGGACGAGAGTTATCATTTATAACTCTGCAGGTTTGTGAATTGCAGTGCCCTGAAGCTCCATTTTACAAGTCGCTTTTTTGGGAGCCGGCCGCAAAAGCGCAGGATGGCTTCAGGCCCTGTTCTGGTTCCGGGGGGCAGGCTGAGCCTGTGGTTAATTCTTCTTCCTGATGGGAAAATAGAGTGACCTGTGCCTGTCCCAACACCAAGAGCTAGTCTCTCACTGGTTCCCCGTCTTCCCGTTCATCCTCAGGACAAATTGCAACCTGTACGGAACAGGAGGTTAAAGGTGCTGATGCTCCAAGTAGGGAGATTGCTAGTAAAGTGGCTGGAATGGCGAACCCGAGCACAAGGAGATGAGAAATGAGGTGCGTTTTAGAAACCTTTCCCCATCACACGGTGTACCATCTTCTGGGTTTCTCATGCATGTTTTCGATGTAGGAAGATGCCCTTGAACCTGGAGATTTGGGACCCATGCGATGGGTAGCACGCAGTATTACTTTAAAGGGTCTGCGTTTGCTCACCCAACCTCACCGAACCTCTCAGCCCCAAGAGTGTCCACCCTTATGTCTCATCCAGCTGTGGGTCTAGATATGGTCAATCCAGGTTGCATCACAGCCCCTGAACGAATTGTGTAAGAATTTCTCTCTCTTTCCCTGTCTTTGTTTCATGGGTTTTTAAAAGTAATTTATTTTTATAATGGGGTTTAGCTGCTTTTCACGGCTGTGTTTAGGCCGCTTTACACCCACTTGACACACTAACAGAGAGATATCAATACATAGGTTTTAAGATTATTACTAGTCAGATATATTCTTGTGCGGTGAATCGGGCGTGTTGAGTCCAGTTCTCTGAGCAAGGAGTAGGTCTTGTCTATTCCATATTGGGTTTATGGAACGGTATCTGAGCTAATTTGAAACTCTTGTTTTATGTATCACCCCACCTCACCTTTCCCGTTAAGCAGCCATAGTGTGTTTTCTGCATGTGTGACTCTGTTCTGTTTTGTAATTCAGTTCAAGTGTAACGGTTTTTACATTCCCTCTATAAGTGACACCTTATGAGAAGTGTCCTTTTCTGTGTGACTTATTTCACTTAGAATCGTCTTACCTAAATCCACTCATCATGCTGCTACTAGCCTTATGACATTGATTTCATGGCTGAGTGATATTCCATTGTACATAAGGACCACAACTTTTTTATCCATTTTTCGCTTTCCTGGGATATTTAAGGTGGAAGGAAGTGGAGGTCCTTGTCAACAGAGCAGCCCTAACCTTTGGGGTGCTTGTGTCTTGCTGATTTTCAATTTTCCCACTTTATCCCCCCATGCGTGGAAGTGCCCTATGCTCTCTAAGCTGTGTTTTTTAGATGTTTCAGGACACACCGTACACTTCTCCAGAGTGGCTGTTGGCAATTTACATCCCGCCCATCAGTGTAGCAAGGCTCCCATTTCTCCATGGCCTGTCCTGCATTTCTGGTTTTGACACTTTTTTCAGCATGGCCCTTTTGACCGATGGGAAGCGAGACTTCTTTGTAGCGCTGATTTGCCTTTCCAGGTTGCTTGGTTGGCCAAAAAGGGCGTATGCGTTTTTTCCTGAATATATTCAGGAAAAAACGCATACGCCCTTTTTGGCCAAGGGCATAATTGTCAACGTTTTGCCGCTTTTCATGTGCTTTAAAGGCGATTCGCATCTTCCTCCTGAAATCTCTTTCCTGCAATTCTGCCTTGATTTCAAATCCTCTTCTTTGCCTTCCCTCAATATATTTGTGGACGAGAGTTATCATTTATAACTCTGCAGGTTTGTGAATTGCAGTGCCCTGAAGCTCCATTTTACAAGTCGCTTTTTTGGGAGCCGGCCGCAAAAGCGCAGGATGGCTTCAGGCCCTGTTCTGGTTCCGGGGGGCAGGCTGAGCCTGTGGTTAATTCTTCTTCCTGATGGGAAAATAGAGTGACCTGTGCCTGTCCCAACACCAAGAGCTAGTCTCTCACTGGTTCCCCGTCTTCCCGTTCATCCTCAGGACAAATTGCAACCTGTACGGAACAGGAGGTTAAAGGTGCTGATGCTCCAAGTAGGGAGATTGCTAGTAAAGTGGCTGGAATGGCGAACCCGAGCACAAGGAGATGAGAAATGAGGTGAGTTTTAGAAACCTTTCCCCATCACACGGTGTACCATCTTCTGGGTTTCTCATGCATGTTTTCGATGTAGGAAGATGCCCTTGAACCTGGAGATTTGGGACCCATGCGATGGGTAGCACGCAGTATTACTTTAAAGGGTCTGCGTTTGCTCACCCAACCTCACCGAACCTCTCAGCCCCAAGAGTGTCCACCCTTATGTCTCATCCAGCTGTGGGTCTAGATATGGTCAATCCAGGTTGCATCACAGCCCCTGAACGAATTGTGTAAGAATTTCTCTCTCTTTCCCTGTCTTTGTTTCATGGGTTTTTAAAAGTAATTTATTTTTATAATGGGGTTTAGCTGCTTTTCACGGCTGTGTTTAGGCCGCTTTACACCCACTTGACACACTAACAGAGAGATATCAATACATAGGTTTTAAGATTATTACTAGTCAGATATATTCTTGTGCGGTGAATCGGGCGTGTTGAGTCCAGTTCTCTGAGCAAGGAGTAGGTCTTGTCTATTCCATATTGGGTTTATGGAACGGTATCTGAGCTAATTTGAAACTCTTGTTTTATGTATCACCCCACCTCACCTTTCCCGTTAAGCAGCCATAGTGTGTTTTCTGCATGTGTGACTCTGTTCTGTTTTGTAATTCAGTTCAAGTGTAACGGTTTTTACATTCCCTCTATAAGTGACACCTTATGAGAAGTGTCCTTTTCTGTGTGACTTATTTCACTTAGAATCGTCTTACCTAAATCCACTCATCATGCTGCTACTAGCCTTATGACATTGATTTCATGGCTGAGTGATATTCCATTGTACATAAGGACCACAACTTTTTTATCCATTTTTCGCTTTCCTGGGATATTTAAGGTGGAAGGAAGTGGAGGTCCTTGTCAACAGAGCAGCCCTAACCTTTGGGGTGCTTGTGTCTTGCTGATTTTCAATTTTCCCACTTTATCCCCCCATGCGTGGAAGTGCCCTATGCTCTCTAAGCTGTGTTTTTTAGATGTTTCAGGACACACCGTACACTTCTCCAGAGTGGCTGTTGGCAATTTACATCCCGCCCATCAGTGTAGCAAGGCTCCCATTTCTCCATGGCCTGTCCTGCATTTCTGGTTTTGACACTTTTTTCAGCATGGCCCTTTTGACCGATGGGAAGCGAGACTTCTTTGTAGCGCTGATTTGCCTTTCCAGGTTGCTTGGTTGGCCAAAAAGGGCGTATGCGTTTTTTCCTGAATATATTCAGGAAAAAACGCATACGCCCTTTTTGGCCAAGGGCATCATTGTCAACGTTTTGCCGCTTTTCATGTGCTTTAAAGGCGATTCGCATCTTCCTCCTGAAATCTGTTTCCTGCAATTCTGCCTTGATTTCAAATCCTCTTCTTTGCCTTCCCTCAATATATTTGTGGACGAGAGTTATCATTTATAACTCTGCAGGTTTGTGAATTGCAGTGCCCTGAAGCTCCATTTTACAAGTCGCTTTTTTGGGAGCCGGCCGCAAAAGCGCAGGATGGCTTCAGGCCCTGTTCTGGTTCCGGGGGGCAGGCTGAGCCTGTGGTTAATTCTTCTTCCTGATGGGAAAATAGAGTGACCTGTGCCTGTCCCAACACCAAGAGCTAGTCTTCTTCTTGGTTCCCCGTCTTCCCGTTCATCCTCAGGACAAATTGCAACCTGTACGGAACAGGAGGTTAAAGGTGCTGATGCTCCAAGTAGGGAGATTGCTAGTAAAGTGGCTGGAATGGCGAACCCGAGCACAAGGAGATGAGAAATGAGGTGCGTTTTAGAAACCTTTCCCCATCACACGGTGTACCATCTTCTGGGTTTCTCATGCATGTTTTCGATGTAGGAAGATGCCCTTGAACCTGGAGATTTGGGACCCATGCGATGGGTAGCACGCAGTATTACTTTAAAGGGTCTGCGTTTGCTCACCCAACCTCACCGAACCTCTCAGCCCCAAGAGTGTCCACCCTTATGTCTCATCCAGCTGTGGGTCTAGATATGGTCAATCCAGGTTGCATCACAGCCCCTGAACGAATTGTGTAAGAATTTCTCTCTCTTTCCCTGTCTTTGTTTCATGGGTTTTTAAAAGTAATTTATTTTTATAATGGGGTTTATCTGCTTTTCACGGCTGTGTTTAGGCCGCTTTACACCCACTTGACACACTAACAGAGAGATATCAATACATAGGTTTTAAGATTATTACTAGTCAGATATATTCTTGTGCGGTGAATCGGGCGTGTTGAGTCCAGTTCTCTGAGCAAGGAGTAGGTCTTGTCTATTCCATATTGGGTTTATGGAACGGTATCTGAGCTAATTTGAAACTCTTGTTTTATGTATCACCCCACCTCACCTTTCCCGTTAAGCAGCCATAGTGTGTTTTCTGCATGTGTGACTGTGTTCTGTTTTGTAATTCAGTTCAAGTGTAACGGTTTTTACATTCCCTCTATAAGTGACACCTTATGAGAAGTGTCCTTTTCTGTGTGACTTATTTCACTTAGAATCGTCTTACCTAAATCCACTCATCATGCTGCTACTAGCCTTATGACATTGATTTCATGGCTGAGTGATATTCCATTGTACATAAGGACCACAACTTTTTTATCCATTTTTCGCTTTCCTGGGATATTTAAGGTGGAAGGAAGTGGAGGTCCTTGTCAACAGAGCAGCCCTAACCTTTGGGGTGCTTGTGTCTTGCTGATTTTCAATTTTCCCACTTTATCCCCCCATGCGTGGAAGTGCCCTATGCTCTCTAAGCTGTGTTTTTTAGATGTTTCAGGACACACCGTACACTTCTCCAGAGTGGCTGTTGGCAATTTACATCCCGCCCATCAGTGTAGCAAGGCTCCCATTTCTCCATGGCCTGTCCTGCATTTCTGGTTTTGACACTTTTTTCAGCATGGCCCTTTTGACCGATGGGAAGCGAGACTTCTTTGTAGCGCTGATTTGCCTTTCCAGGTTGCTTGGTTGGCCAAAAAGGGCGTATGCGTTTTTTCCTGAATATATTCAGGAAAAAACGCATACGCCCTTTTTGGCCAAGGGCATAATTGTCAACGTTTTGCCGCTTTTCATGTGCTTTAAAGGCGATTCGCATCTTCCTCCTGAAATCTCTTTCCTGCAATTCTGCCTTGATTTCAAATCCTCTTCTTTGCCTTCCCTCAATATATTTGTGGACGAGAGTTATCATTTATAACTCTGCAGGTTTGTGAATTGCAGTGCCCTGAAGCTCCATTTTACAAGTCGCTTTTTTGGGAGCCGGCCGCAAAAGCGCAGGATGGCTTCAGGCCCTGTTCTGGTTCCGGGGGGCAGGCTGAGCCTGTGGTTAATTCTTCTTCCTGATGGGAAAATAGAGTGACCTGTGCCTGTCCCAACACCAAGAGCTAGTCTCTCACTGGTTCCCCGTCTTCCCGTTCATCCTCAGGACAAATTGCAACCTGTACGGAACAGGAGGTTAAAGGTGCTGATGCTCCAAGTAGGGAGATTGCTAGTAAAGTGGCTGGAATGGCGAACCCGAGCACAAGGAGATGAGAAATGAGGTGCGTTTTAGAAACCTTTCCCCATCACACGGTGTACCATCTTCTGGGTTTCTCATGCATGTTTTCGATGTAGGAAGATGCCCTTGAACCTGGAGATTTGGGACCCATGCGATGGGTAGCAGGCAGTATCACTTTAAAGGGTCTGCGTTTGCTCACCCAACCTCACCGAACCTCTCAGCCCCAAGAGTGTCCACCCTTATGTCTCATCCAGCTGTGGGTCTAGATATGGTCAATCCAGGTTGCATCACAGCCCCTGAACGAATTGTGTAAGAATTTCTCTCTCTTTCCCTGTCTTTGTTTCATGGGTTTTTAAAAGTAATTTATTTTTATAATGGGGTTTAGCTGCTTTTCACGGCTGTGTTTAGGCCGCTTTACACCCACTTGACACACTAACAGAGAGATATCAATACATAGGTTTTAAGATTATTACTAGTCAGATATATTCTTGTGCGGTGAATCGGGCGTGTTGAGTCCAGTTCTCTGAGCAAGGAGTAGGTCTTGTCTATTCCATATTGGGTTTATGGAACGGTATCTGAGCTAATTTGAAACTCTTGTTTTATGTATCACCCCACCTCACCTTTCCCGTTAAGCAGCCATAGTGTGTTTTCTGCATGTGTGACTCTGTTCTGTTTTGTAATTCAGTTCAAGTGTAACGGTTTTTACATTCCCTCTATAAGTGACACCTTATGAGAAGTGTCCTTTTCTGTGTGACTTATTTCACTTAGAATCGTCTTACCTAAATCCACTCATCATGCTGCTACTAGCCTTATGACATTGATTTCATGGCTGAGTGATATTCCATTGTACATAAGGACCACAACTTTTTTATCCATTTTTCGCTTTCCTGGGATATTTAAGGTGGAAGGAAGTGGAGGTCCTTGTCAACAGAGCAGCCCTAACCTTTGGGGTGCTTGTGTCTTGCTGATTTTCAATTTTCCCACTTTATCCCCCCATGCGTGGAAGTGCCCTATGCTCTCTAAGCTGTGTTTTTTAGATGTTTCAGGACACACCGTACACTTCTCCAGAGTGGCTGTTGGCAATTTACATCCCGCCCATCAGTGTAGCAAGGCTCCCATTTCTCCATGGCCTGTCCTGCATTTCTGGTTTTGACACTTTTTTCAGCATGGCCCTTTTGACCGATGGGAAGCGAGACTTCTTTGTAGCGCTGATTTGCCTTTCCAGGTTGCTTGGTTGGCCAAAAAGGGCGTATGCGTTTTCTCCTGAATATATTCAGGAAAAAACGCATACGCCCTTTTTGGCCAAGGGCATCATTGTCAACGTTTTGCCGCTTTTCATGTGCTTTAAAGGCGATTCGCATCTTCCTCCTGAAATCTGTTTCCTGCAATTCTGCCTTGATTTCAAATCCTCTTCTTTGCCTTCCCTCAATATATTTGTGGACGAGAGTTATCATTTATAACTCTGCAGGTTTGTGAATTGCAGTGCCCTGAAGCTCCATTTTACAAGTCGCTTTTTTGGGAGCCGGCCGCAAAAGCGCAGGATGGCTTCAGGCCCTGTTCTGGTTCCGGGGGGCAGGCTGAGCCTGTGGTTAATTCTTCTTCCTGATGGGAAAATAGAGTGACCTGTGCCTGTCCCAACACCAAGAGCTAGTCTCTCATTGGTTCCCCGTCTTCCCGTTCATCCTCAGGACAAATTGCAACCTGTACGGAACAGGAGGTTAAAGGTGCTGATGCTCCAAGTAGGGAGATTGCTAGTAAAGTGGCTGGAATGGCGAACCCGAGCACAAGGAGATGAGAAATGAGGTGCGTTTTAGAAACCTTTCCCCATCACACGGTGTACCATCTTCTGGGTTTCTCATGCATGTTTTCGATGTAGGAAGATGCCCTTGAACCTGGAGATTTGGGACCCATGCGATGGGTAGCACGCAGTATTACTTTAAAGGGTCTGCGTTTGCTCACCCAACCTCACCGAACCTCTCAGCCCCAAGAGTGTCCACCCTTATGTCTCATCCAGCTGTGGGTCTAGATATGGTCAATCCAGGTTGCATCACAGCCCCTGAACGAATTGTGTAAGAATTTCTCTCTCTTTCCCTGTCTTTGTTTCATGGGTTTTTAAAAGTAATTTATTTTTATAATGGGGTTTAGCTGCTTTTCACGGCTGTGTTTAGGCCGCTTTACACCCACTTGACACACTAACAGAGAGATATCAATACATAGGTTTTAAGATTATTACTAGTCAGATATATTCTTGTGCGGTGAATCGGGCGTGTTGAGTCCAGTTCTCTGAGCAAGGAGTAGGTCTTGTCTATTCCATATTGGGTTTATGGAACGGTATCTGAGCTAATTTGAAACTCTTGTTTTATGTATCACCCCACCTCACCTTTCCCGTTAAGCAGCCATAGTGTGTTTTCTGCATGTGTGACTCTGTTCTGTTTTGTAATTCAGTTCAAGTGTAACGGTTTTTACATTCCCTCTATAAGTGACACCTTATGAGAAGTGTCCTTTTCTGTGTGACTTATTTCACTTAGAATCGTCTTACCTAAATCCACTCATCATGCTGCTACTAGCCTTATGACATTGATTTCATGGCTGAGTGATATTCCATTGTACATAAGGACCACAACTTTTTTATCCATTTTTCGCTTTCCTGGGATATTTAAGGTGGAAGGAAGTGGAGGTCCTTGTCAACAGAGCAGCCCTAAACTTTGGGGTGCTTGTGTCTTGCTGATTTTCAATTTTCCCACTTTATCCCCCCATGCGTGGAAGTGCCCTATGCTCTCTAAGCTGTGTTTTTTAGATGTTTCAGGACACACCGTACACTTCTCCAGAGTGGCTGTTGGCAATTTACATCCCGCCCATCAGTGTAGCAAGGCTCCCATTTCTCCATGGCCTGTCCTGCATTTCTGGTTTTGACACTTTTTTCAGCATGGCCCTTTTGACCGATGGGAAGCGAGACTTCTTTGTAGCGCTGATTTGCCTTTCCAGGTTGCTTGGTTGGCCAAAAAGGGCGTATGCGTTTTTTCCTGAATATATTCAGGAAAAAACGCATACGCCCTTTTTGGCCAAGGGCATCATTGTCAACGTTTTGCCGCTTTTCATGTGCTTTAAAGGCGATTCGCATCTTCCTCCTGAAATCTGTTTCCTGCAATTCTGCCTTGATTTCAAATCCTCTTCTTTGCCTTCCCTCAATATATTTGTGGACGAGAGTTATCATTTATAACTCTGCAGGTTTGTGAATTGCAGTGCCCTGAAGCTCCATTTTACAAGTCGCTTTTTTGGGAGCCGGCCGCAAAAGCGCAGGATGGCTTCAGGCCCTGTTCTGGTTCCGGGGGGCAGGCTGAGCCTGTGGTTAATTCTTCTTCCTGATGGGAAAATAGAGTGACCTGTGCCTGTCCCAACACCAAGAGCTAGTCTCTCACTGGTTCCCCGTCTTCCCGTTCATCCTCAGGACAAATTGCAACCTGTACGGAACAGGAGGTTAAAGGTGCTGATGCTCCAAGTAGGGAGATTGCTAGTAAAGTGGCTGGAATGGCGAACCCGAGCACAAGGAGATGAGAAATGAGGTGCGTTTTAGAAACCTTTCCCCATCACACGGTGTACCATCTTCTGGGTTTCTCATGCATGTTTTCGATGTAGGAAGATGCCCTTGAACCTGGAGATTTGGGACCCATGCGATGGGTAGCACGCAGTATTACTTTAAAGGGTCTGCGTTTGCTCACCCAACCTCACCGAACCTCTCAGCCCCAAGAGTGTCCACCCTTATGTCTCATCCAGCTGTGGGTCTAGATATGGTCAATCCAGGTTGCATCACAGCCCCTGAACGAATTGTGTAAGAATTTCTCTCTCTTTCCCTGTCTTTGTTTCATGGGTTTTTAAAAGTAATTTATTTTTATAATGGGGTTTAGCTGCTTTTCACGGCTGTGTTTAGGCCGCTTTACACCCACTTGACACACTAACAGAGAGATATCAATACATAGGTTTTAAGATTATTACTAGTCAGATATATTCTTGTGCGGTGAATCGGGCGTGTTGAGTCCAGTTCTCTGAGCAAGGAGTAGGTCTTGTCTATTCCATATTGGGTTTATGGAACGGTATCTGAGCTAATTTGAAACTCTTGTTTTATGTATCACCCCACCTCACCTTTCCCGTTAAGCAGCCATAGTGTGTTTTCTGCATGTGTGACTCTGTTCTGTTTTGTAATTCAGTTCAAGTGTAACGGTTTTTACATTCCCTCTATAAGTGACACCTTATGAGAAGTGTCCTTTTCTGTGTGACTTATTTCACTTAGAATCGTCTTACCTAAATCCACTCATCATGCTGCTACTAGCCTTATGACATTGATTTCATGGCTGAGTGATATTCCATTGTACATAAGGACCACAACTTTTTTATCCATTTTTCGCTTTCCTGGGATATTTAAGGTGGAAGGAAGTGGAGGTCCTTGTCAACAGAGCAGCCCTAAACTTTGGGGTGCTTGTGTCTTGCTGATTTTCAATTTTCCCACTTTATCCCCCCATGCGTGGAAGTGCCCTATGCTCTCTAAGCTGTGTTTTTTAGATGTTTCAGGACACACCGTACACTTCTCCAGAGTGGCTGTTGGCAATTTACATCCCGCCCATCAGTGTAGCAAGGCTCCCATTTCTCCATGGCCTGTCCTGCATTTCTGGTTTTGACACTTTTTTCAGCATGGCCCTTTTGACCGATGGGAAGCGAGACTTCTTTGTAGCGCTGATTTGCCTTTCCAGGTTGCTTGGTTGGCCAAAAAGGGCGTATGCGCTTTTTCCTGAATATATTCAGGAAAAAACGCATACGCCCTTTTTGGCCAAGGGCATCATTGTCAACGTTTTGCCGCTTTTCATGTGCTTTAAAGGCGATTCGCATCTTCCTCCTGAAATCTCTTTCCTGCAATTCTGCCTTGATTTCAAATCCTCTTCTTTGCCTTCCCTCAATATATTTGTGGACGAGAGTTATCATTTATAACTCTGCAGGTTTGTGAATTGCAGTGCCCTGAAGCTCCATTTTACAAGTCGCTTTTTTGGGAGCCGGCCGCAAAAGCGCAGGATGGCTTCAGGCCCTGTTCTGGTTCCGGGGGGCAGGCTGAGCCTGTGGTTAATTCTTCTTCCTGATGGGAAAATAGAGTGACCTGTGCCTGTCCCAACACCAAGAGCTAGTCTCTCACTGGTTCCCCGTCTTCCCGTTCATCCTCAGGACAAATTGCAACCTGTACGGAACAGGAGGTTAAAGGTGCTGATGCTCCAAGTAGGGAGATTGCTAGTAAAGTGGCTGGAATGGCGAACCCGAGCACAAGGAGATGAGAAATGAGGTGCGTTTTAGAAACCTTTCCCCATCACACGGTGTACCATCTTCTGGGTTTCTCATGCATGTTTTCGATGTAGGAAGATGCCCTTGAACCTGGAGATTTGGGACCCATGCGATGGGTAGCACGCAGTATTACTTTAAAGGGTCTGCGTTTGCT
Organism: Balaenoptera physalus; assembly: GCF_965194825.1. Lineage (NCBI taxonomy): Eukaryota > Metazoa > Chordata > Mammalia > Artiodactyla > Balaenopteridae > Balaenoptera > Balaenoptera physalus. The sequence goes on along the minus strand of NW_028126238.1, from coordinate 135,582 downwards.
CACCCAACCTCACCGAACCTCTCAGCCCCAAGAGTGTCCACCCTTATGTCTCATCCAGCTGTGGGTCTAGATATGGTCAATCCAGGTTGCATCACAGCCCCTGAACGAATTGTGTAAGAATTTCTCTCTCTTTCCCTGTCTTTGTTTCATGGGTTTTTAAAAGTAATTTATTTTTATAATGGGGTTTAGCTGCTTTTCACGGCTGTGTTTAGGCCGCTTTACACCCACTTGACACACTAACAGAGAGATATCAATACATAGGTTTTAAGATTATTACTAGTCAGATATATTCTTGTGCGGTGAATCGGGCGTGTTGAGTCCAGTTCTCTGAGCAAGGAGTAGGTCTTGTCTATTCCATATTGGGTTTATGGAACGGTATCTGAGCTAATTTGAAACTCTTGTTTTATGTATCACCCCACCTCACCTTTCCCGTTAAGCAGCCATAGTGTGTTTTCTGCATGTGTGACTCTGTTCTGTTTTGTAATTCAGTTCAAGTGTAACGGTTTTTACATTCCCTCTATAAGTGACACCTTATGAGAAGTGTCCTTTTCTGTGTGACTTATTTCACTTAGAATCGTCTTACCTAAATCCACTCATCATGCTGCTACTAGCCTTATGACATTGATTTCATGGCTGAGTGATATTCCATTGTACATAAGGACCACAACTTTTTTATCCATTTTTCGCTTTCCTGGGATATTTAAGGTGGAAGGAAGTGGAGGTCCTTGTCAACAGAGCAGCCCTAACCTTTGGGGTGCTTGTGTCTTGCTGATTTTCAATTTTCCCACTTTATCCCCCCATGCGTGGAAGTGCCCTATGCTCTCTAAGCTGTGTTTTTTAGATGTTTCAGGACACACCGTACACTTCTCCAGAGTGGCTGTTGGCAATTTACATCCCGCCCATCAGTGTAGCAAGGCTCCCATTTCTCCATGGCCTGTCCTGCATTTCTGGTTTTGACACTTTTTTCAGCATGGCCCTTTTGACCGATGGGAAGCGAGACTTCTTTGTAGCGCTGATTTGCCTTTCCAGGTTGCTTGGTTGGCCAAAAAGGGCGTATGCGTTTTTTCCTGAATATATTCAGGAAAAAACGCATACGCCCTTTTTGGCCAAGGGCATCATTGTCAACGTTTTGCCGCTTTTCATGTGCTTTAAAGGCGATTCGCATCTTCCTCCTGAAATCTGTTTCCTGCAATTCTGCCTTGATTTCAAATCCTCTTCTTTGCCTTCCCTCAATATATTTGTGGACGAGAGTTATCATTTATAACTCTGCAGGTTTGTGAATTGCAGTGCCCTGAAGCTCCATTTTACAAGTCGCTTTTTTGGGAGCCGGCCGCAAAAGCGCAGGATGGCTTCAGGCCCTGTTCTGGTTCCGGGGGGCAGGCTGAGCCTGTGGTTAATTCTTCTTCCTGATGGGAAAATAGAGTGACCTGTGCCTGTCCCAACACCAAGAGCTAGTCTCTCACTGGTTCCCCGTCTTCCCGTTCATCCTCAGGACAAATTGCAACCTGTACGGAACAGGAGGTTAAAGGTGCTGATGCTCCAAGTAGGGAGATTGCTAGTAAAGTGGCTGGAATGGCGAACCCGAGCACAAGGAGATGAGAAATGAGGTGCGTTTTAGAAACCTTTCCCCATCACACGGTGTACCATCTTCTGGGTTTCTCATGCATGTTTTCGATGTAGGAAGATGCCCTTGAACCTGGAGATTTGGGACCCATGCGATGGGTAGCACGCAGTATTACTTTAAAGGGTCTGCGTTTGCTCACCCAACCTCACCGAACCTCTCAGCCCCAAGAGTGTCCACCCTTATGTCTCATCCAGCTGTGGGTCTAGATATGGTCAATCCAGGTTGCATCACAGCCCCTGAACGAATTGTGTAAGAATTTCTCTCTCTTTCCCTGTCTTTGTTTCATGGGTTTTTAAAAGTAATTTATTTTTATAATGGGGTTTAGCTGCTTTTCACGGCTGTGTTTAGGCCGCTTTACACCCACTTGACACACTAACAGAGAGATATCAATACATAGGTTTTAAGATTATTACTAGTCAGATATATTCTTGTGCGGTGAATCGGGCGTGTTGAGTCCAGTTCTCTGAGCAAGGAGTAGGTCTTGTCTATTCCATATTGGGTTTATGGAACGGTATCTGAGCTAATTTGAAACTCTTGTTTTATGTATCACCCCACCTCACCTTTCCCGTTAAGCAGCCATAGTGTGTTTTCTGCATGTGTGACTCTGTTCTGTTTTGTAATTCAGTTCAAGTGTAACGGTTTTTACATTCCCTCTATAAGTGACACCTTATGAGAAGTGTCCTTTTCTGTGTGACTTATTTCACTTAGAATCGTCTTACCTAAATCCACTCATCATGCTGCTACTAGCCTTATGACATTGATTTCATGGCTGAGTGATATTCCATTGTACATAAGGACCACAACTTTTTTATCCATTTTTCGCTTTCCTGGGATATTTAAGGTGGAAGGAAGTGGAGGTCCTTGTCAACAGAGCAGCCCTAAACTTTGGGGTGCTTGTGTCTTGCTGATTTTCAATTTTCCCACTTTATCCCCCCATGCGTGGAAGTGCCCTATGCTCTCTAAGCTGTGTTTTTTAGATGTTTCAGGACACACCGTACACTTCTCCAGAGTGGCTGTTGGCAATTTACATCCCGCCCATCAGTGTAGCAAGGCTCCCATTTCTCCATGGCCTGTCCTGCATTTCTGGTTTTGACACTTTTTTCAGCATGGCCCTTTTGACCGATGGGAAGCGAGACTTCTTTGTAGCGCTGATTTGCCTTTCCAGGTTGCTTGGTTGGCCAAAAAGGGCGTATGCGCTTTTTCCTGAATATATTCAGGAAAAAACGCATACGCCCTTTTTGGCCAAGGGCATCATTGTCAACGTTTTGCCGCTTTTCATGTGCTTTAAAGGCGATTCGCATCTTCCTCCTGAAATCTCTTTCCTGCAATTCTGCCTTGATTTCAAATCCTCTTCTTTGCCTTCCCTCAATATATTTGTGGACGAGAGTTATCATTTATAACTCTGCAGGTTTGTGAATTGCAGTGCCCTGAAGCTCCATTTTACAAGTCGCTTTTTTGGGAGCCGGCCGCAAAAGCGCAGGATGGCTTCAGGCCCTGTTCTGGTTCCGGGGGGCAGGCTGAGCCTGTGGTTAATTCTTCTTCCTGATGGGAAAATAGAGTGACCTGTGCCTGTCCCAACACCAAGAGCTAGTCTCTCACTGGTTCCCCGTCTTCCCGTTCATCCTCAGGACAAATTGCAACCTGTACGGAACAGGAGGTTAAAGGTGCTGATGCTCCAAGTAGGGAGATTGCTAGTAAAGTGGCTGGAATGGCGAACCCGAGCACAAGGAGATGAGAAATGAGGTGCGTTTTAGAAACCTTTCCCCATCACACGGTGTACCATCTTCTGGGTTTCTCATGCATGTTTTCGATGTAGGAAGATGCCCTTGAACCTGGAGATTTGGGACCCATGCGATGGGTAGCACGCAGTATTACTTTAAAGGGTCTGCGTTTGCTCACCCAACCTCACCGAACCTCTCAGCCCCAAGAGTGTCCACCCTTATGTCTCATCCAGCTGTGGGTCTAGATATGGTCAATCCAGGTTGCATCACAGCCCCTGAACGAATTGTGTAAGAATTTCTCTCTCTTTCCCTGTCTTTGTTTCATGGGTTTTTAAAAGTAATTTATTTTTATAATGGGGTTTAGCTGCTTTTCACGGCTGTGTTTAGGCCGCTTTACACCCACTTGACACACTAACAGAGAGATATCAATACATAGGTTTTAAGATTATTACTAGTCAGATATATTCTTGTGCGGTGAATCGGGCGTGTTGAGTCCAGTTCTCTGAGCAAGGAGTAGGTCTTGTCTATTCCATATTGGGTTTATGGAACGGTATCTGAGCTAATTTGAAACTCTTGTTTTATGTATCACCCCACCTCACCTTTCCCGTTAAGCAGCCATAGTGTGTTTTCTGCATGTGTGACTCTGTTCTGTTTTGTAATTCAGTTCAAGTGTAACGGTTTTTACATTCCCTCTATAAGTGACACCTTATGAGAAGTGTCCTTTTCTGTGTGACTTATTTCACTTAGAATCGTCTTACCTAAATCCACTCATCATGCTGCTACTAGCCTTATGACATTGATTTCATGGCTGAGTGATATTCCATTGTACATAAGGACCACAACTTTTTTATCCATTTTTCGCTTTCCTGGGATATTTAAGGTGGAAGGAAGTGGAGGTCCTTGTCAACAGAGCAGCCCTAACCTTTGGGGTGCTTGTGTCTTGCTGATTTTCAATTTTCCCACTTTATCCCCCCATGCGTGGAAGTGCCCTATGCTCTCTAAGCTGTGTTTTTTAGATGTTTCAGGACACACCGTACACTTCTCCAGAGTGGCTGTTGGCAATTTACATCCCGCCCATCAGTGTAGCAAGGCTCCCATTTCTCCATGGCCTGTCCTGCATTTCTGGTTTTGACACTTTTTTCAGCATGGCCCTTTTGACCGATGGGAAGCGAGACTTCTTTGTAGCGCTGATTTGCCTTTCCAGGTTGCTTGGTTGGCCAAAAAGGGCGTATGCGTTTTTTCCTGAATATATTCAGGAAAAAACGCATACGCCCTTTTTGGCCAAGGGCATCATTGTCAACGTTTTGCCGCTTTTCATGTGCTTTAAAGGCGATTCGCATCTTCCTCCTGAAATCTGTTTCCTGCAATTCTGCCTTGATTTCAAATCCTCTTCTTTGCCTTCCCTCAATATATTTGTGGACGAGAGTTATCATTTATAACTCTGCAGGTTTGTGAATTGCAGTGCCCTGAAGCTCCATTTTACAAGTCGCTTTTTTGGGAGCCGGCCGCAAAAGCGCAGGATGGCTTCAGGCCCTGTTCTGGTTCCGGGGGGCAGGCTGAGCCTGTGGTTAATTCTTCTTCCTGATGGGAAAATAGAGTGACCTGTGCCTGTCCCAACACCAAGAGCTAGTCTCTCACTGGTTCCCCGTCTTCCCGTTCATCCTCAGGACAAATTGCAACCTGTACGGAACAGGAGGTTAAAGGTGCTGATGCTCCAAGTAGGGAGATTGCTAGTAAAGTGGCTGGAATGGCGAACCCGAGCACAAGGAGATGAGAAATGAGGTGCGTTTTAGAAACCTTTCCCCATCACACGGTGTACCATCTTCTGGGTTTCTCATGCATGTTTTCGATGTAGGAAGATGCCCTTGAACCTGGAGATTTGGGACCCATGCGATGGGTAGCACGCAGTATTACTTTAAAGGGTCTGCGTTTGCTCACCCAACCTCACCGAACCTCTCAGCCCCAAGAGTGTCCACCCTTATGTCTCATCCAGCTGTGGGTCTAGATATGGTCAATCCAGGTTGCATCACAGCCCCTGAACGAATTGTGTAAGAATTTCTCTCTCTTTCCCTGTCTTTGTTTCATGGGTTTTTAAAAGTAATTTATTTTTATAATGGGGTTTAGCTGCTTTTCACGGCTGTGTTTAGGCCGCTTTACACCCACTTGACACACTAACAGAGAGATATCAATACATAGGTTTTAAGATTATTACTAGTCAGATATATTCTTGTGCGGTGAATCGGGCGTGTTGAGTCCAGTTCTCTGAGCAAGGAGTAGGTCTTGTCTATTCCATATTGGGTTTATGGAACGGTATCTGAGCTAATTTGAAACTCTTGTTTTATGTATCACCCCACCTCACCTTTCCCGTTAAGCAGCCATAGTGTGTTTTCTGCATGTGTGACTCTGTTCTGTTTTGTAATTCAGTTCAAGTGTAACGGTTTTTACATTCCCTCTATAAGTGACACCTTATGAGAAGTGTCCTTTTCTGTGTGACTTATTTCACTTAGAATCGTCTTACCTAAATCCACTCATCATGCTGCTACTAGCCTTATGACATTGATTTCATGGCTGAGTGATATTCCATTGTACATAAGGACCACAACTTTTTTATCCATTTTTCGCTTTCCTGGGATATTTAAGGTGGAAGGAAGTGGAGGTCCTTGTCAACAGAGCAGCCCTAAACTTTGGGGTGCTTGTGTCTTGCTGATTTTCAATTTTCCCACTTTATCCCCCCATGCGTGGAAGTGCCCTATGCTCTCTAAGCTGTGTTTTTTAGATGTTTCAGGACACACCGTACACTTCTCCAGAGTGGCTGTTGGCAATTTACATCCCGCCCATCAGTGTAGCAAGGCTCCCATTTCTCCATGGCCTGTCCTGCATTTCTGGTTTTGACACTTTTTTCAGCATGGCCCTTTTGACCGATGGGAAGCGAGACTTCTTTGTAGCGCTGATTTGCCTTTCCAGGTTGCTTGGTTGGCCAAAAAGGGCGTATGCGTTTTTTCCTGAATATATTCAGGAAAAAACGCATACGCCCTTTTTGGCCAAGGGCATCATTGTCAACGTTTTGCCGCTTTTCATGTGCTTTAAAGGCGATTCGCATCTTCCTCCTGAAATCTCTTTCCTGCAATTCTGCCTTGATTTCAAATCCTCTTCTTTGCCTTCCCTCAATATATTTGTGGACGAGAGTTATCATTTATAACTCTGCAGGTTTGTGAATTGCAGTGCCCTGAAGCTCCATTTTACAAGTCGCTTTTTTGGGAGCCGGCCGCAAAAGCGCAGGATGGCTTCAGGCCCTGTTCTGGTTCCGGGGGGCAGGCTGAGCCTGTGGTTAATTCTTCTTCCTGATGGGAAAATAGAGTGACCTGTGCCTGTCCCAACACCAAGAGCTAGTCTCTCACTGGTTCCCCGTCTTCCCGTTCATCCTCAGGACAAATTGCAACCTGTACGGAACAGGAGGTTAAAGGTGCTGATGCTCCAAGTAGGGAGATTGCTAGTAAAGTGGCTGGAATGGCGAACCCGAGCACAAGGAGATGAGAAATGAGGTGCGTTTTAGAAACCTTTCCCCATCACACGGTGTACCATCTTCTGGGTTTCTCATGCATGTTTTCGATGTAGGAAGATGCCCTTGAACCTGGAGATTTGGGACCCATGCGATGGGTAGCACGCAGTATTACTTTAAAGGGTCTGCGTTTGCTCACCCAACCTCACCGAACCTCTCAGCCCCAAGAGTGTCCACCCTTATGTCTCATCCAGCTGTGGGTCTAGATATGGTCAATCCAGGTTGCATCACAGCCCCTGAACGAATTGTGTAAGAATTTCTCTCTCTTTCCCTGTCTTTGTTTCATGGGTTTTTAAAAGTAATTTATTTTTATAATGGGGTTTAGCTGCTTTTCACGGCTGTGTTTAGGCCGCTTTACACCCACTTGACACACTAACAGAGAGATATCAATACATAGGTTTTAAGATTATTACTAGTCAGATATATTCTTGTGCGGTGAATCGGGCGTGTTGAGTCCAGTTCTCTGAGCAAGGAGTAGGTCTTGTCTATTCCATATTGGGTTTATGGAACGGTATCTGAGCTAATTTGAAACTCTTGTTTTATGTATCACCCCACCTCACCTTTCCCGTTAAGCAGCCATAGTGTGTTTTCTGCATGTGTGACTCTGTTCTGTTTTGTAATTCAGTTCAAGTGTAACGGTTTTTACATTCCCTCTATAAGTGACACCTTATGAGAAGTGTCCTTTTCTGTGTGACTTATTTCACTTAGAATCGTCTTACCTAAATCCACTCATCATGCTGCTACTAGCCTTATGACATTGATTTCATGGCTGAGTGATATTCCATTGTACATAAGGACCACAACTTTTTTATCCATTTTTCGCTTTCCTGGGATATTTAAGGTGGAAGGAAGTGGAGGTCCTTGTCAACAGAGCAGCCCTAACCTTTGGGGTGCTTGTGTCTTGCTGATTTTCAATTTTCCCACTTTATCCCCCCATGCGTGGAAGTGCCCTATGCTCTCTAAGCTGTGTTTTTTAGATGTTTCAGGACACACCGTACACTTCTCCAGAGTGGCTGTTGGCAATTTACATCCCGCCCATCAGTGTAGCAAGGCTCCCATTTCTCCATGGCCTGTCCTGCATTTCTGGTTTTGACACTTTTTTCAGCATGGCCCTTTTGACCGATGGGAAGCGAGACTTCTTTGTAGCGCTGATTTGCCTTTCCAGGTTGCTTGGTTGGCCAAAAAGGGCGTATGCGCTTTTTCCTGAATATATTCAGGAAAAAACGCATACGCCCTTTTTGGCCAAGGGCATCATTGTCAACGTTTTGCCGCTTTTCATGTGCTTTAAAGGCGATTCGCATCTTCCTCCTGAAATCTCTTTCCTGCAATTCTGCCTTGATTTCAAATCCTCTTCTTTGCCTTCCCTCAATATATTTGTGGACGAGAGTTATCATTTATAACTCTGCAGGTTTGTGAATTGCAGTGCCCTGAAGCTCCATTTTACAAGTCGCTTTTTTGGGAGCCGGCCGCAAAAGCGCAGGATGGCTTCAGGCCCTGTTCTGGTTCCGGGGGGCAGGCTGAGCCTGTGGTTAATTCTTCTTCCTGATGGGAAAATAGAGTGACCTGTGCCTGTCCCAACACCAAGAGCTAGTCTCTCACTGGTTCCCCGTCTTCCCGTTCATCCTCAGGACAAATTGCAACCTGTACGGAACAGGAGGTTAAAGGTGCTGATGCTCCAAGTAGGGAGATTGCTAGTAAAGTGGCTGGAATGGCGAACCCGAGCACAAGGAGATGAGAAATGAGGTGCGTTTTAGAAACCTTTCCCCATCACACGGTGTACCATCTTCTGGGTTTCTCATGCATGTTTTCGATGTAGGAAGATGCCCTTGAACCTGGAGATTTGGGACCCATGCGATGGGTAGCACGCAGTATTACTTTAAAGGGTCTGCGTTTGCTCACCCAACCTCACCGAACCTCTCAGCCCCAAGAGTGTCCACCCTTATGTCTCATCCAGCTGTGGGTCTAGATATGGTCAATCCAGGTTGCATCACAGCCCCTGAACGAATTGTGTAAGAATTTCTCTCTCTTTCCCTGTCTTTGTTTCATGGGTTTTTAAAAGTAATTTATTTTTATAATGGGGTTTAGCTGCTTTTCACGGCTGTGTTTAGGCCGCTTTACACCCACTTGACACACTAACAGAGAGATATCAATACATAGGTTTTAAGATTATTACTAGTCAGATATATTCTTGTGCGGTGAATCGGGCGTGTTGAGTCCAGTTCTCTGAGCAAGGAGTAGGTCTTGTCTATTCCATATTGGGTTTATGGAACGGTATCTGAGCTAATTTGAAACTCTTGTTTTATGTATCACCCCACCTCACCTTTCCCGTTAAGCAGCCATAGTGTGTTTTCTGCATGTGTGACTCTGTTCTGTTTTGTAATTCAGTTCAAGTGTAACGGTTTTTACATTCCCTCTATAAGTGACACCTTATGAGAAGTGTCCTTTTCTGTGTGACTTATTTCACTTAGAATCGTCTTACCTAAATCCACTCATCATGCTGCTACTAGCCTTATGACATTGATTTCATGGCTGAGTGATATTCCATTGTACATAAGGACCACAACTTTTTTATCCATTTTTCGCTTTCCTGGGATATTTAAGGTGGAAGGAAGTGGAGGTCCTTGTCAACAGAGCAGCCCTAAACTTTGGGGTGCTTGTGTCTTGCTGATTTTCAATTTTCCCACTTTATCCCCCCATGCGTGGAAGTGCCCTATGCTCTCTAAGCTGTGTTTTTTAGATGTTTCAGGACACACCGTACACTTCTCCAGAGTGGCTGTTGGCAATTTACATCCCGCCCATCAGTGTAGCAAGGCTCCCATTTCTCCATGGCCTGTCCTGCATTTCTGGTTTTGACACTTTTTTCAGCATGGCCCTTTTGACCGATGGGAAGCGAGACTTCTTTGTAGCGCTGATTTGCCTTTCCAGGTTGCTTGGTTGGCCAAAAAGGGCGTATGCGCTTTTTCCTGAATATATTCAGGAAAAAACGCATACGCCCTTTTTGGCCAAGGGCATCATTGTCAACGTTTTGCCGCTTTTCATGTGCTTTAAAGGCGATTCGCATCTTCCTCCTGAAATCTCTTTCCTGCAATTCTGCCTTGATTTCAAATCCTCTTCTTTGCCTTCCCTCAATATATTTGTGGACGAGAGTTATCATTTATAACTCTGCAGGTTTGTGAATTGCAGTGCCCTGAAGCTCCATTTTACAAGTCGCTTTTTTGGGAGCCGGCCGCAAAAGCGCAGGATGGCTTCAGGCCCTGTTCTGGTTCCGGGGGGCAGGCTGAGCCTGTGGTTAATTCTTCTTCCTGATGGGAAAATAGAGTGACCTGTGCCTGTCCCAACACCAAGAGCTAGTCTCTCACTGGTTCCCCGTCTTCCCGTTCATCCTCAGGACAAATTGCAACCTGTACGGAACAGGAGGTTAAAGGTGCTGATGCTCCAAGTAGGGAGATTGCTAGTAAAGTGGCTGGAATGGCGAACCCGAGCACAAGGAGATGAGAAATGAGGTGCGTTTTAGAAACCTTTCCCCATCACACGGTGTACCATCTTCTGGGTTTCTCATGCATGTTTTCGATGTAGGAAGATGCCCTTGAACCTGGAGATTTGGGACCCATGCGATGGGTAGCACGCAGTATTACTTTAAAGGGTCTGCGTTTGCTCACCCAACCTCACCGAACCTCTCAGCCCCAAGAGTGTCCACCCTTATGTCTCATCCAGCTGTGGGTCTAGATATGGTCAATCCAGGTTGCATCACAGCCCCTGAACGAATTGTGTAAGAATTTCTCTCTCTTTCCCTGTCTTTGTTTCATGGGTTTTTAAAAGTAATTTATTTTTATAATGGGGTTTAGCTGCTTTTCACGGCTGTGTTTAGGCCGCTTTACACCCACTTGACACACTAACAGAGAGATATCAATACATAGGTTTTAAGATTATTACTAGTCAGATATATTCTTGTGCGGTGAATCGGGCGTGTTGAGTCCAGTTCTCTGAGCAAGGAGTAGGTCTTGTCTATTCCATATTGGGTTTATGGAACGGTATCTGAGCTAATTTGAAACTCTTGTTTTATGTATCACCCCACCTCACCTTTCCCGTTAAGCAGCCATAGTGTGTTTTCTGCATGTGTGACTCTGTTCTGTTTTGTAATTCAGTTCAAGTGTAACGGTTTTTACATTCCCTCTATAAGTGACACCTTATGAGAAGTGTCCTTTTCTGTGTGACTTATTTCACTTAGAATCGTCTTACCTAAATCCACTCATCATGCTGCTACTAGCCTTATGACATTGATTTCATGGCTGAGTGATATTCCATTGTACATAAGGACCACAACTTTTTTATCCATTTTTCGCTTTCCTGGGATATTTAAGGTGGAAGGAAGTGGAGGTCCTTGTCAACAGAGCAGCCCTAAACTTTGGGGTGCTTGTGTCTTGCTGATTTTCAATTTTCCCACTTTATCCCCCCATGCGTGGAAGTGCCCTATGCTCTCTAAGCTGTGTTTTTTAGATGTTTCAGGACACACCGTACACTTCTCCAGAGTGGCTGTTGGCAATTTACATCCCGCCCATCAGTGTAGCAAGGCTCCCATTTCTCCATGGCCTGTCCTGCATTTCTGGTTTTGACACTTTTTTCAGCATGGCCCTTTTGACCGATGGGAAGCGAGACTTCTTTGTAGCGCTGATTTGCCTTTCCAGGTTGCTTGGTTGGCCAAAAAGGGCGTATGCGCTTTTTCCTGAATATATTCAGGAAAAAACGCATACGCCCTTTTTGGCCAAGGGCATCATTGTCAACGTTTTGCCGCTTTTCATGTGCTTTAAAGGCGATTCGCATCTTCCTCCTGAAATCTCTTTCCTGCAATTCTGCCTTGATTTCAAATCCTCTTCTTTGCCTTCCCTCAATATATTTGTGGACGAGAGTTATCATTTATAACTCTGCAGGTTTGTGAATTGCAGTGCCCTGAAGCTCCATTTTACAAGTCGCTTTTTTGGGAGCCGGCCGCAAAAGCGCAGGATGGCTTCAGGCCCTGTTCTGGTTCCGGGGGGCAGGCTGAGCCTGTGGTTAATTCTTCTTCCTGATGGGAAAATAGAGTGACCTGTGCCTGTCCCAACACCAAGAGCTAGTCTCTCATTGGTTCCCCGTCTTCCCGTTCATCCTCAGGACAAATTGCAACCTGTACGGAACAGGAGGTTAAAGGTGCTGATGCTCCAAGTAGGGAGATTGCTAGTAAAGTGGCTGGAATGGCGAACCCGAGCACAAGGAGATGAGAAATGAGGTGCGTTTTAGAAACCTTTCCCCATCACACGGTGTACCATCTTCTGGGTTTCTCATGCATGTTTTCGATGTAGGAAGATGCCCTTGAACCTGGAGATTTGGGACCCATGCGATGGGTAGCACGCAGTATTACTTTAAAGGGTCTGCGTTTGCTCACCCAACCTCACCGAACCTCTCAGCCCCAAGAGTGTCCACCCTTATGTCTCATCCAGCTGTGGGTCTAGATATGGTCAATCCAGGTTGCATCACAGCCCCTGAACGAATTGTGTAAGAATTTCTCTCTCTTTCCCTGTCTTTGTTTCATGGGTTTTTAAAAGTAATTTATTTTTATAATGGGGTTTAGCTGCTTTTCACGGCTGTGTTTAGGCCGCTTTACACCCACTTGACACACTAACAGAGAGATATCAATACATAGGTTTTAAGATTATTACTAGTCAGATATATTCTTGTGCGGTGAATCGGGCGTGTTGAGTCCAGTTCTCTGAGCAAGGAGTAGGTCTTGTCTATTCCATATTGGGTTTATGGAACGGTATCTGAGCTAATTTGAAACTCTTGTTTTATGTATCACCCCACCTCACCTTTCCCGTTAAGCAGCCATAGTGTGTTTTCTGCATGTGTGACTCTGTTCTGTTTTGTAATTCAGTTCAAGTGTAACGGTTTTTACATTCCCTCTATAAGTGACACCTTATGAGAAGTGTCCTTTTCTGTGTGACTTATTTCACTTAGAATCGTCTTACCTAAATCCACTCATCATGCTGCTACTAGCCTTATGACATTGATTTCATGGCTGAGTGATATTCCATTGTACATAAGGACCACAACTTTTTTATCCATTTTTCGCTTTCCTGGGATATTTAAGGTGGAAGGAAGTGGAGGTCCTTGTCAACAGAGCAGCCCTAACCTTTGGGGTGCTTGTGTCTTGCTGATTTTCAATTTTCCCACTTTATCCCCCCATGCGTGGAAGTGCCCTATGCTCTCTAAGCTGTGTTTTTTAGATGTTTCAGGACACACCGTACACTTCTCCAGAGTGGCTGTTGGCAATTTACATCCCGCCCATCAGTGTAGCAAGGCTCCCATTTCTCCATGGCCTGTCCTGCATTTCTGGTTTTGACACTTTTTTCAGCATGGCCCTTTTGACCGATGGGAAGCGAGACTTCTTTGTAGCGCTGATTTGCCTTTCCAGGTTGCTTGGTTGGCCAAAAAGGGCGTATGCGTTTTTTCCTGAATATATTCAGGAAAAAACGCATACGCCCTTTTTGGCCAAGGGCATCATTGTCAACGTTTTGCCGCTTTTCATGTGCTTTAAAGGCGATTCGCATCTTCCTCCTGAAATCTGTTTCCTGCAATTCTGCCTTGATTTCAAATCCTCTTCTTTGCCTTCCCTCAATATATTTGTGGACGAGAGTTATCATTTATAACTCTGCAGGTTTGTGAATTGCAGTGCCCTGAAGCTCCATTTTACAAGTCGCTTTTTTGGGAGCCGGCCGCAAAAGCGCAGGATGGCTTCAGGCCCTGTTCTGGTTCCGGGGGGCAGGCTGAGCCTGTGGTTAATTCTTCTTCCTGATGGGAAAATAGAGTGACCTGTGCCTGTCCCAACACCAAGAGCTAGTCTCTCACTGGTTCCCCGTCTTCCCGTTCATCCTCAGGACAAATTGCAACCTGTACGGAACAGGAGGTTAAAGGTGCTGATGCTCCAAGTAGGGAGATTGCTAGTAAAGTGGCTGGAATGGCGAACCCGAGCACAAGGAGATGAGAAATGAGGTGCGTTTTAGAAACCTTTCCCCATCACACGGTGTACCATCTTCTGGGTTTCTCATGCATGTTTTCGATGTAGGAAGATGCCCTTGAACCTGGAGATTTGGGACCCATGCGATGGGTAGCACGCAGTATTACTTTAAAGGGTCTGCGTTTGCTCACCCAACCTCACCGAACCTCTCAGCCCCAAGAGTGTCCACCCTTATGTCTCATCCAGCTGTGGGTCTAGATATGGTCAATCCAGGTTGCATCACAGCCCCTGAACGAATTGTGTAAGAATTTCTCTCTCTTTCCCTGTCTTTGTTTCATGGGTTTTTAAAAGTAATTTATTTTTATAATGGGGTTTAGCTGCTTTTCACGGCTGTGTTTAGGCCGCTTTACACCCACTTGACACACTAACAGAGAGATATCAATACATAGGTTTTAAGATTATTACTAGTCAGATATATTCTTGTGCGGTGAATCGGGCGTGTTGAGTCCAGTTCTCTGAGCAAGGAGTAGGTCTTGTCTATTCCATATTGGGTTTATGGAACGGTATCTGAGCTAATTTGAAACTCTTGTTTTATGTATCACCCCACCTCACCTTTCCCGTTAAGCAGCCATAGTGTGTTTTCTGCATGTGTGACTCTGTTCTGTTTTGTAATTCAGTTCAAGTGTAACGGTTTTTACATTCCCTCTATAAGTGACACCTTATGAGAAGTGTCCTTTTCTGTGTGACTTATTTCACTTAGAATCGTCTTACCTAAATCCACTCATCATGCTGCTACTAGCCTTATGACATTGATTTCATGGCTGAGTGATATTCCATTGTACATAAGGACCACAACTTTTTTATCCATTTTTCGCTTTCCTGGGATATTTAAGGTGGAAGGAAGTGGAGGTCCTTGTCAACAGAGCAGCCCTAAACTTTGGGGTGCTTGTGTCTTGCTGATTTTCAATTTTCCCACTTTATCCCCCCATGCGTGGAAGTGCCCTATGCTCTCTAAGCTGTGTTTTTTAGATGTTTCAGGACACACCGTACACTTCTCCAGAGTGGCTGTTGGCAATTTACATCCCGCCCATCAGTGTAGCAAGGCTCCCATTTCTCCATGGCCTGTCCTGCATTTCTGGTTTTGACACTTTTTTCAGCATGGCCCTTTTGACCGATGGGAAGCGAGACTTCTTTGTAGCGCTGATTTGCCTTTCCAGGTTGCTTGGTTGGCCAAAAAGGGCGTATGCGTTTTTTCCTGAATATATTCAGGAAAAAACGCATACGCCCTTTTTGGCCAAGGGCATCATTGTCAACGTTTTGCCGCTTTTCATGTGCTTTAAAGGCGATTCGCATCTTCCTCCTGAAATCTCTTTCCTGCAATTCTGCCTTGATTTCAAATCCTCTTCTTTGCCTTCCCTCAATATATTTGTGGACGAGAGTTATCATTTATAACTCTGCAGGTTTGTGAATTGCAGTGCCCTGAAGCTCCATTTTACAAGTCGCTTTTTTGGGAGCCGGCCGCAAAAGCGCAGGATGGCTTCAGGCCCTGTTCTGGTTCCGGGGGGCAGGCTGAGCCTGTGGTTAATTCTTCTTCCTGATGGGAAAATAGAGTGACCTGTGCCTGTCCCAACACCAAGAGCTAGTCTCTCACTGGTTCCCCGTCTTCCCGTTCATCCTCAGGACAAATTGCAACCTGTACGGAACAGGAGGTTAAAGGTGCTGATGCTCCAAGTAGGGAGATTGCTAGTAAAGTGGCTGGAATGGCGAACCCGAGCACAAGGAGATGAGAAATGAGGTGCGTTTTAGAAACCTTTCCCCATCACACGGTGTACCATCTTCTGGGTTTCTCATGCATGTTTTCGATGTAGGAAGATGCCCTTGAACCTGGAGATTTGGGACCCATGCGATGGGTAGCACGCAGTATTACTTTAAAGGGTCTGCGTTTGCTCACCCAACCTCACCGAACCTCTCAGCCCCAAGAGTGTCCACCCTTATGTCTCATCCAGCTGTGGGTCTAGATATGGTCAATCCAGGTTGCATCACAGCCCCTGAACGAATTGTGTAAGAATTTCTCTCTCTTTCCCTGTCTTTGTTTCATGGGTTTTTAAAAGTAATTTATTTTTATAATGGGGTTTAGCTGCTTTTCACGGCTGTGTTTAGGCCGCTTTACACCCACTTGACACACTAACAGAGAGATATCAATACATAGGTTTTAAGATTATTACTAGTCAGATATATTCTTGTGCGGTGAATCGGGCGTGTTGAGTCCAGTTCTCTGAGCAAGGAGTAGGTCTTGTCTATTCCATATTGGGTTTATGGAACGGTATCTGAGCTAATTTGAAACTCTTGTTTTATGTATCACCCCACCTCACCTTTCCCGTTAAGCAGCCATAGTGTGTTTTCTGCATGTGTGACTCTGTTCTGTTTTGTAATTCAGTTCAAGTGTAACGGTTTTTACATTCCCTCTATAAGTGACACCTTATGAGAAGTGTCCTTTTCTGTGTGACTTATTTCACTTAGAATCGTCTTACCTAAATCCACTCATCATGCTGCTACTAGCCTTATGACATTGATTTCATGGCTGAGTGATATTCCATTGTACATAAGGACCACAACTTTTTTATCCATTTTTCGCTTTCCTGGGATATTTAAGGTGGAAGGAAGTGGAGGTCCTTGTCAACAGAGCAGCCCTAACCTTTGGGGTGCTTGTGTCTTGCTGATTTTCAATTTTCCCACTTTATCCCCCCATGCGTGGAAGTGCCCTATGCTCTCTAAGCTGTGTTTTTTAGATGTTTCAGGACACACCGTACACTTCTCCAGAGTGGCTGTTGGCAATTTACATCCCGCCCATCAGTGTAGCAAGGCTCCCATTTCTCCATGGCCTGTCCTGCATTTCTGGTTTTGACACTTTTTTCAGCATGGCCCTTTTGACCGATGGGAAGCGAGACTTCTTTGTAGCGCTGATTTGCCTTTCCAGGTTGCTTGGTTGGCCAAAAAGGGCGTATGCGTTTTTTCCTGAATATATTCAGGAAAAAACGCATACGCCCTTTTTGGCCAAGGGCATCATTGTCAACGTTTTGCCGCTTTTCATGTGCTTTAAAGGCGATTCGCATCTTCCTCCTGAAATCTGTTTCCTGCAATTCTGCCTTGATTTCAAATCCTCTTCTTTGCCTTCCCTCAATATATTTGTGGACGAGAGTTATCATTTATAACTCTGCAGGTTTGTGAATTGCAGTGCCCTGAAGCTCCATTTTACAAGTCGCTTTTTTGGGAGCCGGCCACAAAAGCGCAGGATGGCTTCAGGCCCTGTTCTGGTTCCGGGGGGCAGGCTGAGCCTGTGGTTAATTCTTCTTCCTGATGGGAAAATAGAGTGACCTGTGCCTGTCCCAACACCAAGAGCTAGTCTCTCACTGGTTCCCCGTCTTCCCGTTCATCCTCAGGACAAATTGCAACCTGTACGGAACAGGAGGTTAAAGGTGCTGATGCTCCAAGTAGGGAGATTGCTAGTAAAGTGGCTGGAATGGCGAACCCGAGCACAAGGAGATGAGAAATGAGGTGCGTTTTAGAAACCTTTCCCCATCACACGGTGTACCATCTTCTGGGTTTCTCATGCATGTTTTCGATGTAGGAAGATGCCCTTGAACCTGGAGATTTGGGACCCATGCGATGGGTAGCACGCAGTATTACTTTAAAGGGTCTGCGTTTGCTCACCCAACCTCACCGAACCTCTCAGCCCCAAGAGTGTCCACCCTTATGTCTCATCCAGCTGTGGGTCTAGATATGGTCAATCCAGGTTGCATCACAGCCCCTGAACGAATTGTGTAAGAATTTCTCTCTCTTTCCCTGTCTTTGTTTCATGGGTTTTTAAAAGTAATTTATTTTTATAATGGGGTTTAGCTGCTTTTCACGGCTGTGTTTAGGCCGCTTTACACCCACTTGACACACTAACAGAGAGATATCAATACATAGGTTTTAAGATTATTACTAGTCAGATATATTCTTGTGCGGTGAATCGGGCGTGTTGAGTCCAGTTCTCTGAGCAAGGAGTAGGTCTTGTCTATTCCATATTGGGTTTATGGAACGGTATCTGAGCTAATTTGAAACTCTTGTTTTATGTATCACCCCACCTCACCTTTCCCGTTAAGCAGCCATAGTGTGTTTTCTGCATGTGTGACTCTGTTCTGTTTTGTAATTCAGTTCAAGTGTAACGGTTTTTACATTCCCTCTATAAGTGACACCTTATGAGAAGTGTCCTTTTCTGTGTGACTTATTTCACTTAGAATCGTCTTACCTAAATCCACTCATCATGCTGCTACTAGCCTTATGACATTGATTTCATGGCTGAGTGATATTCCATTGTACATAAGGACCACAACTTTTTTATCCATTTTTCGCTTTCCTGGGATATTTAAGGTGGAAGGAAGTGGAGGTCCTTGTCAACAGAGCAGCCCTAACCTTTGGGGTGCTTGTGTCTTGCTGATTTTCAATTTTCCCACTTTATCCCCCCATGCGTGGAAGTGCCCTATGCTCTCTAAGCTGTGTTTTTTAGATGTTTCAGGACACACCGTACACTTCTCCAGAGTGGCTGTTGGCAATTTACATCCCGCCCATCAGTGTAGCAAGGCTCCCATTTCTCCATGGCCTGTCCTGCATTTCTGGTTTTGACACTTTTTTCAGCATGGCCCTTTTGACCGATGGGAAGCGAGACTTCTTTGTAGCGCTGATTTGCCTTTCCAGGTTGCTTGGTTGGCCAAAAAGGGCGTATGCGTTTTTTCCTGAATATATTCAGGAAAAAACGCATACGCCCTTTTTGGCCAAGGGCATCATTGTCAACGTTTTGCCGCTTTTCATGTGCTTTAAAGGCGATTCGCATCTTCCTCCTGAAATCTGTTTCCTGCAATTCTGCCTTGATTTCAAATCCTCTTCTTTGCCTTCCCTCAATATATTTGTGGACGAGAGTTATCATTTATAACTCTGCAGGTTTGTGAATTGCAGTGCCCTGAAGCTCCATTTTACAAGTCGCTTTTTTGGGAGCCGGCCGCAAAAGCGCAGGATGGCTTCAGGCCCTGTTCTGGTTCCGGGGGGCAGGCTGAGCCTGTGGTTAATTCTTCTTCCTGATGGGAAAATAGAGTGACCTGTGCCTGTCCCAACACCAAGAGCTAGTCTCTCACTGGTTCCCCGTCTTCCCGTTCATCCTCAGGACAAATTGCAACCTGTACGGAACAGGAGGTTAAAGGTGCTGATGCTCCAAGTAGGGAGATTGCTAGTAAAGTGGCTGGAATGGCGAACCCGAGCACAAGGAGATGAGAAATGAGGTGCGTTTTAGAAACCTTTCCCCATCACACGGTGTACCATCTTCTGGGTTTCTCATGCATGTTTTCGATGTAGGAAGATGCCCTTGAACCTGGAGATTTGGGACCCATGCGATGGGTAGCACGCAGTATTACTTTAAAGGGTCTGCGTTTGCTCACCCAACCTCACCGAACCTCTCAGCCCCAAGAGTGTCCACCCTTATGTCTCATCCAGCTGTGGGTCTAGATATGGTCAATCCAGGTTGCATCACAGCCCCTGAACGAATTGTGTAAGAATTTCTCTCTCTTTCCCTGTCTTTGTTTCATGGGTTTTTAAAAGTAATTTATTTTTATAATGGGGTTTAGCTGCTTTTCACGGCTGTGTTTAGGCCGCTTTACACCCACTTGACACACTAACAGAGAGATATCAATACATAGGTTTTAAGATTATTACTAGTCAGATATATTCTTGTGCGGTGAATCGGGCGTGTTGAGTCCAGTTCTCTGAGCAAGGAGTAGGTCTTGTCTATTCCATATTGGGTTTATGGAACGGTATCTGAGCTAATTTGAAACTCTTGTTTTATGTATCACCCCACCTCACCTTTCCCGTTAAGCAGCCATAGTGTGTTTTCTGCATGTGTGACTCTGTTCTGTTTTGTAATTCAGTTCAAGTGTAACGGTTTTTACATTCCCTCTATAAGTGACACCTTATGAGAAGTGTCCTTTTCTGTGTGACTTATTTCACTTAGAATCGTCTTACCTAAATCCACTCATCATGCTGCTACTAGCCTTATGACATTGATTTCATGGCTGAGTGATATTCCATTGTACATAAGGACCACAACTTTTTTATCCATTTTTCGCTTTCCTGGGATATTTAAGGTGGAAGGAAGTGGAGGTCCTTGTCAACAGAGCAGCCCTAAACTTTGGGGTGCTTGTGTCTTGCTGATTTTCAATTTTCCCACTTTATCCCCCCATGCGTGGAAGTGCCCTATGCTCTCTAAGCTGTGTTTTTTAGATGTTTCAGGACACACCGTACACTTCTCCAGAGTGGCTGTTGGCAATTTACATCCCGCCCATCAGTGTAGCAAGGCTCCCATTTCTCCATGGCCTGTCCTGCATTTCTGGTTTTGACACTTTTTTCAGCATGGCCCTTTTGACCGATGGGAAGCGAGACTTCTTTGTAGCGCTGATTTGCCTTTCCAGGTTGCTTGGTTGGCCAAAAAGGGCGTATGCGTTTTTTCCTGAATATATTCAGGAAAAAACGCATACGCCCTTTTTGGCCAAGGGCATCATTGTCAACGTTTTGCCGCTTTTCATGTGCTTTAAAGGCGATTCGCATCTTCCTCCTGAAATCTCTTTCCTGCAATTCTGCCTTGATTTCAAATCCTCTTCTTTGCCTTCCCTCAATATATTTGTGGACGAGAGTTATCATTTATAACTCTGCAGGTTTGTGAATTGCAGTGCCCTGAAGCTCCATTTTACAAGTCGCTTTTTTGGGAGCCGGCCGCAAAAGCGCAGGATGGCTTCAGGCCCTGTTCTGGTTCCGGGGGGCAGGCTGAGCCTGTGGTTAATTCTTCTTCCTGATGGGAAAATAGAGTGACCTGTGCCTGTCCCAACACCAAGAGCTAGTCTCTCACTGGTTCCCCGTCTTCCCGTTCATCCTCAGGACAAATTGCAACCTGTACGGAACAGGAGGTTAAAGGTGCTGATGCTCCAAGTAGGGAGATTGCTAGTAAAGTGGCTGGAATGGCGAACCCGAGCACAAGGAGATGAGAAATGAGGTGCGTTTTAGAAACCTTTCCCCATCACACGGTGTACCATCTTCTGGGTTTCTCATGCATGTTTTCGATGTAGGAAGATGCCCTTGAACCTGGAGATTTGGGACCCATGCGATGGGTAGCACGCAGTATTACTTTAAAGGGTCTGCGTTTGCTCACCCAACCTCACCGAACCTCTCAGCCCCAAGAGTGTCCACCCTTATGTCTCATCCAGCTGTGGGTCTAGATATGGTCAATCCAGGTTGCATCACAGCCCCTGAACGAATTGTGTAAGAATTTCTCTCTCTTTCCCTGTCTTTGTTTCATGGGTTTTTAAAAGTAATTTATTTTTATAATGGGGTTTAGCTGCTTTTCACGGCTGTGTTTAGGCCGCTTTACACCCACTTGACACACTAACAGAGAGATATCAATACATAGGTTTTAAGATTATTACTAGTCAGATATATTCTTGTGCGGTGAATCGGGCGTGTTGAGTCCAGTTCTCTGAGCAAGGAGTAGGTCTTGTCTATTCCATATTGGGTTTATGGAACGGTATCTGAGCTAATTTGAAACTCTTGTTTTATGTATCACCCCACCTCACCTTTCCCGTTAAGCAGCCATAGTGTGTTTTCTGCATGTGTGACTCTGTTCTGTTTTGTAATTCAGTTCAAGTGTAACGGTTTTTACATTCCCTCTATAAGTGACACCTTATGAGAAGTGTCCTTTTCTGTGTGACTTATTTCACTTAGAATCGTCTTACCTAAATCCACTCATCATGCTGCTACTAGCCTTATGACATTGATTTCATGGCTGAGTGATATTCCATTGTACATAAGGACCACAACTTTTTTATCCATTTTTCGCTTTCCTGGGATATTTAAGGTGGAAGGAAGTGGAGGTCCTTGTCAACAGAGCAGCCCTAACCTTTGGGGTGCTTGTGTCTTGCTGATTTTCAATTTTCCCACTTTATCCCCCCATGCGTGGAAGTGCCCTATGCTCTCTAAGCTGTGTTTTTTAGATGTTTCAGGACACACCGTACACTTCTCCAGAGTGGCTGTTGGCAATTTACATCCCGCCCATCAGTGTAGCAAGGCTCCCATTTCTCCATGGCCTGTCCTGCATTTCTGGTTTTGACACTTTTTTCAGCATGGCCCTTTTGACCGATGGGAAGCGAGACTTCTTTGTAGCGCTGATTTGCCTTTCCAGGTTGCTTGGTTGGCCAAAAAGGGCGTATGCGTTTTTTCCTGAATATATTCAGGAAAAAACGCATACGCCCTTTTTGGCCAAGGGCATCATTGTCAACGTTTTGCCGCTTTTCATGTGCTTTAAAGGCGATTCGCATCTTCCTCCTGAAATCTCTTTCCTGCAATTCTGCCTTGATTTCAAATCCTCTTCGTTGCCTTCCCTCAATATATTTGTGGACGAGAGTTATCATTTATAACTCTGCAGGTTTGTGAATTGCAGTGCCCTGAAGCTCCATTTTACAAGTCGCTTTTTTGGGAGCCGGCCGCAAAAGCGCAGGATGGCTTCAGGCCCTGTTCTGGTTCCGGGGGGCAGGCTGAGCCTGTGGTTAATTCTTCTTCCTGATGGGAAAATAGAGTGACCTGTGCCTGTCCCAACACCAAGAGCTAGTCTCTCACTGGTTCCCCGTCTTCCCGTTCATCCTCAGGACAAATTGCAACCTGTACGGAACAGGAGGTTAAAGGTGCTGATGCTCCAAGTAGGGAGATTGCTAGTAAAGTGGCTGGAATGGCGAACCCGAGCACAAGGAGATGAGAAATGAGGTGCGTTTTAGAAACCTTTCCCCATCACACGGTGTACCATCTTCTGGGTTTCTCATGCATGTTTTCGATGTAGGAAGATGCCCTTGAACCTGGAGATTTGGGACCCATGCGATGGGTAGCACGCAGTATTACTTTAAAGGGTCTGCGTTTGCTCACCCAACCTCACCGAACCTCTCAGCCCCAAGAGTGTCCACCCTTATGTCTCATCCAGCTGTGGGTCTAGATATGGTCAATCCAGGTTGCATCACAGCCCCTGAACGAATTGTGTAAGAATTTCTCTCTCTTTCCCTGTCTTTGTTTCATGGGTTTTTAAAAGTAATTTATTTTTATAATGGGGTTTAGCTGCTTTTCACGGCTGTGTTTAGGCCGCTTTACACCCACTTGACACACTAACAGAGAGATATCAATACATAGGTTTTAAGATTATTACTAGTCAGATATATTCTTGTGCGGTGAATCGGGCGTGTTGAGTCCAGTTCTCTGAGCAAGGAGTAGGTCTTGTCTATTCCATATTGGGTTTATGGAACGGTATCTGAGCTAATTTGAAACTCTTGTTTTATGTATCACCCCACCTCACCTTTCCCGTTAAGCAGCCATAGTGTGTTTTCTGCATGTGTGACTCTGTTCTGTTTTGTAATTCAGTTCAAGTGTAACGGTTTTTACATTCCCTCTATAAGTGACACCTTATGAGAAGTGTCCTTTTCTGTGTGACTTATTTCACTTAGAATCGTCTTACCTAAATCCACTCATCATGCTGCTACTAGCCTTATGACATTGATTTCATGGCTGAGTGATATTCCATTGTACATAAGGACCACAACTTTTTTATCCATTTTTCGCTTTCCTGGGATATTTAAGGTGGAAGGAAGTGGAGGTCCTTGTCAACAGAGCAGCCCTAACCTTTGGGGTGCTTGTGTCTTGCTGATTTTCAATTTTCCCACTTTATCCCCCCATGCGTGGAAGTGCCCTATGCTCTCTAAGCTGTGTTTTTTAGATGTTTCAGGACACACCGTACACTTCTCCAGAGTGGCTGTTGGCAATTTACATCCCGCCCATCAGTGTAGCAAGGCTCCCATTTCTCCATGGCCTGTCCTGCATTTCTGGTTTTGACACTTTTTTCAGCATGTCCCTTTTGACCGATGGGAAGCGAGACTTCTTTGTAGCGCTGATTTGCCTTTCCAGGTTGCTTGGTTGGCCAAAAAGGGCGTATGCGTTTTTTCCTGAATATATTCAGGAAAAAACGCATACGCCCTTTTTGGCCAAGGGCATCATTGTCAACGTTTTGCCGCTTTTCATGTGCTTTAAAGGCGATTCGCATCTTCCTCCTGAAATCTCTTTCCTGCAATTCTGCCTTGATTTCAAATCCTCTTCTTTGCCTTCCCTCAATATATTTGTGGACGAGAGTTATCATTTATAACTCTGCAGGTTTGTGAATTGCAGTGCCCTGAAGCTCCATTTTACAAGTCGCTTTTTTGGGAGCCGGCCGCAAAAGCGCAGGATGGCTTCAGGCCCTGTTCTGGTTCCGGGGGGCAGGCTGAGCCTGTGGTTAATTCTTCTTCCTGATGGGAAAATAGAGTGACCTGTGCCTGTCCCAACACCAAGAGCTAGTCTCTCACTGGTTCCCCGTCTTCCCGTTCATCCTCAGGACAAATTGCAACCTGTACGGAACAGGAGGTTAAAGGTGCTGATGCTCCAAGTAGGGAGATTGCTAGTAAAGTGGCTGGAATGGCGAACCCGAGCACAAGGAGATGAGAAATGAGGTGCGTTTTAGAAACCTTTCCCCATCACACGGTGTACCATCTTCTGGGTTTCTCATGCATGTTTTCGATGTAGGAAGATGCCCTTGAACCTGGAGATTTGGGACCCATGCGATGGGTAGCACGCAGTATTACTTTAAAGGGTCTGCGTTTGCTCACCCAACCTCACCGAACCTCTCAGCCCCAAGAGTGTCCACCCTTATGTCTCATCCAGCTGTGGGTCTAGATATGGTCAATCCAGGTTGCATCACAGCCCCTGAACGAATTGTGTAAGAATTTCTCTCTCTTTCCCTGTCTTTGTTTCATGGGTTTTTAAAAGTAATTTATTTTTATAATGGGGTTTAGCTGCTTTTCACGGCTGTGTTTAGGCCGCTTTACACCCACTTGACACACTAACAGAGAGATATCAATACATAGGTTTTAAGATTATTACTAGTCAGATATATTCTTGTGCGGTGAATCGGGCGTGTTGAGTCCAGTTCTCTGAGCAAGGAGTAGGTCTTGTCTATTCCATATTGGGTTTATGGAACGGTATCTGAGCTAATTTGAAACTCTTGTTTTATGTATCACCCCACCTCACCTTTCCCGTTAAGCAGCCATAGTGTGTTTTCTGCATGTGTGACTCTGTTCTGTTTTGTAATTCAGTTCAAGTGTAACGGTTTTTACATTCCCTCTATAAGTGACACCTTATGAGAAGTGTCCTTTTCTGTGTGACTTATTTCACTTAGAATCGTCTTACCTAAATCCACTCATCATGCTGCTACTAGCCTTATGACATTGATTTCATGGCTGAGTGATATTCCATTGTACATAAGGACCACAACTTTTTTATCCATTTTTCGCTTTCCTGGGATATTTAAGGTGGAAGGAAGTGGAGGTCCTTGTCAACAGAGCAGCCCTAACCTTTGGGGTGCTTGTGTCTTGCTGATTTTCAATTTTCCCACTTTATCCCCCCATGCGTGGAAGTGCCCTATGCTCTCTAAGCTGTGTTTTTTAGATGTTTCAGGACACACCGTACACTTCTCCAGAGTGGCTGTTGGCAATTTACATCCCGCCCATCAGTGTAGCAAGGCTCCCATTTCTCCATGGCCTGTCCTGCATTTCTGGTTTTGACACTTTTTTCAGCATGGCCCTTTTGACCGATGGGAAGCGAGACTTCTTTGTAGCGCTGATTTGCCTTTCCAGGTTGCTTGGTTGGCCAAAAAGGGCGTATGCGTTTTTTCCTGAATATATTCAGGAAAAAACGCATACGCCCTTTTTGGCCAAGGGCATCATTGTCAACGTTTTGCCGCTTTTCATGTGCTTTAAAGGCGATTCGCATCTTCCTCCTGAAATCTGTTTCCTGCAATTCTGCCTTGATTTCAAATCCTCTTCTTTGCCTTCCCTCAATATATTTGTGGACGAGAGTTATCATTTATAACTCTGCAGGTTTGTGAATTGCAGTGCCCTGAAGCTCCATTTTACAAGTCGCTTTTTTGGGAGCCGGCCACAAAAGCGCAGGATGGCTTCAGGCCCTGTTCTGGTTCCGGGGGGCAGGCTGAGCCTGTGGTTAATTCTTCTTCCTGATGGGAAAATAGAGTGACCTGTGCCTGTCCCAACACCAAGAGCTAGTCTCTCACTGGTTCCCCGTCTTCCCGTTCATCCTCAGGACAAATTGCAACCTGTACGGAACAGGAGGTTAAAGGTGCTGATGCTCCAAGTAGGGAGATTGCTAGTAAAGTGGCTGGAATGGCGAACCCGAGCACAAGGAGATGAGAAATGAGGTGCGTTTTAGAAACCTTTCCCCATCACACGGTGTACCATCTTCTGGGTTTCTCATGCATGTTTTCGATGTAGGAAGATGCCCTTGAACCTGGAGATTTGGGACCCATGCGATGGGTAGCACGCAGTATTACTTTAAAGGGTCTGCGTTTGCTCACCCAACCTCACCGAACCTCTCAGCCCCAAGAGTGTCCACCCTTATGTCTCATCCAGCTGTGGGTCTAGATATGGTCAATCCAGGTTGCATCACAGCCCCTGAACGAATTGTGTAAGAATTTCTCTCTCTTTCCCTGTCTTTGTTTCATGGGTTTTTAAAAGTAATTTATTTTTATAATGGGGTTTAGCTGCTTTTCACGGCTGTGTTTAGGCCGCTTTACACCCACTTGACACACTAACAGAGAGATATCAATACATAGGTTTTAAGATTATTACTAGTCAGATATATTCTTGTGCGGTGAATCGGGCGTGTTGAGTCCAGTTCTCTGAGCAAGGAGTAGGTCTTGTCTATTCCATATTGGGTTTATGGAACGGTATCTGAGCTAATTTGAAACTCTTGTTTTATGTATCACCCCACCTCACCTTTCCCGTTAAGCAGCCATAGTGTGTTTTCTGCATGTGTGACTCTGTTCTGTTTTGTAATTCAGTTCAAGTGTAACGGTTTTTACATTCCCTCTATAAGTGACACCTTATGAGAAGTGTCCTTTTCTGTGTGACTTATTTCACTTAGAATCGTCTTACCTAAATCCACTCATCATGCTGCTACTAGCCTTATGACATTGATTTCATGGCTGAGTGATATTCCATTGTACATAAGGACCACAACTTTTTTATCCATTTTTCGCTTTCCTGGGATATTTAAGGTGGAAGGAAGTGGAGGTCCTTGTCAACAGAGCAGCCCTAACCTTTGGGGTGCTTGTGTCTTGCTGATTTTCAATTTTCCCACTTTATCCCCCCATGCGTGGAAGTGCCCTATGCTCTCTAAGCTGTGTTTTTTAGATGTTTCAGGACACACCGTACACTTCTCCAGAGTGGCTGTTGGCAATTTACATCCCGCCCATCAGTGTAGCAAGGCTCCCATTTCTCCATGGCCTGTCCTGCATTTCTGGTTTTGACACTTTTTTCAGCATGGCCCTTTTGACCGATGGGAAGCGAGACTTCTTTGTAGCGCTGATTTGCCTTTCCAGGTTGCTTGGTTGGCCAAAAAGGGCGTATGCGTTTTTTCCTGAATATATTCAGGAAAAAACGCATACGCCCTTTTTGGCCAAGGGCATCATTGTCAACGTTTTGCCGCTTTTCATGTGCTTTAAAGGCGATTCGCATCTTCCTCCTGAAATCTGTTTCCTGCAATTCTGCCTTGATTTCAAATCCTCTTCTTTGCCTTCCCTCAATATATTTGTGGACGAGAGTTATCATTTATAACTGCAGGTTTGTGAATTGCAGTGCCCTGAAGCTCCATTTTACAAGTCGCTTTTTTGGGAGCCGGCCGCAAAAGCGCAGGATGGCTTCAGGCCCTGTTCTGGTTCCGGGGGGCAGGCTGAGCCTGTGGTTAATTCTTCTTCCTGATGGGAAAATAGAGTGACCTGTGCCTGTCCCAACACCAAGAGCTAGTCTCTCACTGGTTCCCCGTCTTCCCGTTCATCCTCAGGACAAATTGCAACCTGTACGGAACAGGAGGTTAAAGGTGCTGATGCTCCAAGTAGGGAGATTGCTAGTAAAGTGGCTGGAATGGCGAACCCGAGCACAAGGAGATGAGAAATGAGGTGCGTTTTAGAAACCTTTCCCCATCACACGGTGTACCATCTTCTGGGTTTCTCATGCATGTTTTCGATGTAGGAAGATGCCCTTGAACCTGGAGATTTGGGACCCATGCGATGGGTAGCACGCAGTATTACTTTAAAGGGTCTGCGTTTGCTCACCCAACCTCACCGAACCTCTCAGCCCCAAGAGTGTCCACCCTTATGTCTCATCCAGCTGTGGGTCTAGATATGGTCAATCCAGGTTGCATCACAGCCCCTGAACGAATTGTGTAAGAATTTCTCTCTCTTTCCCTGTCTTTGTTTCATGGGTTTTTAAAAGTAATTTATTTTTATAATGGGGTTTAGCTGCTTTTCACGGCTGTGTTTAGGCCGCTTTACACCCACTTGACACACTAACAGAGAGATATCAATACATAGGTTTTAAGATTATTACTAGTCAGATATATTCTTGTGCGGTGAATCGGGCGTGTTGAGTCCAGTTCTCTGAGCAAGGAGTAGGTCTTGTCTATTCCATATTGGGTTTATGGAACGGTATCTGAGCTAATTTGAAACTCTTGTTTTATGTATCACCCCACCTCACCTTTCCCGTTAAGCAGCCATAGTGTGTTTTCTGCATGTGTGACTCTGTTCTGTTTTGTAATTCAGTTCAAGTGTAACGGTTTTTACATTCCCTCTATAAGTGACACCTTATGAGAAGTGTCCTTTTCTGTGTGACTTATTTCACTTAGAATCGTCTTACCTAAATCCACTCATCATGCTGCTACTAGCCTTATGACATTGATTTCATGGCTGAGTGATATTCCATTGTACATAAGGACCACAACTTTTTTATCCATTTTTCGCTTTCCTGGGATATTTAAGGTGGAAGGAAGTGGAGGTCCTTGTCAACAGAGCAGCCCTAACCTTTGGGGTGCTTGTTTCTTGCTGATTTTCAATTTTCCCACTTTATCCCCCCATGCGTGGAAGTGCCCTATGCTCTCTAAGCTGTGTTTTTTAGATGTTTCAGGACACACCGTACACTTCTCCAGAGTGGCTGTTGGCAATTTACATCCCGCCCATCAGTGTAGCAAGGCTCCCATTTCTCCATGGCCTGTCCTGCATTTCTGGTTTTGACACTTTTTTCAGCATGGCCCTTTTGACCGATGGGAAGCGAGACTTCTTTGTAGCGCTGATTTGCCTTTCCAGGTTGCTTGGTTGGCCAAAAAGGGCGTATGCGTTTTTTCCTGAATATATTCAGGAAAAAACGCATACGCCCTTTTTGGCCAAGGGCATCATTGTCAACGTTTTGCCGCTTTTCATGTGCTTTAAAGGCGATTCGCATCTTCCTCCTGAAATCTGTTTCCTGCAATTCTGCCTTGATTTCAAATCCTCTTCTTTGCCTTCCCTCAATATATTTGTGGACGAGAGTTATCATTTATAACTCTGCAGGTTTGTGAATTGCAGTGCCCTGAAGCTCCATTTTACAAGTCGCTTTTTTGGGAGCCGGCCGCAAAAGCGCAGGATGGCTTCAGGCCCTGTTCTGGTTCCGGGGGGCAGGCTGAGCCTGTGGTTAATTCTTCTTCCTGATGGGAAAATAGAGTGACCTGTGCCTGTCCCAACACCAAGAGCTAGTCTCTCACTGGTTCCCCGTCTTCCCGTTCATCCTCAGGACAAATTGCAACCTGTACGGAACAGGAGGTTAAAGGTGCTGATGCTCCAAGTAGGGAGATTGCTAGTAAAGTGGCTGGAATGGCGAACCCGAGCACAAGGAGATGAGAAATGAGGTGCGTTTTAGAAACCTTTCCCCATCACACGGTGTACCATCTTCTGGGTTTCTCATGCATGTTTTCGATGTAGGAAGATGCCCTTGAACCTGGAGATTTGGGACCCATGCGATGGGTAGCACGCAGTATTACTTTAAAGGGTCTGCGTTTGCTCACCCAACCTCACCGAACCTCTCAGCCCCAAGAGTGTCCACCCTTATGTCTCATCCAGCTGTGGGTCTAGATATGGTCAATCCAGGTTGCATCACAGCCCCTGAACGAATTGTGTAAGAATTTCTCTCTCTTTCCCTGTCTTTGTTTCATGGGTTTTTAAAAGTAATTTATTTTTATAATGGGGTTTAGCTGCTTTTCACGGCTGTGTTTAGGCCGCTTTACACCCACTTGACACACTAACAGAGAGATATCAATACATAGGTTTTAAGATTATTACTAGTCAGATATATTCTTGTGCGGTGAATCGGGCGTGTTGAGTCCAGTTCTCTGAGCAAGGAGTAGGTCTTGTCTATTCCATATTGGGTTTATGGAACGGTATCTGAGCTAATTTGAAACTCTTGTTTTATGTATCACCCCACCTCACCTTTCCCGTTAAGCAGCCATAGTGTGTTTTCTGCATGTGTGACTCTGTTCTGTTTTGTAATTCAGTTCAAGTGTAACGGTTTTTACATTCCCTCTATAAGTGACACCTTATGAGAAGTGTCCTTTTCTGTGTGACTTATTTCACTTAGAATCGTCTTACCTAAATCCACTCATCATGCTGCTACTAGCCTTATGACATTGATTTCATGGCTGAGTGATATTCCATTGTACATAAGGACCACAACTTTTTTATCCATTTTTCGCTTTCCTGGGATATTTAAGGTGGAAGGAAGTGGAGGTCCTTGTCAACAGAGCAGCCCTAACCTTTGGGGTGCTTGTGTCTTGCTGATTTTCAATTTTCCCACTTTATCCCCCCATGCGTGGAAGTGCCCTATGCTCTCTAAGCTGTGTTTTTTAGATGTTTCAGGACACACCGTACACTTCTCCAGAGTGGCTGTTGGCAATTTACATCCCGCCCATCAGTGTAGCAAGGCTCCCATTTCTCCATGGCCTGTCCTGCATTTCTGGTTTTGACACTTTTTTCAGCATGGCCCTTTTGACCGATGGGAAGCGAGACTTCTTTGTAGCGCTGATTTGCCTTTCCAGGTTGCTTGGTTGGCCAAAAAGGGCGTATGCGTTTTTTCCTGAATATATTCAGGAAAAAACGCATACGCCCTTTTTGGCCAAGGGCATCATTGTCAACGTTTTGCCGCTTTTCATGTGCTTTAAAGGCGATTCGCATCTTCCTCCTGAAATCTCTTTCCTGCAATTCTGCCTTGATTTCAAATCCTCTTCTTTGCCTTCCCTCAATATATTTGTGGACGAGAGTTATCATTTATAACTCTGCAGGTTTGTGAATTGCAGTGCCCTGAAGCTCCATTTTACAAGTCGCTTTTTTGGGAGCCGGCCGCAAAAGCGCAGGATGGCTTCAGGCCCTGTTCTGGTTCCGGGGGGCAGGCTGAGCCTGTGGTTAATTCTTCTTCCTGATGGGAAAATAGAGTGACCTGTGCCTGTCCCAACACCAAGAGCTAGTCTCTCACTGGTTCCCCGTCTTCCCGTTCATCCTCAGGACAAATTGCAACCTGTACGGAACAGGAGGTTAAAGGTGCTGATGCTCCAAGTAGGGAGATTGCTAGTAAAGTGGCTGGAATGGCGAACCCGAGCACAAGGAGATGAGAAATGAGGTGCGTTTTAGAAACCTTTCCCCATCACACGGTGTACCATCTTCTGGGTTTCTCATGCATGTTTTCGATGTAGGAAGATGCCCTTGAACCTGGAGATTTGGGACCCATGCGATGGGTAGCACGCAGTATTACTTTAAAGGGTCTGCGTTTGCTCACCCAACCTCACCGAACCTCTCAGCCCCAAGAGTGTCCACCCTTATGTCTCATCCAGCTGTGGGTCTAGATATGGTCAATCCAGGTTGCATCACAGCCCCTGAACGAATTGTGTAAGAATTTCTCTCTCTTTCCCTGTCTTTGTTTCATGGGTTTTTAAAAGTAATTTATTTTTATAATGGGGTTTAGCTGCTTTTCACGGCTGTGTTTAGGCCGCTTTACACCCACTTGACACACTAACAGAGAGATATCAATACATAGGTTTTAAGATTATTACTAGTCAGATATATTCTTGTGCGGTGAATCGGGCGTGTTGAGTCCAGTTCTCTGAGCAAGGAGTAGGTCTTGTCTATTCCATATTGGGTTTATGGAACGGTATCTGAGCTAATTTGAAACTCTTGTTTTATGTATCACCCCACCTCACCTTTCCCGTTAAGCAGCCATAGTGTGTTTTCTGCATGTGTGACTCTGTTCTGTTTTGTAATTCAGTTCAAGTGTAACGGTTTTTACATTCCCTCTATAAGTGACACCTTATGAGAAGTGTCCTTTTCTGTGTGACTTATTTCACTTAGAATCGTCTTACCTAAATCCACTCATCATGCTGCTACTAGCCTTATGACATTGATTTCATGGCTGAGTGATATTCCATTGTACATAAGGACCACAACTTTTTTATCCATTTTTCGCTTTCCTGGGATATTTAAGGTGGAAGGAAGTGGAGGTCCTTGTCAACAGAGCAGCCCTAAACTTTGGGGTGCTTGTGTCTTGCTGATTTTCAATTTTCCCACTTTATCCCCCCATGCGTGGAAGTGCCCTATGCTCTCTAAGCTGTGTTTTTTAGATGTTTCAGGACACACCGTACACTTCTCCAGAGTGGCTGTTGGCAATTTACATCCCGCCCATCAGTGTAGCAAGGCTCCCATTTCTCCATGGCCTGTCCTGCATTTCTGGTTTTGACACTTTTTTCAGCATGGCCCTTTTGACCGATGGGAAGCGAGACTTCTTTGTAGCGCTGATTTGCCTTTCCAGGTTGCTTGGTTGGCCAAAAAGGGCGTATGCGTTTTTTCCTGAATATATTCAGGAAAAAACGCATACGCCCTTTTTGGCCAAGGGCATCATTGTCAACGTTTTGCCGCTTTTCATGTGCTTTAAAGGCGATTCGCATCTTCCTCCTGAAATCTCTTTCCTGCAATTCTGCCTTGATTTCAAATCCTCTTCTTTGCCTTCCCTCAATATATTTGTGGACGAGAGTTATCATTTATAACTCTGCAGGTTTGTGAATTGCAGTGCCCTGAAGCTCCATTTTACAAGTCGCTTTTTTGGGAGCCGGCCGCAAAAGCGCAGGATGGCTTCAGGCCCTGTTCTGGTTCCGGGGGGCAGGCTGAGCCTGTGGTTAATTCTTCTTCCTGATGGGAAAATAGAGTGACCTGTGCCTGTCCCAACACCAAGAGCTAGTCTCTCACTGGTTCCCCGTCTTCCCGTTCATCCTCAGGACAAATTGCAACCTGTACGGAACAGGAGGTTAAAGGTGCTGATGCTCCAAGTAGGGAGATTGCTAGTAAAGTGGCTGGAATGGCGAACCCGAGCACAAGGAGATGAGAAATGAGGTGCGTTTTAGAAACCTTTCCCCATCACACGGTGTACCATCTTCTGGGTTTCTCATGCATGTTTTCGATGTAGGAAGATGCCCTTGAACCTGGAGATTTGGGACCCATGCGATGGGTAGCACGCAGTATTACTTTAAAGGGTCTGCGTTTGCTCACCCAACCTCACCGAACCTCTCAGCCCCAAGAGTGTCCACCCTTATGTCTCATCCAGCTGTGGGTCTAGATATGGTCAATCCAGGTTGCATCACAGCCCCTGAACGAATTGTGTAAGAATTTCTCTCTCTTTCCCTGTCTTTGTTTCATGGGTTTTTAAAAGTAATTTATTTTTATAATGGGGTTTAGCTGCTTTTCACGGCTGTGTTTAGGCCGCTTTACACCCACTTGACACACTAACAGAGAGATATCAATACATAGGTTTTAAGATTATTACTAGTCAGATATATTCTTGTGCGGTGAATCGGGCGTGTTGAGTCCAGTTCTCTGAGCAAGGAGTAGGTCTTGTCTATTCCATATTGGGTTTATGGAACGGTATCTGAGCTAATTTGAAACTCTTGTTTTATGTATCACCCCACCTCACCTTTCCCGTTAAGCAGCCATAGTGTGTTTTCTGCATGTGTGACTCTGTTCT
Source organism: Balaenoptera physalus (assembly GCF_965194825.1). Taxonomy (NCBI): domain Eukaryota; kingdom Metazoa; phylum Chordata; class Mammalia; order Artiodactyla; family Balaenopteridae; genus Balaenoptera; species Balaenoptera physalus. Next base: position 101,669 of record NW_028126238.1, on the reverse strand, counting down.
GTTTTGTAATTCAGTTCAAGTGTAACGGTTTTTACATTCCCTCTATAAGTGACACCTTATGAGAAGTGTCCTTTTCTGTGTGACTTATTTCACTTAGAATCGTCTTACCTAAATCCACTCATCATGCTGCTACTAGCCTTATGACATTGATTTCATGGCTGAGTGATATTCCATTGTACATAAGGACCACAACTTTTTTATCCATTTTTCGCTTTCCTGGGATATTTAAGGTGGAAGGAAGTGGAGGTCCTTGTCAACAGAGCAGCCCTAACCTTTGGGGTGCTTGTGTCTTGCTGATTTTCAATTTTCCCACTTTATCCCCCCATGCGTGGAAGTGCCCTATGCTCTCTAAGCTGTGTTTTTTAGATGTTTCAGGACACACCGTACACTTCTCCAGAGTGGCTGTTGGCAATTTACATCCCGCCCATCAGTGTAGCAAGGCTCCCATTTCTCCATGGCCTGTCCTGCATTTCTGGTTTTGACACTTTTTTCAGCATGGCCCTTTTGACCGATGGGAAGCGAGACTTCTTTGTAGCGCTGATTTGCCTTTCCAGGTTGCTTGGTTGGCCAAAAAGGGCGTATGCGTTTTTTCCTGAATATATTCAGGAAAAAACGCATACGCCCTTTTTGGCCAAGGGCATCATTGTCAACGTTTTGCCGCTTTTCATGTGCTTTAAAGGCGATTCGCATCTTCCTCCTGAAATCTCTTTCCTGCAATTCTGCCTTGATTTCAAATCCTCTTCTTTGCCTTCCCTCAATATATTTGTGGACGAGAGTTATCATTTATAACTCTGCAGGTTTGTGAATTGCAGTGCCCTGAAGCTCCATTTTACAAGTCGCTTTTTTGGGAGCCGGCCGCAAAAGCGCAGGATGGCTTCAGGCCCTGTTCTGGTTCCGGGGGGCAGGCTGAGCCTGTGGTTAATTCTTCTTCCTGATGGGAAAATAGAGTGACCTGTGCCTGTCCCAACACCAAGAGCTAGTCTCTCACTGGTTCCCCGTCTTCCCGTTCATCCTCAGGACAAATTGCAACCTGTACGGAACAGGAGGTTAAAGGTGCTGATGCTCCAAGTAGGGAGATTGCTAGTAAAGTGGCTGGAATGGCGAACCCGAGCACAAGGAGATGAGAAATGAGGTGCGTTTTAGAAACCTTTCCCCATCACACGGTGTACCATCTTCTGGGTTTCTCATGCATGTTTTCGATGTAGGAAGATGCCCTTGAACCTGGAGATTTGGGACCCATGCGATGGGTAGCACGCAGTATTACTTTAAAGGGTCTGCGTTTGCTCACCCAACCTCACCGAACCTCTCAGCCCCAAGAGTGTCCACCCTTATGTCTCATCCAGCTGTGGGTCTAGATATGGTCAATCCAGGTTGCATCACAGCCCCTGAACGAATTGTGTAAGAATTTCTCTCTCTTTCCCTGTCTTTGTTTCATGGGTTTTTAAAAGTAATTTATTTTTATAATGGGGTTTAGCTGCTTTTCACGGCTGTGTTTAGGCCGCTTTACACCCACTTGACACACTAACAGAGAGATATCAATACATAGGTTTTAAGATTATTACTAGTCAGATATATTCTTGTGCGGTGAATCGGGCGTGTTGAGTCCAGTTCTCTGAGCAAGGAGTAGGTCTTGTCTATTCCATATTGGGTTTATGGAACGGTATCTGAGCTAATTTGAAACTCTTGTTTTATGTATCACCCCACCTCACCTTTCCCGTTAAGCAGCCATAGTGTGTTTTCTGCATGTGTGACTCTGTTCTGTTTTGTAATTCAGTTCAAGTGTAACGGTTTTTACATTCCCTCTATAAGTGACACCTTATGAGAAGTGTCCTTTTCTGTGTGACTTATTTCACTTAGAATCGTCTTACCTAAATCCACTCATCATGCTGCTACTAGCCTTATGACATTGATTTCATGGCTGAGTGATATTCCATTGTACATAAGGACCACAACTTTTTTATCCATTTTTCGCTTTCCTGGGATATTTAAGGTGGAAGGAAGTGGAGGTCCTTGTCAACAGAGCAGCCCTAAACTTTGGGGTGCTTGTGTCTTGCTGATTTTCAATTTTCCCACTTTATCCCCCCATGCGTGGAAGTGCCCTATGCTCTCTAAGCTGTGTTTTTTAGATGTTTCAGGACACACCGTACACTTCTCCAGAGTGGCTGTTGGCAATTTACATCCCGCCCATCAGTGTAGCAAGGCTCCCATTTCTCCATGGCCTGTCCTGCATTTCTGGTTTTGACACTTTTTTCAGCATGGCCCTTTTGACCGATGGGAAGCGAGACTTCTTTGTAGCGCTGATTTGCCTTTCCAGGTTGCTTGGTTGGCCAAAAAGGGCGTATGCGTTTTTTCCTGAATATATTCAGGAAAAAACGCATACGCCCTTTTTGGCCAAGGGCATCATTGTCAACGTTTTGCCGCTTTTCATGTGCTTTAAAGGCGATTCGCATCTTCCTCCTGAAATCTCTTTCCTGCAATTCTGCCTTGATTTCAAATCCTCTTCTTTGCCTTCCCTCAATATATTTGTGGACGAGAGTTATCATTTATAACTCTGCAGGTTTGTGAATTGCAGTGCCCTGAAGCTCCATTTTACAAGTCGCTTTTTTGGGAGCCGGCCGCAAAAGCGCAGGATGGCTTCAGGCCCTGTTCTGGTTCCGGGGGGCAGGCTGAGCCTGTGGTTAATTCTTCTTCCTGATGGGAAAATAGAGTGACCTGTGCCTGTCCCAACACCAAGAGCTAGTCTCTCACTGGTTCCCCGTCTTCCCGTTCATCCTCAGGACAAATTGCAACCTGTACGGAACAGGAGGTTAAAGGTGCTGATGCTCCAAGTAGGGAGATTGCTAGTAAAGTGGCTGGAATGGCGAACCCGAGCACAAGGAGATGAGAAATGAGGTGCGTTTTAGAAACCTTTCCCCATCACACGGTGTACCATCTTCTGGGTTTCTCATGCATGTTTTCGATGTAGGAAGATGCCCTTGAACCTGGAGATTTGGGACCCATGCGATGGGTAGCACGCAGTATTACTTTAAAGGGTCTGCGTTTGCTCACCCAACCTCACCGAACCTCTCAGCCCCAAGAGTGTCCACCCTTATGTCTCATCCAGCTGTGGGTCTAGATATGGTCAATCCAGGTTGCATCACAGCCCCTGAACGAATTGTGTAAGAATTTCTCTCTCTTTCCCTGTCTTTGTTTCATGGGTTTTTAAAAGTAATTTATTTTTATAATGGGGTTTAGCTGCTTTTCACGGCTGTGTTTAGGCCGCTTTACACCCACTTGACACACTAACAGAGAGATATCAATACATAGGTTTTAAGATTATTACTAGTCAGATATATTCTTGTGCGGTGAATCGGGCGTGTTGAGTCCAGTTCTCTGAGCAAGGAGTAGGTCTTGTCTATTCCATATTGGGTTTATGGAACGGTATCTGAGCTAATTTGAAACTCTTGTTTTATGTATCACCCCACCTCACCTTTCCCGTTAAGCAGCCATAGTGTGTTTTCTGCATGTGTGACTCTGTTCTGTTTTGTAATTCAGTTCAAGTGTAACGGTTTTTACATTCCCTCTATAAGTGACACCTTATGAGAAGTGTCCTTTTCTGTGTGACTTATTTCACTTAGAATCGTCTTACCTAAATCCACTCATCATGCTGCTACTAGCCTTATGACATTGATTTCATGGCTGAGTGATATTCCATTGTACATAAGGACCACAACTTTTTTATCCATTTTTCGCTTTCCTGGGATATTTAAGGTGGAAGGAAGTGGAGGTCCTTGTCAACAGAGCAGCCCTAACCTTTGGGGTGCTTGTGTCTTGCTGATTTTCAATTTTCCCACTTTATCCCCCCATGCGTGGAAGTGCCCTATGCTCTCTAAGCTGTGTTTTTTAGATGTTTCAGGACACACCGTACACTTCTCCAGAGTGGCTGTTGGCAATTTACATCCCGCCCATCAGTGTAGCAAGGCTCCCATTTCTCCATGGCCTGTCCTGCATTTCTGGTTTTGACACTTTTTTCAGCATGGCCCTTTTGACCGATGGGAAGCGAGACTTCTTTGTAGCGCTGATTTGCCTTTCCAGGTTGCTTGGTTGGCCAAAAAGGGCGTATGCGTTTTTTCCTGAATATATTCAGGAAAAAACGCATACGCCCTTTTTGGCCAAGGGCATCATTGTCAACGTTTTGCCGCTTTTCATGTGCTTTAAAGGCGATTCGCATCTTCCTCCTGAAATCTCTTTCCTGCAATTCTGCCTTGATTTCAAATCCTCTTCTTTGCCTTCCCTCAATATATTTGTGGACGAGAGTTATCATTTATAACTCTGCAGGTTTGTGAATTGCAGTGCCCTGAAGCTCCATTTTACAAGTCGCTTTTTTGGGAGCCGGCCGCAAAAGCGCAGGATGGCTTCAGGCCCTGTTCTGGTTCCGGGGGGCAGGCTGAGCCTGTGGTTAATTCTTCTTCCTGATGGGAAAATAGAGTGACCTGTGCCTGTCCCAACACCAAGAGCTAGTCTCTCACTGGTTCCCCGTCTTCCCGTTCATCCTCAGGACAAATTGCAACCTGTACGGAACAGGAGGTTAAAGGTGCTGATGCTCCAAGTAGGGAGATTGCTAGTAAAGTGGCTGGAATGGCGAACCCGAGCACAAGGAGATGAGAAATGAGGTGCGTTTTAGAAACCTTTCCCCATCACACGGTGTACCATCTTCTGGGTTTCTCATGCATGTTTTCGATGTAGGAAGATGCCCTTGAACCTGGAGATTTGGGACCCATGCGATGGGTAGCACGCAGTATTACTTTAAAGGGTCTGCGTTTGCTCACCCAACCTCACCGAACCTCTCAGCCCCAAGAGTGTCCACCCTTATGTCTCATCCAGCTGTGGGTCTAGATATGGTCAATCCAGGTTGCATCACAGCCCCTGAACGAATTGTGTAAGAATTTCTCTCTCTTTCCCTGTCTTTGTTTCATGGGTTTTTAAAAGTAATTTATTTTTATAATGGGGTTTAGCTGCTTTTCACGGCTGTGTTTAGGCCGCTTTACACCCACTTGACACACTAACAGAGAGATATCAATACATAGGTTTTAAGATTATTACTAGTCAGATATATTCTTGTGCGGTGAATCGGGCGTGTTGAGTCCAGTTCTCTGAGCAAGGAGTAGGTCTTGTCTATTCCATATTGGGTTTATGGAACGGTATCTGAGCTAATTTGAAACTCTTGTTTTATGTATCACCCCACCTCACCTTTCCCGTTAAGCAGCCATAGTGTGTTTTCTGCATGTGTGACTCTGTTCTGTTTTGTAATTCAGTTCAAGTGTAACGGTTTTTACATTCCCTCTATAAGTGACACCTTATGAGAAGTGTCCTTTTCTGTGTGACTTATTTCACTTAGAATCGTCTTACCTAAATCCACTCATCATGCTGCTACTAGCCTTATGACATTGATTTCATGGCTGAGTGATATTCCATTGTACATAAGGACCACAACTTTTTTATCCATTTTTCGCTTTCCTGGGATATTTAAGGTGGAAGGAAGTGGAGGTCCTTGTCAACAGAGCAGCCCTAACCTTTGGGGTGCTTGTGTCTTGCTGATTTTCAATTTTCCCACTTTATCCCCCCATGCGTGGAAGTGCCCTATGCTCTCTAAGCTGTGTTTTTTAGATGTTTCAGGACACACCGTACACTTCTCCAGAGTGGCTGTTGGCAATTTACATCCCGCCCATCAGTGTAGCAAGGCTCCCATTTCTCCATGGCCTGTCCTGCATTTCTGGTTTTGACACTTTTTTCAGCATGGCCCTTTTGACCGATGGGAAGCGAGACTTCTTTGTAGCGCTGATTTGCCTTTCCAGGTTGCTTGGTTGGCCAAAAAGGGCGTATGCGTTTTTTCCTGAATATATTCAGGAAAAAACGCATACGCCCTTTTTGGCCAAGGGCATCATTGTCAACGTTTTGCCGCTTTTCATGTGCTTTAAAGGCGATTCGCATCTTCCTCCTGAAATCTCTTTCCTGCAATTCTGCCTTGATTTCAAATCCTCTTCTTTGCCTTCCCTCAATATATTTGTGGACGAGAGTTATCATTTATAACTCTGCAGGTTTGTGAATTGCAGTGCCCTGAAGCTCCATTTTACAAGTCGCTTTTTTGGGAGCCGGCCGCAAAAGCGCAGGATGGCTTCAGGCCCTGTTCTGGTTCCGGGGGGCAGGCTGAGCCTGTGGTTAATTCTTCTTCCTGATGGGAAAATAGAGTGACCTGTGCCTGTCCCAACACCAAGAGCTAGTCTCTCACTGGTTCCCCGTCTTCCCGTTCATCCTCAGGACAAATTGCAACCTGTACGGAACAGGAGGTTAAAGGTGCTGATGCTCCAAGTAGGGAGATTGCTAGTAAAGTGGCTGGAATGGCGAACCCGAGCACAAGGAGATGAGAAATGAGGTGCGTTTTAGAAACCTTTCCCCATCACACGGTGTACCATCTTCTGGGTTTCTCATGCATGTTTTCGATGTAGGAAGATGCCCTTGAACCTGGAGATTTGGGACCCATGCGATGGGTAGCACGCAGTATTACTTTAAAGGGTCTGCGTTTGCTCACCCAACCTCACCGAACCTCTCAGCCCCAAGAGTGTCCACCCTTATGTCTCATCCAGCTGTGGGTCTAGATATGGTCAATCCAGGTTGCATCACAGCCCCTGAACGAATTGTGTAAGAATTTCTCTCTCTTTCCCTGTCTTTGTTTCATGGGTTTTTAAAAGTAATTTATTTTTATAATGGGGTTTAGCTGCTTTTCACGGCTGTGTTTAGGCCGCTTTACACCCACTTGACACACTAACAGAGAGATATCAATACATAGGTTTTAAGATTATTACTAGTCAGATATATTCTTGTGCGGTGAATCGGGCGTGTTGAGTCCAGTTCTCTGAGCAAGGAGTAGGTCTTGTCTATTCCATATTGGGTTTATGGAACGGTATCTGAGCTAATTTGAAACTCTTGTTTTATGTATCACCCCACCTCACCTTTCCCGTTAAGCAGCCATAGTGTGTTTTCTGCATGTGTGACTCTGTTCTGTTTTGTAATTCAGTTCAAGTGTAACGGTTTTTACATTCCCTCTATAAGTGACACCTTATGAGAAGTGTCCTTTTCTGTGTGACTTATTTCACTTAGAATCGTCTTACCTAAATCCACTCATCATGCTGCTACTAGCCTTATGACATTGATTTCATGGCTGAGTGATATTCCATTGTACATAAGGACCACAACTTTTTTATCCATTTTTCGCTTTCCTGGGATATTTAAGGTGGAAGGAAGTGGAGGTCCTTGTCAACAGAGCAGCCCTAACCTTTGGGGTGCTTGTGTCTTGCTGATTTTCAATTTTCCCACTTTATCCCCCCATGCGTGGAAGTGCCCTATGCTCTCTAAGCTGTGTTTTTTAGATGTTTCAGGACACACCGTACACTTCTCCAGAGTGGCTGTTGGCAATTTACATCCCGCCCATCAGTGTAGCAAGGCTCCCATTTCTCCATGGCCTGTCCTGCATTTCTGGTTTTGACACTTTTTTCAGCATGGCCCTTTTGACCGATGGGAAGCGAGACTTCTTTGTAGCGCTGATTTGCCTTTCCAGGTTGCTTGGTTGGCCAAAAAGGGCGTATGCGTTTTTTCCTGAATATATTCAGGAAAAAACGCATACGCCCTTTTTGGCCAAGGGCATCATTGTCAACGTTTTGCCGCTTTTCATGTGCTTTAAAGGCGATTCGCATCTTCCTCCTGAAATCTGTTTCCTGCAATTCTGCCTTGATTTCAAATCCTCTTCTTTGCCTTCCCTCAATATATTTGTGGACGAGAGTTATCATTTATAACTCTGCAGGTTTGTGAATTGCAGTGCCCTGAAGCTCCATTTTACAAGTCGCTTTTTTGGGAGCCGGCCGCAAAAGCGCAGGATGGCTTCAGGCCCTGTTCTGGTTCCGGGGGGCAGGCTGAGCCTGTGGTTAATTCTTCTTCCTGATGGGAAAATAGAGTGACCTGTGCCTGTCCCAACACCAAGAGCTAGTCTCTCACTGGTTCCCCGTCTTCCCGTTCATCCTCAGGACAAATTGCAACCTGTACGGAACAGGAGGTTAAAGGTGCTGATGCTCCAAGTAGGGAGATTGCTAGTAAAGTGGCTGGAATGGCGAACCCGAGCACAAGGAGATGAGAAATGAGGTGCGTTTTAGAAACCTTTCCCCATCACACGGTGTACCATCTTCTGGGTTTCTCATGCATGTTTTCGATGTAGGAAGATGCCCTTGAACCTGGAGATTTGGGACCCATGCGATGGGTAGCACGCAGTATTACTTTAAAGGGTCTGCGTTTGCTCACCCAACCTCACCGAACCTCTCAGCCCCAAGAGTGTCCACCCTTATGTCTCATCCAGCTGTGGGTCTAGATATGGTCAATCCAGGTTGCATCACAGCCCCTGAACGAATTGTGTAAGAATTTCTCTCTCTTTCCCTGTCTTTGTTTCATGGGTTTTTAAAAGTAATTTATTTTTATAATGGGGTTTAGCTGCTTTTCACGGCTGTGTTTAGGCCGCTTTACACCCACTTGACACACTAACAGAGAGATATCAATACATAGGTTTTAAGATTATTACTAGTCAGATATATTCTTGTGCGGTGAATCGGGCGTGTTGAGTCCAGTTCTCTGAGCAAGGAGTAGGTCTTGTCTATTCCATATTGGGTTTATGGAACGGTATCTGAGCTAATTTGAAACTCTTGTTTTATGTATCACCCCACCTCACCTTTCCCGTTAAGCAGCCATAGTGTGTTTTCTGCATGTGTGACTCTGTTCTGTTTTGTAATTCAGTTCAAGTGTAACGGTTTTTACATTCCCTCTATAAGTGACACCTTATGAGAAGTGTCCTTTTCTGTGTGACTTATTTCACTTAGAATCGTCTTACCTAAATCCACTCATCATGCTGCTACTAGCCTTATGACATTGATTTCATGGCTGAGTGATATTCCATTGTACATAAGGACCACAACTTTTTTATCCATTTTTCGCTTTCCTGGGATATTTAAGGTGGAAGGAAGTGGAGGTCCTTGTCAACAGAGCAGCCCTAACCTTTGGGGTGCTTGTGTCTTGCTGATTTTCAATTTTCCCACTTTATCCCCCCATGCGTGGAAGTGCCCTATGCTCTCTAAGCTGTGTTTTTTAGATGTTTCAGGACACACCGTACACTTCTCCAGAGTGGCTGTTGGCAATTTACATCCCGCCCATCAGTGTAGCAAGGCTCCCATTTCTCCATGGCCTGTCCTGCATTTCTGGTTTTGACACTTTTTTCAGCATGGCCCTTTTGACCGATGGGAAGCGAGACTTCTTTGTAGCGCTGATTTGCCTTTCCAGGTTGCTTGGTTGGCCAAAAAGGGCGTATGCGTTTTTTCCTGAATATATTCAGGAAAAAACGCATACGCCCTTTTTGGCCAAGGGCATCATTGTCAACGTTTTGCCGCTTTTCATGTGCTTTAAAGGCGATTCGCATCTTCCTCCTGAAATCTGTTTCCTGCAATTCTGCCTTGATTTCAAATCCTCTTCTTTGCCTTCCCTCAATATATTTGTGGACGAGAGTTATCATTTATAACTCTGCAGGTTTGTGAATTGCAGTGCCCTGAAGCTCCATTTTACAAGTCGCTTTTTTGGGAGCCGGCCGCAAAAGCGCAGGATGGCTTCAGGCCCTGTTCTGGTTCCGGGGGGCAGGCTGAGCCTGTGGTTAATTCTTCTTCCTGATGGGAAAATAGAGTGACCTGTGCCTGTCCCAACACCAAGAGCTAGTCTCTCACTGGTTCCCCGTCTTCCCGTTCATCCTCAGGACAAATTGCAACCTGTACGGAACAGGAGGTTAAAGGTGCTGATGCTCCAAGTAGGGAGATTGCTAGTAAAGTGGCTGGAATGGCGAACCCGAGCACAAGGAGATGAGAAATGAGGTGCGTTTTAGAAACCTTTCCCCATCACACGGTGTACCATCTTCTGGGTTTCTCATGCATGTTTTCGATGTAGGAAGATGCCCTTGAACCTGGAGATTTGGGACCCATGCGATGGGTAGCACGCAGTATTACTTTAAAGGGTCTGCGTTTGCTCACCCAACCTCACCGAACCTCTCAGCCCCAAGAGTGTCCACCCTTATGTCTCATCCAGCTGTGGGTCTAGATATGGTCAATCCAGGTTGCATCACAGCCCCTGAACGAATTGTGTAAGAATTTCTCTCTCTTTCCCTGTCTTTGTTTCATGGGTTTTTAAAAGTAATTTATTTTTATAATGGGGTTTAGCTGCTTTTCACGGCTGTGTTTAGGCCGCTTTACACCCACTTGACACACTAACAGAGAGATATCAATACATAGGTTTTAAGATTATTACTAGTCAGATATATTCTTGTGCGGTGAATCGGGCGTGTTGAGTCCAGTTCTCTGAGCAAGGAGTAGGTCTTGTCTATTCCATATTGGGTTTATGGAACGGTATCTGAGCTAATTTGAAACTCTTGTTTTATGTATCACCCCACCTCACCTTTCCCGTTAAGCAGCCATAGTGTGTTTTCTGCATGTGTGACTCTGTTCTGTTTTGTAATTCAGTTCAAGTGTAACGGTTTTTACATTCCCTCTATAAGTGACACCTTATGAGAAGTGTCCTTTTCTGTGTGACTTATTTCACTTAGAATCGTCTTACCTAAATCCACTCATCATGCTGCTACTAGCCTTATGACATTGATTTCATGGCTGAGTGATATTCCATTGTACATAAGGACCACAACTTTTTTATCCATTTTTCGCTTTCCTGGGATATTTAAGGTGGAAGGAAGTGGAGGTCCTTGTCAACAGAGCAGCCCTAACCTTTGGGGTGCTTGTGTCTTGCTGATTTTCAATTTTCCCACTTTATCCCCCCATGCGTGGAAGTGCCCTATGCTCTCTAAGCTGTGTTTTTTAGATGTTTCAGGACACACCGTACACTTCTCCAGAGTGGCTGTTGGCAATTTACATCCCGCCCATCAGTGTAGCAAGGCTCCCATTTCTCCATGGCCTGTCCTGCATTTCTGGTTTTGACACTTTTTTCAGCATGGCCCTTTTGACCGATGGGAAGCGAGACTTCTTTGTAGCGCTGATTTGCCTTTCCAGGTTGCTTGGTTGGCCAAAAAGGGCGTATGCGTTTTTTCCTGAATATATTCAGGAAAAAACGCATACGCCCTTTTTGGCCAAGGGCATCATTGTCAACGTTTTGCCGCTTTTCATGTGCTTTAAAGGCGATTCGCATCTTCCTCCTGAAATCTGTTTCCTGCAATTCTGCCTTGATTTCAAATCCTCTTCTTTGCCTTCCCTCAATATATTTGTGGACGAGAGTTATCATTTATAACTCTGCAGGTTTGTGAATTGCAGTGCCCTGAAGCTCCATTTTACAAGTCGCTTTTTTGGGAGCCGGCCGCAAAAGCGCAGGATGGCTTCAGGCCCTGTTCTGGTTCCGGGGGGCAGGCTGAGCCTGTGGTTAATTCTTCTTCCTGATGGGAAAATAGAGTGACCTGTGCCTGTCCCAACACCAAGAGCTAGTCTCTCACTGGTTCCCCGTCTTCCCGTTCATCCTCAGGACAAATTGCAACCTGTACGGAACAGGAGGTTAAAGGTGCTGATGCTCCAAGTAGGGAGATTGCTAGTAAAGTGGCTGGAATGGCGAACCCGAGCACAAGGAGATGAGAAATGAGGTGCGTTTTAGAAACCTTTCCCCATCACACGGTGTACCATCTTCTGGGTTTCTCATGCATGTTTTCGATGTAGGAAGATGCCCTTGAACCTGGAGATTTGGGACCCATGCGATGGGTAGCACGCAGTATTACTTTAAAGGGTCTGCGTTTGCTCACCCAACCTCACCGAACCTCTCAGCCCCAAGAGTGTCCACCCTTATGTCTCATCCAGCTGTGGGTCTAGATATGGTCAATCCAGGTTGCATCACAGCCCCTGAACGAATTGTGTAAGAATTTCTCTCTCTTTCCCTGTCTTTGTTTCATGGGTTTTTAAAAGTAATTTATTTTTATAATGGGGTTTAGCTGCTTTTCACGGCTGTGTTTAGGCCGCTTTACACCCACTTGACACACTAACAGAGAGATATCAATACATAGGTTTTAAGATTATTACTAGTCAGATATATTCTTGTGCGGTGAATCGGGCGTGTTGAGTCCAGTTCTCTGAGCAAGGAGTAGGTCTTGTCTATTCCATATTGGGTTTATGGAACGGTATCTGAGCTAATTTGAAACTCTTGTTTTATGTATCACCCCACCTCACCTTTCCCGTTAAGCAGCCATAGTGTGTTTTCTGCATGTGTGACTCTGTTCTGTTTTGTAATTCAGTTCAAGTGTAACGGTTTTTACATTCCCTCTATAAGTGACACCTTATGAGAAGTGTCCTTTTCTGTGTGACTTATTTCACTTAGAATCGTCTTACCTAAATCCACTCATCATGCTGCTACTAGCCTTATGACATTGATTTCATGGCTGAGTGATATTCCATTGTACATAAGGACCACAACTTTTTTATCCATTTTTCGCTTTCCTGGGATATTTAAGGTGGAAGGAAGTGGAGGTCCTTGTCAACAGAGCAGCCCTAAACTTTGGGGTGCTTGTGTCTTGCTGATTTTCAATTTTCCCACTTTATCCCCCCATGCGTGGAAGTGCCCTATGCTCTCTAAGCTGTGTTTTTTAGATGTTTCAGGACACACCGTACACTTCTCCAGAGTGGCTGTTGGCAATTTACATCCCGCCCATCAGTGTAGCAAGGCTCCCATTTCTCCATGGCCTGTCCTGCATTTCTGGTTTTGACACTTTTTTCAGCATGGCCCTTTTGACCGATGGGAAGCGAGACTTCTTTGTAGCGCTGATTTGCCTTTCCAGGTTGCTTGGTTGGCCAAAAAGGGCGTATGCGTTTTTTCCTGAATATATTCAGGAAAAAACGCATACGCCCTTTTTGGCCAAGGGCATCATTGTCAACGTTTTGCCGCTTTTCATGTGCTTTAAAGGCGATTCGCATCTTCCTCCTGAAATCTCTTTCCTGCAATTCTGCCTTGATTTCAAATCCTCTTCTTTGCCTTCCCTCAATATATTTGTGGACGAGAGTTATCATTTATAACTCTGCAGGTTTGTGAATTGCAGTGCCCTGAAGCTCCATTTTACAAGTCGCTTTTTTGGGAGCCGGCCGCAAAAGCGCAGGATGGCTTCAGGCCCTGTTCTGGTTCCGGGGGGCAGGCTGAGCCTGTGGTTAATTCTTCTTCCTGATGGGAAAATAGAGTGACCTGTGCCTGTCCCAACACCAAGAGCTAGTCTCTCACTGGTTCCCCGTCTTCCCGTTCATCCTCAGGACAAATTGCAACCTGTACGGAACAGGAGGTTAAAGGTGCTGATGCTCCAAGTAGGGAGATTGCTAGTAAAGTGGCTGGAATGGCGAACCCGAGCACAAGGAGATGAGAAATGAGGTGCGTTTTAGAAACCTTTCCCCATCACACGGTGTACCATCTTCTGGGTTTCTCATGCATGTTTTCGATGTAGGAAGATGCCCTTGAACCTGGAGATTTGGGACCCATGCGATGGGTAGCACGCAGTATTACTTTAAAGGGTCTGCGTTTGCTCACCCAACCTCACCGAACCTCTCAGCCCCAAGAGTGTCCACCCTTATGTCTCATCCAGCTGTGGGTCTAGATATGGTCAATCCAGGTTGCATCACAGCCCCTGAACGAATTGTGTAAGAATTTCTCTCTCTTTCCCTGTCTTTGTTTCATGGGTTTTTAAAAGTAATTTATTTTTATAATGGGGTTTAGCTGCTTTTCACGGCTGTGTTTAGGCCGCTTTACACCCACTTGACACACTAACAGAGAGATATCAATACATAGGTTTTAAGATTATTACTAGTCAGATATATTCTTGTGCGGTGAATCGGGCGTGTTGAGTCCAGTTCTCTGAGCAAGGAGTAGGTCTTGTCTATTCCATATTGGGTTTATGGAACGGTATCTGAGCTAATTTGAAACTCTTGTTTTATGTATCACCCCACCTCACCTTTCCCGTTAAGCAGCCATAGTGTGTTTTCTGCATGTGTGACTCTGTTCTGTTTTGTAATTCAGTTCAAGTGTAACGGTTTTTACATTCCCTCTATAAGTGACACCTTATGAGAAGTGTCCTTTTCTGTGTGACTTATTTCACTTAGAATCGTCTTACCTAAATCCACTCATCATGCTGCTACTAGCCTTATGACATTGATTTCATGGCTGAGTGATATTCCATTGTACATAAGGACCACAACTTTTTTATCCATTTTTCGCTTTCCTGGGATATTTAAGGTGGAAGGAAGTGGAGGTCCTTGTCAACAGAGCAGCCCTAACCTTTGGGGTGCTTGTGTCTTGCTGATTTTCAATTTTCCCACTTTATCCCCCCATGCGTGGAAGTGCCCTATGCTCTCTAAGCTGTGTTTTTTAGATGTTTCAGGACACACCGTACACTTCTCCAGAGTGGCTGTTGGCAATTTACATCCCGCCCATCAGTGTAGCAAGGCTCCCATTTCTCCATGGCCTGTCCTGCATTTCTGGTTTTGACACTTTTTTCAGCATGGCCCTTTTGACCGATGGGAAGCGAGACTTCTTTGTAGCGCTGATTTGCCTTTCCAGGTTGCTTGGTTGGCCAAAAAGGGCGTATGCGTTTTTTCCTGAATATATTCAGGAAAAAACGCATACGCCCTTTTTGGCCAAGGGCATCATTGTCAACGTTTTGCCGCTTTTCATGTGCTTTAAAGGCGATTCGCATCTTCCTCCTGAAATCTCTTTCCTGCAATTCTGCCTTGATTTCAAATCCTCTTCTTTGCCTTCCCTCAATATATTTGTGGACGAGAGTTATCATTTATAACTCTGCAGGTTTGTGAATTGCAGTGCCCTGAAGCTCCATTTTACAAGTCGCTTTTTTGGGAGCCGGCCGCAAAAGCGCAGGATGGCTTCAGGCCCTGTTCTGGTTCCGGGGGGCAGGCTGAGCCTGTGGTTAATTCTTCTTCCTGATGGGAAAATAGAGTGACCTGTGCCTGTCCCAACACCAAGAGCTAGTCTCTCACTGGTTCCCCGTCTTCCCGTTCATCCTCAGGACAAATTGCAACCTGTACGGAACAGGAGGTTAAAGGTGCTGATGCTCCAAGTAGGGAGATTGCTAGTAAAGTGGCTGGAATGGCGAACCCGAGCACAAGGAGATGAGAAATGAGGTGCGTTTTAGAAACCTTTCCCCATCACACGGTGTACCATCTTCTGGGTTTCTCATGCATGTTTTCGATGTAGGAAGATGCCCTTGAACCTGGAGATTTGGGACCCATGCGATGGGTAGCACGCAGTATTACTTTAAAGGGTCTGCGTTTGCTCACCCAACCTCACCGAACCTCTCAGCCCCAAGAGTGTCCACCCTTATGTCTCATCCAGCTGTGGGTCTAGATATGGTCAATCCAGGTTGCATCACAGCCCCTGAACGAATTGTGTAAGAATTTCTCTCTCTTTCCCTGTCTTTGTTTCATGGGTTTTTAAAAGTAATTTATTTTTATAATGGGGTTTAGCTGCTTTTCACGGCTGTGTTTAGGCCGCTTTACACCCACTTGACACACTAACAGAGAGATATCAATACATAGGTTTTAAGATTATTACTAGTCAGATATATTCTTGTGCGGTGAATCGGGCGTGTTGAGTCCAGTTCTCTGAGCAAGGAGTAGGTCTTGTCTATTCCATATTGGGTTTATGGAACGGTATCTGAGCTAATTTGAAACTCTTGTTTTATGTATCACCCCACCTCACCTTTCCCGTTAAGCAGCCATAGTGTGTTTTCTGCATGTGTGACTCTGTTCTGTTTTGTAATTCAGTTCAAGTGTAACGGTTTTTACATTCCCTCTATAAGTGACACCTTATGAGAAGTGTCCTTTTCTGTGTGACTTATTTCACTTAGAATCGTCTTACCTAAATCCACTCATCATGCTGCTACTAGCCTTATGACATTGATTTCATGGCTGAGTGATATTCCATTGTACATAAGGACCACAACTTTTTTATCCATTTTTCGCTTTCCTGGGATATTTAAGGTGGAAGGAAGTGGAGGTCCTTGTCAACAGAGCAGCCCTAACCTTTGGGGTGCTTGTGTCTTGCTGATTTTCAATTTTCCCACTTTATCCCCCCATGCGTGGAAGTGCCCTATGCTCTCTAAGCTGTGTTTTTTAGATGTTTCAGGACACACCGTACACTTCTCCAGAGTGGCTGTTGGCAATTTACATCCCGCCCATCAGTGTAGCAAGGCTCCCATTTCTCCATGGCCTGTCCTGCATTTCTGGTTTTGACACTTTTTTCAGCATGGCCCTTTTGACCGATGGGAAGCGAGACTTCTTTGTAGCGCTGATTTGCCTTTCCAGGTTGCTTGGTTGGCCAAAAAGGGCGTATGCGTTTTTTCCTGAATATATTCAGGAAAAAACGCATACGCCCTTTTTGGCCAAGGGCATCATTGTCAACGTTTTGCCGCTTTTCATGTGCTTTAAAGGCGATTCGCATCTTCCTCCTGAAATCTCTTTCCTGCAATTCTGCCTTGATTTCAAATCCTCTTCTTTGCCTTCCCTCAATATATTTGTGGACGAGAGTTATCATTTATAACTCTGCAGGTTTGTGAATTGCAGTGCCCTGAAGCTCCATTTTACAAGTCGCTTTTTTGGGAGCCGGCCGCAAAAGCGCAGGATGGCTTCAGGCCCTGTTCTGGTTCCGGGGGGCAGGCTGAGCCTGTGGTTAATTCTTCTTCCTGATGGGAAAATAGAGTGACCTGTGCCTGTCCCAACACCAAGAGCTAGTCTCTCACTGGTTCCCCGTCTTCCCGTTCATCCTCAGGACAAATTGCAACCTGTACGGAACAGGAGGTTAAAGGTGCTGATGCTCCAAGTAGGGAGATTGCTAGTAAAGTGGCTGGAATGGCGAACCCGAGCACAAGGAGATGAGAAATGAGGTGCGTTTTAGAAACCTTTCCCCATCACACGGTGTACCATCTTCTGGGTTTCTCATGCATGTTTTCGATGTAGGAAGATGCCCTTGAACCTGGAGATTTGGGACCCATGCGATGGGTAGCACGCAGTATTACTTTAAAGGGTCTGCGTTTGCTCACCCAACCTCACCGAACCTCTCAGCCCCAAGAGTGTCCACCCTTATGTCTCATCCAGCTGTGGGTCTAGATATGGTCAATCCAGGTTGCATCACAGCCCCTGAACGAATTGTGTAAGAATTTCTCTCTCTTTCCCTGTCTTTGTTTCATGGGTTTTTAAAAGTAATTTATTTTTATAATGGGGTTTAGCTGCTTTTCACGGCTGTGTTTAGGCCGCTTTACACCCACTTGACACACTAACAGAGAGATATCAATACATAGGTTTTAAGATTATTACTAGTCAGATATATTCTTGTGCGGTGAATCGGGCGTGTTGAGTCCAGTTCTCTGAGCAAGGAGTAGGTCTTGTCTATTCCATATTGGGTTTATGGAACGGTATCTGAGCTAATTTGAAACTCTTGTTTTATGTATCACCCCACCTCACCTTTCCCGTTAAGCAGCCATAGTGTGTTTTCTGCATGTGTGACTCTGTTCTGTTTTGTAATTCAGTTCAAGTGTAACGGTTTTTACATTCCCTCTATAAGTGACACCTTATGAGAAGTGTCCTTTTCTGTGTGACTTATTTCACTTAGAATCGTCTTACCTAAATCCACTCATCATGCTGCTACTAGCCTTATGACATTGATTTCATGGCTGAGTGATATTCCATTGTACATAAGGACCACAACTTTTTTATCCATTTTTCGCTTTCCTGGGATATTTAAGGTGGAAGGAAGTGGAGGTCCTTGTCAACAGAGCAGCCCTAACCTTTGGGGTGCTTGTGTCTTGCTGATTTTCAATTTTCCCACTTTATCCCCCCATGCGTGGAAGTGCCCTATGCTCTCTAAGCTGTGTTTTTTAGATGTTTCAGGACACACCGTACACTTCTCCAGAGTGGCTGTTGGCAATTTACATCCCGCCCATCAGTGTAGCAAGGCTCCCATTTCTCCATGGCCTGTCCTGCATTTCTGGTTTTGACACTTTTTTCAGCATGGCCCTTTTGACCGATGGGAAGCGAGACTTCTTTGTAGCGCTGATTTGCCTTTCCAGGTTGCTTGGTTGGCCAAAAAGGGCGTATGCGTTTTTTCCTGAATATATTCAGGAAAAAACGCATACGCCCTTTTTGGCCAAGGGCATCATTGTCAACGTTTTGCCGCTTTTCATGTGCTTTAAAGGCGATTCGCATCTTCCTCCTGAAATCTGTTTCCTGCAATTCTGCCTTGATTTCAAATCCTCTTCTTTGCCTTCCCTCAATATATTTGTGGACGAGAGTTATCATTTATAACTCTGCAGGTTTGTGAATTGCAGTGCCCTGAAGCTCCATTTTACAAGTCGCTTTTTTGGGAGCCGGCCGCAAAAGCGCAGGATGGCTTCAGGCCCTGTTCTGGTTCCGGGGGGCAGGCTGAGCCTGTGGTTAATTCTTCTTCCTGATGGGAAAATAGAGTGACCTGTGCCTGTCCCAACACCAAGAGCTAGTCTTCTTCTTGGTTCCCCGTCTTCCCGTTCATCCTCAGGACAAATTGCAACCTGTACGGAACAGGAGGTTAAAGGTGCTGATGCTCCAAGTAGGGAGATTGCTAGTAAAGTGGCTGGAATGGCGAACCCGAGCACAAGGAGATGAGAAATGAGGTGCGTTTTAGAAACCTTTCCCCATCACACGGTGTACCATCTTCTGGGTTTCTCATGCATGTTTTCGATGTAGGAAGATGCCCTTGAACCTGGAGATTTGGGACCCATGCGATGGGTAGCACGCAGTATTACTTTAAAGGGTCTGCGTTTGCTCACCCAACCTCACCGAACCTCTCAGCCCCAAGAGTGTCCACCCTTATGTCTCATCCAGCTGTGGGTCTAGATATGGTCAATCCAGGTTGCATCACAGCCCCTGAACGAATTGTGTAAGAATTTCTCTCTCTTTCCCTGTCTTTGTTTCATGGGTTTTTAAAAGTAATTTATTTTTATAATGGGGTTTAGCTGCTTTTCACGGCTGTGTTTAGGCCGCTTTACACCCACTTGACACACTAACAGAGAGATATCAATACATAGGTTTTAAGATTATTACTAGTCAGATATATTCTTGTGCGGTGAATCGGGCGTGTTGAGTCCAGTTCTCTGAGCAAGGAGTAGGTCTTGTCTATTCCATATTGGGTTTATGGAACGGTATCTGAGCTAATTTGAAACTCTTGTTTTATGTATCACCCCACCTCACCTTTCCCGTTAAGCAGCCATAGTGTGTTTTCTGCATGTGTGACTCTGTTCTGTTTTGTAATTCAGTTCAAGTGTAACGGTTTTTACATTCCCTCTATAAGTGACACCTTATGAGAAGTGTCCTTTTCTGTGTGACTTATTTCACTTAGAATCGTCTTACCTAAATCCACTCATCATGCTGCTACTAGCCTTATGACATTGATTTCATGGCTGAGTGATATTCCATTGTACATAAGGACCACAACTTTTTTATCCATTTTTCGCTTTCCTGGGATATTTAAGGTGGAAGGAAGTGGAGGTCCTTGTCAACAGAGCAGCCCTAACCTTTGGGGTGCTTGTGTCTTGCTGATTTTCAATTTTCCCACTTTATCCCCCCATGCGTGGAAGTGCCCTATGCTCTCTAAGCTGTGTTTTTTAGATGTTTCAGGACACACCGTACACTTCTCCAGAGTGGCTGTTGGCAATTTACATCCCGCCCATCAGTGTAGCAAGGCTCCCATTTCTCCATGGCCTGTCCTGCATTTCTGGTTTTGACACTTTTTTCAGCATGGCCCTTTTGACCGATGGGAAGCGAGACTTCTTTGTAGCGCTGATTTGCCTTTCCAGGTTGCTTGGTTGGCCAAAAAGGGCGTATGCGTTTTTTCCTGAATATATTCAGGAAAAAACGCATACGCCCTTTTTGGCCAAGGGCATCATTGTCAACGTTTTGCCGCTTTTCATGTGCTTTAAAGGCGATTCGCATCTTCCTCCTGAAATCTGTTTCCTGCAATTCTGCCTTGATTTCAAATCCTCTTCTTTGCCTTCCCTCAATATATTTGTGGACGAGAGTTATCATTTATAACTCTGCAGGTTTGTGAATTGCAGTGCCCTGAAGCTCCATTTTACAAGTCGCTTTTTTGGGAGCCGGCCGCAAAAGCGCAGGATGGCTTCAGGCCCTGTTCTGGTTCCGGGGGGCAGGCTGAGCCTGTGGTTAATTCTTCTTCCTGATGGGAAAATAGAGTGACCTGTGCCTGTCCCAACACCAAGAGCTAGTCTTCTTCTTGGTTCCCCGTCTTCCCGTTCATCCTCAGGACAAATTGCAACCTGTACGGAACAGGAGGTTAAAGGTGCTGATGCTCCAAGTAGGGAGATTGCTAGTAAAGTGGCTGGAATGGCGAACCCGAGCACAAGGAGATGAGAAATGAGGTGCGTTTTAGAAACCTTTCCCCATCACACGGTGTACCATCTTCTGGGTTTCTCATGCATGTTTTCGATGTAGGAAGATGCCCTTGAACCTGGAGATTTGGGACCCATGCGATGGGTAGCACGCAGTATTACTTTAAAGGGTCTGCGTTTGCTCACCCAACCTCACCGAACCTCTCAGCCCCAAGAGTGTCCACCCTTATGTCTCATCCAGCTGTGGGTCTAGATATGGTCAATCCAGGTTGCATCACAGCCCCTGAACGAATTGTGTAAGAATTTCTCTCTCTTTCCCTGTCTTTGTTTCATGGGTTTTTAAAAGTAATTTATTTTTATAATGGGGTTTAGCTGCTTTTCACGGCTGTGTTTAGGCCGCTTTACACCCACTTGACACACTAACAGAGAGATATCAATACATAGGTTTTAAGATTATTACTAGTCAGATATATTCTTGTGCGGTGAATCGGGCGTGTTGAGTCCAGTTCTCTGAGCAAGGAGTAGGTCTTGTCTATTCCATATTGGGTTTATGGAACGGTATCTGAGCTAATTTGAAACTCTTGTTTTATGTATCACCCCACCTCACCTTTCCCGTTAAGCAGCCATAGTGTGTTTTCTGCATGTGTGACTCTGTTCTGTTTTGTAATTCAGTTCAAGTGTAACGGTTTTTACATTCCCTCTATAAGTGACACCTTATGAGAAGTGTCCTTTTCTGTGTGACTTATTTCACTTAGAATCGTCTTACCTAAATCCACTCATCATGCTGCTACTAGCCTTATGACATTGATTTCATGGCTGAGTGATATTCCATTGTACATAAGGACCACAACTTTTTTATCCATTTTTCGCTTTCCTGGGATATTTAAGGTGGAAGGAAGTGGAGGTCCTTGTCAACAGAGCAGCCCTAACCTTTGGGGTGCTTGTGTCTTGCTGATTTTCAATTTTCCCACTTTATCCCCCCATGCGTGGAAGTGCCCTATGCTCTCTAAGCTGTGTTTTTTAGATGTTTCAGGACACACCGTACACTTCTCCAGAGTGGCTGTTGGCAATTTACATCCCGCCCATCAGTGTAGCAAGGCTCCCATTTCTCCATGGCCTGTCCTGCATTTCTGGTTTTGACACTTTTTTCAGCATGGCCCTTTTGACCGATGGGAAGCGAGACTTCTTTGTAGCGCTGATTTGCCTTTCCAGGTTGCTTGGTTGGCCAAAAAGGGCGTATGCGTTTTTTCCTGAATATATTCAGGAAAAAACGCATACGCCCTTTTTGGCCAAGGGCATCATTGTCAACGTTTTGCCGCTTTTCATGTGCTTTAAAGGCGATTCGCATCTTCCTCCTGAAATCTGTTTCCTGCAATTCTGCCTTGATTTCAAATCCTCTTCTTTGCCTTCCCTCAATATATTTGTGGACGAGAGTTATCATTTATAACTCTGCAGGTTTGTGAATTGCAGTGCCCTGAAGCTCCATTTTACAAGTCGCTTTTTTGGGAGCCGGCCGCAAAAGCGCAGGATGGCTTCAGGCCCTGTTCTGGTTCCGGGGGGCAGGCTGAGCCTGTGGTTAATTCTTCTTCCTGATGGGAAAATAGAGTGACCTGTGCCTGTCCCAACACCAAGAGCTAGTCTTCTTCTTGGTTCCCCGTCTTCCCGTTCATCCTCAGGACAAATTGCAACCTGTACGGAACAGGAGGTTAAAGGTGCTGATGCTCCAAGTAGGGAGATTGCTAGTAAAGTGGCTGGAATGGCGAACCCGAGCACAAGGAGATGAGAAATGAGGTGCGTTTTAGAAACCTTTCCCCATCACACGGTGTACCATCTTCTGGGTTTCTCATGCATGTTTTCGATGTAGGAAGATGCCCTTGAACCTGGAGATTTGGGACCCATGCGATGGGTAGCAGGCAGTATCACTTTAAAGGGTCTGCGTTTGCTCACCCAACCTCACCGAACCTCTCAGCCCCAAGAGTGTCCACCCTTATGTCTCATCCAGCTGTGGGTCTAGATATGGTCAATCCAGGTTGCATCACAGCCCCTGAACGAATTGTGTAAGAATTTCTCTCTCTTTCCCTGTCTTTGTTTCATGGGTTTTTAAAAGTAATTTATTTTTATAATGGGGTTTAGCTGCTTTTCACGGCTGTGTTTAGGCCGCTTTACACCCACTTGACACACTAACAGAGAGATATCAATACATAGGTTTTAAGATTATTACTAGTCAGATATATTCTTGTGCGGTGAATCGGGCGTGTTGAGTCCAGTTCTCTGAGCAAGGAGTAGGTCTTGTCTATTCCATATTGGGTTTATGGAACGGTATCTGAGCTAATTTGAAACTCTTGTTTTATGTATCACCCCACCTCACCTTTCCCGTTAAGCAGCCATAGTGTGTTTTCTGCATGTGTGACTCTGTTCTGTTTTGTAATTCAGTTCAAGTGTAACGGTTTTTACATTCCCTCTATAAGTGACACCTTATGAGAAGTGTCCTTTTCTGTGTGACTTATTTCACTTAGAATCGTCTTACCTAAATCCACTCATCATGCTGCTACTAGCCTTATGACATTGATTTCATGGCTGAGTGATATTCCATTGTACATAAGGACCACAACTTTTTTATCCATTTTTCGCTTTCCTGGGATATTTAAGGTGGAAGGAAGTGGAGGTCCTTGTCAACAGAGCAGCCCTAACCTTTGGGGTGCTTGTGTCTTGCTGATTTTCAATTTTCCCACTTTATCCCCCCATGCGTGGAAGTGCCCTATGCTCTCTAAGCTGTGTTTTTTAGATGTTTCAGGACACACCGTACACTTCTCCAGAGTGGCTGTTGGCAATTTACATCCCGCCCATCAGTGTAGCAAGGCTCCCATTTCTCCATGGCCTGTCCTGCATTTCTGGTTTTGACACTTTTTTCAGCATGGCCCTTTTGACCGATGGGAAGCGAGACTTCTTTGTAGCGCTGATTTGCCTTTCCAGGTTGCTTGGTTGGCCAAAAAGGGCGTATGCGTTTTTTCCTGAATATATTCAGGAAAAAACGCATACGCCCTTTTTGGCCAAGGGCATCATTGTCAACGTTTTGCCGCTTTTCATGTGCTTTAAAGGCGATTCGCATCTTCCTCCTGATATCTGTTTCCTGCAATTCTGCCTTGATTTCAAATCCTCTTCTTTGCCTTCCCTCAATATATTTGTGGATGAGAGTTATCATTTATAACTCTGCAGGTTTGTGAATTGCAGTGCCCTGAAGCTCCATTTTACAAGTCGCTTTTTTGGGAGCCGGCCGCAAAAGCGCAGGATGGCTTCAGGCCCTGTTCTGGTTCCGGGGGGCAGGCTGAGCCTGTGGTTAATTCTTCTTCCTGATGGGAAAATAGAGTGACCTGTGCCTGTCCCAACACCAAGAGCTAGTCTCTCATTGGTTCCCCGTCTTCCCGTTCATCCTCAGGACAAATTGCAACCTGTACGGAACAGGAGGTTAAAGGTGCTGATGCTCCAAGTAGGGAGATTGCTAGTAAAGTGGCTGGAATGGCGAACCCGAGCACAAGGAGATGAGAAATGAGATGCGTTTTAGAAACCTTTCCCCATCACACGGTGTACCATCTTCTGGGTTTCTCATGCATGTTTTCGATGTAGGAAGATGCCCTTGAACCTGGAGATTTGGGACCCATGCGATGGGTAGCACGCAGTATTACTTTAAAGGGTCTGCGTTTGCTCACCCAACCTCACCGAACCTCTCAGCCCCAAGAGTGTCCACCCTTATGTCTCATCCAGCTGTGGGTCTAGATATGGTCAATCCAGGTTGCATCACAGCCCCTGAACGAATTGTGTAAGAATTTCTCTCTCTTTCCCTGTCTTTGTTTCATGGGTTTTTAAAAGTAATTTATTTTTATAATGGGGTTTAGCTGCTTTTCACGGCTGTGTTTAGGCCGCTTTACACCCACTTGACACACTAACAGAGAGATATCAATACATAGGTTTTAAGATTATTACTAGTCAGATATATTCTTGTGCGGTGAATTGGGCGTGTTGAGTCCAGTTCTCTGAGCAAGGAGTAGGTCTTGTCTATTCCATATTGGGTTTATGGAACGGTATCTGAGCTAATTTGAAACTCTTGTTTTATGTATCACCCCACCTCACCTTTCCCGTTAAGCAGCCATAGTGTGTTTTCTGCATGTGTGACTCTGTTCTGTTTTGTAATTCAGTTCAAGTGTAACGGTTTTTACATTCCCTCTATAAGTGACACCTTATGAGAAGTGTCCTTTTCTGTGTGACTTATTTCACTTAGAATCGTCTTACCTAAATCCACTCATCATGCTGCTACTAGCCTTATGACATTGATTTCATGGCTGAGTGATATTCCATTGTACATAAGGACCACAACTTTTTTATCCATTTTTCGCTTTCCTGGGATATTTAAGGTGGAAGGAAGTGGAGGTCCTTGTCAACAGAGCAGCCCTAAACTTTGGGGTGCTTGTGTCTTGCTGATTTTCAATTTTCCCACTTTATCCCCCCATGCGTGGAAGTGCCCTATGCTCTCTAAGCTGTGTTTTTTAGATGTTTCAGGACACACCGTACACTTCTCCAGAGTGGCTGTTGGCAATTTACATCCCGCCCATCAGTGTAGCAAGGCTCCCATTTCTCCATGGCCTGTCCTGCATTTCTGGTTTTGACACTTTTTTCAGCATGGCCCTTTTGACCGATGGGAAGCGAGACTTCTTTGTAGCGCTGATTTGCCTTTCCAGGTTGCTTGGTTGGCCAAAAAGGGCGTATGCGTTTTCTCCTGAATATATTCAGGGAAAAACGCATACGCCCTTTTTGGCCAAGGGCATCATTGTCAACGTTTTGCCGCTTTTCATGTGCTTTAAAGGCGATTCGCATCTTCCTCCTGAAATCTGTTTCCTGCAATTCTGCCTTGATTTCAAATCCTCTTCTTTGCCTTCCCTCAATATATTTGTGGACGAGAGTTATCATTTATAACTCTGCAGGTTTGTGAATTGCAGTGCCCTGAAGCTCCATTTTACAAGTCGCTTTTTTGGGAGCCGGCCGCAAAAGCGCAGGATGGCTTCAGGCCCTGTTCTGGTTCCGGGGGGCAGGCTGAGCCTGTGGTTAATTCTTCTTCCTGATGGGAAAATAGAGTGACCTGTGCCTGTCCCAACACCAAGAGCTAGTCTCTCATTGGTTCCCCGTCTTCCCGTTCATCCTCAGGACAAATTGCAACCTGTACGGAACAGGAGGTTAAAGGTGCTGATGCTCCAAGTAGGGAGATTGCTAGTAAAGTGGCTGGAATGGCGAACCCGAGCACAAGGAGATGAGAAATGAGGTGCGTTTTAGAAACCTTTCCCCATCACACGGTGTACCATCTTCTGGGTTTCTCATGCATGTTTTCGATGTAGGAAGATGCCCTTGAACCTGGAGATTTGGGACCCATGCGATGGGTAGCACGCAGTATTACTTTAAAGGGTCTGCGTTTGCTCACCCAACCTCACCGAACCTCTCAGCCCCAAGAGTGTCCACCCTTATGTCTCATCCAGCTGTGGGTCTAGATATGGTCAATCCAGGTTGCATCACAGCCCCTGAACGAATTGTGTAAGAATTTCTCTCTCTTTCCCTGTCTTTGTTTCATGGGTTTTTAAAAGTAATTTATTTTTATAATGGGGTTTAGCTGCTTTTCACGGCTGTGTTTAGGCCGCTTTACACCCACTTGACACACTAACAGAGAGATATCAATACATAGGTTTTAAGATTATTACTAGTCAGATATATTCTTGTGCGGTGAATCGGGCGTGTTGAGTCCAGTTCTCTGAGCAAGGAGTAGGTCTTGTCTATTCCATATTGGGTTTATGGAACGGTATCTGAGCTAATTTGAAACTCTTGTTTTATGTATCACCCCACCTCACCTTTCCCGTTAAGCAGCCATAGTGTGTTTTCTGCATGTGTGACTCTGTTCTGTTTTGTAATTCAGTTCAAGTGTAACGGTTTTTACATTCCCTCTATAAGTGACACCTTATGAGAAGTGTCCTTTTCTGTGTGACTTATTTCACTTAGAATCGTCTTACCTAAATCCACTCATCATGCTGCTACTAGCCTTATGACATTGATTTCATGGCTGAGTGATATTCCATTGTACATAAGGACCACAACTTTTTTATCCATTTTTCGCTTTCCTGGGATATTTAAGGTGGAAGGAAGTGGAGGTCCTTGTCAACAGAGCAGCCCTAAACTTTGGGGTGCTTGTGTCTTGCTGATTTTCAATTTTCCCACTTTATCCCCCCATGCGTGGAAGTGCCCTATGCTCTCTAAGCTGTGTTTTTTAGATGTTTCAGGACACACCGTACACTTCTCCAGAGTGGCTGTTGGCAATTTACATCCCGCCCATCAGTGTAGCAAGGCTCCCATTTCTCCATGGCCTGTCCTGCATTTCTGGTTTTGACACTTTTTTCAGCATGGCCCTTTTGACCGATGGGAAGCGAGACTTCTTTGTAGCGCTGATTTGCCTTTCCAGGTTGCTTGGTTGGCCAAAAAGGGCGTATGCGTTTTCTCCTGAATATATTCAGGGAAAAACGCATACGCCCTTTTTGGCCAAGGGCATCATTGTCAACGTTTTGCCGCTTTTCATGTGCTTTAAAGGCGATTCGCATCTTCCTCCTGAAATCTGTTTCCTGCAATTCTGCCTTGATTTCAAATCCTCTTCTTTGCCTTCCCTCAATATATTTGTGGACGAGAGTTATCATTTATAACTCTGCAGGTTTGTGAATTGCAGTGCCCTGAAGCTCCATTTTACAAGTCGCTTTTTTGGGAGCCGGCCGCAAAAGCGCAGGATGGCTTCAGGCCCTGTTCTGGTTCCGGGGGGCAGGCTGAGCCTGTGGTTAATTCTTCTTCCTGATGGGAAAATAGAGTGACCTGTGCCTGTCCCAACACCAAGAGCTAGTCTCTCATTGGTTCCCCGTCTTCCCGTTCATCCTCAGGACAAATTGCAACCTGTACGGAACAGGAGGTTAAAGGTGCTGATGCTCCAAGTAGGGAGATTGCTAGTAAAGTGGCTGGAATGGCGAACCCGAGCACAAGGAGATGAGAAATGAGGTGCGTTTTAGAAACCTTTCCCCATCACACGGTGTACCATCTTCTGGGTTTCTCATGCATGTTTTCGATGTAGGAAGATGCCCTTGAACCTGGAGATTTGGGACCCATGCGATGGGTAGCACGCAGTATTACTTTAAAGGGTCTGCGTTTGCTCACCCAACCTCACCGAACCTCTCAGCCCCAAGAGTGTCCACCCTTATGTCTCATCCAGCTGTGGGTCTAGATATGGTCAATCCAGGTTGCATCACAGCCCCTGAACGAATTGTGTAAGAATTTCTCTCTCTTTCCCTGTCTTTGTTTCATGGGTTTTTAAAAGTAATTTATTTTTATAATGGGGTTTAGCTGCTTTTCACGGCTGTGTTTAGGCCGCTTTACACCCACTTGACACACTAACAGAGAGATATCAATACATAGGTTTTAAGATTATTACTAGTCAGATATATTCTTGTGCGGTGAATCGGGCGTGTTGAGTCCAGTTCTCTGAGCAAGGAGTAGGTCTTGTCTATTCCATATTGGGTTTATGGAACGGTATCTGAGCTAATTTGAAACTCTTGTTTTATGTATCACCCCACCTCACCTTTCCCGTTAAGCAGCCATAGTGTGTTTTCTGCATGTGTGACTCTGTTCTGTTTTGTAATTCAGTTCAAGTGTAACGGTTTTTACATTCCCTCTATAAGTGACACCTTATGAGAAGTGTCCTTTTCTGTGTGACTTATTTCACTTAGAATCGTCTTACCTAAATCCACTCATCATGCTGCTACTAGCCTTATGACATTGATTTCATGGCTGAGTGATATTCCATTGTACATAAGGACCACAACTTTTTTATCCATTTTTCGCTTTCCTGGGATATTTAAGGTGGAAGGAAGTGGAGGTCCTTGTCAACAGAGCAGCCCTAAACTTTGGGGTGCTTGTGTCTTGCTGATTTTCAATTTTCCCACTTTATCCCCCCATGCGTGGAAGTGCCCTATGCTCTCTAAGCTGTGTTTTTTAGATGTTTCAGGACACACCGTACACTTCTCCAGAGTGGCTGTTGGCAATTTACATCCCGCCCATCAGTGTAGCAAGGCTCCCATTTCTCCATGGCCTGTCCTGCATTTCTGGTTTTGACACTTTTTTCAGCATGGCCCTTTTGACCGATGGGAAGCGAGACTTCTTTGTAGCGCTGATTTGCCTTTCCAGGTTGCTTGGTTGGCCAAAAAGGGCGTATGCGTTTTTTCCTGAATATATTCAGGAAAAAACGCATACGCCCTTTTTGGCCAAGGGCATCATTGTCAACGTTTTGCCGCTTTTCATGTGCTTTAAAGGCGATTCGCATCTTCCTCCTGAAATCTGTTTCCTGCAATTCTGCCTTGATTTCAAATCCTCTTCTTTGCCTTCCCTCAATATATTTGTGGACGAGAGTTATCATTTATAACTCTGCAGGTTTGTGAATTGCAGTGCCCTGAAGCTCCATTTTACAAGTCGCTTTTTTGGGAGCCGGCCGCAAAAGCGCAGGATGGCTTCAGGCCCTGTTCTGGTTCCGGGGGGCAGGCTGAGCCTGTGGTTAATTCTTCTTCCTGATGGGAAAATAGAGTGACCTGTGCCTGTCCCAACACCAAGAGCTAGTCTCTCACTGGTTCCCCGTCTTCCCGTTCATCCTCAGGACAAATTGCAACCTGTACGGAACAGGAGGTTAAAGGTGCTGATGCTCCAAGTAGGGAGATTGCTCGTAAAGTGGCTGGAATGGCGAACCCGAGCACAAGGAGATGAGAAATGAGGTGCGTTTTAGAAACCTTTCCCCATCACACGGTGTACCATCTTCTGGGTTTCTCATGCATGTTTTCGATGTAGGAAGATGCCCTTGAACCTGGAGATTTGGGACCCATGCGATGGGTAGCACGCAGTATTACTTTAAAGGGTCTGCGTTTGCTCACCCAACCTCACCGAACCTCTCAGCCCCAAGAGTGTCCACCCTTATGTCTCATCCAGCTGTGGGTCTAGATATGGTCAATCCAGGTTGCATCACAGCCCCTGAACGAATTGTGTAAGAATTTCTCTCTCTTTCCCTGTCTTTGTTTCATGGGTTTTTAAAAGTAATTTATTTTTATAATGGGGTTTAGCTGCTTTTCACGGCTGTGTTTAGGCCGCTTTACACCCACTTGACACACTAACAGAGAGATATCAATACATAGGTTTTAAGATTATTACTAGTCAGATATATTCTTGTGCGGTGAATCGGGCGTGTTGAGTCCAGTTCTCTGAGCAAGGAGTAGGTCTTGTCTATTCCATATTGGGTTTATGGAACGGTATCTGAGCTAATTTGAAACTCTTGTTTTATGTATCACCCCACCTCACCTTTCCCGTTAAGCAGCCATAGTGTGTTTTCTGCATGTGTGACTCTGTTCTGTTTTGTAATTCAGTTCAAGTGTAACGGTTTTTACATTCCCTCTATAAGTGACACCTTATGAGAAGTGTCCTTTTCTGTGTGACTTATTTCACTTAGAATCGTCTTACCTAAATCCACTCATCATGCTGCTACTAGCCTTATGACATTGATTTCATGGCTGAGTGATATTCCATTGTACATAAGGACCACAACTTTTTTATCCATTTTTCGCTTTCCTGGGATATTTAAGGTGGAAGGAAGTGGAGGTCCTTGTCAACAGAGCAGCCCTAACCTTTGGGGTGCTTGTGTCTTGCTGATTTTCAATTTTCCCACTTTATCCCCCCATGCGTGGAAGTGCCCTATGCTCTCTAAGCTGTGTTTTTTAGATGTTTCAGGACACACCGTACACTTCTCCAGAGTGGCTGTTGGCAATTTACATCCCGCCCATCAGTGTAGCAAGGCTCCCATTTCTCCATGGCCTGTCCTGCATTTCTGGTTTTGACACTTTTTTCAGCATGGCCCTTTTGACCGATGGGAAGCGAGACTTCTTTGTAGCGCTGATTTGCCTTTCCAGGTTGCTTGGTTGGCCAAAAAGGGCGTATGCGTTTTTTCCTGAATATATTCAGGAAAAAACGCATACGCCCTTTTTGGCCAAGGGCATCATTGTCAACGTTTTGCCGCTTTTCATGTGCTTTAAAGGCGATTCGCATCTTCCTCCTGAAATCTGTTTCCTGCAATTCTGCCTTGATTTCAAATCCTCTTCTTTGCCTTCCCTCAATATATTTGTGGACGAGAGTTATCATTTATAACTCTGCAGGTTTGTGAATTGCAGTGCCCTGAAGCTCCATTTTACAAGTCGCTTTTTTGGGAGCCGGCCGCAAAAGCGCAGGATGGCTTCAGGCCCTGTTCTGGTTCCGGGGGGCAGGCTGAGCCTGTGGTTAATTCTTCTTCCTGATGGGAAAATAGAGTGACCTGTGCCTGTCCCAACACCAAGAGCTAGTCTCTCACTGGTTCCCCGTCTTCCCGTTCATCCTCAGGACAAATTGCAACCTGTACGGAACAGGAGGTTAAAGGTGCTGATGCTCCAAGTAGGGAGATTGCTAGTAAAGTGGCTGGAATGGCGAACCCGAGCACAAGGAGATGAGAAATGAGGTGCGTTTTAGAAACCTTTCCCCATCACACGGTGTACCATCTTCTGGGTTTCTCATGCATGTTTTCGATGTAGGAAGATGCCCTTGAACCTGGAGATTTGGGACCCATGCGATGGGTAGCACGCAGTATTACTTTAAAGGGTCTGCGTTTGCTCACCCAACCTCACCGAACCTCTCAGCCCCAAGAGTGTCCACCCTTATGTCTCATCCAGCTGTGGGTCTAGATATGGTCAATCCAGGTTGCATCACAGCCCCTGAACGAATTGTGTAAGAATTTCTCTCTCTTTCCCTGTCTTTGTTTCATGGGTTTTTAAAAGTAATTTATTTTTATAATGGGGTTTAGCTGCTTTTCACGGCTGTGTTTAGGCCGCTTTACACCCACTTGACACACTAACAGAGAGATATCAATACATAGGTTTTAAGATTATTACTAGTCAGATATATTCTTGTGCGGTGAATCGGGCGTGTTGAGTCCAGTTCTCTGAGCAAGGAGTAGGTCTTGTCTATTCCATATTGGGTTTATGGAACGGTATCTGAGCTAATTTGAAACTCTTGTTTTATGTATCACCCCACCTCACCTTTCCCGTTAAGCAGCCATAGTGTGTTTTCTGCATGTGTGACTCTGTTCTGTTTTGTAATTCAGTTCAAGTGTAACGGTTTTTACATTCCCTCTATAAGTGACACCTTATGAGAAGTGTCCTTTTCTGTGTGACTTATTTCACTTAGAATCGTCTTACCTAAATCCACTCATCATGCTGCTACTAGCCTTATGACATTGATTTCATGGCTGAGTGATATTCCATTGTACATAAGGACCACAACTTTTTTATCCATTTTTCGCTTTCCTGGGATATTTAAGGTGGAAGGAAGTGGAGGTCCTTGTCAACAGAGCAGCCCTAACCTTTGGGGTGCTTGTGTCTTGCTGATTTTCAATTTTCCCACTTTATCCCCCCATGCGTGGAAGTGCCCTATGCTCTCTAAGCTGTGTTTTTTAGATGTTTCAGGACACACCGTACACTTCTCCAGAGTGGCTGTTGGCAATTTACATCCCGCCCATCAGTGTAGCAAGGCTCCCATTTCTCCATGGCCTGTCCTGCATTTCTGGTTTTGACACTTTTTTCAGCATGGCCCTTTTGACCGATGGGAAGCGAGACTTCTTTGTAGCGCTGATTTGCCTTTCCAGGTTGCTTGGTTGGCCAAAAAGGGCGTATGCGTTTTTTCCTGAATATATTCAGGAAAAAACGCATACGCCCTTTTTGGCCAAGGGCATCATTGTCAACGTTTTGCCGCTTTTCATGTGCTTTAAAGGCGATTCGCATCTTCCTCCTGAAATCTCTTTCCTGCAATTCTGCCTTGATTTCAAATCCTCTTCTTTGCCTTCCCTCAATATATTTGTGGACGAGAGTTATCATTTATAACTCTGCAGGTTTGTGAATTGCAGTGCCCTGAAGCTCCATTTTACAAGTCGCTTTTTTGGGAGCCGGCCGCAAAAGCGCAGGATGGCTTCAGGCCCTGTTCTGGTTCCGGGGGGCAGGCTGAGCCTGTGGTTAATTCTTCTTCCTGATGGGAAAATAGAGTGACCTGTGCCTGTCCCAACACCAAGAGCTAGTCTCTCACTGGTTCCCCGTCTTCCCGTTCATCCTCAGGACAAATTGCAACCTGTACGGAACAGGAGGTTAAAGGTGCTGATGCTCCAAGTAGGGAGATTGCTAGTAAAGTGGCTGGAATGGCGAACCCGAGCACAAGGAGATGAGAAATGAGGTGCGTTTTAGAAACCTTTCCCCATCACACGGTGTACCATCTTCTGGGTTTCTCATGCATGTTTTCGATGTAGGAAGATGCCCTTGAACCTGGAGATTTGGGACCCATGCGATGGGTAGCACGCAGTATTACTTTAAAGGGTCTGCGTTTGCTCACCCAACCTCACCGAACCTCTCAGCCCCAAGAGTGTCCACCCTTATGTCTCATCCAGCTGTGGGTCTAGATATGGTCAATCCAGGTTGCATCACAGCCCCTGAACGAATTGTGTAAGAATTTCTCTCTCTTTCCCTGTCTTTGTTTCATGGGTTTTTAAAAGTAATTTATTTTTATAATGGGGTTTAGCTGCTTTTCACGGCTGTGTTTAGGCCGCTTTACACCCACTTGACACACTAACAGAGAGATATCAATACATAGGTTTTAAGATTATTACTAGTCAGATATATTCTTGTGCGGTGAATCGGGCGTGTTGAGTCCAGTTCTCTGAGCAAGGAGTAGGTCTTGTCTATTCCATATTGGGTTTATGGAACGGTATCTGAGCTAATTTGAAACTCTTGTTTTATGTATCACCCCACCTCACCTTTCCCGTTAAGCAGCCATAGTGTGTTTTCTGCATGTGTGACTCTGTTCTGTTTTGTAATTCAGTTCAAGTGTAACGGTTTTTACATTCCCTCTATAAGTGACACCTTATGAGAAGTGTCCTTTTCTGTGTGACTTATTTCACTTAGAATCGTCTTACCTAAATCCACTCATCATGCTGCTACTAGCCTTATGACATTGATTTCATGGCTGAGTGATATTCCATTGTACATAAGGACCACAACTTTTTTATCCATTTTTCGCTTTCCTGGGATATTTAAGGTGGAAGGAAGTGGAGGTCCTTGTCAACAGAGCAGCCCTAACCTTTGGGGTGCTTGTGTCTTGCTGATTTTCAATTTTCCCACTTTATCCCCCCATGCGTGGAAGTGCCCTATGCTCTCTAAGCTGTGTTTTTTAGATGTTTCAGGACACACCGTACACTTCTCCAGAGTGGCTGTTGGCAATTTACATCCCGCCCATCAGTGTAGCAAGGCTCCCATTTCTCCATGGCCTGTCCTGCATTTCTGGTTTTGACACTTTTTTCAGCATGGCCCTTTTGACCGATGGGAAGCGAGACTTCTTTGTAGCGCTGATTTGCCTTTCCAGGTTGCTTGGTTGGCCAAAAAGGGCGTATGCGTTTTTTCCTGAATATATTCAGGAAAAAACGCATACGCCCTTTTTGGCCAAGGGCATCATTGTCAACGTTTTGCCGCTTTTCATGTGCTTTAAAGGCGATTCGCATCTTCCTCCTGAAATCTCTTTCCTGCAATTCTGCCTTGATTTCAAATCCTCTTCTTTGCCTTCCCTCAATATATTTGTGGACGAGAGTTATCATTTATAACTCTGCAGGTTTGTGAATTGCAGTGCCCTGAAGCTCCATTTTACAAGTCGCTTTTTTGGGAGCCGGCCGCAAAAGCGCAGGATGGCTTCAGGCCCTGTTCTGGTTCCGGGGGGCAGGCTGAGCCTGTGGTTAATTCTTCTTCCTGATGGGAAAATAGAGTGACCTGTGCCTGTCCCAACACCAAGAGCTAGTCTCTCACTGGTTCCCCGTCTTCCCGTTCATCCTCAGGACAAATTGCAACCTGTACGGAACAGGAGGTTAAAGGTGCTGATGCTCCAAGTAGGGAGATTGCTAGTAAAGTGGCTGGAATGGCGAACCCGAGCACAAGGAGATGAGAAATGAGGTGCGTTTTAGAAACCTTTCCCCATCACACGGTGTACCATCTTCTGGGTTTCTCATGCATGTTTTCGATGTAGGAAGATGCCCTTG
This sequence comes from Balaenoptera physalus, assembly GCF_965194825.1. Classification (NCBI taxonomy): domain Eukaryota; kingdom Metazoa; phylum Chordata; class Mammalia; order Artiodactyla; family Balaenopteridae; genus Balaenoptera; species Balaenoptera physalus. Next base: position 67,008 of record NW_028126238.1, on the reverse strand, counting down.
AACCTGGAGATTTGGGACCCATGCGATGGGTAGCACGCAGTATTACTTTAAAGGGTCTGCGTTTGCTCACCCAACCTCACCGAACCTCTCAGCCCCAAGAGTGTCCACCCTTATGTCTCATCCAGCTGTGGGTCTAGATATGGTCAATCCAGGTTGCATCACAGCCCCTGAACGAATTGTGTAAGAATTTCTCTCTCTTTCCCTGTCTTTGTTTCATGGGTTTTTAAAAGTAATTTATTTTTATAATGGGGTTTAGCTGCTTTTCACGGCTGTGTTTAGGCCGCTTTACACCCACTTGACACACTAACAGAGAGATATCAATACATAGGTTTTAAGATTATTACTAGTCAGATATATTCTTGTGCGGTGAATCGGGCGTGTTGAGTCCAGTTCTCTGAGCAAGGAGTAGGTCTTGTCTATTCCATATTGGGTTTATGGAACGGTATCTGAGCTAATTTGAAACTCTTGTTTTATGTATCACCCCACCTCACCTTTCCCGTTAAGCAGCCATAGTGTGTTTTCTGCATGTGTGACTCTGTTCTGTTTTGTAATTCAGTTCAAGTGTAACGGTTTTTACATTCCCTCTATAAGTGACACCTTATGAGAAGTGTCCTTTTCTGTGTGACTTATTTCACTTAGAATCGTCTTACCTAAATCCACTCATCATGCTGCTACTAGCCTTATGACATTGATTTCATGGCTGAGTGATATTCCATTGTACATAAGGACCACAACTTTTTTATCCATTTTTCGCTTTCCTGGGATATTTAAGGTGGAAGGAAGTGGAGGTCCTTGTCAACAGAGCAGCCCTAACCTTTGGGGTGCTTGTGTCTTGCTGATTTTCAATTTTCCCACTTTATCCCCCCATGCGTGGAAGTGCCCTATGCTCTCTAAGCTGTGTTTTTTAGATGTTTCAGGACACACCGTACACTTCTCCAGAGTGGCTGTTGGCAATTTACATCCCGCCCATCAGTGTAGCAAGGCTCCCATTTCTCCATGGCCTGTCCTGCATTTCTGGTTTTGACACTTTTTTCAGCATGGCCCTTTTGACCGATGGGAAGCGAGACTTCTTTGTAGCGCTGATTTGCCTTTCCAGGTTGCTTGGTTGGCCAAAAAGGGCGTATGCGTTTTTTCCTGAATATATTCAGGAAAAAACGCATACGCCCTTTTTGGCCAAGGGCATCATTGTCAACGTTTTGCCGCTTTTCATGTGCTTTAAAGGCGATTCGCATCTTCCTCCTGAAATCTCTTTCCTGCAATTCTGCCTTGATTTCAAATCCTCTTCTTTGCCTTCCCTCAATATATTTGTGGACGAGAGTTATCATTTATAACTCTGCAGGTTTGTGAATTGCAGTGCCCTGAAGCTCCATTTTACAAGTCGCTTTTTTGGGAGCCGGCCGCAAAAGCGCAGGATGGCTTCAGGCCCTGTTCTGGTTCCGGGGGGCAGGCTGAGCCTGTGGTTAATTCTTCTTCCTGATGGGAAAATAGAGTGACCTGTGCCTGTCCCAACACCAAGAGCTAGTCTCTCACTGGTTCCCCGTCTTCCCGTTCATCCTCAGGACAAATTGCAACCTGTACGGAACAGGAGGTTAAAGGTGCTGATGCTCCAAGTAGGGAGATTGCTAGTAAAGTGGCTGGAATGGCGAACCCGAGCACAAGGAGATGAGAAATGAGGTGCGTTTTAGAAACCTTTCCCCATCACACGGTGTACCATCTTCTGGGTTTCTCATGCATGTTTTCGATGTAGGAAGATGCCCTTGAACCTGGAGATTTGGGACCCATGCGATGGGTAGCACGCAGTATTACTTTAAAGGGTCTGCGTTTGCTCACCCAACCTCACCGAACCTCTCAGCCCCAAGAGTGTCCACCCTTATGTCTCATCCAGCTGTGGGTCTAGATATGGTCAATCCAGGTTGCATCACAGCCCCTGAACGAATTGTGTAAGAATTTCTCTCTCTTTCCCTGTCTTTGTTTCATGGGTTTTTAAAAGTAATTTATTTTTATAATGGGGTTTAGCTGCTTTTCACGGCTGTGTTTAGGCCGCTTTACACCCACTTGACACACTAACAGAGAGATATCAATACATAGGTTTTAAGATTATTACTAGTCAGATATATTCTTGTGCGGTGAATCGGGCGTGTTGAGTCCAGTTCTCTGAGCAAGGAGTAGGTCTTGTCTATTCCATATTGGGTTTATGGAACGGTATCTGAGCTAATTTGAAACTCTTGTTTTATGTATCACCCCACCTCACCTTTCCCGTTAAGCAGCCATAGTGTGTTTTCTGCATGTGTGACTCTGTTCTGTTTTGTAATTCAGTTCAAGTGTAACGGTTTTTACATTCCCTCTATAAGTGACACCTTATGAGAAGTGTCCTTTTCTGTGTGACTTATTTCACTTAGAATCGTCTTACCTAAATCCACTCATCATGCTGCTACTAGCCTTATGACATTGATTTCATGGCTGAGTGATATTCCATTGTACATAAGGACCACAACTTTTTTATCCATTTTTCGCTTTCCTGGGATATTTAAGGTGGAAGGAAGTGGAGGTCCTTGTCAACAGAGCAGCCCTAACCTTTGGGGTGCTTGTGTCTTGCTGATTTTCAATTTTCCCACTTTATCCCCCCATGCGTGGAAGTGCCCTATGCTCTCTAAGCTGTGTTTTTTAGATGTTTCAGGACACACCGTACACTTCTCCAGAGTGGCTGTTGGCAATTTACATCCCGCCCATCAGTGTAGCAAGGCTCCCATTTCTCCATGGCCTGTCCTGCATTTCTGGTTTTGACACTTTTTTCAGCATGGCCCTTTTGACCGATGGGAAGCGAGACTTCTTTGTAGCGCTGATTTGCCTTTCCAGGTTGCTTGGTTGGCCAAAAAGGGCGTATGCGTTTTTTCCTGAATATATTCAGGAAAAAACGCATACGCCCTTTTTGGCCAAGGGCATCATTGTCAACGTTTTGCCGCTTTTCATGTGCTTTAAAGGCGATTCGCATCTTCCTCCTGATATCTGTTTCCTGCAATTCTGCCTTGATTTCAAATCCTCTTCTTTGCCTTCCCTCAATATATTTGTGGATGAGAGTTATCATTTATAACTCTGCAGGTTTGTGAATTGCAGTGCCCTGAAGCTCCATTTTACAAGTCGCTTTTTTGGGAGCCGGCCGCAAAAGCGCAGGATGGCTTCAGGCCCTGTTCTGGTTCCGGGGGGCAGGCTGAGCCTGTGGTTAATTCTTCTTCCTGATGGGAAAATAGAGTGACCTGTGCCTGTCCCAACACCAAGAGCTAGTCTCTCATTGGTTCCCCGTCTTCCCGTTCATCCTCAGGACAAATTGCAACCTGTACGGAACAGGAGGTTAAAGGTGCTGATGCTCCAAGTAGGGAGATTGCTAGTAAAGTGGCTGGAATGGCGAACCCGAGCACAAGGAGATGAGAAATGAGATGCGTTTTAGAAACCTTTCCCCATCACACGGTGTACCATCTTCTGGGTTTCTCATGCATGTTTTCGATGTAGGAAGATGCCCTTGAACCTGGAGATTTGGGACCCATGCGATGGGTAGCACGCAGTATTACTTTAAAGGGTCTGCGTTTGCTCACCCAACCTCACCGAACCTCTCAGCCCCAAGAGTGTCCACCCTTATGTCTCATCCAGCTGTGGGTCTAGATATGGTCAATCCAGGTTGCATCACAGCCCCTGAACGAATTGTGTAAGAATTTCTCTCTCTTTCCCTGTCTTTGTTTCATGGGTTTTTAAAAGTAATTTATTTTTATAATGGGGTTTAGCTGCTTTTCACGGCTGTGTTTAGGCCGCTTTACACCCACTTGACACACTAACAGAGAGATATCAATACATAGGTTTTAAGATTATTACTAGTCAGATATATTCTTGTGCGGTGAATTGGGCGTGTTGAGTCCAGTTCTCTGAGCAAGGAGTAGGTCTTGTCTATTCCATATTGGGTTTATGGAACGGTATCTGAGCTAATTTGAAACTCTTGTTTTATGTATCACCCCACCTCACCTTTCCCGTTAAGCAGCCATAGTGTGTTTTCTGCATGTGTGACTCTGTTCTGTTTTGTAATTCAGTTCAAGTGTAACGGTTTTTACATTCCCTCTATAAGTGACACCTTATGAGAAGTGTCCTTTTCTGTGTGACTTATTTCACTTAGAATCGTCTTACCTAAATCCACTCATCATGCTGCTACTAGCCTTATGACATTGATTTCATGGCTGAGTGATATTCCATTGTACATAAGGACCACAACTTTTTTATCCATTTTTCGCTTTCCTGGGATATTTAAGGTGGAAGGAAGTGGAGGTCCTTGTCAACAGAGCAGCCCTAAACTTTGGGGTGCTTGTGTCTTGCTGATTTTCAATTTTCCCACTTTATCCCCCCATGCGTGGAAGTGCCCTATGCTCTCTAAGCTGTGTTTTTTAGATGTTTCAGGACACACCGTACACTTCTCCAGAGTGGCTGTTGGCAATTTACATCCCGCCCATCAGTGTAGCAAGGCTCCCATTTCTCCATGGCCTGTCCTGCATTTCTGGTTTTGACACTTTTTTCAGCATGGCCCTTTTGACCGATGGGAAGCGAGACTTCTTTGTAGCGCTGATTTGCCTTTCCAGGTTGCTTGGTTGGCCAAAAAGGGCGTATGCGTTTTCTCCTGAATATATTCAGGGAAAAACGCATACGCCCTTTTTGGCCAAGGGCATCATTGTCAACGTTTTGCCGCTTTTCATGTGCTTTAAAGGCGATTCGCATCTTCCTCCTGAAATCTGTTTCCTGCAATTCTGCCTTGATTTCAAATCCTCTTCTTTGCCTTCCCTCAATATATTTGTGGACGAGAGTTATCATTTATAACTCTGCAGGTTTGTGAATTGCAGTGCCCTGAAGCTCCATTTTACAAGTCGCTTTTTTGGGAGCCGGCCGCAAAAGCGCAGGATGGCTTCAGGCCCTGTTCTGGTTCCGGGGGGCAGGCTGAGCCTGTGGTTAATTCTTCTTCCTGATGGGAAAATAGAGTGACCTGTGCCTGTCCCAACACCAAGAGCTAGTCTCTCATTGGTTCCCCGTCTTCCCGTTCATCCTCAGGACAAATTGCAACCTGTACGGAACAGGAGGTTAAAGGTGCTGATGCTCCAAGTAGGGAGATTGCTAGTAAAGTGGCTGGAATGGCGAACCCGAGCACAAGGAGATGAGAAATGAGGTGCGTTTTAGAAACCTTTCCCCATCACACGGTGTACCATCTTCTGGGTTTCTCATGCATGTTTTCGATGTAGGAAGATGCCCTTGAACCTGGAGATTTGGGACCCATGCGATGGGTAGCACGCAGTATTACTTTAAAGGGTCTGCGTTTGCTCACCCAACCTCACCGAACCTCTCAGCCCCAAGAGTGTCCACCCTTATGTCTCATCCAGCTGTGGGTCTAGATATGGTCAATCCAGGTTGCATCACAGCCCCTGAACGAATTGTGTAAGAATTTCTCTCTCTTTCCCTGTCTTTGTTTCATGGGTTTTTAAAAGTAATTTATTTTTATAATGGGGTTTAGCTGCTTTTCACGGCTGTGTTTAGGCCGCTTTACACCCACTTGACACACTAACAGAGAGATATCAATACATAGGTTTTAAGATTATTACTAGTCAGATATATTCTTGTGCGGTGAATCGGGCGTGTTGAGTCCAGTTCTCTGAGCAAGGAGTAGGTCTTGTCTATTCCATATTGGGTTTATGGAACGGTATCTGAGCTAATTTGAAACTCTTGTTTTATGTATCACCCCACCTCACCTTTCCCGTTAAGCAGCCATAGTGTGTTTTCTGCATGTGTGACTCTGTTCTGTTTTGTAATTCAGTTCAAGTGTAACGGTTTTTACATTCCCTCTATAAGTGACACCTTATGAGAAGTGTCCTTTTCTGTGTGACTTATTTCACTTAGAATCGTCTTACCTAAATCCACTCATCATGCTGCTACTAGCCTTATGACATTGATTTCATGGCTGAGTGATATTCCATTGTACATAAGGACCACAACTTTTTTATCCATTTTTCGCTTTCCTGGGATATTTAAGGTGGAAGGAAGTGGAGGTCCTTGTCAACAGAGCAGCCCTAACCTTTGGGGTGCTTGTGTCTTGCTGATTTTCAATTTTCCCACTTTATCCCCCCATGCGTGGAAGTGCCCTATGCTCTCTAAGCTGTGTTTTTTAGATGTTTCAGGACACACCGTACACTTCTCCAGAGTGGCTGTTGGCAATTTACATCCCGCCCATCAGTGTAGCAAGGCTCCCATTTCTCCATGGCCTGTCCTGCATTTCTGGTTTTGACACTTTTTTCAGCATGGCCCTTTTGACCGATGGGAAGCGAGACTTCTTTGTAGCGCTGATTTGCCTTTCCAGGTTGCTTGGTTGGCCAAAAAGGGCGTATGCGTTTTCTCCTGAATATATTCAGGAAAAAACGCATACGCCCTTTTTGGCCAAGGGCATCATTGTCAACGTTTTGCCGCTTTTCATGTGCTTTAAAGGCGATTCGCATCTTCCTCCTGAAATCTGTTTCCTGCAATTCTGCCTTGATTTCAAATCCTCTTCTTTGCCTTCCCTCAATATATTTGTGGACGAGAGTTATCATTTATAACTCTGCAGGTTTGTGAATTGCAGTGCCCTGAAGCTCCATTTTACAAGTCGCTTTTTTGGGAGCCGGCCGCAAAAGCGCAGGATGGCTTCAGGCCCTGTTCTGGTTCCGGGGGGCAGGCTGAGCCTGTGGTTAATTCTTCTTCCTGATGGGAAAATAGAGTGACCTGTGCCTGTCCCAACACCAAGAGCTAGTCTCTCATTGGTTCCCCGTCTTCCCGTTCATCCTCAGGACAAATTGCAACCTGTACGGAACAGGAGGTTAAAGGTGCTGATGCTCCAAGTAGGGAGATTGCTAGTAAAGTGACTGGAATGGCGAACCCGAGCACAAGGAGATGAGAAATGAGGTGCGTTTTAGAAACCTTTCCCCATCACACGGTGTACCATCTTCTGGGTTTCTCATGCATGTTTTCGATGTAGGAAGATGCCCTTGAACCTGGAGATTTGGGACCCATGCGATGGGTAGCACGCAGTATTACTTTAAAGGGTCTGCGTTTGCTCACCCAACCTCACCAAACCTCTCAGCCCCAAGAGTGTCCACCCTTATGTCTCATCCAGCTGTGGGTCTAGATATGGTCAATCCAGGTTGCATCACAGCCCCTGAACGAATTGTGTAAGAATTTCTCTCTCTTTCCCTGTCTTTGTTTCATGGGTTTTTAAAAGTAATTTATTTTTATAATGGGGTTTAGCTGCTTTTCACGGCTGTGTTTAGGCCGCTTTACACCCACTTGACACACTAACAGAGAGATATCAATACATAGGTTTTAAGATTATTACTAGTCAGATATATTCTTGTGCGGTGAATCGGGCGTGTTGAGTCCAGTTCTCTGAGCAAGGAGTAGGTCTTGTCTATTCCATATTGGGTTTATGGAACGGTATCTGAGCTAATTTGAAACTCTTGTTTTATGTATCACCCCACCTCACCTTTCCCGTTAAGCAGCCATAGTGTGTTTTCTGCATGTGTGACTCTGTTCTGTTTTGTAATTCAGTTCAAGTGTAACGGTTTTTACATTCCCTCTATAAGTGACACCTTATGAGAAGTGTCCTTTTCTGTGTGACTTATTTCACTTAGCATCGTCTTACCTAAATCCACTCATCATGCTGCTACTAGCCTTATGACATTGATTTCATGGCTGAGTGATATTCCATTGTACATAAGGACCACAACTTTTTTATCCATTTTTCGCTTTCCTGGGATATTTAAGGTGGAAGGAAGTGGAGGTCCTTGTCAACAGAGCAGCCCTAAACTTTGGGGTGCTTGTGTCTTGCTGATTTTCAATTTTCCCACTTTATCCCCCCATGCGTGGAAGTGCCCTATGCTCTCTAAGCTGTGTTTTTTAGATGTTTCAGGACACACCGTACACTTCTCCAGAGTGGCTGTTGGCAATTTACATCCCGCCCATCAGTGTAGCAAGGCTCCCATTTCTCCATGGCCTGTCCTGCATTTCTGGTTTTGACACTTTTTTCAGCATGGCCCTTTTGACCGATGGGAAGCGAGACTTCTTTGTAGCGCTGATTTGCCTTTCCAGGTTGCTTGGTTGGCCAAAAAGGGCGTATGCGTTTTTTCCTGAATATATTCAGGAAAAAACGCATACGCCCTTTTTGGCCAAGGGCATCATTGTCAACGTTTTGCCGCTTTTCATGTGCTTTAAAGGCGATTCGCATCTTCCTCCTGAAATCTGTTTCCTGCAATTCTGCCTTGATTTCAAATCCTCTTCTTTGCCTTCCCTCAATATATTTGTGGACGAGAGTTATCATTTATAACTCTGCAGGTTTGTGAATTGCAGTGCCCTGAAGCTCCATTTTACAAGTCGCTTTTTTGGGAGCCGGCCGCAAAAGCGCAGGATGGCTTCAGGCCCTGTTCTGGTTCCGGGGGGCAGGCTGAGCCTGTGGTTAATTCTTCTTCCTGATGGGAAAATAGAGTGACCTGTGCCTGTCCCAACACCAAGAGCTAGTCTCTCACTGGTTCCCCGTCTTCCCGTTCATCCTCAGGACAAATTGCAACCTGTACGGAACAGGAGGTTAAAGGTGCTGATGCTCCAAGTAGGGAGATTGCTAGTAAAGTGGCTGGAATGGCGAACCCGAGCACAAGGAGATGAGAAATGAGGTGCGTTTTAGAAACCTTTCCCCATCACACGGTGTACCATCTTCTGGGTTTCTCATGCATGTTTTCGATGTAGGAAGATGCCCTTGAACCTGGAGATTTGGGACCCATGCGATGGGTAGCACGCAGTATTACTTTAAAGGGTCTGCGTTTGCTCACCCAACCTCACCGAACCTCTCAGCCCCAAGAGTGTCCACCCTTATGTCTCATCCAGCTGTGGGTCTAGATATGGTCAATCCAGGTTGCATCACAGCCCCTGAACGAATTGTGTAAGAATTTCTCTCTCTTTCCCTGTCTTTGTTTCATGGGTTTTTAAAAGTAATTTATTTTTATAATGGGGTTTAGCTGCTTTTCACGGCTGTGTTTAGGCCGCTTTACACCCACTTGACACACTAACAGAGAGATATCAATACATAGGTTTTAAGATTATTACTAGTCAGATATATTCTTGTGCGGTGAATCGGGCGTGTTGAGTCCAGTTCTCTGAGCAAGGAGTAGGTCTTGTCTATTCCATATTGGGTTTATGGAACGGTATCTGAGCTAATTTGAAACTCTTGTTTTATGTATCACCCCACCTCACCTTTCCCGTTAAGCAGCCATAGTGTGTTTTCTGCATGTGTGACTCTGTTCTGTTTTGTAATTCAGTTCAAGTGTAACGGTTTTTACATTCCCTCTATAAGTGACACCTTATGAGAAGTGTCCTTTTCTGTGTGACTTATTTCACTTAGAATCGTCTTACCTAAATCCACTCATCATGCTGCTACTAGCCTTATGACATTGATTTCATGGCTGAGTGATATTCCATTGTACATAAGGACCACAACTTTTTTATCCATTTTTCGCTTTCCTGGGATATTTAAGGTGGAAGGAAGTGGAGGTCCTTGTCAACAGAGCAGCCCTAACCTTTGGGGTGCTTGTGTCTTGCTGATTTTCAATTTTCCCACTTTATCCCCCCATGCGTGGAAGTGCCCTATGCTCTCTAAGCTGTGTTTTTTAGATGTTTCAGGACACACCGTACACTTCTCCAGAGTGGCTGTTGGCAATTTACATCCCGCCCATCAGTGTAGCAAGGCTCCCATTTCTCCATGGCCTGTCCTGCATTTCTGGTTTTGACACTTTTTTCAGCATGGCCCTTTTGACCGATGGGAAGCGAGACTTCTTTGTAGCGCTGATTTGCCTTTCCAGGTTGCTTGGTTGGCCAAAAAGGGCGTATGCGTTTTTTCCTGAATATATTCAGGAAAAAACGCATACGCCCTTTTTGGCCAAGGGCATAATTGTCAACGTTTTGCCGCTTTTCATGTGCTTTAAAGGCGATTCGCATCTTCCTCCTGAAATCTCTTTCCTGCAATTCTGCCTTGATTTCAAATCCTCTTCTTTGCCTTCCCTCAATATATTTGTGGACGAGAGTTATCATTTATAACTCTGCAGGTTTGTGAATTGCAGTGCCCTGAAGCTCCATTTTACAAGTCGCTTTTTTGGGAGCCGGCCGCAAAAGCGCAGGATGGCTTCAGGCCCTGTTCTGGTTCCGGGGGGCAGGCTGAGCCTGTGGTTAATTCTTCTTCCTGATGGGAAAATAGAGTGACCTGTGCCTGTCCCAACACCAAGAGCTAGTCTCTCACTGGTTCCCCGTCTTCCCGTTCATCCTCAGGACAAATTGCAACCTGTACGGAACAGGAGGTTAAAGGTGCTGATGCTCCAAGTAGGGAGATTGCTAGTAAAGTGGCTGGAATGGCGAACCCGAGCACAAGGAGATGAGAAATGAGGTGCGTTTTAGAAACCTTTCCCCATCACACGGTGTACCATCTTCTGGGTTTCTCATGCATGTTTTCGATGTAGGAAGATGCCCTTGAACCTGGAGATTTGGGACCCATGCGATGGGTAGCACGCAGTATTACTTTAAAGGGTCTGCGTTTGCTCACCCAACCTCACCGAACCTCTCAGCCCCAAGAGTGTCCACCCTTATGTCTCATCCAGCTGTGGGTCTAGATATGGTCAATCCAGGTTGCATCACAGCCCCTGAACGAATTGTGTAAGAATTTCTCTCTCTTTCCCTGTCTTTGTTTCATGGGTTTTTAAAAGTAATTTATTTTTATAATGGGGTTTAGCTGCTTTTCACGGCTGTGTTTAGGCCGCTTTACACCCACTTGACACACTAACAGAGAGATATCAATACATAGGTTTTAAGATTATTACTAGTCAGATATATTCTTGTGCGGTGAATCGGGCGTGTTGAGTCCAGTTCTCTGAGCAAGGAGTAGGTCTTGTCTATTCCATATTGGGTTTATGGAACGGTATCTGAGCTAATTTGAAACTCTTGTTTTATGTATCACCCCACCTCACCTTTCCCGTTAAGCAGCCATAGTGTGTTTTCTGCATGTGTGACTCTGTTCTGTTTTGTAATTCAGTTCAAGTGTAACGGTTTTTACATTCCCTCTATAAGTGACACCTTATGAGAAGTGTCCTTTTCTGTGTGACTTATTTCACTTAGAATCGTCTTACCTAAATCCACTCATCATGCTGCTACTAGCCTTATGACATTGATTTCATGGCTGAGTGATATTCCATTGTACATAAGGACCACAACTTTTTTATCCATTTTTCGCTTTCCTGGGATATTTAAGGTGGAAGGAAGTGGAGGTCCTTGTCAACAGAGCAGCCCTAACCTTTGGGGTGCTTGTGTCTTGCTGATTTTCAATTTTCCCACTTTATCCCCCCATGCGTGGAAGTGCCCTATGCTCTCTAAGCTGTGTTTTTTAGATGTTTCAGGACACACCGTACACTTCTCCAGAGTGGCTGTTGGCAATTTACATCCCGCCCATCAGTGTAGCAAGGCTCCCATTTCTCCATGGCCTGTCCTGCATTTCTGGTTTTGACACTTTTTTCAGCATGGCCCTTTTGACCGATGGGAAGCGAGACTTCTTTGTAGCGCTGATTTGCCTTTCCAGGTTGCTTGGTTGGCCAAAAAGGGCGTATGCGTTTTTTCCTGAATATATTCAGGAAAAAACGCATACGCCCTTTTTGGCCAAGGGCATCATTGTCAACGTTTTGCCGCTTTTCATGTGCTTTAAAGGCGATTCGCATCTTCCTCCTGAAATCTGTTTCCTGCAATTCTGCCTTGATTTCAAATCCTCTTCTTTGCCTTCCCTCAATATATTTGTGGACGAGAGTTATCATTTATAACTCTGCAGGTTTGTGAATTGCAGTGCCCTGAAGCTCCATTTTACAAGTCGCTTTTTTGGGAGCCGGCCGCAAAAGCGCAGGATGGCTTCAGGCCCTGTTCTGGTTCCGGGGGGCAGGCTGAGCCTGTGGTTAATTCTTCTTCCTGATGGGAAAATAGAGTGACCTGTGCCTGTCCCAACACCAAGAGCTAGTCTTCTTCTTGGTTCCCCGTCTTCCCGTTCATCCTCAGGACAAATTGCAACCTGTACGGAACAGGAGGTTAAAGGTGCTGATGCTCCAAGTAGGGAGATTGCTAGTAAAGTGGCTGGAATGGCGAACCCGAGCACAAGGAGATGAGAAATGAGGTGCGTTTTAGAAACCTTTCCCCATCACACGGTGTACCATCTTCTGGGTTTCTCATGCATGTTTTCGATGTAGGAAGATGCCCTTGAACCTGGAGATTTGGGACCCATGCGATGGGTAGCACGCAGTATTACTTTAAAGGGTCTGCGTTTGCTCACCCAACCTCACCGAACCTCTCAGCCCCAAGAGTGTCCACCCTTATGTCTCATCCAGCTGTGGGTCTAGATATGGTCAATCCAGGTTGCATCACAGCCCCTGAACGAATTGTGTAAGAATTTCTCTCTCTTTCCCTGTCTTTGTTTCATGGGTTTTTAAAAGTAATTTATTTTTATAATGGGGTTTAGCTGCTTTTCACGGCTGTGTTTAGGCCGCTTTACACCCACTTGACACACTAACAGAGAGATATCAATACATAGGTTTTAAGATTATTACTAGTCAGATATATTCTTGTGCGGTGAATCGGGCGTGTTGAGTCCAGTTCTCTGAGCAAGGAGTAGGTCTTGTCTATTCCATATTGGGTTTATGGAACGGTATCTGAGCTAATTTGAAACTCTTGTTTTATGTATCACCCCACCTCACCTTTCCCGTTAAGCAGCCATAGTGTGTTTTCTGCATGTGTGACTCTGTTCTGTTTTGTAATTCAGTTCAAGTGTAACGGTTTTTACATTCCCTCTATAAGTGACACCTTATGAGAAGTGTCCTTTTCTGTGTGACTTATTTCACTTAGAATCGTCTTACCTAAATCCACTCATCATGCTGCTACTAGCCTTATGACATTGATTTCATGGCTGAGTGATATTCCATTGTACATAAGGACCACAACTTTTTTATCCATTTTTCGCTTTCCTGGGATATTTAAGGTGGAAGGAAGTGGAGGTCCTTGTCAACAGAGCAGCCCTAACCTTTGGGGTGCTTGTGTCTTGCTGATTTTCAATTTTCCCACTTTATCCCCCCATGCGTGGAAGTGCCCTATGCTCTCTAAGCTGTGTTTTTTAGATGTTTCAGGACACACCGTACACTTCTCCAGAGTGGCTGTTGACAATTTACATCCCGCCCATCAGTGTAGCAAGGCTCCCATTTCTCCATGGCCTGTCCTGCATTTCTGGTTTTGACACTTTTTTCAGCATGGCCCTTTTGACCGATGGGAAGCGAGACTTCTTTGTAGCGCTGATTTGCCTTTCCAGGTTGCTTGGTTGGCCAAAAAGGGCGTATGCGTTTTCTCCTGAATATATTCAGGAAAAAACGCATACGCCCTTTTTGGCCAAGGGCATCATTGTCAACGTTTTGCCGCTTTTCATGTGCTTTAAAGGCGATTCGCATCTTCCTCCTGAAATCTCTTTCCTGCAATTCTGCCTTGATTTCAAATCCTCTTCTTTGCCTTCCCTCAATATATTTGTGGACGAGAGTTATCATTTATAACTCTGCAGGTTTGTGAATTGCAGTGCCCTGAAGCTCCATTTTACAAGTCGCTTTTTTGGGAGCCGGCCACAAAAGCGCAGGATGGCTTCAGGCCCTGTTCTGGTTCCGGGGGGCAGGCTGAGCCTGTGGTTAATTCTTCTTCCTGATGGGAAAATAGAGTGACCTGTGCCTGTCCCAACACCAAGAGCTAGTCTCTCATTGGTTCCCCGTCTTCCCGTTCATCCTCAGGACAAATTGCAACCTGTACGGAACAGGAGGTTAAAGGTGCTGATGCTCCAAGTAGGGAGATTGCTAGTAAAGTGGCTGGAATGGCGAACCCGAGCACAAGGAGATGAGAAATGAGGTGCGTTTTAGAAACCTTTCCCCATCACACGGTGTACCATCTTCTGGGTTTCTCATGCATGTTTTCGATGTAGGAAGATGCCCTTGAACCTGGAGATTTGGGACCCATGCGATGGGTAGCACGCAGTATTACTTTAAAGGGTCTGCGTTTGCTCACCCAACCTCACCGAACCTCTCAGCCCCAAGAGTGTCCACCCTTATGTCTCATCCAGCTGTGGGTCTAGATATGGTCAATCCAGGTTGCATCACAGCCCCTGAACGAATTGTGTAAGAATTTCTCTCTCTTTCCCTGTCTTTGTTTCATGGGTTTTTAAAAGTAATTTATTTTTATAATGGGGTTTAGCTGCTTTTCACGGCTGTGTTTAGGCCGCTTTACACCCACTTGACACACTAACAGAGAGATATCAATACATAGGTTTTAAGATTATTACTAGTCAGATATATTCTTGTGCGGTGAATCGGGCGTGTTGAGTCCAGTTCTCTGAGCAAGGAGTAGGTCTTGTCTATTCCATATTGGGTTTATGGAACGGTATCTGAGCTAATTTGAAACTCTTGTTTTATGTATCACCCCACCTCACCTTTCCCGTTAAGCAGCCATAGTGTGTTTTCTGCATGTGTGACTCTGTTCTGTTTTGTAATTCAGTTCAAGTGTAACGGTTTTTACATTCCCTCTATAAGTGACACCTTATGAGAAGTGTCCTTTTCTGTGTGACTTATTTCACTTAGAATCGTCTTACCTAAATCCACTCATCATGCTGCTACTAGCCTTATGACATTGATTTCATGGCTGAGTGATATTCCATTGTACATAAGGACCACAACTTTTTTATCCATTTTTCGCTTTCCTGGGATATTTAAGGTGGAAGGAAGTGGAGGTCCTTGTCAACAGAGCAGCCCTAAACTTTGGGGTGCTTGTGTCTTGCTGATTTTCAATTTTCCCACTTTATCCCCCCATGCGTGGAAGTGCCCTATGCTCTCTAAGCTGTGTTTTTTAGATGTTTCAGGACACACCGTACACTTCTCCAGAGTGGCTGTTGGCAATTTACATCCCGCCCATCAGTGTAGCAAGGCTCCCATTTCTCCATGGCCTGTCCTGCATTTCTGGTTTTGACACTTTTTTCAGCATGGCCCTTTTGACCGATGGGAAGCGAGACTTCTTTGTAGCGCTGATCTGCCTTTCCAGGTTGCTTGGTTGGCCAAAAAGGGCGTATGCGTTTTCTCCTGAATATATTCAGGAAAAAACGCATACGCCCTTTTTGGCCAAGGGCATCATTGTCAACGTTTTGCCGCTTTTCATGTGCTTTAAAGGCGATTCGCATCTTCCTCCTGAAATCTGTTTCCTGCAATTCTGCCTTGATTTCAAATCCTCTTCTTTGCCTTCCCTCAATATATTTGTGGACGAGAGTTATCATTTATAACTCTGCAGGTTTGTGAATTGCAGTGCCCTGAAGCTCCATTTTACAAGTCGCTTTTTTGGGAGCCGGCCGCAAAAGCGCAGGATGGCTTCAGGCCCTGTTCTGGTTCCGGGGCGCAGGCTGAGCCTGTGGTTAATTCTTCTTCCTGATGGGAAAATAGAGTGACCTGTGCCTGTCCCAACACCAAGAGCTAGTCTCTCATTGGTTCCCCGTCTTCCCGTTCATCCTCAGGACAAATTGCAACCTGTACGGAACAGGAGGTTAAAGGTGCTGATGCTCCAAGTAGGGAGATTGCTAGTAAAGTGGCTGGAATGGCGAACCCGAGCACAAGGAGATGAGAAATGAGGTGCGTTTTAGAAACCTTTCCCCATCACACGGTGTACCATCTTCTGGGTTTCTCATGCATGTTTTCGATGTAGGAAGATGCCCTTGAACCTGGAGATTTGGGACCCATGCGATGGGTAGCACGCAGTATTACTTTAAAGGGTCTGCGTTTGCTCACCCAACCTCACCGAACCTCTCAGCCCCAAGAGTGTCCACCCTTATGTCTCATCCAGCTGTGGGTCTAGATATGGTCAATCCAGGTTGCATCACAGCCCCTGAACGAATTGTGTAAGAATTTCTCTCTCTTTCCCTGTCTTTGTTTCATGGGTTTTTAAAAGTAATTTATTTTTATAATGGGGTTTAGCTGCTTTTCACGGCTGTGTTTAGGCCGCTTTACACCCACTTGACACACTAACAGAGAGATATCAATACATAGGTTTTAAGATTATTACTAATCAGATATATTCTTGTGCGGTGAATCGGGCGTGTTGAGTCCAGTTCTCTGAGCAAGGAGTAGGTCTTGTCTATTCCATATTGGGTTTATGGAACGGTATCTGAGCTAATTTGAAACTCTTGTTTTATGTATCACCCCACCTCACCTTTCCCGTTAAGCAGCCATAGTGTGTTTTCTGCATGTGTGACTCTGCTCTGTTTTGTAATTCAGTTCATGTGTAACGGTTTTTACATTCCCTCTATAAGTGACACCTTATGAGAAGTGTCCTTTTCTGTGTGACTTATTTCACTTAGAATCGTCTTACCTAAATCCACTCATCATGCTGCTGCTAGCCTTATGACATTGATTTCATGGCTGAGTGATATTCCATTGTACATAAGGACCACAACTTTTTTATCCATTTTTCGCTTTCCTGGGATATTTAAGGTGGAAGGAAGTGGAGGTCCTTGTCAACAGAGCAGCCCTAACCTTTGGGGTGCTTGTGTCTTGCTGATTTTCAATTTTCCCACTTTATCCCCCCATGCGTGGAAGTGCCCTATGCTCTCTAAGCTGTGTTTTTTAGATGTTTCAGGACACACCGTACACTTCTCCAGAGTGGCTGTTGGCAATTTACATCCCGCCCATCAGTGTAGCAAGGCTCCCATTTCTCCATGGCCTGTCCTGCATTTCTGGTTTTGACACTTTTTTCAGCATGGCCCTTTTGACCGATGGGAAGCGAGACTTCTTTGTAGCGCTGATTTGCCTTTCCAGGTTGCTTGGTTGGCCAAAAAGGGCGTATGCGTTTTTTCCTGAATATATTCAGGAAAAAACGCATACGCCCTTTTTGGCCAAGGGCATCATTGTCAACGTTTTGCCGCTTTTCATGTGCTTTAAAGGCGATTCGCATCTTCCTCCTGAAATCTCTTTCCTGCAATTCTGCCTTGATTTCAAATCCTCTTCTTTGCCTTCCCTCAATATATTTGTGGACGAGAGTTATCATTTATAACTCTGCAGGTTTGTGAATTGCAGTGCCCTGAAGCTCCATTTTACAAGTCGCTTTTTTGGGAGCCGGCCGCAAAAGCGCAGGATGGCTTCAGGCCCTGTTCTGGTTCCGGGGGGCAGGCTGAGCCTGTGGTTAATTCTTCTTCCTGATGGGAAAATAGAGTGACCTGTGCCTGTCCCAACACCAAGAGCTAGTCTCTCACTGGTTCCCCGTCTTCCCGTTCATCCTCAGGACAAATTGCAACCTGTACGGAACAGGAGGTTAAAGGTGCTGATGCTCCAAGTAGGGAGATTGCTAGTAAAGTGGCTGGAATGGCGAACCCGAGCACAAGGAGATGAGAAATGAGGTGCGTTTTAGAAACCTTTCCCCATCACACGGTGTACCATCTTCTGGGTTTCTCATGCATGTTTTCGATGTAGGAAGATGCCCTTGAACCTGGAGATTTGGGACCCATGCGATGGGTAGCACGCAGTATTACTTTAAAGGGTCTGCGTTTGCTCACCCAACCTCACCGAACCTCTCAGCCCCAAGAGTGTCCACCCTTATGTCTCATCCAGCTGTGGGTCTAGATATGGTCAATCCAGGTTGCATCACAGCCCCTGAACGAATTGTGTAAGAATTTCTCTCTCTTTCCCTGTCTTTGTTTCATGGGTTTTTAAAAGTAATTTATTTTTATAATGGGGTTTAGCTGCTTTTCACGGCTGTGTTTAGGCCGCTTTACACCCACTTGACACACTAACAGAGAGATATCAATACATAGGTTTTAAGATTATTACTAGTCAGATATATTCTTGTGCGGTGAATCGGGCGTGTTGAGTCCAGTTCTCTGAGCAAGGAGTAGGTCTTGTCTATTCCATATTGGGTTTATGGAACGGTATCTGAGCTAATTTGAAACTCTTGTTTTATGTATCACCCCACCTCACCTTTCCCGTTAAGCAGCCATAGTGTGTTTTCTGCATGTGTGACTCTGTTCTGTTTTGTAATTCAGTTCAAGTGTAACGGTTTTTACATTCCCTCTATAAGTGACACCTTATGAGAAGTGTCCTTTTCTGTGTGACTTATTTCACTTAGAATCGTCTTACCTAAATCCACTCATCATGCTGCTACTAGCCTTATGACATTGATTTCATGGCTGAGTGATATTCCATTGTACATAAGGACCACAACTTTTTTATCCATTTTTCGCTTTCCTGGGATATTTAAGGTGGAAGGAAGTGGAGGTCCTTGTCAACAGAGCAGCCCTAACCTTTGGGGTGCTTGTGTCTTGCTGATTTTCAATTTTCCCACTTTATCCCCCCATGCGTGGAAGTGCCCTATGCTCTCTAAGCTGTGTTTTTTAGATGTTTCAGGACACACCGTACACTTCTCCAGAGTGGCTGTTGGCAATTTACATCCCGCCCATCAGTGTAGCAAGGCTCCCATTTCTCCATGGCCTGTCCTGCATTTCTGGTTTTGACACTTTTTTCAGCATGGCCCTTTTGACCGATGGGAAGCGAGACTTCTTTGTAGCGCTGATTTGCCTTTCCAGGTTGCTTGGTTGGCCAAAAAGGGCGTATGCGTTTTTTCCTGAATATATTCAGGAAAAAACGCATACGCCCTTTTTGGCCAAGGGCATAATTGTCAACGTTTTGCCGCTTTTCATGTGCTTTAAAGGCGATTCGCATCTTCCTCCTGAAATCTCTTTCCTGCAATTCTGCCTTGATTTCAAATCCTCTTCTTTGCCTTCCCTCAATATATTTGTGGACGAGAGTTATCATTTATAACTCTGCAGGTTTGTGAATTGCAGTGCCCTGAAGCTCCATTTTACAAGTCGCTTTTTTGGGAGCCGGCCGCAAAAGCGCAGGATGGCTTCAGGCCCTGTTCTGGTTCCGGGGGGCAGGCTGAGCCTGTGGTTAATTCTTCTTCCTGATGGGAAAATAGAGTGACCTGTGCCTGTCCCAACACCAAGAGCTAGTCTCTCACTGGTTCCCCGTCTTCCCGTTCATCCTCAGGACAAATTGCAACCTGTACGGAACAGGAGGTTAAAGGTGCTGATGCTCCAAGTAGGGAGATTGCTAGTAAAGTGGCTGGAATGGCGAACCCGAGCACAAGGAGATGAGAAATGAGGTGCGTTTTAGAAACCTTTCCCCATCACACGGTGTACCATCTTCTGGGTTTCTCATGCATGTTTTCGATGTAGGAAGATGCCCTTGAACCTGGAGATTTGGGACCCATGCGATGGGTAGCACGCAGTATTACTTTAAAGGGTCTGCGTTTGCTCACCCAACCTCACCGAACCTCTCAGCCCCAAGAGTGTCCACCCTTATGTCTCATCCAGCTGTGGGTCTAGATATGGTCAATCCAGGTTGCATCACAGCCCCTGAACGAATTGTGTAAGAATTTCTCTCTCTTTCCCTGTCTTTGTTTCATGGGTTTTTAAAAGTAATTTATTTTTATAATGGGGTT
The DNA here is from genome assembly GCF_965194825.1 of Balaenoptera physalus. Taxonomy (NCBI): domain Eukaryota; kingdom Metazoa; phylum Chordata; class Mammalia; order Artiodactyla; family Balaenopteridae; genus Balaenoptera; species Balaenoptera physalus. The sequence goes on along the minus strand of NW_028126238.1, from coordinate 47,394 downwards.
TAGCTGCTTTTCACGGCTGTGTTTAGGCCGCTTTACACCCACTTGACACACTAACAGAGAGATATCAATACATAGGTTTTAAGATTATTACTAGTCAGATATATTCTTGTGCGGTGAATCGGGCGTGTTGAGTCCAGTTCTCTGAGCAAGGAGTAGGTCTTGTCTATTCCATATTGGGTTTATGGAACGGTATCTGAGCTAATTTGAAACTCTTGTTTTATGTATCACCCCACCTCACCTTTCCCGTTAAGCAGCCATAGTGTGTTTTCTGCATGTGTGACTCTGTTCTGTTTTGTAATTCAGTTCAAGTGTAACGGTTTTTACATTCCCTCTATAAGTGACACCTTATGAGAAGTGTCCTTTTCTGTGTGACTTATTTCACTTAGAATCGTCTTACCTAAATCCACTCATCATGCTGCTACTAGCCTTATGACATTGATTTCATGGCTGAGTGATATTCCATTGTACATAAGGACCACAACTTTTTTATCCATTTTTCGCTTTCCTGGGATATTTAAGGTGGAAGGAAGTGGAGGTCCTTGTCAACAGAGCAGCCCTAACCTTTGGGGTGCTTGTGTCTTGCTGATTTTCAATTTTCCCACTTTATCCCCCCATGCGTGGAAGTGCCCTATGCTCTCTAAGCTGTGTTTTTTAGATGTTTCAGGACACACCGTACACTTCTCCAGAGTGGCTGTTGGCAATTTACATCCCGCCCATCAGTGTAGCAAGGCTCCCATTTCTCCATGGCCTGTCCTGCATTTCTGGTTTTGACACTTTTTTCAGCATGGCCCTTTTGACCGATGGGAAGCGAGACTTCTTTGTAGCGCTGATTTGCCTTTCCAGGTTGCTTGGTTGGCCAAAAAGGGCGTATGCGTTTTTTCCTGAATATATTCAGGAAAAAACGCATACGCCCTTTTTGGCCAAGGGCATCATTGTCAACGTTTTGCCGCTTTTCATGTGCTTTAAAGGCGATTCGCATCTTCCTCCTGAAATCTGTTTCCTGCAATTCTGCCTTGATTTCAAATCCTCTTCTTTGCCTTCCCTCAATATATTTGTGGACGAGAGTTATCATTTATAACTCTGCAGGTTTGTGAATTGCAGTGCCCTGAAGCTCCATTTTACAAGTCGCTTTTTTGGGAGCCGGCCGCAAAAGCGCAGGATGGCTTCAGGCCCTGTTCTGGTTCCGGGGCGCAGGCTGAGCCTGTGGTTAATTCTTCTTCCTGATGGGAAAATAGAGTGACCTGTGCCTGTCCCAACACCAAGAGCTAGTCTCTCATTGGTTCCCCGTCTTCCCGTTCATCCTCAGGACAAATTGCAACCTGTACGGAACAGGAGGTTAAAGGTGCTGATGCTCCAAGTAGGGAGATTGCTAGTAAAGTGGCTGGAATGGCGAACCCGAGCACAAGGAGATGAGAAATGAGGTGCGTTTTAGAAACCTTTCCCCATCACACGGTGTACCATCTTCTGGGTTTCTCATGCATGTTTTCGATGTAGGAAGATGCCCTTGAACCTGGAGATTTGGGACCCATGCGATGGGTAGCACGCAGTATTACTTTAAAGGGTCTGCGTTTGCTCACCCAACCTCACCGAACCTCTCAGCCCCAAGAGTGTCCACCCTTATGTCTCATCCAGCTGTGGGTCTAGATATGGTCAATCCAGGTTGCATCACAGCCCCTGAACGAATTGTGTAAGAATTTCTCTCTCTTTCCCTGTCTTTGTTTCATGGGTTTTTAAAAGTAATTTATTTTTATAATGGGGTTTAGCTGCTTTTCACGGCTGTGTTTAGGCCGCTTTACACCCACTTGACACACTAACAGAGAGATATCAATACATAGGTTTTAAGATTATTACTAATCAGATATATTCTTGTGCGGTGAATCGGGCGTGTTGAGTCCAGTTCTCTGAGCAAGGAGTAGGTCTTGTCTATTCCATATTGGGTTTATGGAACGGTATCTGAGCTAATTTGAAACTCTTGTTTTATGTATCACCCCACCTCACCTTTCCCGTTAAGCAGCCATAGTGTGTTTTCTGCATGTGTGACTCTGCTCTGTTTTGTAATTCAGTTCATGTGTAACGGTTTTTACATTCCCTCTATAAGTGACACCTTATGAGAAGTGTCCTTTTCTGTGTGACTTATTTCACTTAGAATCGTCTTACCTAAATCCACTCATCATGCTGCTGCTAGCCTTATGACATTGATTTCATGGCTGAGTGATATTCCATTGTACATAAGGACCACAACTTTTTTATCCATTTTTCGCTTTCCTGGGATATTTAAGGTGGAAGGAAGTGGAGGTCCTTGTCAACAGAGCAGCCCTAACCTTTGGGGTGCTTGTGTCTTGCTGATTTTCAATTTTCCCACTTTATCCCCCCATGCGTGGAAGTGCCCTATGCTCTCTAAGCTGTGTTTTTTAGATGTTTCAGGACACACCGTACACTTCTCCAGAGTGGCTGTTGGCAATTTACATCCCGCCCATCAGTGTAGCAAGGCTCCCATTTCTCCATGGCCTGTCCTGCATTTCTGGTTTTGACACTTTTTTCAGCATGGCCCTTTTGACCGATGGGAAGCGAGACTTCTTTGTAGCGCTGATTTGCCTTTCCAGGTTGCTTGGTTGGCCAAAAAGGGCGTATGCGTTTTTTCCTGAATATATTCAGGAAAAAACGCATACGCCCTTTTTGGCCAAGGGCATCATTGTCAACGTTTTGCCGCTTTTCATGTGCTTTAAAGGCGATTCGCATCTTCCTCCTGAAATCTCTTTCCTGCAATTCTGCCTTGATTTCAAATCCTCTTCTTTGCCTTCCCTCAATATATTTGTGGACGAGAGTTATCATTTATAACTCTGCAGGTTTGTGAATTGCAGTGCCCTGAAGCTCCATTTTACAAGTCGCTTTTTTGGGAGCCGGCCGCAAAAGCGCAGGATGGCTTCAGGCCCTGTTCTGGTTCCGGGGGGCAGGCTGAGCCTGTGGTTAATTCTTCTTCCTGATGGGAAAATAGAGTGACCTGTGCCTGTCCCAACACCAAGAGCTAGTCTCTCATTGGTTCCCCGTCTTCCCGTTCATCCTCAGGACAAATTGCAACCTGTACGGAACAGGAGGTTAAAGGTGCTGATGCTCCAAGTAGGGAGATTGCTAGTAAAGTGGCTGGAATGGCGAACCCGAGCACAAGGAGATGAGAAATGAGGTGCGTTTTAGAAACCTTTCCCCATCACACGGTGTACCATCTTCTGGGTTTCTCATGCATGTTTTCGATGTAGGAAGATGCCCTTGAACCTGGAGATTTGGGACCCATGCGATGGGTAGCACGCAGTATTACTTTAAAGGGTCTGCGTTTGCTCACCCAACCTCACCGAACCTCTCAGCCCCAAGAGTGTCCACCCTTATGTCTCATCCAGCTGTGGGTCTAGATATGGTCAATCCAGGTTGCATCACAGCCCCTGAACGAATTGTGTAAGAATTTCTCTCTCTTTCCCTGTCTTTGTTTCATGGGTTTTTAAAAGTAATTTATTTTTATAATGGGGTTACCTGCTTTTCACGGCTGTGTTTAGGCCGCTTTACACCCACTTGACACACTAACAGAGAGATATCAATACATAGGTTTTAAGATTATTACTAGTCAGATATATTCTTGTGCGGTGAATCGGGCGTGTTGAGTCCAGTTCTCTGAGCAAGGAGTAGGTCTTGTCTATTCCATATTGGGTTTATGGAACGGTATCTGAGCTAATTTGAAACTCTTGTTTTATGTATCACCCCACCTCACCTTTCCCGTTAAGCAGCCATAGTGTGTTTTCTGCATGTGTGACTCTGTTCTGTTTTGTAATTCAGTTCAAGTGTAACGGTTTTTACATTCCCTCTATAAGTGACACCTTATGAGAAGTGTCCTTTTCTGTGTGACTTATTTCACTTAGAATCGTCTTACCTAAATCCACTCATCATGCTGCTACTAGCCTTATGACATTGATTTCATGGCTGAGTGATATTCCATTGTACATAAGGACCACAACTTTTTTATCCATTTTTCGCTTTCCTGGGATATTTAAGGTGGAAGGAAGTGGAGGTCCTTGTCAACAGAGCAGCCCTAAACTTTGGGGTGCTTGTGTCTTGCTGATTTTCAATTTTCCCACTTTATCCCCCCATGCGTGGAAGTGCCCTATGCTCTCTAAGCTGTGTTTTTTAGATGTTTCAGGACACACCGTACACTTCTCCAGAGTGGCTGTTGGCAATTTACATCCCGCCCATCAGTGTAGCAAGGCTCCCATTTCTCCATGGCCTGTCCTGCATTTCTGGTTTTGACACTTTTTTCAGCATGGCCCTTTTGACCGATGGGAAGCGAGACTTCTTTGTAGCGCTGATTTGCCTTTCCAGGTTGCTTGGTTGGCCAAAAAGGGCGTATGCGCTTTTTCCTGAATATATTCAGGAAAAAACGCATACGCCCTTTTTGGCCAAGGGCATCATTGTCAACGTTTTGCCGCTTTTCATGTGCTTTAAAGGCGATTCGCATCTTCCTCCTGAAATCTCTTTCCTGCAATTCTGCCTTGATTTCAAATCCTCTTCTTTGCCTTCCCTCAATATATTTGTGGACGAGAGTTATCATTTATAACTCTGCAGGTTTGTGAATTGCAGTGCCCTGAAGCTCCATTTTACAAGTCGCTTTTTTGGGAGCCGGCCGCAAAAGCGCAGGATGGCTTCAGGCCCTGTTCTGGTTCCGGGGGGCAGGCTGAGCCTGTGGTTAATTCTTCTTCCTGATGGGAAAATAGAGTGACCTGTGCCTGTCCCAACACCAAGAGCTAGTCTCTCACTGGTTCCCCGTCTTCCCGTTCATCCTCAGGACAAATTGCAACCTGTACGGAACAGGAGGTTAAAGGTGCTGATGCTCCAAGTAGGGAGATTGCTAGTAAAGTGGCTGGAATGGCGAACCCGAGCACAAGGAGATGAGAAATGAGGTGCGTTTTAGAAACCTTTCCCCATCACACGGTGTACCATCTTCTGGGTTTCTCATGCATGTTTTCGATGTAGGAAGATGCCCTTGAACCTGGAGATTTGGGACCCATGCGATGGGTAGCACGCAGTATTACTTTAAAGGGTCTGCGTTTGCTCACCCAACCTCACCGAACCTCTCAGCCCCAAGAGTGTCCACCCTTATGTCTCATCCAGCTGTGGGTCTAGATATGGTCAATCCAGGTTGCATCACAGCCCCTGAACGAATTGTGTAAGAATTTCTCTCTCTTTCCCTGTCTTTGTTTCATGGGTTTTTAAAAGTAATTTATTTTTATAATGGGGTTTAGCTGCTTTTCACGGCTGTGTTTAGGCCGCTTTACACCCACTTGACACACTAACAGAGAGATATCAATACATAGGTTTTAAGATTATTACTAGTCAGATATATTCTTGTGCGGTGAATCGGGCGTGTTGAGTCCAGTTCTCTGAGCAAGGAGTAGGTCTTGTCTATTCCATATTGGGTTTATGGAACGGTATCTGAGCTAATTTGAAACTCTTGTTTTATGTATCACCCCACCTCACCTTTCCCGTTAAGCAGCCATAGTGTGTTTTCTGCATGTGTGACTCTGTTCTGTTTTGTAATTCAGTTCAAGTGTAACGGTTTTTACATTCCCTCTATAAGTGACACCTTATGAGAAGTGTCCTTTTCTGTGTGACTTATTTCACTTAGAATCGTCTTACCTAAATCCACTCATCATGCTGCTACTAGCCTTATGACATTGATTTCATGGCTGAGTGATATTCCATTGTACATAAGGACCACAACTTTTTTATCCATTTTTCGCTTTCCTGGGATATTTAAGGTGGAAGGAAGTGGAGGTCCTTGTCAACAGAGCAGCCCTAAACTTTGGGGTGCTTGTGTCTTGCTGATTTTCAATTTTCCCACTTTATCCCCCCATGCGTGGAAGTGCCCTATGCTCTCTAAGCTGTGTTTTTTAGATGTTTCAGGACACACCGTACACTTCTCCAGAGTGGCTGTTGGCAATTTACATCCCGCCCATCAGTGTAGCAAGGCTCCCATTTCTCCATGGCCTGTCCTGCATTTCTGGTTTTGACACTTTTTTCAGCATGGCCCTTTTGACCGATGGGAAGCGAGACTTCTTTGTAGCGCTGATTTGCCTTTCCAGGTTGCTTGGTTGGCCAAAAAGGGCGTATGCGCTTTTTCCTGAATATATTCAGGAAAAAACGCATACGCCCTTTTTGGCCAAGGGCATCATTGTCAACGTTTTGCCGCTTTTCATGTGCTTTAAAGGCGATTCGCATCTTCCTCCTGAAATCTCTTTCCTGCAATTCTGCCTTGATTTCAAATCCTCTTCTTTGCCTTCCCTCAATATATTTGTGGACGAGAGTTATCATTTATAACTCTGCAGGTTTGTGAATTGCAGTGCCCTGAAGCTCCATTTTACAAGTCGCTTTTTTGGGAGCCGGCCGCAAAAGCGCAGGATGGCTTCAGGCCCTGTTCTGGTTCCGGGGGGCAGGCTGAGCCTGTGGTTAATTCTTCTTCCTGATGGGAAAATAGAGTGACCTGTGCCTGTCCCAACACCAAGAGCTAGTCTCTCACTGGTTCCCCGTCTTCCCGTTCATCCTCAGGACAAATTGCAACCTGTACGGAACAGGAGGTTAAAGGTGCTGATGCTCCAAGTAGGGAGATTGCTAGTAAAGTGGCTGGAATGGCGAACCCGAGCACAAGGAGATGAGAAATGAGGTGCGTTTTAGAAACCTTTCCCCATCACACGGTGTACCATCTTCTGGGTTTCTCATGCATGTTTTCGATGTAGGAAGATGCCCTTGAACCTGGAGATTTGGGACCCATGCGATGGGTAGCACGCAGTATTACTTTAAAGGGTCTGCGTTTGCTCACCCAACCTCACCGAACCTCTCAGCCCCAAGAGTGTCCACCCTTATGTCTCATCCAGCTGTGGGTCTAGATATGGTCAATCCAGGTTGCATCACAGCCCCTGAACGAATTGTGTAAGAATTTCTCTCTCTTTCCCTGTCTTTGTTTCATGGGTTTTTAAAAGTAATTTATTTTTATAATGGGGTTTAGCTGCTTTTCACGGCTGTGTTTAGGCCGCTTTACACCCACTTGACACACTAACAGAGAGATATCAATACATAGGTTTTAAGATTATTACTAGTCAGATATATTCTTGTGCGGTGAATCGGGCGTGTTGAGTCCAGTTCTCTGAGCAAGGAGTAGGTCTTGTCTATTCCATATTGGGTTTATGGAACGGTATCTGAGCTAATTTGAAACTCTTGTTTTATGTATCACCCCACCTCACCTTTCCCGTTAAGCAGCCATAGTGTGTTTTCTGCATGTGTGACTCTGTTCTGTTTTGTAATTCAGTTCAAGTGTAACGGTTTTTACATTCCCTCTATAAGTGACACCTTATGAGAAGTGTCCTTTTCTGTGTGACTTATTTCACTTAGAATCGTCTTACCTAAATCCACTCATCATGCTGCTAGTAGCCTTATGACATTGATTTCATGGCTGAGTGATATTCCATTGTACATAAGGACCACAACTTTTTTATCCATTTTTCGCTTTCCTGGGATATTTAAGGTGGAAGGAAGTGGAGGTCCTTGTCAACAGAGCAGCCCTAAACTTTGGGGTGCTTGTGTCTTGCTGATTTTCAATTTTCCCACTTTATCCCCCCATGCGTGGAAGTGCCCTATGCTCTCTAAGCTGTGTTTTTTAGATGTTTCAGGACACACCGTACACTTCTCCAGAGTGGCTGTTGGCAATTTACATCCCGCCCATCAGTGTAGCAAGGCTCCCATTTCTCCATGGCCTGTCCTGCATTTCTGGTTTTGACACTTTTTTCAGCATGGCCCTTTTGACCGATGGGAAGCGAGACTTCTTTGTAGCGCTGATTTGCCTTTCCAGGTTGCTTGGTTGGCCAAAAAGGGCGTATGCGCTTTTTCCTGAATATATTCAGGAAAAAACGCATACGCCCTTTTTGGCCAAGGGCATCATTGTCAACGTTTTGCCGCTTTTCATGTGCTTTAAAGGCGATTCGCATCTTCCTCCTGAAATCTCTTTCCTGCAATTCTGCCTTGATTTCAAATCCTCTTCTTTGCCTTCCCTCAATATATTTGTGGACGAGAGTTATCATTTATAACTCTGCAGGTTTGTGAATTGCAGTGCCCTGAAGCTCCATTTTACAAGTCGCTTTTTTGGGAGCCGGCCGCAAAAGCGCAGGATGGCTTCAGGCCCTGTTCTGGTTCCGGGGGGCAGGCTGAGCCTGTGGTTAATTCTTCTTCCTGATGGGAAAATAGAGTGACCTGTGCCTGTCCCAACACCAAGAGCTAGTCTCTCACTGGTTCCCCGTCTTCCCGTTCATCCTCAGGACAAATTGCAACCTGTACGGAACAGGAGGTTAAAGGTGCTGATGCTCCAAGTAGGGAGATTGCTAGTAAAGTGGCTGGAATGGCGAACCCGAGCACAAGGAGATGAGAAATGAGGTGCGTTTTAGAAACCTTTCCCCATCACACGGTGTACCATCTTCTGGGTTTCTCATGCATGTTTTCGATGTAGGAAGATGCCCTTGAACCTGGAGATTTGGGACCCATGCGATGGGTAGCACGCAGTATTACTTTAAAGGGTCTGCGTTTGCTCACCCAACCTCACCGAACCTCTCAGCCCCAAGAGTGTCCACCCTTATGTCTCATCCAGCTGTGGGTCTAGATATGGTCAATCCAGGTTGCATCACAGCCCCTGAACGAATTGTGTAAGAATTTCTCTCTCTTTCCCTGTCTTTGTTTCATGGGTTTTTAAAAGTAATTTATTTTTATAATGGGGTTTAGCTGCTTTTCACGGCTGTGTTTAGGCCGCTTTACACCCACTTGACACACTAACAGAGAGATATCAATACATAGGTTTTAAGATTATTACTAGTCAGATATATTCTTGTGCGGTGAATCGGGCGTGTTGAGTCCAGTTCTCTGAGCAAGGAGTAGGTCTTGTCTATTCCATATTGGGTTTATGGAACGGTATCTGAGCTAATTTGAAACTCTTGTTTTATGTATCACCCCACCTCACCTTTCCCGTTAAGCAGCCATAGTGTGTTTTCTGCATGTGTGACTCTGCTCTGTTTTGTAATTCAGTTCAAGTGTAACGGTTTTTACATTCCCTCTATAAGTGACACCTTATGAGAAGTGTCCTTTTCTGTGTGACTTATTTCACTTAGAATCGTCTTACCTAAATCCACTCATCATGCTGCTACTAGCCTTATGACATTGATTTCATGGCTGAGTGATATTCCATTGTACATAAGGACCACAACTTTTTTATCCATTTTTCGCTTTCCTGGGATATTTAAGGTGGAAGGAAGTGGAGGTCCTTGTCAACAGAGCAGCCCTAAACTTTGGGGTGCTTGTGTCTTGCTGATTTTCAATTTTCCCACTTTATCCCCCCATGCGTGGAAGTGCCCTATGCTCTCTAAGCTGTGTTTTTTAGATGTTTCAGGACACACCGTACACTTCTCCAGAGTGGCTGTTGGCAATTTACATCCCGCCCATCAGTGTAGCAAGGCTCCCATTTCTCCATGGCCTGTCCTGCATTTCTGGTTTTGACACTTTTTTCAGCATGGCCCTTTTGACCGATGGGAAGCGAGACTTCTTTGTAGCGCTGATTTGCCTTTCCAGGTTGCTTGGTTGGCCAAAAAGGGCGTATGCGCTTTTTCCTGAATATATTCAGGAAAAAACGCATACGCCCTTTTTGGCCAAGGGCATCATTGTCAACGTTTTGCCGCTTTTCATGTGCTTTAAAGGCGATTCGCATCTTCCTCCTGAAATCTCTTTCCTGCAATTCTGCCTTGATTTCAAATCCTCTTCTTTGCCTTCCCTCAATATATTTGTGGACGAGAGTTATCATTTATAACTCTGCAGGTTTGTGAATTGCAGTGCCCTGAAGCTCCATTTTACAAGTCGCTTTTTTGGGAGCCGGCCGCAAAAGCGCAGGATGGCTTCAGGCCCTGTTCTGGTTCCGGGGGGCAGGCTGAGCCTGTGGTTAATTCTTCTTCCTGATGGGAAAATAGAGTGACCTGTGCCTGTCCCAACACCAAGAGCTAGTCTCTCACTGGTTCCCCATCTTCCCGTTCATCCTCAGGACAAATTGCAACCTGTACGGAACAGGAGGTTAAAGGTGCTGATGCTCCAAGTAGGGAGATTGCTAGTAAAGTGGCTGGAATGGCGAACCCGAGCACAAGGAGATGAGAAATGAGGTGCGTTTTAGAAACCTTTCCCCATCACACGGTGTACCATCTTCTGGGTTTCTCATGCATGTTTTCGATGTAGGAAGATGCCCTTGAACCTGGAGATTTGGGACCCATGCGATGGGTAGCACGCAGTATTACTTTAAAGGGTCTGCGTTTGCTCACCCAACCTCACCGAACCTCTCAGCCCCAAGAGTGTCCACCCTTATGTCTCATCCAGCTGTGGGTCTAGATATGGTCAATCCAGGTTGCATCACAGCCCCTGAACGAATTGTGTAAGAATTTCTCTCTCTTTCCCTGTCTTTGTTTCATGGGTTTTTAAAAGTAATTTATTTTTATAATGGGGTTTAGCTGCTTTTCACGGCTGTGTTTAGGCCGCTTTACACCCACTTGACACACTAACAGAGAGATATCAATACATAGGTTTTAAGATTATTACTAGTCAGATATATTCTTGTGCGGTGAATCGGGCGTGTTGAGTCCAGTTCTCTGAGCAAGGAGTAGGTCTTGTCTATTCCATATTGGGTTTATGGAACGGTATCTGAGCTAATTTGAAACTCTTGTTTTATGTATCACCCCACCTCACCTTTCCCGTTAAGCAGCCATAGTGTGTTTTCTGCATGTGTGACTCTGTTCTGTTTTGTAATTCAGTTCAAGTGTAACGGTTTTTACATTCCCTCTATAAGTGACACCTTATGAGAAGTGTCCTTTTCTGTGTGACTTATTTCACTTAGAATCGTCTTACCTAAATCCACTCATCATGCTGCTACTAGCCTTATGACATTGATTTCATGGCTGAGTGATATTCCATTGTACATAAGGACCACAACTTTTTTATCCATTTTTCGCTTTCCTGGGATATTTAAGGTGGAAGGAAGTGGAGGTCCTTGTCAACAGAGCAGCCCTAACCTTTGGGGTGCTTGTGTCTTGCTGATTTTCAATTTTCCCACTTTATCCCCCCATGCGTGGAAGTGCCCTATGCTCTCTAAGCTGTGTTTTTTAGATGTTTCAGGACACACCGTACACTTCTCCAGAGTGGCTGTTGGCAATTTACATCCCGCCCATCAGTGTAGCAAGGCTCCCATTTCTCCATGGCCTGTCCTGCATTTCTGGTTTTGACACTTTTTTCAGCATGGCCCTTTTGACCGATGGGAAGCGAGACTTCTTTGTAGCGCTGATTTGCCTTTCCAGGTTGCTTGGTTGGCCAAAAAGGGCGTATGCGTTTTTTCCTGAATATATTCAGGAAAAAACGCATACGCCCTTTTTGGCCAAGGGCATCATTGTCAACGTTTTGCCGCTTTTCATGTGCTTTAAAGGCGATTCGCATCTTCCTCCTGAAATCTCTTTCCTGCAATTCTGCCTTGATTTCAAATCCTCTTCTTTGCCTTCCCTCAATATATTTGTGGACGAGAGTTATCATTTATAACTCTGCAGGTTTGTGAATTGCAGTGCCCTGAAGCTCCATTTTACAAGTCGCTTTTTTGGGAGCCGGCCGCAAAAGCGCAGGATGGCTTCAGGCCCTGTTCTGGTTCCGGGGGGCAGGCTGAGCCTGTGGTTAATTCTTCTTCCTGATGGGAAAATAGAGTGACCTGTGCCTGTCCCAACACCAAGAGCTAGTCTCTCACTGGTTCCCCGTCTTCCCGTTCATCCTCAGGACAAATTGCAACCTGTACGGAACAGGAGGTTAAAGGTGCTGATGCTCCAAGTAGGGAGATTGCTAGTAAAGTGGCTGGAATGGCGAACCCGAGCACAAGGAGATGAGAAATGAGGTGCGTTTTAGAAACCTTTCCCCATCACACGGTGTACCATCTTCTGGGTTTCTCATGCATGTTTTCGATGTAGGAAGATGCCCTTGAACCTGGAGATTTGGGACCCATGCGATGGGTAGCACGCAGTATTACTTTAAAGGGTCTGCGTTTGCTCACCCAACCTCACCGAACCTCTCAGCCCCAAGAGTGTCCACCCTTATGTCTCATCCAGCTGTGGGTCTAGATATGGTCAATCCAGGTTGCATCACAGCCCCTGAACGAATTGTGTAAGAATTTCTCTCTCTTTCCCTGTCTTTGTTTCATGGGTTTTTAAAAGTAATTTATTTTTATAATGGGGTTTAGCTGCTTTTCACGGCTGTGTTTAGGCCGCTTTACACCCACTTGACACACTAACAGAGAGATATCAATACATAGGTTTTAAGATTATTACTAGTCAGATATATTCTTGTGCGGTGAATCGGGCGTGTTGAGTCCAGTTCTCTGAGCAAGGAGTAGGTCTTGTCTATTCCATATTGGGTTTATGGAACGGTATCTGAGCTAATTTGAAACTCTTGTTTTATGTATCACCCCACCTCACCTTTCCCGTTAAGCAGCCATAGTGTGTTTTCTGCATGTGTGACTCTGTTCTGTTTTGTAATTCAGTTCAAGTGTAACGGTTTTTACATTCCCTCTATAAGTGACACCTTATGAGAAGTGTCCTTTTCTGTGTGACTTATTTCACTTAGAATCGTCTTACCTAAATCCACTCATCATGCTGCTACTAGCCTTATGACATTGATTTCATGGCTGAGTGATATTCCATTGTACATAAGGACCACAACTTTTTTATCCATTTTTCGCTTTCCTGGGATATTTAAGGTGGAAGGAAGTGGAGGTCCTTGTCAACAGAGCAGCCCTAAACTTTGGGGTGCTTGTGTCTTGCTGATTTTCAATTTTCCCACTTTATCCCCCCATGCGTGGAAGTGCCCTATGCTCTCTAAGCTGTGTTTTTTAGATGTTTCAGGACACACCGTACACTTCTCCAGAGTGGCTGTTGGCAATTTACATCCCGCCCATCAGTGTAGCAAGGCTCCCATTTCTCCATGGCCTGTCCTGCATTTCTGGTTTTGACACTTTTTTCAGCATGGCCCTTTTGACCGATGGGAAGCGAGACTTCTTTGTAGCGCTGATTTGCCTTTCCAGGTTGCTTGGTTGGCCAAAAAGGGCGTATGCGCTTTTTCCTGAATATATTCAGGAAAAAACGCATACGCCCTTTTTGGCCAAGGGCATCATTGTCAACGTTTTGCCGCTTTTCATGTGCTTTAAAGGCGATTCGCATCTTCCTCCTGAAATCTCTTTCCTGCAATTCTGCCTTGATTTCAAATCCTCTTCTTTGCCTTCCCTCAATATATTTGTGGACGAGAGTTATCATTTATAACTCTGCAGGTTTGTGAATTGCAGTGCCCTGAAGCTCCATTTTACAAGTCGCTTTTTTGGGAGCCGGCCGCAAAAGCGCAGGATGGCTTCAGGCCCTGTTCTGGTTCCGGGGGGCAGGCTGAGCCTGTGGTTAATTCTTCTTCCTGATGGGAAAATAGAGTGACCTGTGCCTGTCCCAACACCAAGAGCTAGTCTCTCACTGGTTCCCCGTCTTCCCGTTCATCCTCAGGACAAATTGCAACCTGTACGGAACAGGAGGTTAAAGGTGCTGATGCTCCAAGTAGGGAGATTGCTAGTAAAGTGGCTGGAATGGCGAACCCGAGCACAAGGAGATGAGAAATGAGGTGCGTTTTAGAAACCTTTCCCCATCACACGGTGTACCATCTTCTGGGTTTCTCATGCATGTTTTCGATGTAGGAAGATGCCCTTGAACCTGGAGATTTGGGACCCATGCGATGGGTAGCACGCAGTATTACTTTAAAGGGTCTGCGTTTGCTCACCCAACCTCACCGAACCTCTCAGCCCCAAGAGTGTCCACCCTTATGTCTCATCCAGCTGTGGGTCTAGATATGGTCAATCCAGGTTGCATCACAGCCCCTGAACGAATTGTGTAAGAATTTCTCTCTCTTTCCCTGTCTTTGTTTCATGGGTTTTTAAAAGTAATTTATTTTTATAATGGGGTTTAGCTGCTTTTCACGGCTGTGTTTAGGCCGCTTTACACCCACTTGACACACTAACAGAGAGATATCAATACATAGGTTTTAAGATTATTACTAGTCAGATATATTCTTGTGCGGTGAATCGGGCGTGTTGAGTCCAGTTCTCTGAGCAAGGAGTAGGTCTTGTCTATTCCATATTGGGTTTATGGAACGGTATCTGAGCTAATTTGAAACTCTTGTTTTATGTATCACCCCACCTCACCTTTCCCGTTAAGCAGCCATAGTGTGTTTTCTGCATGTGTGACTCTGTTCTGTTTTGTAATTCAGTTCAAGTGTAACGGTTTTTACATTCCCTCTATAAGTGACACCTTATGAGAAGTGTCCTTTTCTGTGTGACTTATTTCACTTAGAATCGTCTTACCTAAATCCACTCATCATGCTGCTACTAGCCTTATGACATTGATTTCATGGCTGAGTGATATTCCATTGTACATAAGGACCACAACTTTTTTATCCATTTTTCGCTTTCCTGGGATATTTAAGGTGGAAGGAAGTGGAGGTCCTTGTCAACAGAGCAGCCCTAAACTTTGGGGTGCTTGTGTCTTGCTGATTTTCAATTTTCCCACTTTATCCCCCCATGCGTGGAAGTGCCCTATGCTCTCTAAGCTGTGTTTTTTAGATGTTTCAGGACACACCGTACACTTCTCCAGAGTGGCTGTTGGCAATTTACATCCCGCCCATCAGTGTAGCAAGGCTCCCATTTCTCCATGGCCTGTCCTGCATTTCTGGTTTTGACACTTTTTTCAGCATGGCCCTTTTGACCGATGGGAAGCGAGACTTCTTTGTAGCGCTGATTTGCCTTTCCAGGTTGCTTGGTTGGCCAAAAAGGGCGTATGCGCTTTTTCCTGAATATATTCAGGAAAAAACGCATACGCCCTTTTTGGCCAAGGGCATCATTGTCAACGTTTTGCCGCTTTTCATGTGCTTTAAAGGCGATTCGCATCTTCCTCCTGAAATCTGTTTCCTGCAATTCTGCCTTGATTTCAAATCCTCTTCTTTGCCTTCCCTCAATATATTTGTGGACGAGAGTTATCATTTATAACTCTGCAGGTTTGTGAATTGCAGTGCCCTGAAGCTCCATTTTACAAGTCGCTTTTTTGGGAGCCGGCCGCAAAAGCGCAGGATGGCTTCAGGCCCTGTTCTGGTTTCGGGGGGCAGGCTGAGCCTGTGGTTAATTCTTCTTCCTGATGGGAAAATAGAGTGACCTGTGCCTGTCCCAACACCAAGAGCTAGTCTCTCACTGGTTCCCCGTCTTCCCGTTCATCCTCAGGACAAATTGCAACCTGTACGGAACAGGAGGTTAAAGGTGCTGATGCTCCAAGTAGGGAGATTGCTAGTAAAGTGGCTGGAATGGCGAACCCGAGCACAAGGAGATGAGAAATGAGGTGCGTTTTAGAAACCTTTCCCCATCACACGGTGTACCATCTTCTGGGTTTCTCATGCATGTTTTCGATGTAGGAAGATGCCCTTGAACCTGGAGATTTGGGACCCATGCGATGGGTAGCACGCAGTATTACTTTAAAGGTTCTGCGTTTGCTCACCCAACCTCACCGAACCTCTCAGCCCCAAGAGTGTCCACCCTTATGTCTCATCCAGCTGTGGGTCTAGATATGGTCAATCCAGGTTGCATCACAGCCCCTGAACGAATTGTGTAAGAATTTCTCTCTCTTTCCCTGTCTTTGTTTCATGGGTTTTTAAAAGTAATTTATTTTTATAATGGGGTTTAGCTGCTTTTCACGGCTGTGTTTAGGCCGCTTTACACCCACTTGACACACTAACAGAGAGATATCAATACATAGGTTTTAAGATTATTACTAGTCAGATATATTCTTGTGCGGTGAATCGGGCGTGTTGAGTCCAGTTCTCTGAGCAAGGAGTAGGTCTTGTCTATTCCATATTGGGTTTATGGAACGGTATCTGAGCTAATTTGAAACTCTTGTTTTATGTATCACCCCACCTCACCTTTCCCGTTAAGCAGCCATAGTGTGTTTTCTGCATGTGTGACTCTGTTCTGTTTTGTAATTCAGTTCAAGTGTAACGGTTTTTACATTCCCTCTATAAGTGACACCTTATGAGAAGTGTCCTTTTCTGTGTGACTTATTTCACTTAGAATCGTCTTACCTAAATCCACTCATCATGCTGCTACTAGCCTTATGACATTGATTTCATGGCTGAGTGATATTCCATTGTACATAAGGACCACAACTTTTTTATCCATTTTTCGCTTTCCTGGGATATTTAAGGTGGAAGGAAGTGGAGGTCCTTGTCAACAGAGCAGCCCTAAACTTTGGGGTGCTTGTGTCTTGCTGATTTTCAATTTTCCCACTTTATCCCCCCATGCGTGGAAGTGCCCTATGCTCTCTAAGCTGTGTTTTTTAGATGTTTCAGGACACACCGTACACTTCTCCAGAGTGGCTGTTGGCAATTTACATCCCGCCCATCAGTGTAGCAAGGCTCCCATTTCTCCATGGCCTGTCCTGCATTTCTGGTTTTGACACTTTTTTCAGCATGGCCCTTTTGACCGATGGGAAGCGAGACTTCTTTGTAGCGCTGATTTGCCTTTCCAGGTTGCTTGGTTGGCCAAAAAGGGCGTATGCGCTTTTTCCTGAATATATTCAGGAAAAAACGCATACGCCCTTTTTGGCCAAGGGCATCATTGTCAACGTTTTGCCGCTTTTCATGTGCTTTAAAGGCGATTCGCATCTTCCTCCTGAAATCTCTTTCCTGCAATTCTGCCTTGATTTCAAATCCTCTTCTTTGCCTTCCCTCAATATATTTGTGGACGAGAGTTATCATTTATAACTCTGCAGGTTTGTGAATTGCAGTGCCCTGAAGCTCCATTTTACAAGTCGCTTTTTTGGGAGCCGGCCGCAAAAGCGCAGGATGGCTTCAGGCCCTGTTCTGGTTCCGGGGGGCAGGCTGAGCCTGTGGTTAATTCTTCTTCCTGATGGGAAAATAGAGTGACCTGTGCCTGTCCCAACACCAAGAGCTAGTCTCTCACTGGTTCCCCGTCTTCCCGTTCATCCTCAGGACAAATTGCAACCTGTACGGAACAGGAGGTTAAAGGTGCTGATGCTCCAAGTAGGGAGATTGCTAGTAAAGTGGCTGGAATGGCGAACCCGAGCACAAGGAGATGAGAAATGAGGTGCGTTTTAGAAACCTTTCCCCATCACACGGTGTACCATCTTCTGGGTTTCTCATGCATGTTTTCGATGTAGGAAGATGCCCTTGAACCTGGAGATTTGGGACCCATGCGATGGGTAGCACGCAGTATTACTTTAAAGGGTCTGCGTTTGCTCACCCAACCTCACCGAACCTCTCAGCCCCAAGAGTGTCCACCCTTATGTCTCATCCAGCTGTGGGTCTAGATATGGTCAATCCAGGTTGCATCACAGCCCCTGAACGAATTGTGTAAGAATTTCTCTCTCTTTCCCTGTCTTTGTTTCATGGGTTTTTAAAAGTAATTTATTTTTATAATGGGGTTTAGCTGCTTTTCACGGCTGTGTTTAGGCCGCTTTACACCCACTTGACACACTAACAGAGAGATATCAATACATAGGTTTTAAGATTATTACTAGTCAGATATATTCTTGTGCGGTGAATCGGGCGTGTTGAGTCCAGTTCTCTGAGCAAGGAGTAGGTCTTGTCTATTCCATATTGGGTTTATGGAACGGTATCTGAGCTAATTTGAAACTCTTGTTTTATGTATCACCCCACCTCACCTTTCCCGTTAAGCAGCCATAGTGTGTTTTCTGCATGTGTGACTCTGTTCTGTTTTGTAATTCAGTTCAAGTGTAACGGTTTTTACATTCCCTCTATAAGTGACACCTTATGAGAAGTGTCCTTTTCTGTGTGACTTATTTCACTTAGAATCGTCTTACCTAAATCCACTCATCATGCTGCTACTAGCCTTATGACATTGATTTCATGGCTGAGTGATATTCCATTGTACATAAGGACCACAACTTTTTTATCCATTTTTCGCTTTCCTGGGATATTTAAGGTGGAAGGAAGTGGAGGTCCTTGTCAACAGAGCAGCCCTAACCTTTGGGGTGCTTGTGTCTTGCTGATTTTCAATTTTCCCACTTTATCCCCCCATGCGTGGAAGTGCCCTATGCTCTCTAAGCTGTGTTTTTTAGATGTTTCAGGACACACCGTACACTTCTCCAGAGTGGCTGTTGGCAATTTACATCCCGCCCATCAGTGTAGCAAGGCTCCCATTTCTCCATGGCCTGTCCTGCATTTCTGGTTTTGACACTTTTTTCAGCATGGCCCTTTTGACCGATGGGAAGCGAGACTTCTTTGTAGCGCTGATTTGCCTTTCCAGGTTGCTTGGTTGGCCAAAAAGGGCGTATGCGTTTTTTCCTGAATATATTCAGGAAAAAACGCATACGCCCTTTTTGGCCAAGGGCATCATTGTCAACGTTTTGCCGCTTTTCATGTGCTTTAAAGGCGATTCGCATCTTCCTCCTGAAATCTCCTGCAATTCTGCCTTGATTTCAAATCCTCTTCTTTGCCTTCCCTCAATATATTTGTGGACGAGAGTTATCATTTATAACTCTGCAGGTTTGTGAATTGCAGTGCCCTGAAGCTCCATTTTACAAGTCGCTTTTTTGGGAGCCGGCCGCAAAAGCGCAGGATGGCTTCAGGCCCTGTTCTGGTTCCGGGGGGCAGGCTGAGCCTGTGGTTAATTCTTCTTCCTGATGGGAAAATAGAGTGACCTGTGCCTGTCCCAACACCAAGAGCTAGTCTCTCACTGGTTCCCCGTCTTCCCGTTCATCCTCAGGACAAATTGCAACCTGTACGGAACAGGAGGTTAAAGGTGCTGATGCTCCAAGTAGGGAGATTGCTAGTAAAGTGGCTGGAATGGCGAACCCGAGCACAAGGAGATGAGAAATGAGGTGCGTTTTAGAAACCTTTCCCCATCACACGGTGTACCATCTTCTGGGTTTCTCATGCATGTTT
Source organism: Balaenoptera physalus (assembly GCF_965194825.1). NCBI lineage: Eukaryota > Metazoa > Chordata > Mammalia > Artiodactyla > Balaenopteridae > Balaenoptera > Balaenoptera physalus. Next base: position 28,314 of record NW_028126238.1, on the reverse strand, counting down.
TCGATGTAGGAAGATGCCCTTGAACCTGGAGATTTGGGACCCATGCGATGGGTAGCACGCAGTATTACTTTAAAGGGTCTGCGTTTGCTCACCCAACCTCACCGAACCTCTCAGCCCCAAGAGTGTCCACCCTTATGTCTCATCCAGCTGTGGGTCTAGATATGGTCAATCCAGGTTGCATCACAGCCCCTGAACGAATTGTGTAAGAATTTCTCTCTCTTTCCCTGTCTTTGTTTCATGGGTTTTTAAAAGTAATTTATTTTTATAATGGGGTTTAGCTGCTTTTCACGGCTGTGTTTAGGCCGCTTTACACCCACTTGACACACTAACAGAGAGATATCAATACATAGGTTTTAAGATTATTACTAGTCAGATATATTCTTGTGCGGTGAATCGGGCGTGTTGAGTCCAGTTCTCTGAGCAAGGAGTAGGTCTTGTCTATTCCATATTGGGTTTATGGAACGGTATCTGAGCTAATTTGAAACTCTTGTTTTATGTATCACCCCACCTCACCTTTCCCGTTAAGCAGCCATAGTGTGTTTTCTGCATGTGTGACTCTGTTCTGTTTTGTAATTCAGTTCAAGTGTAACGGTTTTTACATTCCCTCTATAAGTGACACCTTATGAGAAGTGTCCTTTTCTGTGTGACTTATTTCACTTAGAATCGTCTTACCTAAATCCACTCATCATGCTGCTACTAGCCTTATGACATTGATTTCATGGCTGAGTGATATTCCATTGTACATAAGGACCACAACTTTTTTATCCATTTTTCGCTTTCCTGGGATATTTAAGGTGGAAGGAAGTGGAGGTCCTTGTCAACAGAGCAGCCCTAACCTTTGGGGTGCTTGTGTCTTGCTGATTTTCAATTTTCCCACTTTATCCCCCCATGCGTGGAAGTGCCCTATGCTCTCTAAGCTGTGTTTTTTAGATGTTTCAGGACACACCGTACACTTCTCCAGAGTGGCTGTTGGCAATTTACATCCCGCCCATCAGTGTAGCAAGGCTCCCATTTCTCCATGGCCTGTCCTGCATTTCTGGTTTTGACACTTTTTTCAGCATGGCCCTTTTGACCGATGGGAAGCGAGACTTCTTTGTAGCGCTGATTTGCCTTTCCAGGTTGCTTGGTTGGCCAAAAAGGGCGTATGCGTTTTTTCCTGAATATATTCAGGAAAAAACGCATACGCCCTTTTTGGCCAAGGGCATCATTGTCAACGTTTTGCCGCTTTTCATGTGCTTTAAAGGCGATTCGCATCTTCCTCCTGAAATCTCTTTCCTGCAATTCTGCCTTGATTTCAAATCCTCTTCTTTGCCTTCCCTCAATATATTTGTGGACGAGAGTTATCATTTATAACTCTGCAGGTTTGTGAATTGCAGTGCCCTGAAGCTCCATTTTACAAGTCGCTTTTTTGGGAGCCGGCCGCAAAAGCGCAGGATGGCTTCAGGCCCTGTTCTGGTTCCGGGGGGCAGGCTGAGCCTGTGGTTAATTCTTCTTCCTGATGGGAAAATAGAGTGACCTGTGCCTGTCCCAACACCAAGAGCTAGTCTTCTTCTTGGTTCCCCGTCTTCCCGTTCATCCTCAGGACAAATTGCAACCTGTACGGAACAGGAGGTTAAAGGTGCTGATGCTCCAAGTAGGGAGATTGCTAGTAAAGTGGCTGGAATGGCGAACCCGAGCACAAGGAGATGAGAAATGAGGTGCGTTTTAGAAACCTTTCCCCATCACACGGTGTACCATCTTCTGGGTTTCTCATGCATGTTTTCGATGTAGGAAGATGCCCTTGAACCTGGAGATTTGGGACCCATGCGATGGGTAGCACGCAGTATTACTTTAAAGGGTCTGCGTTTGCTCACCCAACCTCACCGAACCTCTCAGCCCCAAGAGTGTCCACCCTTATGTCTCATCCAGCTGTGGGTCTAGATATGGTCAATCCAGGTTGCATCACAGCCCCTGAACGAATTGTGTAAGAATTTCTCTCTCTTTCCCTGTCTTTGTTTCATGGGTTTTTAAAAGTAATTTATTTTTATAATGGGGTTTAGCTGCTTTTCACGGCTGTGTTTAGGCCGCTTTACACCCACTTGACACACTAACAGAGAGATATCAATACATAGGTTTTAAGATTATTACTAGTCAGATATATTCTTGTGCGGTGAATCGGGCGTGTTGAGTCCAGTTCTCTGAGCAAGGAGTAGGTCTTGTCTATTCCATATTGGGTTTATGGAACGGTATCTGAGCTAATTTGAAACTCTTGTTTTATGTATCACCCCACCTCACCTTTCCCGTTAAGCAGCCATAGTGTGTTTTCTGCATGTGTGACTCTGTTCTGTTTTGTAATTCAGTTCAAGTGTAACGGTTTTTACATTCCCTCTATAAGTGACACCTTATGAGAAGTGTCCTTTTCTGTGTGACTTATTTCACTTAGAATCGTCTTACCTAAATCCACTCATCATGCTGCTACTAGCCTTATGACATTGATTTCATGGCTGAGTGATATTCCATTGTACATAAGGACCACAACTTTTTTATCCATTTTTCGCTTTCCTGGGATATTTAAGGTGGAAGGAAGTGGAGGTCCTTGTCAACAGAGCAGCCCTAACCTTTGGGGTGCTTGTGTCTTGCTGATTTTCAATTTTCCCACTTTATCCCCCCATGCGTGGAAGTGCCCTATGCTCTCTAAGCTGTGTTTTTTAGATGTTTCAGGACACACCGTACACTTCTCCAGAGTGGCTGTTGGCAATTTACATCCCGCCCATCAGTGTAGCAAGGCTCCCATTTCTCCATGGCCTGTCCTGCATTTCTGGTTTTGACACTTTTTTCAGCATGGCCCTTTTGACCGATGGGAAGCGAGACTTCTTTGTAGCGCTGATTTGCCTTTCCAGGTTGCTTGGTTGGCCAAAAAGGGCGTATGCGTTTTTTCCTGAATATATTCAGGAAAAAACGCATACGCCCTTTTTGGCCAAGGGCATCATTGTCAACGTTTTGCCGCTTTTCATGTGCTTTAAAGGCGATTCGCATCTTCCTCCTGAAATCTCTTTCCTGCAATTCTGCCTTGATTTCAAATCCTCTTCTTTGCCTTCCCTCAATATATTTGTGGACGAGAGTTATCATTTATAACTCTGCAGGTTTGTGAATTGCAGTGCCCTGAAGCTCCATTTTACAAGTCGCTTTTTTGGGAGCCGGCCGCAAAAGCGCAGGATGGCTTCAGGCCCTGTTCTGGTTCCGGGGGGCAGGCTGAGCCTGTGGTTAATTCTTCTTCCTGATGGGAAAATAGAGTGACCTGTGCCTGTCCCAACACCAAGAGCTAGTCTCTCACTGGTTCCCCGTCTTCCCGTTCATCCTCAGGACAAATTGCAACCTGTACGGAACAGGAGGTTAAAGGTGCTGATGCTCCAAGTAGGGAGATTGCTAGTAAAGTGGCTGGAATGGCGAACCCGAGCACAAGGAGATGAGAAATGAGGTGCGTTTTAGAAACCTTTCCCCATCACACGGTGTACCATCTTCTGGGTTTCTCATGCATGTTTTCGATGTAGGAAGATGCCCTTGAACCTGGAGATTTGGGACCCATGCGATGGGTAGCACGCAGTATTACTTTAAAGGGTCTGCGTTTGCTCACCCAACCTCACCGAACCTCTCAGCCCCAAGAGTGTCCACCCTTATGTCTCATCCAGCTGTGGGTCTAGATATGGTCAATCCAGGTTGCATCACAGCCCCTGAACGAATTGTGTAAGAATTTCTCTCTCTTTCCCTGTCTTTGTTTCATGGGTTTTTAAAAGTAATTTATTTTTATAATGGGGTTTAGCTGCTTTTCACGGCTGTGTTTAGGCCGCTTTACACCCACTTGACACACTAACAGAGAGATATCAATACATAGGTTTTAAGATTATTACTAGTCAGATATATTCTTGTGCGGTGAATCGGGCGTGTTGAGTCCAGTTCTCTGAGCAAGGAGTAGGTCTTGTCTATTCCATATTGGGTTTATGGAACGGTATCTGAGCTAATTTGAAACTCTTGTTTTATGTATCACCCCACCTCACCTTTCCCGTTAAGCAGCCATAGTGTGTTTTCTGCATGTGTGACTCTGTTCTGTTTTGTAATTCAGTTCAAGTGTAACGGTTTTTACATTCCCTCTATAAGTGACACCTTATGAGAAGTGTCCTTTTCTGTGTGACTTATTTCACTTAGAATCGTCTTACCTAAATCCACTCATCATGCTGCTACTAGCCTTATGACATTGATTTCATGGCTGAGTGATATTCCATTGTACATAAGGACCACAACTTTTTTATCCATTTTTCGCTTTCCTGGGATATTTAAGGTGGAAGGAAGTGGAGGTCCTTGTCAACAGAGCAGCCCTAACCTTTGGGGTGCTTGTGTCTTGCTGATTTTCAATTTTCCCACTTTATCCCCCCATGCGTGGAAGTGCCCTATGCTCTCTAAGCTGTGTTTTTTAGATGTTTCAGGACACACCGTACACTTCTCCAGAGTGGCTGTTGGCAATTTACATCCCGCCCATCAGTGTAGCAAGGCTCCCATTTCTCCATGGCCTGTCCTGCATTTCTGGTTTTGACACTTTTTTCAGCATGGCCCTTTTGACCGATGGGAAGCGAGACTTCTTTGTAGCGCTGATTTGCCTTTCCAGGTTGCTTGGTTGGCCAAAAAGGGCGTATGCGTTTTTTCCTGAATATATTCAGGAAAAAACGCATACGCCCTTTTTGGCCAAGGGCATCATTGTCAACGTTTTGCCGCTTTTCATGTGCTTTAAAGGCGATTCGCATCTTCCTCCTGAAATCTCTTTCCTGCAATTCTGCCTTGATTTCAAATCCTCTTCTTTGCCTTCCCTCAATATATTTGTGGATGAGAGTTATCATTTATAACTCTGCAGGTTTGTGAATTGCAGTGCCCTGAAGCTCCATTTTACAAGTCGCTTTTTTGGGAGCCGGCCGCAAAAGCGCAGGATGGCTTCAGGCCCTGTTCTGGTTCCGGGGGGCAGGCTGAGCCTGTGGTTAATTCTTCTTCCTGATGGGAAAATAGAGTGACCTGTGCCTGTCCCAACACCAAGAGCTAGTCTCTCACTGGTTCCCCGTCTTCCCGTTCATCCTCAGGACAAATTGCAACCTGTACGGAACAGGAGGTTAAAGGTGCTGATGCTCCAAGTAGGGAGATTGCTAGTAAAGTGGCTGGAATGGCGAACCCGAGCACAAGGAGATGAGAAATGAGGTGCGTTTTAGAAACCTTTCCCCATCACACGGTGTACCATCTTCTGGGTTTCTCATGCATGTTTTCGATGTAGGAAGATGCCCTTGAACCTGGAGATTTGGGACCCATGCGATGGGTAGCACGCAGTATTACTTTAAAGGGTCTGCGTTTGCTCACCCAACCTCACCGAACCTCTCAGCCCCAAGAGTGTCCACCCTTATGTCTCATCCAGCTGTGGGTCTAGATATGGTCAATCCAGGTTGCATCACAGCCCCTGAACGAATTGTGTAAGAATTTCTCTCTCTTTCCCTGTCTTTGTTTCATGGGTTTTTAAAAGTAATTTATTTTTATAATGGGGTTTAGCTGCTTTTCACGGCTGTGTTTAGGCCGCTTTACACCCACTTGACACACTAACAGAGAGATATCAATACATAGGTTTTAAGATTATTACTAGTCAGATATATTCTTGTGCGGTGAATCGGGCGTGTTGAGTCCAGTTCTCTGAGCAAGGAGTAGGTCTTGTCTATTCCATATTGGGTTTATGGAACGGTATCTGAGCTAATTTGAAACTCTTGTTTTATGTATCACCCCACCTCACCTTTCCCGTTAAGCAGCCATAGTGTGTTTTCTGCATGTGTGACTCTGTTCTGTTTTGTAATTCAGTTCAAGTGTAACGGTTTTTACATTCCCTCTATAAGTGACACCTTATGAGAAGTGTCCTTTTCTGTGTGACTTATTTCACTTAGAATCGTCTTACCTAAATCCACTCATCATGCTGCTACTAGCCTTATGACATTGATTTCATGGCTGAGTGATATTCCATTGTACATAAGGACCACAACTTTTTTATCCATTTTTCGCTTTCCTGGGATATTTAAGGTGGAAGGAAGTGGAGGTCCTTGTCAACAGAGCAGCCCTAAACTTTGGGGTGCTTGTGTCTTGCTGATTTTCAATTTTCCCACTTTATCCCCCCATGCGTGGAAGTGCCCTATGCTCTCTAAGCTGTGTTTTTTAGATGTTTCAGGACACACCGTACACTTCTCCAGAGTGGCTGTTGGCAATTTACATCCCGCCCATCAGTGTAGCAAGGCTCCCATTTCTCCATGGCCTGTCCTGCATTTCTGGTTTTGACACTTTTTTCAGCATGGCCCTTTTGACCGATGGGAAGCGAGACTTCTTTGTAGCGCTGATTTGCCTTTCCAGGTTGCTTGGTTGGCCAAAAAGGGCGTATGCGCTTTTTCCTGAATATATTCAGGAAAAAACGCATACGCCCTTTTTGGCCAAGGGCATCATTGTCAACGTTTTGCCGCTTTTCATGTGCTTTAAAGGCGATTCGCATCTTCCTCCTGAAATCTCTTTCCTGCAATTCTGCCTTGATTTCAAATCCTCTTCTTTGCCTTCCCTCAATATATTTGTGGACGAGAGTTATCATTTATAACTCTGCAGGTTTGTGAATTGCAGTGCCCTGAAGCTCCATTTTACAAGTCGCTTTTTTGGGAGCCGGCCGCAAAAGCGCAGGATGGCTTCAGGCCCTGTTCTGGTTCCGGGGGGCAGGCTGAGCCTGTGGTTAATTCTTCTTCCTGATGGGAAAATAGAGTGACCTGTGCCTGTCCCAACACCAAGAGCTAGTCTCTCACTGGTTCCCCGTCTTCCCGTTCATCCTCAGGACAAATTGCAACCTGTACGGAACAGGAGGTTAAAGGTGCTGATGCTCCAAGTAGGGAGATTGCTAGTAAAGTGGCTGGAATGGCGAACCCGAGCACAAGGAGATGAGAAATGAGGTGCGTTTTAGAAACCTTTCCCCATCACACGGTGTACCATCTTCTGGGTTTCTCATGCATGTTTTCGATGTAGGAAGATGCCCTTGAACCTGGAGATTTGGGACCCATGCGATGGGTAGCACGCAGTATTACTTTAAAGGGTCTGCGTTTGCTCACCCAACCTCACCGAACCTCTCAGCCCCAAGAGTGTCCACCCTTATGTCTCATCCAGCTGTGGGTCTAGATATGGTCAATCCAGGTTGCATCACAGCCCCTGAACGAATTGTGTAAGAATTTCTCTCTCTTTCCCTGTCTTTGTTTCATGGGTTTTTAAAAGTAATTTATTTTTATAATGGGGTTTAGCTGCTTTTCACGGCTGTGTTTAGGCCGCTTTACACCCACTTGACACACTAACAGAGAGATATCAATACATAGGTTTTAAGATTATTACTAGTCAGATATATTCTTGTGCGGTGAATCGGGCGTGTTGAGTCCAGTTCTCTGAGCAAGGAGTAGGTCTTGTCTATTCCATATTGGGTTTATGGAACGGTATCTGAGCTAATTTGAAACTCTTGTTTTATGTATCACCCCACCTCACCTTTCCCGTTAAGCAGCCATAGTGTGTTTTCTGCATGTGTGACTCTGTTCTGTTTTGTAATTCAGTTCAAGTGTAACGGTTTTTACATTCCCTCTATAAGTGACACCTTATGAGAAGTGTCCTTTTCTGTGTGACTTATTTCACTTAGAATCGTCTTACCTAAATCCACTCATCATGCTGCTACTAGCCTTATGACATTGATTTCATGGCTGAGTGATATTCCATTGTACATAAGGACCACAACTTTTTTATCCATTTTTCGCTTTCCTGGGATATTTAAGGTGGAAGGAAGTGGAGGTCCTTGTCAACAGAGCAGCCCTAAACTTTGGGGTGCTTGTGTCTTGCTGATTTTCAATTTTCCCACTTTATCCCCCCATGCGTGGAAGTGCCCTATGCTCTCTAAGCTGTGTTTTTTAGATGTTTCAGGACACACCGTACACTTCTCCAGAGTGGCTGTTGGCAATTTACATCCCGCCCATCAGTGTAGCAAGGCTCCCATTTCTCCATGGCCTGTCCTGCATTTCTGGTTTTGACACTTTTTTCAGCATGGCCCTTTTGACCGATGGGAAGCGAGACTTCTTTGTAGCGCTGATTTGCCTTTCCAGGTTGCTTGGTTGGCCAAAAAGGGCGTATGCGCTTTTTCCTGAATATATTCAGGAAAAAACGCATACGCCCTTTTTGGCCAAGGGCATCATTGTCAACGTTTTGCCGCTTTTCATGTGCTTTAAAGGCGATTCGCATCTTCCTCCTGAAATCTCTTTCCTGCAATTCTGCCTTGATTTCAAATCCTCTTCTTTGCCTTCCCTCAATATATTTGTGGACGAGAGTTATCATTTATAACTCTGCAGGTTTGTGAATTGCAGTGCCCTGAAGCTCCATTTTACAAGTCGCTTTTTTGGGAGCCGGCCGCAAAAGCGCAGGATGGCTTCAGGCCCTGTTCTGGTTCCGGGGGGCAGGCTGAGCCTGTGGTTAATTCTTCTTCCTGATGGGAAAATAGAGTGACCTGTGCCTGTCCCAACACCAAGAGCTAGTCTCTCACTGGTTCCCCGTCTTCCCGTTCATCCTCAGGACAAATTGCAACCTGTACGGAACAGGAGGTTAAAGGTGCTGATGCTCCAAGTAGGGAGATTGCTAGTAAAGTGGCTGGAATGGCGAACCCGAGCACAAGGAGATGAGAAATGAGGTGCGTTTTAGAAACCTTTCCCCATCACACGGTGTACCATCTTCTGGGTTTCTCATGCATGTTTTCGATGTAGGAAGATGCCCTTGAACCTGGAGATTTGGGACCCATGCGATGGGTAGCACGCAGTATTACTTTAAAGGGTCTGCGTTTGCTCACCCAACCTCACCGAACCTCTCAGCCCCAAGAGTGTCCACCCTTATGTCTCATCCAGCTGTGGGTCTAGATATGGTCAATCCAGGTTGCATCACAGCCCCTGAACGAATTGTGTAAGAATTTCTCTCTCTTTCCCTGTCTTTGTTTCATGGGTTTTTAAAAGTAATTTATTTTTATAATGGGGTTTAGCTGCTTTTCACGGCTGTGTTTAGGCCGCTTTACACCCACTTGACACACTAACAGAGAGATATCAATACATAGGTTTTAAGATTATTACTAGTCAGATATATTCTTGTGCGGTGAATCGGGCGTGTTGAGTCCAGTTCTCTGAGCAAGGAGTAGGTCTTGTCTATTCCATATTGGGTTTATGGAACGGTATCTGAGCTAATTTGAAACTCTTGTTTTATGTATCACCCCACCTCACCTTTCCCGTTAAGCAGCCATAGTGTGTTTTCTGCATGTGTGACTCTGTTCTGTTTTGTAATTCAGTTCAAGTGTAACGGTTTTTACATTCCCTCTATAAGTGACACCTTATGAGAAGTGTCCTTTTCTGTGTGACTTATTTCACTTAGAATCGTCTTACCTAAATCCACTCATCATGCTGCTACTAGCCTTATGACATTGATTTCATGGCTGAGTGATATTCCATTGTACATAAGGACCACAACTTTTTTATCCATTTTTCGCTTTCCTGGGATATTTAAGGTGGAAGGAAGTGGAGGTCCTTGTCAACAGAGCAGCCCTAACCTTTGGGGTGCTTGTGTCTTGCTGATTTTCAATTTTCCCACTTTATCCCCCCATGCGTGGAAGTGCCCTATGCTCTCTAAGCTGTGTTTTTTAGATGTTTCAGGACACACCGTACACTTCTCCAGAGTGGCTGTTGGCAATTTACATCCCGCCCATCAGTGTAGCAAGGCTCCCATTTCTCCATGGCCTGTCCTGCATTTCTGGTTTTGACACTTTTTTCAGCATGGCCCTTTTGACCGATGGGAAGCGAGACTTCTTTGTAGCGCTGATTTGCCTTTCCAGGTTGCTTGGTTGGCCAAAAAGGGCGTATGCGTTTTTTCCTGAATATATTCAGGAAAAAACGCATACGCCCTTTTTGGCCAAGGGCATCATTGTCAACGTTTTGCCGCTTTTCATGTGCTTTAAAGGCGATTCGCATCTTCCTCCTGAAATCTCTTTCCTGCAATTCTGCCTTGATTTCAAATCCTCTTCTTTGCCTTCCCTCAATATATTTGTGGATGAGAGTTATCATTTATAACTCTGCAGGTTTGTGAATTGCAGTGCCCTGAAGCTCCATTTTACAAGTCGCTTTTTTGGGAGCCGGCCGCAAAAGCGCAGGATGGCTTCAGGCCCTGTTCTGGTTCCGGGGGGCAGGCTGAGCCTGTGGTTAATTCTTCTTCCTGATGGGAAAATAGAGTGACCTGTGCCTGTCCCAACACCAAGAGCTAGTCTCTCACTGGTTCCCCGTCTTCCCGTTCATCCTCAGGACAAATTGCAACCTGTACGGAACAGGAGGTTAAAGGTGCTGATGCTCCAAGTAGGGAGATTGCTAGTAAAGTGGCTGGAATGGCGAACCCGAGCACAAGGAGATGAGAAATGAGGTGCGTTTTAGAAACCTTTCCCCATCACACGGTGTACCATCTTCTGGGTTTCTCATGCATGTTTTCGATGTAGGAAGATGCCCTTGAACCTGGAGATTTGGGACCCATGCGATGGGTAGCACGCAGTATTACTTTAAAGGGTCTGCGTTTGCTCACCCAACCTCACCGAACCTCTCAGCCCCAAGAGTGTCCACCCTTATGTCTCATCCAGCTGTGGGTCTAGATATGGTCAATCCAGGTTGCATCACAGCCCCTGAACGAATTGTGTAAGAATTTCTCTCTCTTTCCCTGTCTTTGTTTCATGGGTTTTTAAAAGTAATTTATTTTTATAATGGGGTTTAGCTGCTTTTCACGGCTGTGTTTAGGCCGCTTTACACCCACTTGACACACTAACAGAGAGATATCAATACATAGGTTTTAAGATTATTACTAGTCAGATATATTCTTGTGCGGTGAATCGGGCGTGTTGAGTCCAGTTCTCTGAGCAAGGAGTAGGTCTTGTCTATTCCATATTGGGTTTATGGAACGGTATCTGAGCTAATTTGAAACTCTTGTTTTATGTATCACCCCACCTCACCTTTCCCGTTAAGCAGCCATAGTGTGTTTTCTGCATGTGTGACTCTGTTCTGTTTTGTAATTCAGTTCAAGTGTAACGGTTTTTACATTCCCTCTATAAGTGACACCTTATGAGAAGTGTCCTTTTCTGTGTGACTTATTTCACTTAGAATCGTCTTACCTAAATCCACTCATCATGCTGCTACTAGCCTTATGACATTGATTTCATGGCTGAGTGATATTCCATTGTACATAAGGACCACAACTTTTTTATCCATTTTTCGCTTTCCTGGGATATTTAAGGTGGAAGGAAGTGGAGGTCCTTGTCAACAGAGCAGCCCTAAACTTTGGGGTGCTTGTGTCTTGCTGATTTTCAATTTTCCCACTTTATCCCCCCATGCGTGGAAGTGCCCTATGCTCTCTAAGCTGTGTTTTTTAGATGTTTCAGGACACACCGTACACTTCTCCAGAGTGGCTGTTGGCAATTTACATCCCGCCCATCAGTGTAGCAAGGCTCCCATTTCTCCATGGCCTGTCCTGCATTTCTGGTTTTGACACTTTTTTCAGCATGGCCCTTTTGACCGATGGGAAGCGAGACTTCTTTGTAGCGCTGATTTGCCTTTCCAGGTTGCTTGGTTGGCCAAAAAGGGCGTATGCGCTTTTTCCTGAATATATTCAGGAAAAAACGCATACGCCCTTTTTGGCCAAGGGCATCATTGTCAACGTTTTGCCGCTTTTCATGTGCTTTAAAGGCGATTCGCATCTTCCTCCTGAAATCTCTTTCCTGCAATTCTGCCTTGATTTCAAATCCTCTTCTTTGCCTTCCCTCAATATATTTGTGGACGAGAGTTATCATTTATAACTCTGCAGGTTTGTGAATTGCAGTGCCCTGAAGCTCCATTTTACAAGTCGCTTTTTTGGGAGCCGGCCGCAAAAGCGCAGGATGGCTTCAGGCCCTGTTCTGGTTCCGGGGGGCAGGCTGAGCCTGTGGTTAATTCTTCTTCCTGATGGGAAAATAGAGTGACCTGTGCCTGTCCCAACACCAAGAGCTAGTCTCTCACTGGTTCCCCGTCTTCCCGTTCATCCTCAGGACAAATTGCAACCTGTACGGAACAGGAGGTTAAAGGTGCTGATGCTCCAAGTAGGGAGATTGCTAGTAAAGTGGCTGGAATGGCGAACCCGAGCACAAGGAGATGAGAAATGAGGTGCGTTTTAGAAACCTTTCCCCATCACACGGTGTACCATCTTCTGGGTTTCTCATGCATGTTTTCGATGTAGGAAGATGCCCTTGAACCTGGAGATTTGGGACCCATGCGATGGGTAGCACGCAGTATTACTTTAAAGGGTCTGCGTTTGCTCACCCAACCTCACCGAACCTCTCAGCCCCAAGAGTGTCCACCCTTATGTCTCATCCAGCTGTGGGTCTAGATATGGTCAATCCAGGTTGCATCACAGCCCCTGAACGAATTGTGTAAGAATTTCTCTCTCTTTCCCTGTCTTTGTTTCATGGGTTTTTAAAAGTAATTTATTTTTATAATGGGGTTTAGCTGCTTTTCACGGCTGTGTTTAGGCCGCTTTACACCCACTTGACACACTAACAGAGAGATATCAATACATAGGTTTTAAGATTATTACTAGTCAGATATATTCTTGTGCGGTGAATCGGGCGTGTTGAGTCCAGTTCTCTGAGCAAGGAGTAGGTCTTGTCTATTCCATATTGGGTTTATGGAACGGTATCTGAGCTAATTTGAAACTCTTGTTTTATGTATCACCCCACCTCACCTTTCCCGTTAAGCAGCCATAGTGTGTTTTCTGCATGTGTGACTCTGTTCTGTTTTGTAATTCAGTTCAAGTGTAACGGTTTTTACATTCCCTCTATAAGTGACACCTTATGAGAAGTGTCCTTTTCTGTGTGACTTATTTCACTTAGAATCGTCTTACCTAAATCCACTCATCATGCTGCTACTAGCCTTATGACATTGATTTCATGGCTGAGTGATATTCCATTGTACATAAGGACCACAACTTTTTTATCCATTTTTCGCTTTCCTGGGATATTTAAGGTGGAAGGAAGTGGAGGTCCTTGTCAACAGAGCAGCCCTAAACTTTGGGGTGCTTGTGTCTTGCTGATTTTCAATTTTCCCACTTTATCCCCCCATGCGTGGAAGTGCCCTATGCTCTCTAAGCTGTGTTTTTTAGATGTTTCAGGACACACCGTACACTTCTCCAGAGTGGCTGTTGGCAATTTACATCCCGCCCATCAGTGTAGCAAGGCTCCCATTTCTCCATGGCCTGTCCTGCATTTCTGGTTTTGACACTTTTTTCAGCATGGCCCTTTTGACCGATGGGAAGCGAGACTTCTTTGTAGCGCTGATTTGCCTTTCCAGGTTGCTTGGTTGGCCAAAAAGGGCGTATGCGCTTTTTCCTGAATATATTCAGGAAAAAACGCATACGCCCTTTTTGGCCAAGGGCATCATTGTCAACGTTTTGCCGCTTTTCATGTGCTTTAAAGGCGATTCGCATCTTCCTCCTGAAATCTCTTTCCTGCAATTCTGCCTTGATTTCAAATCCTCTTCTTTGCCTTCCCTCAATATATTTGTGGACGAGAGTTATCATTTATAACTCTGCAGGTTTGTGAATTGCAGTGCCCTGAAGCTCCATTTTACAAGTCGCTTTTTTGGGAGCCGGCCGCAAAAGCGCAGGATGGCTTCAGGCCCTGTTCTGGTTCCGGGGGGCAGGCTGAGCCTGTGGTTAATTCTTCTTCCTGATGGGAAAATAGAGTGACCTGTGCCTGTCCCAACACCAAGAGCTAGTCTCTCACTGGTTCCCCGTCTTCCCGTTCATCCTCAGGACAAATTGCAACCTGTACGGAACAGGAGGTTAAAGGTGCTGATGCTCCAAGTAGGGAGATTGCTAGTAAAGTGGCTGGAATGGCGAACCCGAGCACAAGGAGATGAGAAATGAGGTGCGTTTTAGAAACCTTTCCCCATCACACGGTGTACCATCTTCTGGGTTTCTCATGCATGTTTTCGATGTAGGAAGATGCCCTTGAACCTGGAGATTTGGGACCCATGCGATGGGTAGCACGCAGTATTACTTTAAAGGGTCTGCGTTTGCTCACCCAACCTCACCGAACCTCTCAGCCCCAAGAGTGTCCACCCTTATGTCTCATCCAGCTGTGGGTCTAGATATGGTCAATCCAGGTTGCATCACAGCCCCTGAACGAATTGTGTAAGAATTTCTCTCTCTTTCCCTGTCTTTGTTTCATGGGTTTTTAAAAGTAATTTATTTTTATAATGGGGTTTAGCTGCTTTTCACGGCTGTGTTTAGGCCGCTTTACACCCACTTGACACACTAACAGAGAGATATCAATACATAGGTTTTAAGATTATTACTAGTCAGATATATTCTTGTGCGGTGAATCGGGCGTGTTGAGTCCAGTTCTCTGAGCAAGGAGTAGGTCTTGTCTATTCCATATTGGGTTTATGGAACGGTATCTGAGCTAATTTGAAACTCTTGTTTTATGTATCACCCCACCTCACCTTTCCCGTTAAGCAGCCATAGTGTGTTTTCTGCATGTGTGACTCTGTTCTGTTTTGTAATTCAGTTCAAGTGTAACGGTTTTTACATTCCCTCTATAAGTGACACCTTATGAGAAGTGTCCTTTTCTGTGTGACTTATTTCACTTAGAATCGTCTTACCTAAATCCACTCATCATGCTGCTACTAGCCTTATGACATTGATTTCATGGCTGAGTGATATTCCATTGTACATAAGGACCACAACTTTTTTATCCATTTTTCGCTTTCCTGGGATATTTAAGGTGGAAGGAAGTGGAGGTCCTTGTCAACAGAGCAGCCCTAAACTTTGGGGTGCTTGTGTCTTGCTGATTTTCAATTTTCCCACTTTATCCCCCCATGCGTGGAAGTGCCCTATGCTCTCTAAGCTGTGTTTTTTAGATGTTTCAGGACACACCGTACACTTCTCCAGAGTGGCTGTTGGCAATTTACATCCCGCCCATCAGTGTAGCAAGGCTCCCATTTCTCCATGGCCTGTCCTGCATTTCTGGTTTTGACACTTTTTTCAGCATGGCCCTTTTGACCGATGGGAAGCGAGACTTCTTTGTAGCGCTGATTTGCCTTTCCAGGTTGCTTGGTTGGCCAAAAAGGGCGTATGCGCTTTTTCCTGAATATATTCAGGAAAAAACGCATACGCCCTTTTTGGCCAAGGGCATCATTGTCAACGTTTTGCCGCTTTTCATGTGCTTTAAAGGCGATTCGCATCTTCCTCCTGAAATCTGTTTCCTGCAATTCTGCCTTGATTTCAAATCCTCTTCTTTGCCTTCCCTCAATATATTTGTGGACGAGAGTTATCATTTATAACTCTGCAGGTTTGTGAATTGCAGTGCCCTGAAGCTCCATTTTACAAGTCGCTTTTTTGGGAGCCGGCCGCAAAAGCGCAGGATGGCTTCAGGCCCTGTTCTGGTTTCGGGGGGCAGGCTGAGCCTGTGGTTAATTCTTCTTCCTGATGGGAAAATAGAGTGACCTGTGCCTGTCCCAACACCAAGAGCTAGTCTCTCACTGGTTCCCCGTCTTCCCGTTCATCCTCAGGACAAATTGCAACCTGTACGGAACAGGAGGTTAAAGGTGCTGATGCTCCAAGTAGGGAGATTGCTAGTAAAGTGGCTGGAATGGCGAACCCGAGCACAAGGAGATGAGAAATGAGGTGCGTTTTAGAAACCTTTCCCCATCACACGGTGTACCATCTTCTGGGTTTCTCATGCATGTTTTCGATGTAGGAAGATGCCCTTGAACCTGGAGATTTGGGACCCATGCGATGGGTAGCACGCAGTATTACTTTAAAGGTTCTGCGTTTGCTCACCCAACCTCACCGAACCTCTCAGCCCCAAGAGTGTCCACCCTTATGTCTCATCCAGCTGTGGGTCTAGATATGGTCAATCCAGGTTGCATCACAGCCCCTGAACGAATTGTGTAAGAATTTCTCTCTCTTTCCCTGTCTTTGTTTCATGGGTTTTTAAAAGTAATTTATTTTTATAATGGGGTTTAGCTGCTTTTCACGGCTGTGTTTAGGCCGCTTTACACCCACTTGACACACTAACAGAGAGATATCAATACATAGGTTTTAAGATTATTACTAGTCAGATATATTCTTGTGCGGTGAATCGGGCGTGTTGAGTCCAGTTCTCTGAGCAAGGAGTAGGTCTTGTCTATTCCATATTGGGTTTATGGAACGGTATCTGAGCTAATTTGAAACTCTTGTTTTATGTATCACCCCACCTCACCTTTCCCGTTAAGCAGCCATAGTGTGTTTTCTGCATGTGTGACTCTGTTCTGTTTTGTAATTCAGTTCAAGTGTAACGGTTTTTACATTCCCTCTATAAGTGACACCTTATGAGAAGTGTCCTTTTCTGTGTGACTTATTTCACTTAGAATCGTCTTACCTAAATCCACTCATCATGCTGCTACTAGCCTTATGACATTGATTTCATGGCTGAGTGATATTCCATTGTACATAAGGACCACAACTTTTTTATCCATTTTTCGCTTTCCTGGGATATTTAAGGTGGAAGGAAGTGGAGGTCCTTGTCAACAGAGCAGCCCTAAACTTTGGGGTGCTTGTGTCTTGCTGATTTTCAATTTTCCCACTTTATCCCCCCATGCGTGGAAGTGCCCTATGCTCTCTAAGCTGTGTTTATTAGATGTTTCAGGACACACCGTACACTTCTCCAGAGTGGCTGTTGGCAATTTACATCCCGCCCATCAGTGTAGCAAGGCTCCCATTTCTCCATGGCCTGTCCTGCATTTCTGGTTTTGACACTTTTTTCAGCATGGCCCTTTTGACCGATGGGAAGCGAGACTTCTTTGTAGCGCTGATTTGCCTTTCCAGGTTGCTTGGTTGGCCAAAAAGGGCGTATGCGCTTTTTCCTGAATATATTCAGGAAAAAACGCATACGCCCTTTTTGGCCAAGGGCATCATTGTCAACGTTTTGCCGCTTTTCATGTGCTTTAAAGGCGATTCGCATCTTCCTCCTGAAATCTCTTTCCTGCAATTCTGCCTTGATTTCAAATCCTCTTCTTTGCCTTCCCTCAATATATTTGTGGACGAGAGTTATCATTTATAACTCTGCAGGTTTGTGAATTGCAGTGCCCTGAAGCTCCATTTTACAAGTCGCTTTTTTGGGAGCCGGCCGCAAAAGCGCAGGATGGCTTCAGGCCCTGTTCTGGTTCCGGGGGGCAGGCTGAGCCTGTGGTTAATTCTTCTTCCTGATGGGAAAATAGAGTGACCTGTGCCTGTCCCAACACCAAGAGCTAGTCTCTCACTGGTTCCCCGTCTTCCCGTTCATCCTCAGGACAAATTGCAACCTGTACGGAACAGGAGGTTAAAGGTGCTGATGCTCCAAGTAGGGAGATTGCTAGTAAAGTGGCTGGAATGGCGAACCCGAGCACAAGGAGATGAGAAATGAGGTGCGTTTTAGAAACCTTTCCCCATCACACGGTGTACCATCTTCTGGGTTTCTCATGCATGTTTTCGATGTAGGAAGATGCCCTTGAACCTGGAGATTTGGGACCCATGCGATGGGTAGCACGCAGTATTACTTTAAAGGGTCTGCGTTTGCTCACCCAACCTCACCGAACCTCTCAGCCCCAAGAGTGTCCACCCTTATGTCTCATCCAGCTGTGGGTCTAGATATGGTCAATCCAGGTTGCATCACAGCCCCTGAACGAATTGTGTAAGAATTTCTCTCTCTTTCCCTGTCTTTGTTTCATGGGTTTTTAAAAGTAATTTATTTTTATAATGGGGTTTAGCTGCTTTTCACGGCTGTGTTTAGGCCGCTTTACACCCACTTGACACACTAACAGAGAGATATCAATACATAGGTTTTAAGATTATTACTAGTCAGATATATTCTTGTGCGGTGAATCGGGCGTGTTGAGTCCAGTTCTCTGAGCAAGGAGTAGGTCTTGTCTATTCCATATTGGGTTTATGGAACGGTATCTGAGCTAATTTGAAACTCTTGTTTTATGTATCACCCCACCTCACCTTTCCCGTTAAGCAGCCATAGTGTGTTTTCTGCATGTGTGACTCTGTTCTGTTTTGTAATTCAGTTCAAGTGTAACGGTTTTTACATTCCCTCTATAAGTGACACCTTATGAGAAGTGTCCTTTTCTGTGTGACTTATTTCACTTAGAATCGTCTTACCTAAATCCACTCATCATGCTGCTACTAGCCTTATGACATTGATTTCATGGCTGAGTGATATTCCATTGTACATAAGGACCACAACTTTTTTATCCATTTTTCGCTTTCCTGGGATATTTAAGGTGGAAGGAAGTGGAGGTCCTTGTCAACAGAGCAGCCCTAACCTTTGGGGTGCTTGTGTCTTGCTGATTTTCAATTTTCCCACTTTATCCCCCCATGCGTGGAAGTGCCCTATGCTCTCTAAGCTGTGTTTTTTAGATGTTTCAGGACACACCGTACACTTCTCCAGAGTGGCTGTTGGCAATTTACATCCCGCCCATCAGTGTAGCAAGGCTCCCATTTCTCCATGGCCTGTCCTGCATTTCTGGTTTTGACACTTTTTTCAGCATGGCCCTTTTGACCGATGGGAAGCGAGACTTCTTTGTAGCGCTGATTTGCCTTTCCAGGTTGCTTGGTTGGCCAAAAAGGGCGTATGCGTTTTTTCCTGAATATATTCAGGAAAAAACGCATACGCCCTTTTTGGCCAAGGGCATCATTGTCAACGTTTTGCCGCTTTTCATGTGCTTTAAAGGCGATTCGCATCTTCCTCCTGAAATCTCCTGCAATTCTGCCTTGATTTCAAATCCTCTTCTTTGCCTTCCCTCAATATATTTGTGGACGAGAGTTATCATTTATAACTCTGCAGGTTTGTGAATTGCAGTGCCCTGAAGCTCCATTTTACAAGTCGCTTTTTTGGGAGCCGGCCGCAAAAGCGCAGGATGGCTTCAGGCCCTGTTCTGGTTCCGGGGGGCAGGCTGAGCCTGTGGTTAATTCTTCTTCCTGATGGGAAAATAGAGTGACCTGTGCCTGTCCCAACACCAAGAGCTAGTCTCTCACTGGTTCCCCGTCTTCCCGTTCATCCTCAGGACAAATTGCAACCTGTACGGAACAGGAGGTTAAAGGTGCTGATGCTCCAAGTAGGGAGATTGCTAGTAAAGTGGCTGGAATGGCGAACCCGAGCACAAGGAGATGAGAAATGAGGTGCGTTTTAGAAACCTTTCCCCATCACACGGTGTACCATCTTCTGGGTTTCTCATGC
The DNA here is from genome assembly GCF_965194825.1 of Balaenoptera physalus. Classification (NCBI taxonomy): domain Eukaryota; kingdom Metazoa; phylum Chordata; class Mammalia; order Artiodactyla; family Balaenopteridae; genus Balaenoptera; species Balaenoptera physalus. Next base: position 8,963 of record NW_028126238.1, on the reverse strand, counting down.
ATGTTTTCGATGTAGGAAGATGCCCTTGAACCTGGAGATTTGGGACCCATGCGATGGGTAGCACGCAGTATTACTTTAAAGGGTCTGCGTTTGCTCACCCAACCTCACCGAACCTCTCAGCCCCAAGAGTGTCCACCCTTATGTCTCATCCAGCTGTGGGTCTAGATATGGTCAATCCAGGTTGCATCACAGCCCCTGAACGAATTGTGTAAGAATTTCTCTCTCTTTCCCTGTCTTTGTTTCATGGGTTTTTAAAAGTAATTTATTTTTATAATGGGGTTTAGCTGCTTTTCACGGCTGTGTTTAGGCCGCTTTACACCCACTTGACACACTAACAGAGAGATATCAATACATAGGTTTTAAGATTATTACTAGTCAGATATATTCTTGTGCGGTGAATCGGGCGTGTTGAGTCCAGTTCTCTGAGCAAGGAGTAGGTCTTGTCTATTCCATATTGGGTTTATGGAACGGTATCTGAGCTAATTTGAAACTCTTGTTTTATGTATCACCCCACCTCACCTTTCCCGTTAAGCAGCCATAGTGTGTTTTCTGCATGTGTGACTCTGTTCTGTTTTGTAATTCAGTTCAAGTGTAACGGTTTTTACATTCCCTCTATAAGTGACACCTTATGAGAAGTGTCCTTTTCTGTGTGACTTATTTCACTTAGAATCGTCTTACCTAAATCCACTCATCATGCTGCTACTAGCCTTATGACATTGATTTCATGGCTGAGTGATATTCCATTGTACATAAGGACCACAACTTTTTTATCCATTTTTCGCTTTCCTGGGATATTTAAGGTGGAAGGAAGTGGAGGTCCTTGTCAACAGAGCAGCCCTAACCTTTGGGGTGCTTGTGTCTTGCTGATTTTCAATTTTCCCACTTTATCCCCCCATGCGTGGAAGTGCCCTATGCTCTCTAAGCTGTGTTTTTTAGATGTTTCAGGACACACCGTACACTTCTCCAGAGTGGCTGTTGGCAATTTACATCCCGCCCATCAGTGTAGCAAGGCTCCCATTTCTCCATGGCCTGTCCTGCATTTCTGGTTTTGACACTTTTTTCAGCATGGCCCTTTTGACCGATGGGAAGCGAGACTTCTTTGTAGCGCTGATTTGCCTTTCCAGGTTGCTTGGTTGGCCAAAAAGGGCGTATGCGTTTTTTCCTGAATATATTCAGGAAAAAACGCATACGCCCTTTTTGGCCAAGGGCATCATTGTCAACGTTTTGCCGCTTTTCATGTGCTTTAAAGGCGATTCGCATCTTCCTCCTGAAATCTCTTTCCTGCAATTCTGCCTTGATTTCAAATCCTCTTCTTTGCCTTCCCTCAATATATTTGTGGACGAGAGTTATCATTTATAACTCTGCAGGTTTGTGAATTGCAGTGCCCTGAAGCTCCATTTTACAAGTCGCTTTTTTGGGAGCCGGCCGCAAAAGCGCAGGATGGCTTCAGGCCCTGTTCTGGTTCCGGGGGGCAGGCTGAGCCTGTGGTTAATTCTTCTTCCTGATGGGAAAATAGAGTGACCTGTGCCTGTCCCAACACCAAGAGCTAGTCTTCTTCTTGGTTCCCCGTCTTCCCGTTCATCCTCAGGACAAATTGCAACCTGTACGGAACAGGAGGTTAAAGGTGCTGATGCTCCAAGTAGGGAGATTGCTAGTAAAGTGGCTGGAATGGCGAACCCGAGCACAAGGAGATGAGAAATGAGGTGAGTTTTAGAAACCTTTCCCCATCACACGGTGTACCATCTTCTGGGTTTCTCATGCATGTTTTCGATGTAGGAAGATGCCCTTGAACCTGGAGATTTGGGACCCATGCGATGGGTAGCACGCAGTATTACTTTAAAGGGTCTGCGTTTGCTCACCCAACCTCACCGAACCTCTCAGCCCCAAGAGTGTCCACCCTTATGTCTCATCCAGCTGTGGGTCTAGATATGGTCAATCCAGGTTGCATCACAGCCCCTGAACGAATTGTGTAAGAATTTCTCTCTCTTTCCCTGTCTTTGTTTCATGGGTTTTTAAAAGTAATTTATTTTTATAATGGGGTTTAGCTGCTTTTCACGGCTGTGTTTAGGCCGCTTTACACCCACTTGACACACTAACAGAGAGATATCAATACATAGGTTTTAAGATTATTACTAGTCAGATATATTCTTGTGCGGTGAATCGGGCGTGTTGAGTCCAGTTCTCTGAGCAAGGAGTAGGTCTTGTCTATTCCATATTGGGTTTATGGAACGGTATCTGAGCTAATTTGAAACTCTTGTTTTATGTATCACCCCACCTCACCTTTCCCGTTAAGCAGCCATAGTGTGTTTTCTGCATGTGTGACTCTGTTCTGTTTTGTAATTCAGTTCAAGTGTAACGGTTTTTACATTCCCTCTATAAGTGACACCTTATGAGAAGTGTCCTTTTCTGTGTGACTTATTTCACTTAGAATCGTCTTACCTAAATCCACTCATCATGCTGCTACTAGCCTTATGACATTGATTTCATGGCTGAGTGATATTCCATTGTACATAAGGACCACAACTTTTTTATCCATTTTTCGCTTTCCTGGGATATTTAAGGTGGAAGGAAGTGGAGGTCCTTGTCAACAGAGCAGCCCTAACCTTTGGGGTGCTTGTGTCTTGCTGATTTTCAATTTTCCCACTTTATCCCCCCATGCGTGGAAGTGCCCTATGCTCTCTAAGCTGTGTTTTTTAGATGTTTCAGGACACACCGTACACTTCTCCAGAGTGGCTGTTGGCAATTTACATCCCGCCCATCAGTGTAGCAAGGCTCCCATTTCTCCATGGCCTGTCCTGCATTTCTGGTTTTGACACTTTTTTCAGCATGGCCCTTTTGACCGATGGGAAGCGAGACTTCTTTGTAGCGCTGATTTGCCTTTCCAGGTTGCTTGGTTGGCCAAAAAGGGCGTATGCGTTTTTTCCTGAATATATTCAGGAAAAAACGCATACGCCCTTTTTGGCCAAGGGCATCATTGTCAACGTTTTGCCGCTTTTCATGTGCTTTAAAGGCGATTCGCATCTTCCTCCTGAAATCTCTTTCCTGCAATTCTGCCTTGATTTCAAATCCTCTTCTTTGCCTTCCCTCAATATATTTGTGGACGAGAGTTATCATTTATAACTCTGCAGGTTTGTGAATTGCAGTGCCCTGAAGCTCCATTTTACAAGTCGCTTTTTTGGGAGCCGGCCGCAAAAGCGCAGGATGGCTTCAGGCCCTGTTCTGGTTCCGGGGGGCAGGCTGAGCCTGTGGTTAATTCTTCTTCCTGATGGGAAAATAGAGTGACCTGTGCCTGTCCCAACACCAAGAGCTAGTCTCTCACTGGTTCCCCGTCTTCCCGTTCATCCTCAGGACAAATTGCAACCTGTACGGAACAGGAGGTTAAAGGTGCTGATGCTCCAAGTAGGGAGATTGCTAGTAAAGTGGCTGGAATGGCGAACCCGAGCACAAGGAGATGAGAAATGAGGTGCGTTTTAGAAACCTTTCCCCATCACACGGTGTACCATCTTCTGGGTTTCTCATGCATGTTTTCGATGTAGGAAGATGCCCTTGAACCTGGAGATTTGGGACCCATGCGATGGGTAGCACGCAGTATTACTTTAAAGGGTCTGCGTTTGCTCACCCAACCTCACCGAACCTCTCAGCCCCAAGAGTGTCCACCCTTATGTCTCATCCAGCTGTGGGTCTAGATATGGTCAATCCAGGTTGCATCACAGCCCCTGAACGAATTGTGTAAGAATTTCTCTCTCTTTCCCTGTCTTTGTTTCATGGGTTTTTAAAAGTAATTTATTTTTATAATGGGGTTTAGCTGCTTTTCACGGCTGTGTTTAGGCCGCTTTACACCCACTTGACACACTAACAGAGAGATATCAATACATAGGTTTTAAGATTATTACTAGTCAGATATATTCTTGTGCGGTGAATCGGGCGTGTTGAGTCCAGTTCTCTGAGCAAGGAGTAGGTCTTGTCTATTCCATATTGGGTTTATGGAACGGTATCTGAGCTAATTTGAAACTCTTGTTTTATGTATCACCCCACCTCACCTTTCCCGTTAAGCAGCCATAGTGTGTTTTCTGCATGTGTGACTCTGTTCTGTTTTGTAATTCAGTTCAAGTGTAACGGTTTTTACATTCCCTCTATAAGTGACACCTTATGAGAAGTGTCCTTTTCTGTGTGACTTATTTCACTTAGAATCGTCTTACCTAAATCCACTCATCATGCTGCTACTAGCCTTATGACATTGATTTCATGGCTGAGTGATATTCCATTGTACATAAGGACCACAACTTTTTTATCCATTTTTCGCTTTCCTGGGATATTTAAGGTGGAAGGAAGTGGAGGTCCTTGTCAACAGAGCAGCCCTAACCTTTGGGGTGCTTGTGTCTTGCTGATTTTCAATTTTCCCACTTTATCCCCCCATGCGTGGAAGTGCCCTATGCTCTCTAAGCTGTGTTTTTTAGATGTTTCAGGACACACCGTACACTTCTCCAGAGTGGCTGTTGGCAATTTACATCCCGCCCATCAGTGTAGCAAGGCTCCCATTTCTCCATGGCCTGTCCTGCATTTCTGGTTTTGACACTTTTTTCAGCATGGCCCTTTTGACCGATGGGAAGCGAGACTTCTTTGTAGCGCTGATTTGCCTTTCCAGGTTGCTTGGTTGGCCAAAAAGGGCGTATGCGTTTTTTCCTGAATATATTCAGGAAAAAACGCATACGCCCTTTTTGGCCAAGGGCATCATTGTCAACGTTTTGCCGCTTTTCATGTGCTTTAAAGGCGATTCGCATCTTCCTCCTGAAATCTCTTTCCTGCAATTCTGCCTTGATTTCAAATCCTCTTCTTTGCCTTCCCTCAATATATTTGTGGACGAGAGTTATCATTTATAACTCTGCAGGTTTGTGAATTGCAGTGCCCTGAAGCTCCATTTTACAAGTCGCTTTTTTGGGAGCCGGCCGCAAAAGCGCAGGATGGCTTCAGGCCCTGTTCTGGTTCCGGGGGGCAGGCTGAGCCTGTGGTTAATTCTTCTTCCTGATGGGAAAATAGAGTGACCTGTGCCTGTCCCAACACCAAGAGCTAGTCTCTCACTGGTTCCCCGTCTTCCCGTTCATCCTCAGGACAAATTGCAACCTGTACGGAACAGGAGGTTAAAGGTGCTGATGCTCCAAGTAGGGAGATTGCTAGTAAAGTGGCTGGAATGGCGAACCCGAGCACAAGGAGATGAGAAATGAGGTGCGTTTTAGAAACCTTTCCCCATCACACGGTGTACCATCTTCTGGGTTTCTCATGCATGTTTTCGATGTAGGAAGATGCCCTTGAACCTGGAGATTTGGGACCCATGCGATGGGTAGCACGCAGTATTACTTTAAAGGGTCTGCGTTTGCTCACCCAACCTCACCGAACCTCTCAGCCCCAAGAGTGTCCACCCTTATGTCTCATCCAGCTGTGGGTCTAGATATGGTCAATCCAGGTTGCATCACAGCCCCTGAACGAATTGTGTAAGAATTTCTCTCTCTTTCCCTGTCTTTGTTTCATGGGTTTTTAAAAGTAATTTATTTTTATAATGGGGTTTAGCTGCTTTTCACGGCTGTGTTTAGGCCGCTTTACACCCACTTGACACACTAACAGAGAGATATCAATACATAGGTTTTAAGATTATTACTAGTCAGATATATTCTTGTGCGGTGAATCGGGCGTGTTGAGTCCAGTTCTCTGAGCAAGGAGTAGGTCTTGTCTATTCCATATTGGGTTTATGGAACGGTATCTGAGCTAATTTGAAACTCTTGTTTTATGTATCACCCCACCTCACCTTTCCCGTTAAGCAGCCATAGTGTGTTTTCTGCATGTGTGACTCTGTTCTGTTTTGTAATTCAGTTCAAGTGTAACGGTTTTTACATTCCCTCTATAAGTGACACCTTATGAGAAGTGTCCTTTTCTGTGTGACTTATTTCACTTAGAATCGTCTTACCTAAATCCACTCATCATGCTGCTACTAGCCTTATGACATTGATTTCATGGCTGAGTGATATTCCATTGTACATAAGGACCACAACTTTTTTATCCATTTTTCGCTTTCCTGGGATATTTAAGGTGGAAGGAAGTGGAGGTCCTTGTCAACAGAGCAGCCCTAACCTTTGGGGTGCTTGTGTCTTGCTGATTTTCAATTTTCCCACTTTATCCCCCCATGCGTGGAAGTGCCCTATGCTCTCTAAGCTGTGTTTTTTAGATGTTTCAGGACACACCGTACACTTCTCCAGAGTGGCTGTTGGCAATTTACATCCCGCCCATCAGTGTAGCAAGGCTCCCATTTCTCCATGGCCTGTCCTGCATTTCTGGTTTTGACACTTTTTTCAGCATGGCCCTTTTGACCGATGGGAAGCGAGACTTCTTTGTAGCGCTGATTTGCCTTTCCAGGTTGCTTGGTTGGCCAAAAAGGGCGTATGCGTTTTTTCCTGAATATATTCAGGAAAAAACGCATACGCCCTTTTTGGCCAAGGGCATCATTGTCAACGTTTTGCCGCTTTTCATGTGCTTTAAAGGCGATTCGCATCTTCCTCCTGAAATCTGTTTCCTGCAATTCTGCCTTGATTTCAAATCCTCTTCTTTGCCTTCCCTCAATATATTTGTGGACGAGAGTTATCATTTATAACTCTGCAGGTTTGTGAATTGCAGTGCCCTGAAGCTCCATTTTACAAGTCGCTTTTTTGGGAGCCGGCCGCAAAAGCGCAGGATGGCTTCAGGCCCTGTTCTGGTTCCGGGGGGCAGGCTGAGCCTGTGGTTAATTCTTCTTCCTGATGGGAAAATAGAGTGACCTGTGCCTGTCCCAACACCAAGAGCTAGTCTTCTTCTTGGTTCCCCGTCTTCCCGTTCATCCTCAGGACAAATTGCAACCTGTACGGAACAGGAGGTTAAAGGTGCTGATGCTCCAAGTAGGGAGATTGCTAGTAAAGTGGCTGGAATGGCGAACCCGAGCACAAGGAGATGAGAAATGAGGTGCGTTTTAGAAACCTTTCCCCATCACACGGTGTACCATCTTCTGGGTTTCTCATGCATGTTTTCGATGTAGGAAGATGCCCTTGAACCTGGAGATTTGGGACCCATGCGATGGGTAGCAGGCAGTATCACTTTAAAGGGTCTGCGTTTGCTCACCCAACCTCACCGAACCTCTCAGCCCCAAGAGTGTCCACCCTTATGTCTCATCCAGCTGTGGGTCTAGATATGGTCAATCCAGGTTGCATCACAGCCCCTGAACGAATTGTGTAAGAATTTCTCTCTCTTTCCCTGTCTTTGTTTCATGGGTTTTTAAAAGTAATTTATTTTTATAATGGGGTTTAGCTGCTTTTCACGGCTGTGTTTAGGCCGCTTTACACCCACTTGACACACTAACAGAGAGATATCAATACATAGGTTTTAAGATTATTACTAGTCAGATATATTCTTGTGCGGTGAATCGGGCGTGTTGAGTCCAGTTCTCTGAGCAAGGAGTAGGTCTTGTCTATTCCATATTGGGTTTATGGAACGGTATCTGAGCTAATTTGAAACTCTTGTTTTATGTATCACCCCACCTCACCTTTCCCGTTAAGCAGCCATAGTGTGTTTTCTGCATGTGTGACTCTGTTCTGTTTTGTAATTCAGTTCAAGTGTAACGGTTTTTACATTCCCTCTATAAGTGACACCTTATGAGAAGTGTCCTTTTCTGTGTGACTTATTTCACTTAGAATCGTCTTACCTAAATCCACTCATCATGCTGCTACTAGCCTTATGACATTGATTTCATGGCTGAGTGATATTCCATTGTACATAAGGACCACAACTTTTTTATCCATTTTTCGCTTTCCTGGGATATTTAAGGTGGAAGGAAGTGGAGGTCCTTGTCAACAGAGCAGCCCTAACCTTTGGGGTGCTTGTGTCTTGCTGATTTTCAATTTTCCCACTTTATCCCCCCATGCGTGGAAGTGCCCTATGCTCTCTAAGCTGTGTTTTTTAGATGTTTCAGGACACACCGTACACTTCTCCAGAGTGGCTGTTGGCAATTTACATCCCGCCCATCAGTGTAGCAAGGCTCCCATTTCTCCATGGCCTGTCCTGCATTTCTGGTTTTGACACTTTTTTCAGCATGGCCCTTTTGACCGATGGGAAGCGAGACTTCTTTGTAGCGCTGATTTGCCTTTCCAGGTTGCTTGGTTGGCCAAAAAGGGCGTATGCGTTTTTTCCTGAATATATTCAGGAAAAAACGCATACGCCCTTTTTGGCCAAGGGCATCATTGTCAACGTTTTGCCGCTTTTCATGTGCTTTAAAGGCGATTCGCATCTTCCTCCTGATATCTGTTTCCTGCAATTCTGCCTTGATTTCAAATCCTCTTCTTTGCCTTCCCTCAATATATTTGTGGATGAGAGTTATCATTTATAACTCTGCAGGTTTGTGAATTGCAGTGCCCTGAAGCTCCATTTTACAAGTCGCTTTTTTGGGAGCCGGCCGCAAAAGCGCAGGATGGCTTCAGGCCCTGTTCTGGTTCCGGGGGGCAGGCTGAGCCTGTGGTTAATTCTTCTTCCTGATGGGAAAATAGAGTGACCTGTGCCTGTCCCAACACCAAGAGCTAGTCTCTCATTGGTTCCCCGTCTTCCCGTTCATCCTCAGGACAAATTGCAACCTGTACGGAACAGGAGGTTAAAGGTGCTGATGCTCCAAGTAGGGAGATTGCTAGTAAAGTGGCTGGAATGGCGAACCCGAGCACAAGGAGATGAGAAATGAGATGCGTTTTAGAAACCTTTCCCCATCACACGGTGTACCATCTTCTGGGTTTCTCATGCATGTTTTCGATGTAGGAAGATGCCCTTGAACCTGGAGATTTGGGACCCATGCGATGGGTAGCACGCAGTATTACTTTAAAGGGTCTGCGTTTGCTCACCCAACCTCACCGAACCTCTCAGCCCCAAGAGTGTCCACCCTTATGTCTCATCCAGCTGTGGGT